>NW_024387492.1:7983648-8625449 GCF_900408965.1 Simochromis diagramma
TTCAGTTTATTAATTCTAAGTAATAAATATCAGATGAAAGGCAACATTTAGCATTTCCTGCTTTGCACTGGAATTGTACAGAATCTTTAGGAGCTATCTGTTTCCAATTAAATTATTTGCTTGTACTATCATTAACTGTGTAGAAAGCGCAATTTTAAGTAATACGTAAATATCACTTAGTGCTATAAGGAACCATAAGAAGAACCATATTGCATTTAAATACCAGTGTATGACTGTTACTATATAGTTGTTTATTATTACTGCAGAAATAAGCTTTTAATGGCTAAGGTTGAGCTCATTTTAACAATTCTATACGTACTTTTTTGTATTCACAAAAACACACTGATGAATGCATCATGCATCAGGGGCAGCTCAAGGCTCTGTTTCTTTGGGCTGTATCCTTGCTTGACTTTGACTTGTTGGAGCAGCTAAGATTTGAACCAGTGACCTTCCAGTGATTAGACGACAATCAAAGTGCGTCATTTGCAAAAAGCTTATCATATAAACTTTATCTATACAGAAATGTTCTCATTCATAAGCATTTGTAGTGCCCAAAATATTTAGAACAAATATTTTTGTTCTAAGAAGTAAAGGTGCAGTACAATGGCGTGTACTACTCCCTACACAAATCTGACTTTTGTCATCTGAGGACCTGTTAGAGGTCTGTTTCTTCTTGTCCAATTGCTCATTGATGCAGCTTATCTGTCTGCTGTGGTTTGAGGCAGTTGGGCTGCTCTGTGAAGGGAGTAGTACACACTCTGGTATTGAGATTTTAGATTGCTTTGCATTGGAGTAACCAACAACTTTGGAGTTTTAGAAAAATGAATAGCCATTTTGAAAGTGTTCTCAAATGTGTGGAGGCTGATGAACCAGACACTTAACTAGAGTTTTTCAGTTATGCTCACATAGTTTAAAAAAGGGTTTTCAAATGATCAGTTAACAATTAATATGATAAATTTGCAATCGATAACAGCGGTGTGATAGTTGCTTATCAAGGCCTGTACAAAACCTCGTAAAATTCAGTGCTTTTATAGCTAAAAAAATATATATTTTCCTTTACAAGAGAAAGGTATTTCATAGTCGGCAAAACATTTTAAATCTGAAGTTTAAGTGCCTGTTTGAGCTTAAGCACAGTCCTGAAGTAAACTTGCATTCTGTACTACTGCAGCAACTGTGCTGCAGATCTGCAGGTAAGAAATGTGACAAGAACCGTATTCTGATTTTTTTTTTTTTTTTGGCTGGCAGTAGTGTGCCTGTTAATAATGGGAGTTTTCAGCGGATGGATAGAAATCCAAGCAATTAGCGGAGATGGTGACAAGCTGTTCCTGTGGCCTCCGCTGTCATGCTGCTACATCCTGTCGATCCACATTGAGCAATTAGTGGCTTTTGGAGTACTTAGAAGTTGAGGACCGTCACATATGAGTCGTTTACAGTGATGCACCGATGTATGTGACACATGAAGCGGTGCAGAGAGACAAAGACTGAGGGATTGATCCAGTAATAATAATAATTATAGGGAGCAGGGATCTGACTGGCTAATTTTTACAGAGGAAACCATGCCTGTGTTATTTTTTTACTCCTCTCAATAAGGGCAGTCTTATGTAACCAACACTACTTGCAAAAGAAACCCTTACTGGAAACACAAGTATGCTAGTGCTATAAATCAGCATGTACACATTGACTTATGGTGCTTTTCCCTGTGGCAGCAGGTTTATATAACATGTTAATTGCTAAGCCTGGATTTGAGTGTGTGCATGCGGGGGTGCGTGTTCTCAAATTTTCCTTTTGTTCTGATGTACAATATTATCAAAAGGTCTGTTTTAAAGCTATTATTTACTCTTTTTTCCCTGCGTGTATGACGCATCATTTACCTGTGTCAACCTGCCTTTCAGCGCTTAACAGACAAACATGCTGCTCACGCCTACACACAGACACGCACATATTTGCAAATACAACACAAATATATGCATATAATTCGTAATATAATATACAATTCCATAATAACACTGCAAATCCAAAGTGATATCACAGGACTGAGAAGAAAGTCTGAACACATTAATTTGTATTACACCTTAAAAATTAATAATAAGACCTTTAATAGAAATATATATAGGTCGAGATTAGCTTGCTCCACTTTTATCAGCTAAGCTACTAATCACAGATAAAAATAAAAATGTAACAGTGATGTAACAGTTTTCTAGTAAAACGCTATGCCATCTCTGACACTATCATGAGTGTCTTCCTGGAGTTACATAAACATTTCAAGGAAATGGGAATTTTTGGTGATTGAGTAACATGCCATTTTACTTCAAGGAAGTGATTAGGAAACTTCAGGGCCAAACATATACGCCTCAAATGCCACAGGTGACCCAGCGGACATGTCCATCAAAGCAAAGATCAAACCGGGAAGCAAAGGATGACGTATCGATATTGATAGTCAAGCGGGCCATCTGACAGTCCTCCATGTCCAAAATAAAAGCCTAGCTGTCCTCTGTGAACAGCCGAGGACTTTATATAACAGTGTCATTTGGTTCCTCATCGCCAAGGCTCATTCACATTCATCACCAGATCAGCTTTACTCACAAGCACCCTCACCATCCTCGACACACAAAGAGTGGACATTAGGACATGGACGGATGAGAGGCTGAAAGAGATGAGCGTATTTAATAAATGGATGCCAGATGCCGGAAACAGGATGAAAATGGGCATATGCCGGTCTTTGTGTATGTGTGGCTATGCTAAAGGTGGGTGGGATGAGGCAGCAGGATTGTGTTTCCATGTATACTACAACTCTAATATCCTGCACCAAGTCAACCCCATCCTGTCCTTTCATGGCTCACAGGGTCTCTGTGTGAGTCAGTTATTTCTTTGGCATTGATGGCAGTGCCACTCACGGGTTACATAACATACTAGTGTCTCACACACATAGGCAGCAAACACACAGCGTGAGTATTGTGGGAGCCTCCTCTTGTTCAGGCCTGAGCTTGGAGCAGCCTGCGAATCCTGAGGCGAAAGCAGGCCAGATAGGAAAAACACTGAGAGAACCTTTGTTACAGCCGCTCCCTCGCTCCAATTTCTTCCTCTCTTCTGATCTTCGCTCAACACTTTGCTCCCATTTCATTCGACTCTTGGCTATGACCAAACAAGTGCAGAGTGAAGATCAATGCTTACACCCTGACGAAGGTAAGGCAGCGTCTTCTTCTTCGTCTTCATCGTCATCTTTTTGAATCTTCTCCCTCAGTGCAGAAATGGCTATATTTTCAGCCATTCCTCTGAGGACAAAATGCAAGTCATTCTGCTAAAGACTAATTTTTCAAGTTCAGCACTACAGTAGCTCTCTCTTGGTATGTCATTTTCCTGTCATCTTGCTATTTTTTGAAGGAAGAAATATTAGATGGTTCAACTTGTGTGGCATTTCTGAATTTTCCGAATGTTGATAAAAGATGTCAGTTTTAATCCCACGCGGAGTGTTGCTGAAGTGTCACGCAGAATCGTAGATTAAATGCCCGTTGAAGGATGTCACTACCGCACAGCACCTTGCACTGCCTCAGTAATAAATATCTTTCACTCAGTTCTTGGTGGTGCAGTGAGGACGGGCATGTGGAGCAAATTTAGGATGTGCTTCCAAGTACTCTTGTGCCCTTTCTCCCTTTTTTTAGAAAGTGTGCTCTGTGGGTCTCTCTTCAGGCTTGTGGGTGCTTGCATGTCCTTTCAGACTCCCTGCAGGTTTGTTTTGCCCTCCAGCTCAGCGTTATGTGTATGTGTGAGTGTGTGAATCAGGTGGCTGTGGTGGGCAGATTAATAATAGATTTTGCCCTGACTTAAGGGAGAAGAAGAGACAGCAGTAAAAAGTTGAGGCTGTATTTAAAAAACTGCAGAGTCACCCATGGAAACAACCTGACTCTGCACAGTTCTCATCTTTGAGTGTGAGACTAGAAAGTTCGATTCAGAACACCAAGACTGGCAGGGTAGTTTTATAAGTGCCCGTGAGCAAAACTACAGTGTGCAGATTCCTATTAGCCAACATATCAATCAGACTGTGGGGGAAATAATTATTTGATCCCCTGCTGAATTTGAGTTTGCTCAAGTAGAAAGACGTGAACAGTCTTTAATTTTTATGGAAGTTTCATTTTAATGGAGAGAGAAAGAACGTCAACTAAAAATCCAGATATAAAAAACACATTACATAAAAGTTATAAACTGCTTTGCAAACTACACGGGAGGAGCTTGTTAATGATCTGAAGGCAGATGGGACAACAGTCACCAAGGACACGAGTGGTAACACGCTACGGTGTAATAGATTGAAATCTTGCAGCGCCTGCAGGATCCCGCTGCTGAAAAAGCATATGTACAGACCCTTAAGTTTGCCACTGAACGTCTAAATGATTCAGAGAGGCAAGGAAGAAAGTGTGGTCAGATGAAACCAAAAGGGAGCTCTTTGGCATCAACTCGATCTGCTATGTCAGAAATGCTGAGCATGTCCCAAAGAACATCTCCACAGAACATCTCCGCAGTCAAGCATGGAGGTGGAGACATTATGCTTTGGGCTGTTTTTCTGCTAAGGGTACAGGACGACTTCTTGGCACTGAGGGTCCATGCACCATCAAATCTTGGCAGAGAACCTCCTTCCCTTAGAGAGAACACTGAAGGTGGATTTTCCAACATGACAATTGAAACTGAAAGGTTTTATAGAGTTTCTGTAAAGAGGAGTCGTCCAAAATCCCCCTAGTAACGTGTGCAAACCTGGTGTGCAACCACAAGAAACATCTTACAGCTGCGCTTGCCAACAAGTGTTTCTCCAACAAGTAGAGTTGTCATGTCATAACATGCAAAGCAATTTATAACTTTTATGTAATCTGTTTTTAACCGACTATATAAATGTTAATGCTTGCAGCTGATCAAAAAAGAGAGAAGGGCTTCTCAGAATAGACCAAGGCTAAATAATTTCATGAAAAGCAGACATATTCAGGCTCCAAGGTTTAGCTCATTAATCGATAAGAACTCGGCATTGCTCCTGTTGCTCCTGACACAGGTGTGCCAAGGCACTGTTAATAAATACCCACAAAAAATTAAGATAAAAATAACATAAACTGCATTGCACAACTTTTTTTTTGTTGAAAAAGGTGCAGTTTACTTCAGAGTTCATGCAGAACTGCAATAAATGATCACTGCCTTGTCATTTTTATCCTCACCTCCCCTGCTTCCTTTCACTTATCACTGAGATGCCTTATCTCACTCACTCCCAAAGACTCCCAAAGAAAAAGAAATATGGGAAAATTCATGAAAGACACTACCGTAAGAACATATCAGGTAGATAAAAGTACTCAGGATAATGAGAAAGCATTTCATCAATAGACAGGTTAATTAAAGGCCCAAACACTGGCAACAGCCAACTTGCCAACTCTGTGAATTTCCGCATCTTTTTTAATTCTGAGCGCAGCGTGTGAACCTCAGGTGGCTGGTGGAAAAACACTGGATATGAAAATGAACTTTTTTTTAAAGGGGGAAATGTTATTATTCTTCTACACTTAGCCTTTAACTATAACCCAGCTTCGTAATGCTGTCACAGGGAAGTACAATCCCAAGTATACAATACAGATGGATGATGAGGATTATTAGCTCATACTTAATATTAGCCTTACCCTTAAATCCATATCAATGTAGGGCATTTTTTGTGTGGACACTTTTATTCATCCATTCATCCTTTTCCACTTATCATCAGGATCACGGGGTATTTTTAAATGAAAGTTCAAAGTTTAAACGCTTAACTCAAAACTCGAGCAAACTCAAGGGGAGCATTTGAAGGCAGCAAAACCCCCGCCCTCGAGAAAAGTCATGCAACCATGCAACGAAACACAAAACTTGGAGAGTGGAAGGAAATAGAGGCGGGACGTCTCCGCCCTTTTAAAGAAAGAAGGAAAAAAAAAGCTGGATGAAGGTCTTCAAGAAAAGGAATGCGGCGTAGTTCGATTACCTCCCTGCCGAGGAGCCAAACCTTTGCTCTAGTAGTGATTGGGATATAGAAGCATCCACATGAAAGACAAAACGACATCTCTGACGTGTAAGTACGCTCAGTATACTTTTGAAAACACCGGCAATCGTTTTACAAAGAAAGAAAGAAAAAAAAATCGCTGTTGTATTTGGATCGTACACTTGTAGGAAACTACAAATCCGCAGTGTTTTGTTTTTTTTATACACTTACGGCGCAGGTATGCGTATTTTAATAGTTAACTAATGCAAAGCAAGCGCTTCTAACACAGTTTGTGCGTGTCTGTGTGTGTCAGTGTGTCCTGCGAAGAAAACACAGGCACACATACTTGGTGTATGTGGGGTGGGGTGGGGGGGCTCCCATTCATCCCATAATTCCATGACCTGGATTTATGATGCTCATATCTATTTAATTGTCTTGCTGATAGAGAGTCTCTTTAAAAGCGCGGGTGAGAGCTTGGTAAGTCTCTCTTGCAACTTGTTGAGCTCCGGTGATGCTGCAGGTAGACAAAATGAAAACTTCCGAGCTGAAAGGTTTGTTTTCTGTGGAAACTTATTGCAGTGCAGTTTTTTTTCTTTTGATATTAACTACGGAATTGAGATCTTTTAAAAATGCATTTTGCTTGTGTTTCAAAAATTGTGCAGCGCCACTTTTGTACTTAGAGTGCGTTTGTCTCCGTTCTCCTCACGCACAGTGATCGGCGTCTCGATTAAGTGCTTTTGGCCTTCACATGAGATATCATCTTACGCACATTCCACGGAGGGGTGTAGATAGAACTTGAACCAGGTGCCTTACATAACTGTGTATAACCGAGCCCGTCTGCTCTTCAAGTGTGCCAGCGCAGAAAACTAATCATTTTCTGCATTGTTACACACATTTTTTCAACCCTCATATACTTTGCTTTTTTCTTAAAAACACACTGTTTCGTCTCTGTTTTACTTTGGACTGACTGTGTGCAGGAGTTTCACTCTGTACTTTTCCACTACCAGTGGCTTTTCTTGGCATCTGGCCTCCCTCGGCTCAGGCTCTCCCTCTTGTCCTTTGTGTGCCGGGACAGCCTGCGTCACTCCCGACGGTTTTAAAAGAGGAACAGCCAAAAATTGAACTTGATAGTCCTCGTGACGAGGCTATCAAATTATTTGTACTGAACCTTACTGTACACTCAGCGCGAATACACACGGTGCAGGAATGACAGAAATAAACAGGGACTTGTGGAACAGTCACGAATGTCTCGATCAGTTCTGTTTTAGTGTGCACTCATTTGTAAGACAAAGTCCATCCTGTATGCCTGAAACACTAAGTGGCACCATATGTTAGGCTGTTTACTGGATACATCTGGATTTCATTTGCCCATAGGGTTTGTGTTTGCAGTTTTTGTGTGTGTAGATTGAAAATGTGTTTATTTCGTGGTCGGTTCAGACTGCCTGACTCTCGCCTTACTCTCGGGGGTGTTAAAGTTGGAATGGTATTGCACAAACTTATGTGCAAATACCGGCTTTACAGTGAGTACAGTAGTAATCACATCTTTTTTTCTGCCTTTTGTCCATGTTTTTGACGCAAGCACGGCTGATGTGCGGCCATGACGCGTTGGGAGCGCAATGACCGCTGATTTGTCGAAAAACGGGATCGATCGCCTTCTCTTGGTTCACTTACCAAAGCTAAACGTTTACCAAGGATCACGCCCACCCGGGAGGTGGAGTAGGGGGTATGGAGTGTTGTGGCGTATGGGGTGGAGAGAGACAGCTCCTCCCTCTTCGTAGCCCTATGTAAAGCGAGTGGCAGGGCTAGATGGTTATAGTTTGGTTTTTGGCAGTCTGGAATCGCGGAGCTGCTTTTTAACTCATCATGACGGTCATAACAGAAACGCAAGAGCCTGTGCTGACTTACTCGAAGTCTAGAGGGCTAGTGGCATTAGTCACGGGTATGGATAACAACAAGATTTTAATTTATGATGATGATGATTAGTGGAATCTCTATGTTGCTTTTTTCCTTTTTAGTCCAGTGTAAATAATCTTTCCATCCGTCTTCTTTTTTCCATTGTTTTGCAGCTTTTATGAAACAAAGGAGGATGGGTCTGAACGACTTCATTCAGAGGCTAGCCACAAACTCCTACGCCTGCAAGCAGTGAGTATCAACTCACATCTGACTCATATTATTGTTCTGCGCTCAGTGGAGATTGAAACATTGGGAAACCCAACCAAACATTCTAGTTATACTGCACTGAAGAAATATTTGATGTGTGGAATGATGTTAGTCTTTTCATATTAGTGCAAATCTTTGGTCATTTGTGTGGAGATGAACTAAGTTTGAAGTCGGTGTGGTTGTTGTTGTTTTTCAGTTCCGAGGTTCAGTCCATCCTGAACTTGAGTCCTCCTCAGGATCCTGAGCTCATGAACACAAACCCCTCTCCTCCTGTAAGTAAAATGAATTGTGCAATATACGGGCATATCCTCTGTTTTCATGCTTATCATACATGTTATGGCTCCAACTTTTTTTAATCATCTCTGTCCTTCCCTCACAGCCCAGTCCATCCCAACAGATCAACCTCGGCCCATCATCCAATCCTTCGGCCAAGCCCAGCGACTTCCACTTCCTCAAGGTTATCGGCAAGGGTAGCTTCGGAAAGGTTTTGCTTGCACGCCATCGCACGGATGACAACTTCTACGCTGTGAAAGTCTTACAGAAGAAGGCCATTCTCAAGAAGAAGGAGGTATGTGTGCTTGCAGACATGTTTTTGAATTTGAACTCGTACACACAAATTGCAAGCATACCACGCAAGGTGTGTTCATGTCAACCCCCCCTAACCACCTCTCTTTGTTTCAATCAGGAAAAACACATTATGTCAGAGAGGAATGTGCTGTTGAAGAATGTCAAGCACCCGTTCTTGGTGGGCCTGCACTATTCTTTCCAAACAGCGGACAAACTGTACTTCATCTTGGACTACATCAATGGCGGAGAAGTGAGTTACTAGCTCAACTGCTGACACGTAGAAAGATGGACAGTCTGATCTATTTAATGCTGGAATTAAGGTCGAATAAATTAGAGGATAACTTTGAGATAGAGGAAGAAACGAAATGGAACAGAGGCACCAGACGTGACCTGTAAACTGAGGAGGAGTTTAAAGGAATAGTAATGCCTTTCCAGATCAGAAACAAAGATGAGACAGAGCAGAGACAGACAGAGGGGATATCCTGTCATGAGAAGAAGAATAGAAGCTGCTGCTCTCTGTTTTTTTTTTTTTTTTCTTTTAAACTAAAGGAAACACCTCTCAGGAAATCATCGAGGAGGGGGGGTGGGAGTGGTTGGGACAGCAGAAAAAACTGTGGGCCAAAATTAGCAGCGCCATTCAGACTTGGTGTGCCTCTAATCGAGCTAATTTCCTGTGATTGTTGGACGAGCAAAGACAGTGCTGATTAAATATGGGCCTCATCAGGAAGCAGGATGCATTTGCTCTCTTTTTCTCCTTTCTCTCTTTTTCCCTCCATCCTGCCGGTCTCTCACTCCACCTTTGGTCCTCAATTCATCTGTCTTCTCTTGTCAAACTTTTTAAGCTGTCGCCATCCTGCCTCTTAATTTCCTCCCATCCGGTTTCCTTTCTGTCTCTGTCTTTTTTTATTGTAGCTTTTTCATCCATTAATTTCCTACCCCTACTTATATATATAATTCTAACAGTGTAATCAAGTTTAGTTATCAGGAACAAAACTGCTCTCTGCACTTGTTTCAAAGACACTTTTTTCTGTTTCCCTCTATGTTCCAGTTGTTCTACCACCTGCAGAGAGAGCGCTGCTTCCTCGAGCCCAGAGCCAGGTTCTATGCAGCAGAGATCGCCAGCGCACTGGGATACCTGCACTCACTAAACATTGTCTACAGAGACCTGAAACCAGAAAACATCCTGCTGGACTCCCAAGGACACATCATTCTCACAGATTTTGGACTCTGCAAAGAGAACATTGAACCCAATGGGACAACATCAACTTTCTGCGGTACTCCAGAGGTAAGGAGAAGCTGTTCAGTGTGGCTCTGCTGTTAAGGTTTTCTCACAGTTGTCTGTAATAGCTGACCGTTTTAACTTACCATTTCTTATCATCTTTTGTTTTTTTTCTCCCTCTGCAGTATTTGGCTCCTGAGGTGTTGCACAAGCAGCCGTATGACAGGACAGTAGACTGGTGGTGTTTAGGAGCTGTTCTCTATGAGATGCTGTATGGCCTGGTGAGTACTTCTAATCATATTACATTACTTTAAATCGGAATAAAATTAGATATTTACTGTTGTCTTATTTGGAACACTGAAAATATTACAGGCATTTATGCTAATTTGCTCTTTTATTCTGCCACCAGCCTCCGTTCTACAGCCGCAACACAGCAGAGATGTACGACAACATCCTGAACAAGCCACTGCAGCTGAAACCCAACATTTCCAACTCGGCTAGACACCTGCTGGAGGGCCTGCTGCAAAAAGACCGGACAAAGAGACTGGGCTGCTCCGACGACTTCGTAAGTCTCCATCTCATTTGATTGTTTACACACCACACGTGGTGACGAGCATCATTTAATTGTTTTGTCATTTCTTTTCCAGATTGAAATTAAGAACCACATATTCTTTACCCCCATCAACTGGGATGACCTCAATGCAAAGAAGATCACCCCTCCCTTCAACCCCAATGTGGTATGCTCCCTTTTTTTAATACTCTGTTAAGCCCCGAGAAAGTCAGGTTTATGAATTTTCACTGTACCCGCTCTTAGTATTTACACAACGTAACTAAAGAGCATGAAACATCCTCACTTAATACATTTCCAACTATGGTAAGGTATTTTAAAGGTTGGCTAATTCCTGCTTGTCTCCCTGCTCCTTCCTCTCTCATGCAGACGGGGCCCAATGACCTGCGGCACTTTGATCCGGAGTTCACAGACGAGCCGGTACCCAGCTCCATCGGTTGCTCCCCAGACAGTGCACTCGTCACAGCCAGCATCAAAGAGGCGGCCGAGGCCTTTGTGGGCTTCTCTTATGCCCCATCTATGGACTCCTACCTATAGGATTTAAACACAGGCACTTATCATAGACACTAGTTTAGACTTATTGGGCATGAAACGAGGCATGCCCGTGGACTTGCATCGTGACCCCACTCAATGTTTACCATCAGAATGATGGACATCTCCGACACCTAACCCCGCGACAACTCTGCATCTACAAAGACTTTAAACATGTGTACTTTGCCACATCCTCTGCAACTCTTGAATGCTTGCCACAAGAGGATGCCCAGTTGGAGTTCTGATCCTCAAGCTTTTACTTTCACTACCTGCAGTCCCCTTTCAGCCTTCAGTTGTTCATCTATTTCCTGATAGTGGAGGTCGTTTGCACACAGGCAGCTTAAAAGCTCCCCTTGATCCCGACGCCACGAGATACAAGCACACGTCCAAGTTCCCACCTTTTTCAAAGAGAGGAAGGCCGGACCAGGCCCAGAGAAGATTTCCATTTTCATCTCTGTAGCGAAAGAACCTTCCCTCTTGAGATTTCTGCTACCACCTGTGAGGACCTTACCTTTTGAGCGCGAATGAGTAGCTTGGAGATGACATTCATTTTGGTGCTTTAGTTTCTTTTCATGTACTTTCCGTGTGTTTTGAAAAGGGAGTTATTTAAAAACCGAATGTTACAGAGAGACAGATGGGCTAATTTAATTTTTCTACAAGGTGCCTTTATATTTTTTTCTCTCCATCAGAACTTACATCATTTGAGTTTGACTGTGTCGACACTAACATCAGAGTTTTATCTGCTCTGCACCTGATTTTTTTTTTTGGTTTTGTTGAAGTCACTATCGAGGAAAGATGTAGCACTAAGTTAATCCAATTCTTCTGTCTTTAACATGTGACATGTTAGAACTCGAATGATGTTTCACGTCTTCTTTTGCACATAAAACAACAATGCTGATAGATGGAAAGAGAGCGCACTGCTGCTGCTAGGTGGCGACAAGAGGGATGTGTTGTGCAATGTTTTGGGGAGAGCTGCTCGCCGACCGCGTTCCCCCTCATTCCTCCAGTCTTCCACCCGCCACGCAGTAATGTTAACGGCGGCCCGCGGACGGGCTGACACTTTAACTGAACATTCCATTTTAATATTGCTGTAATGCAGTTTGACGGTATTTAAGTTTGTTTGTATATTTGGAGTTCTGTGTACTAGTTTTAATGTATATTCAACAACAAAAAATGACTAAAGGTATGCTTAAATATGTATACAGTATGTAACAATGTTAAATGTACTGTAAATTGTAAAAATTGTTTAAGATTTACGTGACCATGTTTGGTTTGCAATAAAAGTTTAACTTTATTACACCTTACAAATGTGTTATTATTATTGGTAAATGACTTGTGCACAGAAAAGCTTAGCTGATTCCCCTTTGGCTTGAAATGTCTTTGCCTCTACAGAAAATAAGTACTTCAGAGTTAAAGAAAAGCCCAGCATGAAGAAACATTTACTAGTCCTGGTTGGAACACATTTGAACTACTGAATGTCCCACTTTAGGGTAGAATGAACTTTATCCTCCTCCATGCGTCAGCAGCCTTACACAACAGTGGCTATGACATTCAGCTGTGTCTGCCTGGGTGTGTGAAGGGTCAAAGTATTTGCTAATAAAGTCAGTACAGGTTAAACAAAAGTCAGTGCACCCATGAGCAATGCTTTGCTTTGAACTAGAAAACAGGCACATAGGTGAGAGGCATTTTGTTCCAGTGCTAATAACCTAATATTAACAAAATAAACTAACAGGTTGGCATGCTGATGAGCTACTATGTCCTTCTGCTAGAGTTCAAGGTTGTGTCAGTACTCAATAACATCCAGGGGATTGTTGTGAAGGTGAACCCTGACCTCCATTTTCCTTTGAGGGGAAGAAAAGGAGAAAGAATTGGCCACCAGAGACAAGTGTTATAAGGGGGCAGAGGTGGCAAAAGTACAGACTTTCTTTACTTAAGAAGGAGTACAGATACCTGGGTTAAAAAATACTCCAGTAAACGTTGATGTTTTTTTATTCCATTAAAAGTGAAAAAGTACAGGCTCTGAAATGCACTCAAAGAAAGAAAGTTTAAAGTATCTTCTTGAAGGACAATTATACGAGCTATTTCTGTACAAAGTTAACTGAGCCTTGTGCTATATTAATATGTTAGTAAAATAATATTGCTACATGAAAAACCAAGAATTATTCAAATTTAAATTCAAATTCTAATGAATCTGTTATGTGTTAAAATTCCCTTTACTGAACCCTTTACTTCAGCAGGTTGGAAAACCCTAAGATCGGTTGAAGTAGATCAGCATAGGGAAAAGAATTACAGCTCACAATAACTTCTAATGTGAGCTCCAGCAGATTTTCTTTGTGTACATGGCGTGATCAGCTGACCTGCTGTTCTTTGTGGATTTACACAACTGAATTAAGCAAGATGTCAGCAGTTTCACAAGCTATCATGGCTGATGTCCATCCCCTACCCGGACACTATACTGTTTATACTGCCTTTACACCACACGGTATAAAGTAAGAATTCAGCGAATTCATCTAAGCATCATCAGATTATATACAAATTAATCTCTGCTACACTTGCCGTAACCTAAATCTAACTATCAGCACCTCAGCCACTGTGCACCAGTCCAACACAGTGCTTCACTGTGAGTTCACATCAGTACTGCAAACTAACCTGTTTATCTTGCACATACTGTAACTACTAAACAGTATTTTCGTGCACCATTTGAGTAACACAACATTAGTGTAGCTTTGTTTGTTTTGCAGGAACGTTTCACAAAATGAAAACACATCATATATAAATCCATCATGTTATTAAAATTATGACATCACACGTAAGCCTTAAAATTGCCATTAATCAAGCGTCACTGAGAAGTTCTTATCTTTATATATAAAGTCTCTCCTTTCTGTCTTCCTACATGTTTCTACATCTCTGAGTGAAGTTATCGCGCACTCTTTTCTCTCCCTGTGAAATACAGCAGCTGGACCTTTACTTACCAACACACCGTGAGGCAGAATGCACACAGACAGTTTGTGTGTTTGCTGATGTTTGTTGAGCTGATAGAAACATCTGAATCTGAAGTGCCACGACCACAACTTATGGACACCTGGACCTCTTCAGGGCCTACTTTAACCCCCGAGTATAAACGCTATAAATGATACCGTTTAACCTAACGTAACAAGCCTGTTAAAGAAGCAGAAGGTACAGATATCTGGTTAAAAATGTAGGAAATAAAAGTAAAAAGTTTTCAGAAAAATAAATACTCAGTTAAAGTGCTGATACATCAAAATTCTACATAAGTACGCCTCTGTAAGGGGGCTCAGAAATGTTTCCTGGTTGGTTTGTACCAACAGATTGCCATGTTGGCCTGAAATCTTACATGCACACATTTCAGAACCACATGATGTCTGCCTTTTTGGATGAAGCAGAATTAGACAATCCTGATTTGTCTTTTGCAGATGCTACTTTCCTAACAGGTTATCACACAAGCACATTTCTCTAAATCCCTTTAATCTCTGTGAAATACTCAGAATTCAATCCCCGTATACTATACGTGGCATTTGCAACTCATTTTTTTGTCTCATTCATTTGTTCTTCCTGCTGTATTGAGCTGACTGTGATGACGCTGCCTCTGCTGAAATAGCCATTGTCATGCACTGCCATCTGCTGGCTAAATTTCTGAGCTACAGGTGCCAACATCATCTTTGTGGTTGGTCAGACGATGCTTCATTATCACCTGGACAATGTTTTATCAGACAGAATGATGTCACAGCTATACAGAGAACTTCACTGAATTCAGCTTGTGCACTGGGAGCCAAACAAAAGGTAAGGACTGGAAGGATGACTTAAAAAAGTAACAAGAAAGTAGATAGAAGGCTGAAGGAGGTCAAAACAATTAATTTATGACTGTAAAAACCTTTGTTATACAATACTGTGTAAACGTTTTAAGTAATCACTCATTCCTTTATATTTCGCTAGGGAAATATGGGAAATACATGCAGGAGTTTACTGAAACGTGCAAACATAAATGGCTCTGGGGAGGCCATTGCATGAGTGATAGTGTTTCATTCTGTATTTGTCTATCCAGGTATGCTTTACTGTAGTGATGGGTTTGGGATCATTATCATGCTGAAAATGCATCCTGTTTCTTTGGGACTTACTTTGTGTCTGTAAAATACCTACTTTACGCCTGTCAAAGTGCATTATCATTTTTTCTTTGTGTATTCAGCTGAAGAAATTGGAACAAAACGTGTTTTTGCAACAGGCTGCAAGTAACAAACTTCCTAAAGATATAATTTAAAACAAACACAATACTGGTTCATCCCTTGAATTAAGTGATTTTTTTATTGCTCGACTGATTCAAAGGTCAGTGTTAACTGGCTTAAAAAACAAACAAACAACAACAAAAAACATTCCTCTGAAAATAATTGGGCACAAGTACTGCATGATATAAAGCAGCCAGTGTTCAAAGAAGCCCTTTGAAAGACCTTCAGAAAGTCTGAATGTCAGGGTCCCTGTGCCTTCCCGGTCGGCTCAGTATGGCTACATATGTTTTTATTTTCATTTTTGTTCCTGCTCTCTCCCTTCCTCTCTTTCCCTCCTCCCTCTGCCTGGGCGGAGCTCACCTGTGGGCTCCTGCCCTTGGCCCACGCACCTGTGGCTCATCACCTGAGAGTGTTCCAGCTCCTTTATAAGATGGCAGCTCTGTGTTTCTCGTCGCTGGACCGTTGCCGACCCTCATTCCCCGGACCAACCCCTGTGTTACCTGAGTGATCGAGTGTGCGAGGAGTGGAGTAAGCCATGGTGTTTTCTGTGGAGTGTGAAGAGGAGCGTGAGGAGTGGACGGAGTGTGTGTGGACTTTCAGCGTCTTTCCCCATTTGTGTGTGGACCCCCGGAGCCCGGCTTTCCCCTCACCTTTGTAAATAGATCATCTGGTGTTGCTGTAATAAAGACTCTTGTGTTTTCAAAACTTAGAGCCTGCGCGTGAGTCCGTTCAGTCCTGTTGTGACACTGAAGAACTATGGCTCAAGACCACTTTAAAAATTACAAGAAATTCTGGCCCCTTGGAAGAAAAATATAAATAAAATAAAGGGTGACTCGAGACTTTTGCACAGTATTATAGAAAAAAAATGAAGATTACAACCCATCCATAACCTCTGGTGTTTTAGCTTTCAGGGTAATGGTTAAATAATGTACAGGAAATGTGCTGATTGCTTATTTTTGTTTGAGATGTGTTTTAACTGAAAACATTTTTTCCTCTATTAAAATGAAACGTTTGTTTTCAATTGGCAGTCCTTAAGAAAGCTTACAAAAGCTCTGATGAAGGCCATCAGAGTTGGCCTTCCTGAGATGGAATTTCATGGAACACTCATGGAATGGAATTCTAGTCATTCTTATGACAGCTATTGCACAGTTACAATGCAGGTTTAAATGTTGCAACTGAAACTTATTCTTCACTTCAGCAACAAGCAGATACGCACACAGCTGAACTAGGATCCTTTCATAGAGCAGTTTCTTAAAAAAAAAAAAAGGTGAGTTTAGGGGAACTGCTTTATAATTACACTTAACTTCGATGCTGTAACATTGATAGCTGATGGTAGATATTTAAAGTGAGATTTTTGAGCTGGGAAATGTACTGTTTAACTTGAATAACTTATTTCTTTGTGGTATCTTTAAATCTCAGATGATGGGACAAGGAGATAGGGCCCACGCTCAGCCTAATGAGGGTAAGAACTTGATCTGTTATTGCACAAAAGAAAAGTAATATAGTGTTGAAGTTTATTTTGATCAGCTGTGACTTTGTTAACTGATCTTTCACGTAGAGCAACCACATGAAACGGCTGAAGATGGTGACGGGGTAGAGAGGTACAACTTCATTGAAAGTCCTGTGTATCTGTTTATAGCCATTATACCACGTTCAGCTGCAAGACCGCTGCAGCTTCACGACAACAACAATGATGATCACATCGATCTGGAATTTTTCTTCAACGTTCATTTTGAAATTGATGACAACAACACTGATGCTGAAAATGACCACAATAACAGCGATATTGAACATGACCACAATTATGGTGATAATCAAAATGCTGACAGCAGCAACGATGAAGAAGAACGCAATGAAGGTCATCAAGATGAAAATGCCCTTGCTGCTGCTGAAGCTGACTATGAAGTCAACCCGGATGCAGGAGAAGCAGAGGAGGATCTGCTTCCTAGAGGATTTAGGAGACGGTTTAGAGAGGAAGACAGTGAAGATGAGACAAGTCTGGTGGAACAAGACGTGACTCCAAATAGTGACATGACAAACGTCACTCACAGTGACTGAATGGAACCTTTTTTTTAAAATAAAAATGCATCTTCTACTCAGTTGTCTTTTGATTAAATGCGAGCACTGCAACACCTTTGTTTTTAAAAAGAGATAAAACTGCTTTTGTAAAACCAAATTACTCTGTCAGAATAGACGTACCAAGGTATGGGAGTATTCTGATTCTGATATTTAACCTCTAAAGACATGGCGTCCACATATGTGGACATCACATTTTGGGTTGTCTAGACCAAAATACAAAATTTTGCTCTACAAGGGCCTGATATCGACATACGAGATCATTATACTGTCACTGTTCTATCGAAATTTAAAATGAATGTCCTCATATGTGGATCTCATTTTTCTCAGAAACAAAAATTAGGTAAAAAAAAAAAAAAAAACATCATGTAATTCTTTGTTTTTACATTCATCAGGTCCCAATCAGCCCGAATAGCAAAGAGAAATTAAAAATGCATGCCATGAAAGAGTTCGAGTCTTAGGAGGTTAAACACAATCAATGTGCCATCCTACTAAAAACAACTTTACACATAAACTTTAAAGGTGTAACAAGATGCTGAAAAATAGTGCTAAACCATCAGTCCTCAACCACAACATTTACTGTAATCCAGATGCTGATATTTGCTGATGCCTTCCATTCATTTTGTTAGATGTGACATTGACAGGATAGGTTAGAGTGTGTAGCAGAGAAAACAGAGTCCACAGACTACTAAATGTTTAACATGTACAAGGGAAACCAGCAACATGACGAGATACTAACATCTCGGCAACAAGAGGTAAATGGGCTGGTACTTATGCAGTACTTTACTACTCTATTTGAGCACTCAAAACACTTTCTGACTACAAGCAACATTCACACAAAAAAGGGGACCTCTGGATTCAGTAACTTGCCCAAGGATACTTCGATTAGAGGACCCAGGGGATCAAACCACCAACCTTCCAAATGGTGGACGACCTCCACCGCATTGTCTTTGATGTATTCGAAGGTGTGGGTGTTTCCCTACCCCAAAGCCCGCTTTTTCCTACAGACATGTGTTCGGGTGATTTTCACCCAGCAATAGTGATGGAGGGTAAAGTAGGTTTTGGGTGGATTTCACTCTGTGATGGTGTTAGTGTATAAAATTTCAAGTCCTGATCTTTAGCGTGCACGACATCCCTACCCCTGGCACTCTTGCAGCTGAGGCAGGACCAGTGGCAGCAGAAAGCAGTAGTCCCTTAGTGAGGTGTGCTGACTGTCTTGGACAGGAAGTGTATCCACACCATTACTACCCTGCGTGTATTGACTGCATGTAAGGAATTAAGGAAGTAAAAGTGGTCCTGGAATTTGCACGTTATCCTAATTTATTGCAGTGGTTAAGAATACATATCACAAAAGTGTTATTTCCAAGGGAATTCATATGATGAAAAAAATATTTTATTTATTTTTTTTGTTCATTTTTACCCACCAAAAACTGCAATTTTTTTTGTTTCTCTCTCCTGCAGCTGCTTGTATGTCGAGGAAACTGTGCTTTCACCAGAGAAGTCTCAAATGTCCCAGGAATGGGTGGACCAAAGACCAACTTTCCAGTGTCATTAATTTTTTGATCAGGAATTTTTTGTTCTCGAATTCCTAATTTTTCAGTAATTTTGGAGCATTTTTTTGGAGCATGGCACAGCTGAAAATAAAAGAAGACCACTCTAATTTGTCACGTGTTGTCATATTTTGATATATTTTGACGCCAAGTGCTTTTTGTTAGGTATATTATATCGGGTAAAAATCACCTGGCGTTAGTGATGGTGTTACTATTTATAGCAATAGTGTTCTAGGGTCAAAGGGCACAAATTGTACTAATTTGTTTTTAGTTTTATTTCAGGATCTTCTTGAATAGGTTTAACAATAACATGAGTAATAATACAACATTCATTATAAATACAGAGAGAATAGAAAGCATGTGATAGACAGATATGATCTGTCTCCTGCTCACCCTGTTCATAAGAGTATTTAAGCCAGATGCCGGGTCCGTGGTTTTCCAGTTTCTATGTGGGTTGTATATGTTTTTGCTTTTTTTTCACATTTACAATGATATTTATAAAGGCTTTATAAATAAATCCTATCTTCAACATCTTCCTTGGATCAATAGTTTAGATCCTCAAAGTTCTCAGTGCTGCCCCCAGGTGTCCCTTGGTAACATTTAATGAAGCCCCTCTAGCAACAAGGAAAGACTGGCCCTACTCTACATTTGATTCAAATTCAGTGGGTGTCACAGCACGACACACACAGCAGCCAACAGCAAAACATTTGGTGTTCTTAGTTGATGGCTGAGGCATTTTAGAGGTAGAGTTAGCAGAAGCAGTTGGAATGTATGTACAATGTACAATGTAATTGCAACACTAATAAACTCTAAGAGGTGTGTGAAAAGTGGCAGTATTTATTTAATAATAATATTAACACATTTTATCTTAAGCAGCTTTCAGAACACTGAAGGTCACCTTACACAGAACATAAAAAAGAAGAAGAAAGAAAAAACTATCAATTCAATAGGACCTGTTTATAATATATTAAATCAATCAAGAACAGAGGATTCATCTGACAAATGAAACCAGGACGTTTTAGGACGATGCATTAAAATCAGATGTTTTTGAACCAAGTTTCCAGTTTGTCTCCTTCGCATTTCATTACTCTGTTGTTTACAGCCTCTGAAAGTTGATACTTTGGGCAAAATCACACGTCATATTTCTAAATCAGTTGATAAGATGTGTGAAGATGTTCTTGTGCAAGTGAGCAGTCAAAACAATTTGTGCGCATGCGTCCGTGTTTAACCCTCCAAAAGATTATTGATGTGTTTTATACATTATTGATGCACGCTCGTACGCACTCCCTCATTAGTCACTGAATATAGCATCAACTTCAAGTAGCAGAACTTAACTCAGTAACTTTTCTTAAGCATCTAAAACACGGTTGCACTTTCTTGTACTTTTTTCTGTAATATTGTTCTTTCTTCCCTTCACTTATCAGGTAGCATGAAAAAACACTTTTTAGTGATTTCAGTCAAAGTACTGTCGAAGTCAAAGTATGTGACCAGTCTGTAAAATAGTATTGGATGCATGCTATCCATTCAACTACAACACTACATGACTTAAATAGACAAACAAACAGATCATAATGCAATCTATCATTTAGCTATTTAAGACAAGGGTCAGTCTTCTGTTTATTTTGTGCTTTTGCTATAACACCTTCTGTACGCTACATTATACAAATAGTATTTGAATATGTTTACACAACAACATGTACCTTTTGGCCTTTAGACTGTCAATAGGTGTGCTTCCTGATTATTGCTGAGAGATAGATAGGGGCAATCGTGGCTCAAGAGTTGGCAGTTTGTCTTGTAATCGGAAGGTTGCCGGTTCGAGTCCCGGCTTGGACAGTCTCGGTCGTTGTGTCCTTGGGCAAGACACTTCACCCGTTGCCTACTGGTGCTGGTCAGAGGGCCCGGTGGTGCCTTTGTCCGTGCGCCCCAGGGTGGCTGTGGCTACAATGTAGCTTGCCATCACCAGTGTGTGAATGGGTAAACATCAAACATTAACATCAACATTAACATCAAACTCAAGCAGAAAAGAAACCAAACTCCAGAAAACTCACAACCCTCGGTCCAAGGCCATCACCTGATGTAACCGCAATGACAAAAGGGTCGGGTGAGATTAGATGTGCACAAAGTGTCCTGTTAAATTCTAAAAAGTATCAGGAGCCCAAAAGTTTACAGTGTTTAGTGTCACTTTTAGTTTAGATTTACCTCACCGGTTTTGGTATAGCAGCATCTTCTTCAGCTTTTCATCACTTTTTCTGATTCAGTGCTGCCGAGCTGTTAGAAATGCAACCACACAGTGACCAAAAACTTAGACGTTAACATCAGGTTGTTTTTGTTGTAATGATGTGCCAGAACTTCTCATATCCAAAATCTCAGTTTTTAATAAAGGCATAGTGCTGTAGTGAATCAAAAAAATCTGCTAGCATGAATGTTTAGTTTCGAATTGTAAGAATAAAATAAATAAATGTGTAATTGCCTTTACTGTCCTGCAATCTTAAAACAGAAATTATCTGTTAATTTACTGGAAAAAATGTACATCACTCTTTCAAAGCAGACCGACATACCCCAAGTTACCAATACAAGATGGCAGTACTGAACACCAACAACAGCAAACCTGTAAACTTTTTAATCTGTAATGCCACTGTTGTGCATTTTTGACTCACTAAAATAAGGCATACACAGAGACACGGATCAGGCTCTAACCATGAATCTGTCTAAAGTGCAAAAAACGGGGGAAAAAGTATTATGCTGTATTGCAAATGATAGCTGAATAATTCTACCTTTCTAGGAACCAAAACAGATCCTGTTTTTCCTGTTATTTTGTGGAAAGCACTAACTGGGGAGTGACAATGTCTGAATGTCTGGAATGTGTCATTTAAAAGTACAAAATATATGTTGTCCATCATATTTTCCAAAGCCACCCCTGAGACAGATTGCAGTCTTCACAAGGCTGCTTCTGGTTCTCTGGCCTTATGTTTGACATTCCGGGGTTATATGATCAGATAACTGGTTAAATTAGGCACCTCGGGAAATGAGACGGTAGATTCTTTATAACAAATATCCCCCTTTTCGATAGAGGATATGAAAAGTCCAGTGTTTGCTGACTCAAATATTGTCATAGCTTATGAGCGCAGGCATGTGTGCACACCTTTGGCAAACTTCTAAGAGGATCAGATGACGGTGTTTCAAAAAAAGGTCAGACTGGATCATATAGGTCGGACCATCTAAATACATATCAGTTAAAGTAGGCCAAGCACAAACAGAGCCCCCCAGGCATGTTAGGCCACATTCTGTCATCTGTGAAGTAAGAGCGGCAGGTGTGACTGAAGCAGTCGAAGAAAAAGGGCATGGGAAACTCAGTAAACAGCAGGTGGCCGGACTGCTTGTTGTCACATGCATCCAGTGCCTTTATGATTGACTGAGCATTATTGATACAGGTGCTTTTTTTTATAGCCTGCTTTATATTAGGAATCACAGCTGAAACCACTACATCATATTTGTCTGTGATTACAGCTGGAAGTCATATAAAAGAAAGATCAGAAACTCGGGTGTGCATTATTCATTAGGAGGGGCACGTGGAGATACACTTTGGTCCAATAAGAGGTCACGATAGGAGGTCCAAGGCTAAGGAGAGTTTTCTATTGGTAGTGCGGGAATAAGTGTGCGGGGTTATGCAAATACTTGAGCAAAAACAAGCCGAGAGCGTGCAGTAACACGAGCGAAAGAGGAGTCCGGGGAACTCTGGAAGTGTGGACGGCGAAGCTGTGGACACGAGAACGAATGGACCGACAGACTCGGGCGTAGGCCAACAGCAGAAAGAAAGCCTGTGGCGCCAGGTAGGAATAATGTCACTGCACTCGGCTGTCATTACAACCTAAATGTGTGCTCTAAGAAACTTTTAGGTAGCAAAAACGGTTTGTTTGCACGTAAACACACCCGTATTTGAGCGCCGTGGGCTTTTGCACTAAAGACGTCTGTGATTCCTGGTACTCAGTGCTGTCTAGCCTCTACAGAAGTGCACTGCAAGGGTTTAGCTCAACTCTTGTATATTATATAGGCAGAAAAACACGCGATCGTGGACTTTGTCTGTAGTACCACTAATTATAACAGTGATCTGTTGCAACATTGAAGTAGCATTGATCACAGTGCAGTATCTGGTCACAGGTAAAGGAGAGAGCACAGTTTCTATAGCTATTTCCAGAGATTTTCAAAAAACACGTGCAACACTTTCAGCTTTAAACAACTATATGCCACACAGTCGTCAGCCCTTTACAGATCCAGCTGCAGCTGTCCGTGGTGAGCTTCACACAGCTGGTTTGTATGACAGGGAAACCTGGGTGCGCCCAGCCAGAACCACAAAAAGGCATCAGCTGATTCTTCACCTGTGACTGGGGATCATGTTTGATGATTAATTATGTTTTTCTGTCTGGATCTGTTCATGTTACTGTATAATAAATATTTTATAATGATGCCTGGGATGTTGATGTGAATTAGATTTTCATGTATCTGTCCTTGTGCAACATGAATAATATCTGCTGTATTTTTTTCTTGCCTTTGCACAATGATTTGTTTGTTTAAATACGCTGGTGTGTACTTGTTTGTAGGTCTATTGTTAGTGGCGGTTAATGATGGAGTCCAGCAGCGAAACCAAGAGGATGACCTCTTACCTCCCAAGCAAACCCTCAGCTGAGAACCAAAAGCTGACCTCACCCAGAGAACCAGGTATGAACAGCCACTGATGTTGTCTTTTATCAGGTTTAAAAGTGTGCATGTGCATGTTCCGTTTAGAGCTTATATCTTACGTCATTTAAAAGACTAAATAGGGTTTAAAAAAAGGGGGATTCTCTGCTGAACATTGCTAAACACTTAAATCCCTAAGAATGCATATAGTGAAAGTCAGTGTTGGCTGTCCCTTAGAGAAAGAAGATGTAGATGATTGCTCAAGGAATACTGTCTAGATGTGGAACTGAGATGTAATAATTTGGCTCAACATCTGGAAAACTCTGCAAACCTGCTTCTTAGAATGGATACATGAATCCTATGATTATTAAGCTGGAGCATAAGAAAGGCATTTGCTGCATGAGCAACTTCTTCACATTAGCTGTTGCTCAAACACTCATTTATGATTAAGCCAAAACATGTTTATGACAGCTTTTTATGCTTGAGTCCTGGTCATGCTGACCTTGGTTGCACAATAGCAAAAAGGTTGCACGGGCTCTTCACAAGTATCCATCCATAATGTTAAAAACATAACCCAGTCAGCTTCATATGTGACTAAACTACACGCTAGAAATATAAGTCACTAAACTGAGATATATTGATTCTCCAAGTAATAATTTGCATCAATCAGGAGCTAGGTTTAGCTCAGCATCCAGATAACCTGACAAACCCGCTTCTTAGAATAGTTTAATGAATTGCAGGATTACGGAGCTGAGCTTCTCGAACAGTGATTTATGATTAAGCCAAAAGGTGCTGATGTCTGATTTCTTGTGTCTCAGTCACGATGTATTTATGTGCCAAAAATGTGACACAGACTCTTCACATAATGCCCACCCACTGTTTGGAAAAACATCAGTCACCTTGCTATTTGCCTTCACTACATGTTGGAAAGAGTGCATTTTATGATAATCAGATACTTATCGTGTTGAATACAGAAGTCAGGCTAACTGGTTGTGTGTCCTCTGAGGTAAAAAGTGTACAGTACATCCATGTGTGTCTTAAAATCTGCTTGTGTGTACTATTTTAATCTTTCAGTTTTAATCAGCAAAACTGTGCAAAATAGTACCGCAGATACTGAAGTGTGGTACTGCCAGGCTTACACTTGACCTGGATGCAGAAGCAAACACTTTGCTTTCACTGCACTGGCTCTGCTGTACATGGACTTCATTGGTAGTCAGATAAGGACAGCTAACAGGTCACGGTAGGCCAAAAAACATTTCCCAGTGGTGGACCCTCCAGCCACAGTAAACGTGTGTTTGTGCGTCTAAGGTAGGCTAGCACATGGTTGGAAATAAACAATTACTTGTTTCAAATTTAAAAAAAAAGTGGGGTTGTTCTCTAGAACAGTATTAGCAAGTATGCCAGTGTGAATTTTGAGTTAAGGTATCACAGGCTGTGACATGCTAACAAATGACATAAAATCCTATTATTAGACAACCATTTAATGGAAATGACTGATATGAGGCTGAGTGCTGGGGTTGCAGCTGAACTGTCAAAGCAAACTTCGTAGCATTTAATAGTTTGCAGCTGTGTTAGCTTTCCTTGAATCGTGTGTAATAAAATCATATGTAATCATATCTAATAAAAGCTCTCACTAGTGTGGTCGTTAGATACACATTTGTGTTTATAGCTTTAGAAAGTACAGTTAATAACAGGTGCAGGGATATTATCACCTAATGTAATATAACTAATGATGTATTATGTAAGATAATGCTAAAGTCATCTTCTTCCCCTTTCATCTGTAACAATAATCTATTAGTCAACGTGAAGCACTCCTAGCACATGTTCACAAACACACAGCCTTACCAGATTGCTTCATTCTTCTTCTGATCCTTGACCACTAATTCCACACAGTCAGCACTAATAAACTGACTTCATGGTCGGGTGAACCTTCTGAGGACTCTTCGTAAACCCTGACTTGACTGAATATTTGTTACTTAAGAGTTTTTTTGTTGTGGAAGGTGAACGGACACAGTACCGCATTAGCTTACGCAATATCATCTACTGCCCCTCCACACTCTGTTTACCAAGTTCTTAATCCTGCATATGAGCTTGACAAGTTATAAACAAGAACATATTACAACGCTCTGATTCTGATCCATACAGGTTGTTTGTATTACTGTTTAAATGTGAGGCACAACAAAGCAGTGTTAAGAAGATGGCATCCATTCTCGAATACAGTTCTTTTTTAAATCTAAATGTTTAACTATTTATTAGTTTGCAAGTAAACCTTTTTCAGATCAAACATGTCTAGGACATACTAGTTCAAGATGTTAATATTTCCTACTAGTCTTTGCAACAGGCCATAACCACCAAATAAAAAGGACCAGCGGTTGCTTGTAGCTGCTTAAGGGATATTATCAAGTATACATAAAATTCTCATGAGCCTTTGTTAAAGATACAGTGGTTAATCTGTTTAATCGAAAAAAATAATATTGTACTCACTAACATACATAGGTAAGTTTATAATTATATATCCTAATTTTGTATAAATTATGAATTGATACATTTGCAAAAACTTAGAATTAATACATTAAAAATACACAGAAACAGTTTGTGGAAGCAGCCATGTCATTCCACCACACTGAATAAAGTGGTCGTCCCTTCTAATTGTGTTTTGGCAGGACAGCCTAACACGACTACACCCCCGTCAACTGCTGGTTATTAGCATTAGTATCTCACGGTCCCTCTGGCAAACAGTTTGATTACATTCACACATCGTATGAGAGTTTATTTGCTAAGTGTCCGAATCCAACACTGTTACATTCACACTCACTACAACTGAACAGCAGTCAGAAACATTTGTTCTATTGTGGCCACCATAGCTAGGATGGTGGACTTGAATTGGAAGGGATAGGAAAACAGTTCAGTTGATACAGACATCTAGTGGTAAGATTTTACACACTGTAACTTTAATAAATGAAGCCACAGCACTGTGTCCTTGCATAAGAAAACATTAGATGGTATCAGATCACCTTAAGTGAGTTTTTAATCTTTTGAGGTAGTCAAATGCTATATAATCTTAATCTTATCCGGTTTACAGGCAGATACATGTGTTCTGGAAGCTGTTTTAGGAATTGGGTAACATGTTGTAAAAGCATTTTATCTGGGGCAGAGTCCGTTTTGTGGCCAATCAAATAAGGTTCAACCTGTTCCTCCATTCTAGACTAAATGGCTGTTTCTGGCGATGGCATGGGGGTGCAGTGATTAGCACCTGTGCAGGAAACATCTGGCTTTGTATGTTGAAACTCCAAAGTGATGTGTGTTAGTTTAGCTGATTTATTTCTAAACTGACTGTAGGTATGAGTGTAAATGACTGTTTGTTAGCCTTGTCATGGATCCCACCTAGAATGAACAGGGATTATGTCGGGACACGTTACTAAGGCCAAAAAAGGCATTATTGACACATATTGTGACTTCATTCTTACATGCCATTTTCCCTGTTGAGCGGCATTGTCTTGAGCCAGTCCAAATGTGGAACTTTGTCACAGAATGTGGGACAAGAGGACCTGGATACTCTAGACGCACCTCTTACCTTATGTAGCCCACAACCCTTTCTCTGTATTTCTCTGTATTACTGATAATGTTCGAAAAACACAACACAATAAAACTAGGCCCACTTGCTGGGTTAACCTACAATCTTGGTCTTGTTTTTTTGGGACAAAAAGTGAAGCTAGGAGATTGGAAACTTGCACTTGGCGCTTAATTCAGTATAGCTATCATCTTAAGATACATTCTCTCACTGTGTTCTCTGTATTTCTGTCCCTTTCTGCAGGCTGCAGCTGGCTGGTGGTGGTTGCAGCCATAGCGGCCTCTCTGAGCGGCCTGATGTTGGGCTACGAAATGGGGCTGACCTCTGGGGTCCTGCTGCAGCTGCGGGGCCTCCTCTCTCTCTCCTGCAGGGAACAGGAACTGCTGGTCAGCTCCCACCTGCTCGGTGCACTCCTCGTCTGCCTGGCCGGAGGAACATTTTTAGATCGCTACGGCCGACGCTGCTCTTTGCTCCTGAGTGCTGTTCTAGTAGTTGGCGGCACCGTTGTGCTCATCGCTGTGGCTTCTTTTGTTGCACTGACACTTGGCCGTGTAATTGTGGGCATGGGAACATCTCTTTCAGGGACAGCAGCTTGTTTGTACATTGCAGAGATCTCACCGAGGGAGAGGAGGGGTCTCCTGGTGACGCTGTACGAGTTGATGTTGGTTGTTGGTGTAATGCTGGGATTCGGCTGTAGTTACGCCTTTGCTACCGTACCTCATGGCTGGGTCTATACATTTGGACTAGTAATTCCTCCAGCACTCCTGCAAATAGGTGCGCTCATATTCCTCCCACCCAGTCCACGCTTCCTCGTTGCTCAGGGCAAAGTGGAGCGGGCGAAGAAAGTGTTGGCCAGAATGAGATGCGTAAGTAAGAAGAGTGTGGAAGTGGAGCTCAGGGATATCCAGGTTGGACTGAAAGAAGAATCAGAGCATAGCTTCTTGGAGCTTTTCAGTACCAAAGCTAATCTGCGTTCACGGCTTCTAATAGGTGTGGCCTTAGTCTTCCTCCAGCAGGCTACTGGACAGCCCAACATCCTTTCCTATGCTTCACCACTTCTCCGCAGCGTTGGCTTCAACAGTGATGCTGCAGCAACCCTGGCCTCCACGGGGTTCGGAGTCGTAAAAGTAGTTGGTACCATCCCTGCCGTGTTGCTGGTCGACCGATTGGGACCCAAGAGCTTTTTGTGTGTGGGTGCTGTCGCTATGGGATTGTCGCTGGCTGCCCTTGGTACATTGACTCTACAAAGTCACACTCACCTCACAAGCCTGTGCAATAGCCAAAGCCCTCTAAACAACACGCATATGCCATGGGATTTAAACGAAACCTTCACAGACTTTGAGAATAGTGGCACTTTGTCTACCCACCTGGAAAACCAGTGGAACACTGAACAGGTGCAGGGGCTCAAAACAGAGAATGATGCAGTGTGGGAATCAGTAGGAGGAAGGACTCTTGTTGAAGTGTCTTCCTCACTGAAGTGGGCGTCATTGATCAGCCTGCTGGTGTATGTGGCAGCCTTCTCAATTAGTCTTGGACCAAGTAAGTACCCGTACATTATGGTTCACAAACACATGCAGTGTCTCTGTATTTATCTAGAGACTGGATATATAAGATGGACATTGCTTCTGAGTCTGAAAAGTGAAGCTAACTCATTTGCTTCAAACATGCATTTTTTCTAATGGACGACTTCCGTGGTTGCAAAAACCACTTCCTGTTATTTAGAAGTGTATGGAAAGTTAATCCAATGTTTTCGGCATTGGTAAAAACACTTTCCTGGGCTCAAGTCAAGTTTTTCCTCTTATTAAAGTTTGAATTAATGAATGATTATGACATCTGGTTTCAAAAATCTGAGATGGAAAGCAAATATAGTCAGCTTATGGTAAGACAGTGAGAGTTCATTAACTCTCATTAACCTTAAATGGTTAAGGGAATGGTTATACACAGTCTTCCATGTGTGAGCATTTTTGCTACACTTACATTTTTTGGCATCCAGCAGCAGGGCATTCCTTCCCAGTGTTAATCCTTGTAGTGCTATATAAATAAAACGAGTTAGACTGAGTTTCTTATACCCCTCTTTTTTTTGTCCTTTATCTCTTTTTAGTGGTGTACGTCGTTCTCAGTGAGATCTTTCCGATGGGAGTCAGAGGTAAAGCTGTGTCGGTGGTGTCAGCTGTAAACTGGGCCACAAATCTGCTGATCTCCATGACCTTCCTCACCATCACGGGTGAGTACTTTATTACTTAGAATTTATAAATTGTAGGTTCTAGCTAGTTGTGGTAGTGCTATACTTACAGCAGCTATACTTACACGACACCAACTCTCTGCCACCTACAATGCCGCATTGAGATCCTTTCCCTGGTGCCTCAACCCCCACTCACATCTTACATCAGGTGATCTCATTGGGTCTCACAATGGTTTCACCTAAAACCTCTGGTGATAATGAGCCACGCCTTTTTTCATACCTTGCCTCATGTGGTGAGACACATGATCAATCAACAAACCCAACAGAAATTTCCAGCTGGGTTTAAATACCTGGGACTCTCAACCATTTGGTTTTAGAACTGAACAAGTTTCTTGGATGAGAAGTGAAACATCTTTAAGAAACTTAAAGACTTGAACTTAAAGTCGAATCGCTTTCTTTTCCAAGCTCCTTAGACTACCATGGCCTGAACGACTGAGAGCCTACACTGACATGTATTTGCACCAGACATGTTTAAACTAGTGCAAGAATTCACAGAAACTCTGTAAAAATTAACACAGAGTTTCTGTTTGATAAGTGATAATCATATTAAAAAACACATTTTTACAATTTTACTATCCTCCAACAGAACTGCCAAGATCAAGCCCAAGACCACACCTAACCCAATTAGTTAGTGTTCACATTTTGGCATCTCTTTATTTTAGCACCTGGTTAGCATTGTTTGCCAAACATTTGCCTATATAGTGGACTTAAACTAGGTTATGCAGCTATATTTTAAATGTTCCTTTATTAGTAACATGTAAAAATTAAAATACATAGTCGTCATACAGAAAGAGACAGGGTAAACCCTAGACAAATTCTCATTATGTCAGAAAACAGACAAACCCAGACTTTTATATTCATACTTGTGACTAATTTGACTTTAAATCGTTAATCTTGTGGAAAGAAACAGAAGCGTCCAGAGGTTTTTAAATAAGAAACCTTACTATGAGCGTTACCAGTGCATCGCTGTGTTGCCCAAATGTCAAAAATGAGAAAAGTTCAAAGCAATTGCAGACCTGTTGCTCTGGTTTCCTAAAATGCCAAATGTTTGTGTGTATTTTTTATGATTGACAAGTCTGGACTGCAAGCAAGAAGCCAGTTTAGCTCCTGGACTCTAACTTTTTAGTCATACTATTGTAACAATGCGGTATGTGTATGTGTTGACATTATCTTTTTTAAATAAGCATAGCATTTAAATACTGCTCCCTGTCATATGTAGGGTGGCTACACAAACAAAGCTCAAAGCAGTCCTACCATTCATGCTAAAGGGCAAGTTCCAAACTGTAGAATTACTGCTGCAACATGCAAATTAGGGACCTTTTGTCTCCTTACGTAAGTCAGTCTGTAAGTCTGACAGGTAAATATTTAATTAAAAAAAGGGAACACTCAGAGGTGTAGTAGCGCTATTTAGTGTGTGACAAGTAGTGTTGCTATGGTAACACAAACAGTCAAACATTTTTGCTTAATCAGCTGAGTTACTGCGCTATACTGTTTGAAGATTTTGCTGAAATAAGCAAGAACTTCCTTGAAGTAGATGTTGACCAGATGGCAACATTTGATGTCCTTGTATACATTGCTCAGCCATAATCCATTCAAAGATGTGCAAGTTATGCATGTCATATATTGTGGTGCACTCATATGATCTTACAAATTCCTGAACTCATGGTGCAAATTTCAGTTTTTGCTTTTAATACGCTGCTGCCTGAACATTGTGGGCAATCATGGAACTTAATTGTTATCCCAGGTTTCATAGCAAGATAGTGGTATATAGCTTGGACGTGTTGTTGGTCTATTGAAGGAAAATGAACATGCGTATAAAATTCATCAGTATCAACATTTGGACTTTTTAAATTAAATTTGGATGATTTGCAAATCATTTCTTATTTATTTCATTTTTTTACATAATGTCTCAATTTTTTGGGAAACGGGGTTGCTTATGCAGCAAGTATGGTATTGCATTATATTAATTGTTTTGTTTTTTGTTTTTTAAAGAAAACATCGGTGTGCCCAATGTTATGTTCCTGTACTCCACCATGAGCTTTGTTCTGCTGGTATTCGTCGTCCTCTTTGTCCCTGACACCAAAGGTCGCACACTGGAGGAGATCTCAAAAGAGCTAGCTAAGAAGTGAGTGGTAACACTTCCTAGCTAAATTTACCCTTTACCCTTCATTTTAATTTTCATATTTATTTCCTATCCTATTCAGTCTTTTTTTCTTTAGGTCACGAGCAGTCTAAGCATTTCACTGCATATCGTACTGTGTATGACAGTGTATGTGACAAATAGAATTTGAATTTGAACATTCGACGTCTATGCCGTCAACATCTAGTAAACTGGTTTGTGAAAGTGATTTTTACCTTCTGTTTCTCCACTCCCTGTTTAACAGGAAGACTTTTAAGGTGAGAATTTCCAGGCCGGTTCAGCCTCAAGAGAGCCTGATCAGGGACAGCAAACCTACACAACAACTGTCCTGAGAGTCAAGAGCAACGATCAAGACAATATACAATCAAAAATATCTATATATCTAGAATAATCCTTTAATTGTCCCACAAGGGGAAATTTGGTTGTAACAGCAGCCAAAAAGACACATATACAAACAAACAGTACACAGGACACGGAACAGAAACATACACAATTTTTCTTACATATTTACATTAAGGACAATGGTTATTATAAACAGAGTACTGTACAGTTATTAAATTAAATAAAAATAACTACAGGTAAGAGGCAAACCAGGTTGTAGTGCGAATCGGTTAATTAACTTATTGCAGTTACAGCGCAGATTAAACATCTATGTTTGTTGGCAGCAGTTCTGATTGTACAGTCTGACAGCTGCAGGGAGGAAGGACCTGCGGAAACGCTCCTTCATGCATCTAGGATGCAGCAGTCTGTCACTGAAGGAGCTCTGCAGTTCAGCAACAATCATCTCATCTACGTCGCTATATTGGCTGTACTTACAGCTGCTTCTTGATGATGATGATGCCCACATGTGATCCCATCATGGAGCCTTTGATTTTTTTAAAATGAGCATAGCTAGTATTAGGTTCTAGTATTAATTGTTATATTCAAGAAAAAGAAAATCTTTTTCTCAGATTTCCATCAGTTTTTACATTTTTTTTTCTCCGTTTTAAGTAATAAAAAAAAATTCATCTAGCAAATCTGGCATTATATTAACTAAAATCAAACACTAATAGCCCAAACTGGTACTCGTTCTTTGTAGGAGGGCAAGCTTATTCCTAAGCACAGTGTCATTTTATTGGTGCCCATTGTCATATTTAACGTGGTACACAAGGGCCAAACCAGTCATACCAGTTATGTTAGTGGATGTGTTCAAAACCCACATGAAATATGGAAGGAATTATTTGTCTCCTCATTTGCATTTTATGGGAACACGCAGCTAGCTGTGTAAGACCGGCTACTGAATGTTTAAAAAGAATCGGCGAAAAAAAGCAAATCACGAGGTTCAGGAGCCATGTTTGGCATGAATTGTGATATAGACCGATTCCTTTTTTTATTTTCTATTAGTACGATGCTGTAATGAGTTTAAGAATACAAATTCTATAGCGGATGCCCTATGCACGAGTAAAACATTTACATTTTATAACCTGTACTTTGACTTGCATCACCTTTTAAATGTTGCAATGTGTGTTTGCAAAGCCTGACATGGAAATCTCAGTCGTTAATGACAGTATGGAAGACATTCTAGGAAAAAAAAAAAAAAAACAAATCAACTGGGAAGTGCCTTCTCCACATGTACTCGGGATATGTTCACACACACAAAAACAATGTCATGCAAAGGGGAGCAAACACACCACACAGTAGTCCACTAGTTGCCTGTTCACTTTTATTTTTTTTATACAAAATACAAAAATCCAAGTGCCACAATTTTTCAGTTGACACTAGTTCAAAAAGTACTCCATCATACACACATTTAAACAGCATGTCTAAGCTTTTAATCAACATTTTTTTTCTATCAGATGCAATTATATACATACATACATACATGTTGCCTTTATGCCTGTCCGAACACTCATGGTTGCCTCAAGAATTCACATGAATGTATTACGAAACCTTTTCGACAAGTGTTAGTGCTGCCATACAACTTTGTACGACTCCACAGAGTGGCTGCTTTTGTAATTATGAGTCAGTTAATTTTTCATGTTATGTTTTTGCTACTTTGTGTGTGTGTGTATACTGGCAATTGTGGACAGTGTTTTAATGATTTCTTAGTCCTCTGCTAATAAAAAAAATCTCCTCAATATTGTCTAACAAGTGGTTGTGTTCAATGAACAGCTTAACTCGTCACTTGAAAACTGAAAATATTCTTAACCTTTGAGAAGTGTTCAACATGTCAAAACATTAAAATACATCAAGCATATTTGCAAAATGTTCTTAACCTATTAAGAAACAACAAGAAATGAAATGTGCCTTATTGTGAACAAAAGGAAGTAAATTTGAGGTGTGTTTAAGTTGTAAGTGGATGTGTTTCTGCACATCGGCCTGCTCTTACATTGTGTACACTGATAATATTCCACTTCTCTGTCTGCTGTTTTTCTCCTTTAGCAATAACACAGGTAATACAGAGTACCTGTGCAGGACTTTTACAAACCTTGGACGGCGGTTATATATATATATATATATATATATATATATATATATATAGCCAAATCTTAAATAGTTTCAAAATGGTCTTTAACTGTCCATGCAGAGACATCCAAAAGCAAATAAGCTACAGCAAATAACTTCCTGCCTCTTCACTGTCAGGTGAGGAGGACGGGTGCCTGCTGAAGGATATTAAGTTTGGAAGACATTTGCAGGTTTAGGCTGTTAAAATCACAAGATCCCAACAACTCCACAACAACGTTAAAATTTTGTAAAAAATAACGAGGACATTTTAGGACGTTACAAGTGTGGTATTCCAAGCCCAGCCTATGAATGAGTTCAGACGTTTGTGGCTGTTGCCACATAGTGATGAAACCAAAGCAAGCAATTCCAAGGATAAGGTGCTTCTTCGTCCGTTTTGAGTACTCAATAGCTCGAGTCCTTAGTCTTGTATCGTTTCATTTGCAGCGGGGTTTCTGACACTCAAACAGTAGCGGGTAGACTTGCTCCACTGCTGTGGCCACGTTCTGGACATTTGGTCCTAAGCCATCCAGTGATGGTGTGAAAGCAGAAAAAGATCAGCAAAAATATATCAGGACAAAGAAAAAACAACAGAACAGGAATAGAAGCTTTAAAAAAAAAGAAAAAAAAAAAAGACCGCCTTGGGTTTCAACTTTAGCCTGATAAACAGTGCACCACACGAAAGGAAGCACAAAAAACAATTTCGCTTGAGTAAAATTCTTGGAGGAATTGGGTTATTTACAAACCGCTTTCCTCATTGAAACAAGTTATAAAATGCTTTCATTTTACATGACCTCAATCCCTTAAGCCAATGTGCCTTCTTAGCTGTACATAAAAAGGGGTAAGATACTTAATGTGTCTGTGTGTGTTGAGCCTCGTAAGGAGTGAGATACCTGTAACTGTGAGGCTGCCAGTTGAGAACACTTGTATAGTCGCCTTTAGATTTTTGATCCTGTATGTAGCAGCTGGGTGGAGCTCAGGTTCATAACTGTAAATGGTAAAAAGTTTTTAGTACATGTGTGCACATCGGAAAAGTTATACCTACAGCTTTGTGAGTAACGGACATGATGCATGTTTAGATGCCAGCCTATATTCTGTCAGATAGCATGTACAACAGTAATCCAAATCCAACAACTAGAGTACACACACACACATACTTCTTCAGCCTGCTTGCTCCACTGTAGTCTCAGGTACATGCACTCAATGCGGTGAGGTTTACTCTAACCACTAGAGGTCATCCTCCACTAGCAAACATTAAACTTTTATTCCCTGTTCACCTTGCACATTATTGCTGCTCATGTCAGGACCTGAAATCACAGTTGTCACTATTTTCTTTCAATATGGTATCACACCATGAAGCTAATGACCCAAAGAAAACAGCATAAAGCAATAAGACTGTGGATAAACATATGCTACAGCTTGATCAGGATAGTTATAATGATGATGACAATGATGGCATTGATTTTAATTAATGTTGCAACAGTTGTGACTTAGCAGCACTGCATTACCTGGCAATGGGTCGGTTATTCTTCGTGAAGTTTATAAGATTGACTGCAAATGGCATGGAGCACACTGCCAGCACATTCACAACTTTGAAGGCTGAAAACCTCACCTGAACAGACAGCATAAACATATGAGACACAAAATACACGCATTTATGAGTTTACACTTCTTTTTATTTTAGGTCCAATAATTAAAGGAGAAATCCAGTTTAGGTCTTATGGCCTTAATGTAGATAACTGCAGTTTCAGGTAGGTTGAGCTTTGTGACACTGTGCGTTACCCTGCTAGTAACAACCATCAGAAGATGGGGACTCTGTGGTCTTAATAGTTGGGACAACGCTCAGGTAGGCTGAGTTTAAACAAATAACAGATTGACTGTGTATTTCCATGCAAAACCAGCTGCTGTGATTATTCTTACCTTGAAGCCTAGTTTCTGCAGACAGCGTGCTAACCTGCGAGCACCGAGCTTTGCCTCATCCTCACTTTAAAAAAAAAAAAAAAAAAAAAAAAGGAGGAAGAGAAAAGAACGGATAAATGGCAGCATAACTCAGTGAAATGAATTCCTTGGTATACAAACCATAATCAGAAACTAACATCTTTTTTAGTAATTAAGTAATACTTACAATCCAAACCTCTAAACTGGGCTAATACAGATGAGGACAGAAGTATTATTCATGCACATTCTAGTTTTACTTGGGCTGCTTATATTATTTAACTTTGCACAGAGAAATAAAAATATTTGACAAAAACTACCAGGGTTAAAATCATTAGCCTCCCGACGCCAATTTTCAATTGCGTGGATGCTGCTGGATAACAGTCTCCGGTCATTAATTGTAGTTTTCAGCAAGCCCCACACACGTCTCCTGAGCAGTCTCAGCCCATTGTTCTTTAGCAAATCTCTCATGCTCCTTCAGATTTAATGGGCTGCGAGCATGGACCTTGGTCTTCAGTTTATTCTATAGATTTCCAATGATCTGCAAGTCAGGGCTTTGTGCAGGCCAGTCAGTAACGCTCACTTTGGTCTTCTGGAGGTAGTTCCACACCAGAAGCGCTGTATGTTTTACATCGGTGTTGTGTTGGAAGACCAAGCAGCAACCCAGACCCAGTTTTGCTGCTGAATGCTTGAGGTTTTTTTTTTTTCAAAATCTTCGCATAGCTTTCTTATTTAGGATTCTTTTCACCTTCCCAGTTCCAGACACATTGAAGCGTCCCCACAGCACAGCACTCCCACCGCCGTGCTTCACTGTGGGGATGGCATTCTTCTTTCTCCAAGCATAAACAGTGTGTCTCTGAGCTCTAGTGTGATCTCATCTGACCAAAAAATTCACTTTAAGTATGTATAATCCTTCTCCAGGTTGTTCTTAGCATGCTTCAGTTTGCCCTAAGATGTCTCTTCTGCAGAAGTAGAGCTTTTCTTGGTCTGCATCCTAGTGAGTGTCTTCTTTGTTACCACAATTCTTGACTTGGCTAAGTCAGTCACTAGTGTCTTTGGAGTTGGTCTTTAGACACATCTGTCACGACTTTTCTTTCCAGAGTGTTTGCAATCTTTTGCTTCCTACCTTTGCCACACTTGTGTAAGTACTCTGTGGCTCTCTTTGGATTTCTTGATGATATCCAATGTGATAACTTTGTATATTCATTTCCTGCTTTGTGAGCATAAACAATTCTTTTTCTCAAGTCCGACCCGATTTCTTTTGAGTTTAGCATGATGCTTTCCCAAGTGACAGCTCAAACCCTTGTTGAAATTTCTACACTGCTGATAAATTGAAACATAGTTATACCAATTTAGTATTTAGTTTACTCTGTACTTTTAAATTAAATCAAAACTTTTAAATTTCATTCGGGGGACTAGTAATTCAGCTCTCATGTGAGAGAAATGCTAACTGCATTAGTTGCATATGATAAGGGACGTAGCAGTACAGCCCCACAAATAAAGTAGCAAGACTTCTGAGGCCAAAAGAAGCAAATAATCTGACATTTAGTTAGGTATAGGTGTGTGTATGCATGTTGCATTATGAGTGTCAGTCTACCTTGTTGCTCCAGTGCAGATGATTTTCCCTGAAGACCAGATTGAAGCAGTTATCATTGGTTTACGAAGCTTCATCAGGACTTTCTGAGGACAAAAAAAGAGAAGTCACAATTTTATGTCTCGGTTTTAACTGTTAAAATGAATGCAGCATTCTCTAGTTTCACCAATAACAATACACTTACCCCTACTTCTGGCTTATAGATGACATTTGTTCCTTCTAAGGCAATGGTGCGGAGGTTGAGGTGACACCGAGTCCGAAAGGTTGCCACCACATTGGTGATAATAATATCAAGTGCCTCATCATTGCTTGAATCCATGGGGAAGTGTGTGGTGCAGCAAGAGGACCACAGAGGTTTTTCTTCTCACTTATTCATGAAAAATGCCACCCGTCACCATTATTGCACCGATGGGAAAGGAGACAAGATGGGCTAAAAAACAAACAAACAAACAAACAAAAAAAGACCCAAATGAAGCCATTTTTCAAATATTTCTGAAATTTAAAATCAGAAATACTTCAAGGGGCATTGCACTACAGGAATGAATATGTATTCATTCATTAATAAAAATATGTATTGCGGTGCCTGCTCTATATCAGAATTTTGCAGATGTATTTTGTGTTTGCTGAATTCATGAGTCCAGTTAGTATGTTACTGTAAGTAAATATGCTAAGAAGATTGGTTATCACCTCAGTTGCACACCACCATCTAATTATCTCCTCGCCCGCAAGGTGTTCTCCTCCACTTGAAAGACTTGACTGTGTCTCAAAGCACGAATCACTCAGATATCTGCAAGAAAATATTATTTTGTCAATTATTATTCTTTTAGCTGAGGGTCCAGCTAATTTCCCGACAAAAACCGATACAGACTAACACGTTAGCTACTTTCTACTGCTACTAACAACCAAGAAAGTAACAGCAAAATATGACCCTCGACGTCAATAATTCGTTACTTATAGACACGTTTAATGTATAGACCGTTGCTTTGTATTATAAACTGCGTTATAGCTCATGCAACTGATAAGCTTGCTTGAGGAAATGTTGCTAGCTAATCGGCAACTAATTCAACATAACTACATGCACTGAGTCGGTGTTTGCGCTAATAACTGCACTAATATGGGATTGTAAGCAAAACAAAGAGGTAACGACATTTCGCAACTGCTCAGCTAGCTAATGTTGTGAAGAGGTCTGTCCGTTAGCTAGCAACAAAGAAGAGTACACAGGCAGCAATGAATGAAAAGTTGTCAGCTATGCTAACTAGCAGACTAGCTGTCTAAAGCAAGTTAATGGCTGGTGTTTGTATCTTAAGAATCCAGCTACCGCTTTCGCTTTTTCTGTGATGTTATTCCAAAACACAAATAAGGCGGATAATAGTAAAATTTGTGGACAAACCACTTCCTCCGCACACAAACGAGCAGTAACAAACACGAGACCTTCCGCTTCTGTTTTACAAATTAAAGCCGCTCCTAGTGGGCGCTAAATTAACGTCAACTTCCGGATCGTAAAATAAAATATAATTTAAGCACTTCAAATGCCTATATATTTCTGTTGCGAAGTTGTACCTAGCTGTTTACATTTAAATATATATATATATATATATATATATATATATATATATATATATATATATATATATATATAAAAATAATACTAACACTGCAAAACAACTGTGCAGCAATAATACAGTTTTTTTTTGAAAAAACTATAAACCATCAAAAAAATGAAAAACAAAAATTTAATAAGAACTCCTAATATATAGCTTTGTGTGTAAGTGTGTGTGTGTGTGTGTGGGGGGGGGGGGGGGGGTGAACACAGACACACTGTTGATCCAAACAGTCAGAGACAGAAACCTTTTCATGTTTATCATGAGCTTGTCAGGAACCTTGGCATGATTTTGGATGGCGATCTTAGCTTTGATAGTCATAATAATAAGGTCACCAGAACTGCATTCTGCCACTTAAAAATATATGAAAAAGTTTGAAAATTCTTACCTCAAACTGACTCTGAGAAAGTAGCCGATGCATTTATATCAAGCAGCTTAGACTACTGTAATGCTCTGTGTGCAGTATTATCCAAATTATCAGTAGGATGACGTAAACTCATCTAGAATGCAGCAGCCAGAGTCCTGACATGCACATGGAAAGATTACACCAGTACTGAAGTCATTTTATTGGCTTCCAGTTCAATCCAGATTTACCACCAAAATACTGCTATTAGTTCTTTAACCAGTCAGTGACTTTAGCCCCCAGTACAAGTCTGACTTTCTCAGTGTCTATAACTCGATTAGACATCTCAGTCACCATGGATGGAGGTCTTTTAAATTCCCAGAATTAGATCCAATTGGGTTGAGGAGGCTTTTAGTTAGTGTGTGTGTTCTTTGATTTTGTGTCAGTTTGTTTGTTGGTTTTTAACTCGTATTCTATTTCTTTGTAAAGTTTTGTTTTGTTGTTTTTATTGCCTTATGATATTGTAGACCTACATGGATTTTGTTATCAAAAACATGATAATTACATGACCCTTTTCCCATCTTTGAAAAGTTAAAGACAAGGTTGTTAGTACCTATACTGCTCCAGGTGACATGAATGTACTGAACCACTGAAAAAGCCTTAACAAAGCTCACTTTAACAGCACATGGAATCACAATCACCTATGACTAATAAAGCATAAAGCATAGTAATAAAGCATATCACAAATATTTAATATTTCATGACTGCCTACCTGCCCTGCAATAGGCTGGGTTACAGCGCATACAAATGTACTGCCTATCCAGGCAGACTAACTGTATGTTGGTTTAAAGCTGTTTGGCACCACCTTGTGGAAGGTTGGCTTTCATAAGAAGGAAAATGAGGCAAATTTAATTTTCTGCTGCTGTGTGCAACCTTTGTCAGTTTTTATAATGTGTTGACATTTAAGACGTGCGGATTAGTGGCATCTCCAAGGATTGTGAATCAGTAAACACTCCCCAGGGAATTCTGAACGGGATTACAAAAGCAGACTGAAGTTTGGAAAGTTTATGTTATCAATGAGAGCGTTTGCAGTCGCTCTTGTGACTCATGAATGAATTTAGTCAATGGATGCTGAGGTGCCTGCATGCTGTCGCATTCTGTGGGGACTTTGACCTTTAAGCAGACTGATAATTTATATATGAATATTGTTGGTCTGACTTGAGCTCTTTTTAATTTATTTACATTTTATAAACTTTGCACAATACAGCATAAATGTTAAACTGATAAGAACAACATATCATCTTTATGAGATAATGCTGCCTAAAGCAATCGCAGATTTCAAAGTTTCTGTGTGTATGTGTGCGCATGTGTGTTTGTTTGTGTGCTTTAATACCCATTGACTTATGACCTGCTTATGAACACGTGCGCATTGTGAGCCGTGGCCCAGCTTCTTCATCTTGGCTCGCTGCAAACACTTCTCCTTCCTGGCTTGCTCCCAAACAAAACAGCAAAATAACTTCTTTATGATTCAGCCTTGTTGTTATTGTTCTTCCTCCCTAGTTACCAAATTGTGTCTTCCCCTCCTCTCATTTAATCATACAAGTCTTCTCTCGGTGAAATATAGCCTTGTAATTCACATCCATCCCCGTATAAGAGGCTTGTTCAGATGTCCCGAGATGTTTACTATAAAGGTTCAGATTTAGAGCAGGTTAGGAAAGTCAGACCACTCGCATTGTCGTCGTGCATTCGCTTGTGTGTGTTGTGAGATAGCTGACGCAGGGCGCAGGAGTATGTTTACAATTTGTTGGGCCGCATATCACTGGGGCAGCCTCTTCCCAGGGGAACAATGCTCTTACTCTCATTAGGTCAGATGATACGGCATGTAAACGCACAGATGCAAGCACTTACGGTTTAAGAGATGCAAATATGTCTAAGAATAAATAGACGGTCCATCACTGAAACTGCTTTGTGTGTGCATGTCAAGGAGATAGTTACAAAGGGAAAGTGAAAGATAGATCTGTCTTTTTTTTTATTCCTGGGAATACATATGTATAACCCTCCAAAAGCAAAAAGTAGTATAGAAGGGTAATAATTGTGGTCAAGCATTTATTATTAGGTGGAAAATATATTTCAGCTAACAAGGGTGAAAGTTGTTTGCGTATCCATAAATTCCCAAGCCCCAAGAGGTCTGTTTTCATCAGAATGCCTGGATGATCTGGACAGTTTGGTATTCTTTCGACTCAGTCACAAAAATCTCCTGGAAACATCCCACCAAAAAGTCTCTTCCTGCCTTCTAACGTCTACCAAATTTCTTTGAAAAACTTGACTTCCTTATGTTAGTGTCTTTTGCAGAGGGTGGGTGGGTGGGGGGGGGGGGGGGGGGGGGGGACCTCACTTTTCCCTGTAAACTGGGAGTGTTTGTTAGGTTCTGTTTATGTTGGGTGTGCATCACAGGCCCATTTCAAAAGGACTTAGAGAGCTTTTAAGAGTGTTTGCAGGAGTGTTGCAAAACTGAGATCAGCATTGGTTTGATGGCTTTGTGTGGAATGTTTACAGTAAGAAAAAGGTCTAAGTGATAAGCGCAAGGGGAAGAAGATGCAACAACAGAAATGCTTAAGTAACATGTGTGTAGGTGAATTTCCACTTTGATGCATGTACACTGTACCTCCGTGCCGGTGTACTGTATGTGTATGCTTGTGAGTAATGGTTTCTGTATGAGACAGAGATGAATAGTGTGCGAGTTCGCTCTGAAGAGGGAATCCAGTACTCTGGTAGTGCTGCTCTGGGGTCTCCCAGTGTAAACAGAGACGTGGGAACAACCAGGCCTGTTTATATCAGCTCCACTCTTTACTGGGACCAGTCAGCCAGGCATCAGGGGCACAGCCAACACACTGGTCTCAAGCGCATACACACTCATACAATTTATAGACGCCCTTATGTGAAATATTTGTACACAGGCTTGCTCGGAGAGAGATGTACACAATCCCTGACAAGCCCTAAATGCAGCAGGTGTTGTTGGAATCCATCATGTTTTATAGGTTTTGCATGATTTGAGGAAAATCCTTCCTAACTTAACTAACAACAGGAATGCAGCAGCTGTTTTATTTGCTTTAAGGCAATGTTTTAATGTTTTCTACAGACACAATACTGCATCTTTTTATGCTCTTCTATAGAGTTCATATAATGAGGAGCTGATTTTTAACACTAAACAGTTGCAAATGTGTCAGCGGAGCCCAATTCTGCTCTCTGCTCATTCACCTAAATAACTGAGGAGAACTGTAGAGCAGAAAAGTCAGACAGAGCAAACTTTTACTGTCGATCACACAGCAAAAAAAAAAAAAAAAAAGAAAGAAAGAAAGAAAGAAAAGGGTGGGGGAATAAAAAGGGTATATATAAAGAAGTAAAAATCTTCTCTCCTCTCATCACAACTCCAGAGGACAGACAATCAGCCCAACACTCATCATGTCAGATTAACAGCTGTAACATTAACACACCTGCAAAAATGTTACAGAGTCAGCCATGTTTAGACTAGTTTGGGAAAGGATGACATTACCATGAGCATTATCTGATGCAAGCCCACTCCTCAGAGAAAGCACCTGCTATTTTCGGATTAGAAGGGGAATAGTGCTGCAGCTGGTTCAGCATGAAATCCAAGTTTCTGAAGTAAAAAAAAAGAAGTCAGGCACAGCAGTTTGACAGTTCTTGCCTTGCCCTTGTTTTCACATCATTAGCATGCAAATTGTGGTAATGATTTTTTTTTTCTTAACTGTTTATCCAACTTAGGTTTGCAGGAGGCCAAAGCCTGTACGGAAGCTGATTTGTAGTAGAGCGAGATATGGAGAACACTTCAGACAGGTCACCCGTCCATCACAGCCTGCCTTCACTGGTGCAACATGAGAAATCAAGCGTAGCGTTAGCTGGAAACCTAACCTCAGCCGCAAATTGCAGCAGATCAGCTGATCTCAGCCCCAGCACGCATGAGCTGATGGCTCAGCTGGCATACATCTAAGTAACCAAGTAGCACGTAAGTGACACTGTTTAAGCTGCCTGGAGTTGCTGTGCATCAACGACCCGTGCTTGCCTGTCTCTTCCTTTCATTTTGTGTCATTGATGTCTAGTGCTCTGTTCCCTACTAGGGTCGTCCAATCTCCAGCTTTCAATAGATACTATTAGATGGGTACGGAAGCATGCTATTCTGGCATTATGTTTCCAAGTGAAATGGTAAAGGTTCTCCCCAGACAGACTGATGCCTCCAAATGTCGATAACTTTAGATATAAACACCAACTTTCTTTTCATCTGCACATAAAATATTTTAAACATGTGTATAAGGGTTGAGTATTTAATTATGTGCAAAGTATGCCTAGCATTTTTTACAACAAACATCACGGACACTAATATGTTTACTAATTTCAGCTGCTCCTTATTTGCAAGGGGTCGGATATATGCTGGATCCCCTTCCTGACTCAACCTTTGAGGATTTGTGTTTCCTCCCAGAATCAAACTAGGGATCTTTCACTTGTTAGGCATCAAACTGTGGAGCCAGGCCTGTTTCATACATTTATATTTATGTGTAAAAGTGTGATACGTGTAGGAAATGTCAGTTTAAACAGATCCAAACTGCAGATCATTGACAGCAAGACCTTTTATTTAAAGAAAAAGGGATTGGCTCACCTGTAAAAAAAAAAAATGCTTTGGAATGGTAATTTAACAAAAAGAAAGGCAGATTGCACAAACTCTTTTAAGGGCTTACCACTGACAAATATAAAAAGAAAGAAGTGGAGAACTAGGGACCGTTGGCCATTTTGTCAACACCTCAGACAGACAGCCAATGTTTGGATAGGGAATTGGTTGCTATAAGCTTCGAAGAGTGGCTTCTTCCTCTTTTTCTACAAAACAGAGCACTCTGAAAACAAACTGTTGTAAGAACATGAAGAAGTGTCCCTCAAATGCACCGAACAGTCACAGCTGGAAACCACGTGGGCTGGTCAGAGAACGCGGGGGACAATCACCCCCGTTTGTGGAGGTGATTGTATATAACCCTTTATATACTGTGCATGTTAGTCTATGTAAAAGCAGAGCACAGGTGCAATATTCATAGTCAACATTTTGGCCTTTCTTGCATGTGTGTTTTCAAGTGTGTGTGAGTTTAGGATCCTCTTAAACTTTCTGCTGGTAGGAGCCTAAATTTGAACGTAATGGAGGGGAGGGGTGGGGAGGTGTTGACACAGAAGGATGTTTTGGGGTGGCATTTGGGGAGCGAGTTGGGGTGAAGGTGTAGAATGATGTCAGGGGAAGGAGGGATATGTGATAAGGGGGGGTGTTGTGTTTTAGTGGCAAAGATTCTGGGAGGATTGTTTGCACCGTGTGTGGTATTGTTGAGTTTTTTTTTGCAGATCTGCCCTTTTCTAGTTGATCTGCTTTTGCACAGACTTGTATGTGTGACTGATAAAACAAAGCAGCAAAAAAAAATAAAAATAAAAATTCTCCCACTCGTTTATGAGCAACACACAAAAGGCATGCCCACGCACAGACACACAGAAATACACACACACACACACTGATATCTAAATTAATGGTCTCCTTGGGGAGTCATCCAAAGGCCACGGGCGTTTGGGAGAAAAGATTCTTGGAAAAAGGCTTCATCATCAGAACATTGGCTCATTAGTATCCCCATCTCAGCTGTCCAGAGAGAGACAGAGGTACACTGAGGAATACACGGACAAGGTCATATACTTATCATGTTGAACAGGCATTTACTTTACAGTCTCTCGCAATGACATTAAGCAGCGAGTGACGAATCGCTACGGCACATGTGTAGCATACAAGCAGCGAATGGGTGCGAGCAGCAGATGCAGTTAAAGGGTATATTTAGTTCAAAGAGAGTCCAAAAACAGAAAGAAAGAATAGAAAGAATTCTCCCTGTGAGTTAGACTCCCTTTGTCTCCTCAAGCCTCGCTCTGTGCAGGAAGTCATTAAAGAGTAAGCCAATAAAGCTGTGTCAGATATATTGTGTTCCCAGTCCTCCACTAAGATATAAAATATTGGCGTCCCATTCTCATCAGACATGAAGATCAGCGTTTTACAGGCCCACAATGTCCTCCTTTGGAGTTCAGAAGGTTTACTGAAGTTATCAACTGCCTTGTTGTTGAGTTTCAACCTAATTGTTTCCGTTTTTTATTGAATGTGACTCATAAGAAAAGGGCGTCCTGGGTAATGAAAAGGTTTGCAGTGTGGGAAGGTTTATCTTCCCACACAAATATTCAGATTGGGGAATGATCAGATGTAAATTCTCAAAGAAAAATTCTCAAAATAAGTATGTTGGGTGAGCGTAATGTTTGTAAAGACTTAAAGTGGCACTCATTAATGTGCAGCCACTAGTGGTCAGGTAGGGAAGGTGAAGGTAGGGAAGATGCATATGGTCCTCTATCCCAGCTTTTAAAGTCATTATGGATATTTCACACATTTGGCAACAGTAATGATCAGAGATGCATGTGCACTGATGTTAGGTGATGGCAGATGAAGGAGGAGAAATTTCAGGGGTTTTTTTTAAGTTTATGAAAGATGAAAGTGGGAAAAAAGTAGAAAGCAGCTCTGTGGGGGTGTAGAGAAGGGTCATTATAGCAATCCATTAAAATCTGACTTACATCCATCCATCTTTAAAGTCAGTTCAGTGATTTATTGGTTGAAAACTGAAAAGCCTCATAACTTAGAAACTATGATTCTTACAGAGTGTGGCATCAACTTATAGAAATTACTATATAAGTTTTAAAATATCATTTCACATTTGACCTCTGACCTCTCCTTCAAGGCCAATAGATTAATCTGAAGTGACAATATATACAGAGCTTTTTACAGCTAGTGCTTCCTCTTAACACTTCATGTTGTTCATGTTGCTATTTTTACTGTTAAAAAACCTCTTTGATCAATATTTTGCTCATGTATCTAAATGTAACCAGGCTACTTGTATCTAACTGGAACTGGTGCATCCCTTCTACTTACATATTCTGGATGTTCTGGATCCAAACCAGTATTTAGTGCTGTATATTTGATAAATGTATTCAGCGTTTTATTGCCAAAAATATCATGAGCTTCAGCTTGCCAGCAATCATTCATCTGCTGGATTTAAGTTGCTATAAAGGTAGCATTCAGTGGTCTTATCAGAGATTTTTTTTGTTTTTGCTGGAAATGTCTGCACAGAGTTTAGGACCAGTACAATAAAATAATTTTTTAAAAAAAGGCCAGGTTAAGATGATATAGAATTTTTAAATCAGGTTTTATATAATACAATGATATCTTAATAAAATTCTTCATAACACATTAAAACATGTCAGTTATTCCGATATACTGTTTACAGCAGTTCTCCTTTGCTGTCAAAAGTCTAAAAATCACACATTACAGGTTTTAATTGCACTTTTTTCCCACCAAGTCGTGCATGTTCAGTTCATTTAATGTCACGATACCACCAAGAGAAAGAGTGAGTTTAATAAACGTTAACATGTTATTCTCAGGGTTCCGTCTGCATGTGTGGGTGCTTGTCTGGAAGTTCAAATTGGCCATGGGGGAAGTGCTTGTGGTGATATACGGCATTTCTTTGTTCTCTGTTTGTCTCCCTTTTCCCCCTCATGCTCAGTTTTTAACATATTTGGACAAGTATTTTATATGTTATGCAAACAAAAAGGCTAGTTTGGAGGGAAAATAAGCAGCCCCTGTTGCTTTTTCAGTTGATAAGGATGTCCACGCTGCTCCAAAACAAATATACAGCAGATGAGAATGTATTATCCATGTTTCCTTTTCATATTTCATAGATAGATAGATAGATAGATAGATAGATAGATAGATAGATAGATAGATAGATAGATAGATAGATAGATAGATAGAGTGGGAAAAGAAGTGGACAATGAGCAATAAAACATGATGGAGGGATAGAGAAGGAGGGAAAGGGGGGTAAGGAGGAGAGACTTATCCAAACAGACCTGTGCCAGGTTATTTTTACGACTGTCCCATCAGCCATTATCTGCCTGCTTTGTTATGGTTAGAAATAAATACAGACATGGGCAATACCAAGGAGCAGTGTATTTGTGTGTGGGCGTGTGCTGGATTTTGTGTGAATGATTTTGAGTCTGTGTAGTATTGTGTAGCTTCGTGAACTTACGTCGGTCTAGCTTCCTCTGGCTCTTCTCCACGGCGGCAGCCAGGGAAGAGGGAAGATAACCACAACAGTTTACTCCATTTCATCAGACGCTCTTCTGGCCATTTTGGCCTTAATGGACACAGAGCAGAACTCGCCTTTTTATCTTCTTGCTCAATAAAAATCGTAGGAGCATGAGACTCTGTTTCTAAGCTAAATAAATATCTGCGTATTGACTGAGCTGGTGAGAAGAGAGTCCGTGTGTTTGTGATAAGTGACAGAGAGGGGAATGTTCTGTGGGAAATGATTGCGAGTGACTTGTGGGAGAGAGAGGGCTTCAACATAGATACATGATATCATGATATTTGGCATCAGAGTCTCATCTGTAAGCGTTCCAAACACCTGTGTTTAAGGCGTGGAATCAAGATAAACGAGGGGTTTAAACTTAGACATACAGAAAAAATGTGTGTGTGTGTCTGCTTTTATGCACTGTGTTTGAAAGATCTAGCGTTATGTGTATTTAAAAGCCACTTATTATTCGCTGCTTATTTAAACACGCATTTCACTTTTGTGCAAATGTGAATTCTGCATGCGCAGAGACACGACGTTTACACACACCTGCCGCCTTAGGGAAAGCCAGTGACCGTGTGTTTTCAGCGGGTGTGTATGATTTCTTACCCCATCTGGCCATGTGTGTGTGAGTGTGAGAGGAGCAGAGGTGACGGTGAGTTTGGAGCAGCAGAGAAATGATCTGCGGGGTTTATTATCTTTAATTAGCATCCAGGAGGAAAGAAATAGATAAGGGCCACCATTTAGCTGATGGATCTGCTCTTTGTTTATTCCCAAACCAAGAAAAAACACTGCTGTAAAAAAGCCCAGAAAATGGATTGAGGTGTCATCAGTACTGGTAAAGCCCAGATGCTTGAACTTATGTCTTTATTTAGGGTATTGTGGATGCATTGTCTTCAGTTATGATCACAAGAAGCTAAACCAGAGGGAAAATAATAATAATTAAAGACTGAAAAGCATTTTTTTAATGGGAAGGTTGTATTGACTTGACTGTATGGACAGTAACTTACTAAAAACACCAACTATAGCAAGTGAAGAAGATGGCAACTGTGTTGATGGCAACATTGCCAAAGTGCCCATAAGTAATACAGAAAGTACACCTCTGTCAATTCTTAGTTTTTATATATCAAAACATAATTTAATAAAATCATCTTGACCTTGGCAGGTCTTAATATACAACCTCAGTTTAATAACAACACATGCCATATTACACTATGTCATCATTTATTTAATAAAAACTCAGCCAAATGCAGAAGAGGTGTGTCAAAAACTAAGTACGCCACTTCTTCAGTCATTCTCTTGTAGAGCTGCTGCTGTGCCTGAGATCATTGCCCTGTTGCATTACCCAGTTTGGGTCCAGCTTCAGCTGTCAGACAGGCGACCTCACAGTTGAGTCTAGAATACTTTGGTATACAGAGGGGTTCATGGTCAAGTCAGTGACTGTAAAGTGTCCAGGTCCTGTGCTTGCAAAACAAGCCCAAACAATCACCCCTCCACCAGTGTGTTTGACAGTTTGTATGTTTGTGCTGATATGCTGGGTTTGGTTTTTGCAATGCATAGTGCTGTGCATTGAAAATTTTTTAAAAAGTTTTAGAAGTCTTGTAGTTTTTTTCAAATGTAACTTAGCAAACATAAGCTGTGCCAGATTTTTTTTTTGGGGGGGGGGGGGGGAGAGGAGGCTTTCTCTTGGAAACCCTTCCAAACAAACTGGGGTTTTTTTTGTACTGTCATGAACTTTAACATGCTAATTGAGGCATGTAGAGTCTGAGATGTAGCTCTTGGGTTTTTTGCTATTCTTTTCTGAGCAATCTGACCTTTGCTGGGATTTCCACTTCTGGGAAGATTGGCATGAAAAATCTTTCTCACAGTAAAATAACAAATTATTTGTAAATGCCCTTATTGGCATGGATTGGTTCTGGCTTGAGGTTCTTCTGTTACCTGCCCACAAGTGGCCATGGGTGGGCCCTCCTCCGAGCTCCACCTGGTGGTGGAGCCTTCTCAGGTCCTGATCCTTGTCTGACACACCTGCTTTCCATCCAATCAGTGAGCAGCTTTTAAGGACCAGCTAGAGCCAAAATTCTCCACCAGATTGTTGTCGGTCAGTGAGCTTTGTTTTACTTTCTGTGCAAAGCTCTCCTCGATTTCTAAGCTGGTCTTCGTTTTCTGAGAGGGGAACTTAGGAAAGTCACCTGCCTGCACTGGTTTCCATGGTCAGCTCATTCCCCTCCTGCTGCTGCCTCTCAGGAAAACACCAAGTAAAGACCAAATACAATAAGGACATTTCAACCTCACAGTAGCTCTGGCTCCCACTGACCACTCTCTTCTCCCAACATACACAGTCACCTGAACCGAGCCCTAAGAAAAATCCCAGTCATTTCCCCAACCTCAAGTCGTTACTGCTTACTGTGACACCATTGTGTAAATTAACTTATTTGATTACACACTGTTAGTTGTTGGGTTGTGCTTTAGATTCCAAAACTTTGGCTTTTGACACTTAAAGTTTAACATTCACCAGATTGAAGGGCATCTTCATTAAGATCATTGCTGCACCTTGGCGCTATGGTTGTACCAGCTGGTGCCTTTCCTAGGCTTTGGTTCTGTTAGCTGTCCCTCAGCTCCTGTGGTCCTCTGGGCTCCTCTTCCTGGCTGTCAGTGCTGTCTGGCCTTTGTTGGGTATTGTGGGCTCTGGTGGAGGCCTTTTTGCATGTTTCTAGCTGAAAACATTAGTGTCTGGTTTCATATGGGCTTCCATCACCACCACTGTATCTGTTGGTGTTTGGGCTCTTGTTAGTCACGTGGTCTTGATGGGAGTCAGGGTTTTCTCACCGCATGAACCAGCATACTGCCTTTACATAATTTCCCTTTTTTTTTAGTTGCTTGAGTACTGTATTTGGCTTCTGTATTTCACTGTGGTGGATTTTGCCCTTTTGCATAGTAGATGGTGCTTGGGCGGTGTTGGTGAGGACTTTGAGCACATGTCTACACGCATGACTGGACGGGGACTTTCCTGAAGCACCCTGAAGAAATTTAAAAAAAAAAAAAGGATCACTGCTGATATCTTTCCTCCTTCACATTGTATTAACACACACTTGACTGCTGCAGACCAGCAAACTGCCTAATCTTCAGTGTTAATCGAAATGCTCACACTTACTGATGATCAGCTGATGAATTTCATTTGACTATCAGCACCTGGCTGCTACTTACCGTCTTTATTTCTATGGTAAGGGTGTCACAGTGCGTTGCGCTGGTGTGTTAGTTAGAGCAGGGCCCAAGAGCAGACATAGGCAAGGAGACATGACACACATTAACCCAATGACAGGACAGGGGAAGTGAAACTAAATGCAATGAACAAAGAACAGAGGACTCTTTCAAAATAAAACAGGAAACATGATGAGACAGACCAAACAACATGGGCTTGACAACATGAGACGTGGAACATAAAGGGCAAATGAGACTAAGATCCAGGGGAAGGGGAAATAAGGAGATCCAATAAACAGAACTAAGGCTGAACAACTTAGGGGTTTAAGAGAGCTAGATGAGCTTAACCCAAACAATAAATGACAAAACACAAAGACTCAAGTTCTAACTAATAATGCAAAAACAAGAACTTAACATTTTCCCATACTAAAAACAGAAATACACAATATATAATGAACTCAAAATGCGGGGTCACAGACCCAGCCATGACAAAGGGTGTATTTAGACTTTGTTAAACTAATATTAACACAGTGTCATATGCCGTGTTTCATTGTTCATCTGAGGTAGTATTAACCTCATTTCAAGGAACGCTTCCTTGTCCACTGATTCATGTGAAGCCTCTGACCCGCACAGACTCACCCACACACTTCTCACCTCTTAAGATGCAGACTTCTGCTATCAAATAAATAAGCTAGAAAGTAAATATGCATTAAACAGCTGGACTACAGCTGACACACCGCGGTGACGGAGACCATTTGCCTATACTTGTGTGTGTGCGTTTGAAAAAGAGTGCTTCATAAGCAATAACACTTCTCTGGAATATTAGCAGCAGGAGAGAAAATTAAGATTTGTTTAACATTTCAATAGTTTTTCACAGAAGGGGAAAGCATGAAATCATCGCAATAGTTAATAAATCACACACAAAGAAAGGTTACAATCTTGAAAATAACATCTTATCAACGAGGGGAAAAGGAGAAAAGGGAGTATAACTAAAATCCCAGCTTTCTCCACTTCCAGGCAGCAAGTCAAAATGTTAAGAAAGAAAAATGAAACAGCAACTTAACGTACTAGGAGAATAAACAGCAAAGTCACTGCTTTGACATGATAACATGCATGACAAGCTAAAAGGTCTAGAAGGGCAGCATCCCACCCTTTGTATTCAGATGGCCTGTGATTGGCTGGTCAAGAGGTCACATATAGCAGAAGAAGCCAGTCACAGGCAGGAATTGAAATGGGAGCAATTACAAATGCTTTATCTCTCCAGTTTATCAAATTGTAGCACCACGGGTAATAAAATATGTCATGACAAAGAATGATTAAGATTATGTTTTTCGTAATTGTTCTTTGAACAGCATAATCTTCACCCGACTCTCCTGATCGCACAGACATGACAAAATCTCAAAATCAGTGATCACTTAGAAGCGATCGGCTTCTAGGGAGTCGTAGTTAACATTTCCCTCCAACACATTTCATCTACAGAAGCTTGGACGTTTAGCTTTTTATAAAGGAACCAGATATTTTGCAACACAGTTGTTAATCCCTTGGACTGATTTAAATAGGAGAGCTGCTTCAGCTCTGAGTCATCTAACATTTTCCATGGGAAAAAAGATCCTCACAGTTTACAAATCTATAGCACGAGGGATCTGAAATCACTAACTAGGTTTCTGTTTATTCTTTATCTCTAACATTCCTGCCACTCAAGAGGTGTCATATGTGATGTAGATATGTAAAACATTTCTTTTTTTTTCAAACACATTCCCATAACCCCATTCATTTCCTGTAATTTTTCAACACTGACTGTTCTGTCAGTTTCCAAGAAAGTGGCTATAAATCTCATTTTTGGTTACATTTACATTTTCGTTCATGAATGTGGCTTGCCAGCATCTTTATTTATTTTTTTTATTTATCTTCATTTTTATGTAAATAAAACCTGTCATAATTTTGGATGGAAAACAGAAGGTATTCATTGTCCTACGTTACACCTTGCTAGGTTGTCGGAGCCTCTGTTGTGTTTACAAATGCAATAATTATTCATAGCACAGATTCGACAAGGTGTTAAGAGATTTTGTTCCACATTGACATGATAGCATCACACAGCTGCTGTGGAATTGTGAGCTACGCATCCATTATCTCTTGTTCTACGGCATCCTAAAGGTGCTCTATTGGGAACTGTCGAGGGCACTCAAATACAATGAATTCATTATCATGTTCAAGAAACCAGTTTGAGATAATCTCTGCTTTGTTACTAAGGGGCCCAAAGTATGCCAGGAAATTATCCCCCCGCAGCATTACAGCACCAGCAGCAGACTGAAGTGTTGATACAAGGCAAGATGGATCCATTTTTCATGTTCTTTACGCCAATTTCTGACCCTTCAATCTAAATTCTGTAGCAGAAACTGAGACTTGTCGGACCAGCCAACATTTTTTTTCAGTCGACTATTGTCCAATGTTGGTTAGCCAGTGCAAACCTAAGCTTCAGTTTCCTGTTCTTAGCTCACAGAAGTGCCACGCGGTGTGGTCTACTGCTGCTTTAGCCCATCTGCCTCAAGGTTTAAAGCGTTGTGCATTTCAGAGATGCTCTTCTGCATATCTTAGTTGCACCGAGTGGTTATTTGTCTTACTGTTGCCTTCCTATCAGCTTGAAGCAGTCTGGCTATTCTCCTCTGACCTTTAGAATCAGTAAAGGCATTTTTCACCCAGAGAACTGCCGCTCACTTGATATTTTCTCTTTTTCAAACCATTCTCTATAAACCCCAGAGAGATGATTGTGTGTGAAAATACCAGTAGATCAGCAGTTTATGAAATATTCAGAGCAGCCTATCTGGCACCAAACCTTTCTTCACCATTCTGACACTCAGTTTGAACTTCAGCAGGTTGTCTTGACCATGTTTACATGCCTAAATGCACTCATTTGCTTACATATGATTAGCTGTTTAGATAATTACATTAATCAGCAGTCGAAATTCTTTATCTGAAGTTCAGGAGCGGGACATAGCTCACACGTTTCCCTTCCAGTTTTCGTGACTACATGTCGTCTTCCTGCACTTTTCACTGTTTGCTCTCATTTTCGTGTCCCATCTGCCCTTCCATTTTTCTCAATTCTCACACCTCTCATTAGTAATTGCGGATCTGATCAACCAAGGAGATTCCCTTCCTCAAACTGCAGACTGAGGCCTAAGTCTATCCTTTTTTTCTATGCTTTTTCCAGGTGCCATTCTCTCTCAAGAAGAGAATGGCACCTGAATTGTCAAGTCCAACTGCTAGTGAACAAGGCAGAAGTGTATTATATTTATCATATTTATTACAGTTAAAGTTATGAAGTGCTAACAGCCCAATGCTTTAGTCTGTTTAACAACTTTTTTTTAGATTTATTTTCATGCTGAACTTTTACACAACATGCTGCGGCAGTTTCATCAGAGAAGTATGCAGGAACACACTGAGCATTAGGTGTGATCATCCAATAATTCGAAACCACAGAGATCAGCACACATCTGTTTGTGATTAAAGGTACAGAGCTGTTGTGTCTGTCCTCTGCTTCTAAGTGGGATTGTCTGTGAGCTGCACCGGAGCTTGGGTCACATTCACAAGTACACAAACAAACACGTGCGTGCACTAATGAGCTTACACACACTCTTGTCTGCTTCCTGCCCGGGGACTTGGGGTTCAGAGGTTGTCAGGGGTCTCTCGAGATTTGATCTGAGCTCTGTGTGTGTGTGTGTGTGTGTGTGTGTGGGTGTGTGTGTGTGTGTGTGTGTGTGTGTGTGTGTGTGTGTGTGTGTGTGTGTGTGTGTGTGTGTGTGCACGAGTATGTGTCAGGGCCATGCTTATCACATCTCACATTTCGCCTCTTAATCATCTCCAGTTAGCCTCCGGTAGCATTATGTCTGTGTCCCGTGGGACAATTAATAGACACACTCGCACAAAAACTGATTAGGGTGAAATGAAGTGTGAGAAGGTGCTGCTGAGGTTTGTTCATTTTAACACAAATACACAGACAGATGCCATCCAGACTGCGATATTACAAATGACTGGATAAAACACAGACCAGCAGATTTTGTAATTTTTTTTGCTTTTCTTTCCATTTTTCCCCTTTTCGAATCCAATTTTTCTGTCATGACCACAACTGATGGCTTTTCATGTTTATATTACAAGAGTGCATGAGATTTGTTGATGTTAATTTAATGCCTTGCTTTATGCTGGTGTACGAGAGTTTGTGCAAGAGGGTGCGCGTCAGAGATTCTTCATATAAGTCAGATGTGCAATGTTTGTACAAGTTCCCTCGTTGTCCATCTGATTCACCCCTATAGGGATGTATCAGCAGCAGATGTGGATACGGTGGGGATGACAGTTCCTCATGGGTTCTGGAGGGAGATTAGACTGGAAGGAAGCAGTCAGGGAGGATAGGGATATGTGTAATGTCTTTGCCCAGGAAGACAGAAGTTTTCCTGCAACTGGGGCAGTCAACACATCCCTGGCTATCAGCAGCTCTGGATGGTTTATCCGGCGATATCGGCAGGTTATGTGGGTGTATCTCACTCAAGCCTGGAGTTTGTTCATGCAGACAAGAGCGGGCTGACATCCCCCCCCCACCCTGCCCTCCACCGAGTGCAGAAAAATACATATATATGAAAAAACACGCACAGCATTCATGAAGAAGTTTGGGCATGTTTTGCCTGATTGTGTGGCCTCTTCAGGGACTGCTCCTATCTCTCTTCCTGGGGTCTGATAGTACTCAGTCTCCCTTTGCACCACGAGCTCCAGCAATCGCCAGTGAATGCCACAAAAAGTGTGTCTGTGTGTGTGTGAATCAGCGGTCTGTGCAACTATGATCTAACCAGGCTGCCTAGACAGAAGAGATATGATGGTGAGATCATTTGCAAGAGTAAGAAAAAAAAGAGATGAAGTTTTCAGAATAAAGACCAATAAGATAAAAATGCATCTGCATCTGCAGCATCCGCAAGGAGGTATGTTGATAATAAATAAAACACACATACTCAGTGAAAAGATTTCCCCCCCTTTGTAACAACCCAGGAATTTGTTCACATTATTTAAAAATGCTACAAAAACTTCTACAGATACACACCTGTCGCTTCCCCCTGAGTAATGAGGAGGAAGGAGATCAAAGCACAAAAATCTGATCCAGCCAATAAGAGCGCACCACTGTTTATCATCCCTCTCCTTCATCACCCTTTGTGTTAACAACAGCCTGACTAATCAGGTGTGAATAATACCAGCGACGGCCCAGCTTTGCACTTAATTAGGTGTGTGTAATGATATTTCTGACATTACATCTCTTTTTATTCAGAGATCAGTGGGAGATTAGACTGGCACGGCTCTATACAAAGAGTTTGTTTTGAATAAGCCGCACTTTTAGAACACACGAACGCCGATCATCACAAAATTCTTCCATTGAATCTCAAATATCGTTGCTTTGTTTTAAACTTTGCAGTACCAGACACATTTCATATAGATAAATAATAAAAGATTAGTTTCATGCCTTTAAGTATTGGTATTATTGGACCAGTTGTGAATTGTTTTGGGGATTTTTGCCTCACACAAATCTAGTAGAATTTCTTCTTTACTAATTAAAGAAAAATAAACGTACTCTTAATTTGCTCTTATGAAGAACACAGGGAACATGAAATCATGAGGACATATATCATTAGTTGTAGAATGTAGAATGAGAAGATGCACAAAAGGAACATCATAAAAACACAAAGTGTGTAATTATACAAAACACCAACAGCAACATATAAGCATATCTAAAAGCAAACAAAAAAACCCCCCACAGAAATACCAAAAGAGTGTCAAAGTGCTAATTAAAATCCAAGTATGTGTCTGCACATTGCTCTGTTCTACTAGTCTAAAACCACTGGAACTGAGCACTGGAGGCTGGAGCGAATACCGGCATAAGACTGTTCATTGTCACACTCAAACACTCCTGAGTCTTCTTTCTGTTAGCAAAGACTTGCATTTGGTATTTGTTTGTTTAGACTTTCTTTCTGAACTCATACCTGCTCTGTATGAGCTCAAATTCTTTCAGTTTCATGACCTTCATAGCTGGCAGACCTGCTTTTCTGTTACACTGTTTGGTAATGAGCACCCAGAATCTACAGTCCATGGTTGAATGAGTTTGTTTGTAAACTATCAATATGGTATGATTGCTTTTTCTGATGATGCTTTGCCTTATATCTTCAGTCATCTAAAAAAAAAAAAAAATCCCATTAATTATAAGTATTAGTGTGGCTTATGAGGTAACGTACCACAACATCCTTTATATATAAAGGACATATATACAGTTATGTCTAAAAAAAAGTTATGATAGTCCTGTGATAAACGAAACACTAAATAATAATAATAAATAAATAATCTAAAGTGTATTTTTCTTTATAATTTACCAGTCTCTCACATTGTTGTGGAAGAATTTTTGCCTTCTTTAGAACTTGCTTCAGTTTCTCAAGGCTTGTTGGCATTAATTTATGGAACATTAACAAATGCCTGAATGCTCCAGACCAGATTGATTTTAAAACATTACTCACACATGCTGATCAGATATTGGCTCTTTTCCACAGCTTGTCTTTTATCCTGTTTTACTTGCATCACTCCAACCAGCTGCTCGAGTGTTCTTCCCCTTTAAAGGGAGTTTTTCCTTCCCACTGTCACCAAGTTTTTGCTCACAGCAGGTCATTTGATTGTTGGGGTTTTCTCTGTACTATTGTAACGTCTTTACCTCACAATATAAAGCTCTGAGATGACTGGTGTTGTGATTTGGCGCTATATAAATCAAATCAAATTAATCATTAATTTGATTAGCAGCAGCTGGATGTTACGTGCCCTCTTTATTCCTGTGGAAGCAGTCAAGGTGTACTTAGTCCTGTGAAAACTTTCTTTTTCCAACTGTACTTATCGGCTTTACTTGTGTTATCCATATTCAAGCTGCGCTATAGAATTAAGGCTGAGTACTACTTTGTGGGGGAAAAAAGGGTATTGGTTTTTGATCTAGTTTGGCTGCATCTTGACTTTATTTGTTTTGGCTAAACTGAACTCACCAGACCTGAAACAGCAGCAGTGAGTGGAGTCAGGCGTGAGCACAGACAGAGATGGAGGACAAATCTTGGTAAAAGAGATGAAGAAGTAGGAAGGGGAACAAATAGCTTCTGTGGTGCATTGGGGTCTGCAATCTCTGCCCTGTTAGAAGATCAAACCACATAGCCTTTTACCCTAACTGCACACACACTCATCTAAACTGTACCACTGTGTGAGACAGAAAACCGAACAGGACTTTTCTCCTTCTCTGTGTTTATAAACTGTAACCTCAATCACAGTGACAGAGACCAGACGTCTGAAGCCCAGCATGGTCCCATTCTGTAATATACTGCCCAGTGCACCGTCAGAGTGTGCATACATACACACACAGACAGACTGGGGTGCAAGTCATAGTCATAGGTTTCAGCAGAGGTTAGTAAAGTGTAAGCTGTAGTAGAAAACATGCAAACACACTCGAACTGCAGCTGCATCATGTCTCACTTATTTCCGGCACGCTGCTCTCGGCACCCAGGCCAGCTGAAGTTAAAGATGCAACATTTTTATTAACTATGTGTAGATGTTTCCAGGGTAGAGAAATCACTGTGTTTCCCATTTCACTTACAGCCTGTGAAACAGTCCCTATGCAAATTTGTGATTTTCTTTGAACTCTGCAGCTTCTTACTCACATCTGTTTGTGCTTCTATCAAAAGTTTTTTTTTGTTATCGACCTCCGTCTGTCCAACTCTAACACGACTTGTTCTTTTATCCTTAACCTGCTGCACGCAACGCAACTTTCAAGACAGGAACACGATATTGTCCAAAATCACCAGATTGAATTTAATTTTGCTTTAAATCCACAAGTTTGTTTCAGGTACTTTTGTTTTTTAAACTCACCTATTTCAGCTATGTCAAGGCTGAAAGATTTGATTATTTTACATATAATATGTTAACAAATGATGCTGTACTCACACTGGATATGTCCATCATCAGTCACAAGATTCAGGTGCTATCCTTAACCTTTAAGCATCCAGCGGGTCTCACATGACCTCTGTCTAGGGATAGGACTACAGTTAGAGATAGGGTTGGGTTTCATTTTAACCACATACTCAACTTTTCAGAAACCAGAAGATCTTTCCTTTTAAGTAAAGTCTCATATAATAATTTTTGCAGGTAAACGAATTTCCATTTGCATTTTCAGTGAGTGTCTGAATAGTTAAAATAAGACAAAATTTGGAATGGCCTAGTTAATGCCGGACTTAAATCTTATTGAGATGCTTTGTTATGACTTTACAGCAATTCATGCTCAAAAACCCTCTGAATTAAAACAACTCTCAAAGAAGACTGCGTCAAAATTCCTGCACAGTGATGCTAAAGACTCATTGCCAGTTATCCCAGTTTGTTTGCAGTTCTTGCTGCCAAAGGGCGGCACAACCAGTTATTAGGTTTAGGGGAAAATCACTATTTCAAATAGGGCCAGGTAGGTTTGTACAGGGTTTTTTTTTTCTTGGTGAATGAAATCTTAATTTTAAAAAATGCACTCTGTATTTATTAAATTTCCTATATCCAATATTAAAATTTGTTTGATGATCTGAAACATTTAAGTGTAACAAATAAGCGAAAAAAAAAAAAAAACAACCCACAGAAATCTGGATGGGGACAAATACTTTTTCACTGCACTTTAACACGGATAAAGTGGACAATGATTTATTTTTAACTTCACTGATTCCACAATTCTCCAAGATATCGCTCGTTTTCTTCATATCCATTTCCATTTGTTTGTGAAGCCATTTACCACAGATGCACACACTTGTACAGATAAGTGTACTTGCATACCAGAGACCATTACAGTCCAGCTCCCTCACACTGTAAGGACAAGACTTCCAGGTCATTAACCTACACTGTGACAGAATATCAGTCTTATTCTAGAAAATCACTGTTTTCCTTCCCCCGGATGTTCCTGTCACTGATTATCAAAGGATTGCAGTCTTGTCTTGTTGAAATATAATATGATATTTCCACTCCCATAAGCATGTTCATAATTCTCTCTTATTGCTCAGTTTGTCCACAACATCCTTTTGCCCTGCTTTCTCCTCTCCCCGCTGTATCTTTGCACTCTCTGCAACCTCTCATTTAATTATTTTTCTTTGATTTTCTTTTTTAGGAACGCTTGAACTGAGGTGCATATGCATGTGTGTGGTGTGTGTGTGTGTGTGTGTGTGTGTGTGTGTGTGTGTGTGTGTGTGTGTGTGTGTGTGTGTGTGTGTGTGTGTGTGTTTTGTGGGAGTATAGCTGTGATAAGGGACAGGGAACTGGTGTGCTAAGACTTAGATGGATGATGTTTTTCTCGCCCTAAGCCTCACTCCAGAGTTATAGTTTCTCCCCTTACAGCTATATCAACCAGCTAGTTTCATTTTTTTTTTTAAAATTCAGCCCCTTTGAGTCACAAAAACATGAGCATGGACTGTAAACACAACAGTGTTTTTGCTTTATTCCACGATTCCTTTCGATTTCATTTGTCAATTGTTTTGCAGCAACATACCGTGCCTTAAGGTTTTTCGCCTTTTTAAGGAAACACACACAAGGTTTGAAACCTGAGTAAAGAAATCAAAAGAGAAACATGTTTTAGTGAAACTAAAGCCACACTTATTCATCTTTGCTCTGTAAAAGAACTGAAATGAGGTGAAAAAAATAAATCTCCATTGTCATTGCTCACTGATAACTTCATGTCACTGCATAGACGCTAATCAAGCAATAATGACATCAGACTCTTTTTCAGTAAACGATAAATTTGTCTGATGCCGTGAAATACTGATAACGTCAGGTTAATGCTATAGCTTGCAGTGCATTTTCCTCTAAACCATCTGTCTTGACTTTGTGCCAGACAAAATGACACTGAAATAAAACCTATTTCATCATGTTTGATTAACACTTGCAGCAGTGTTAGATAAACTGCTGCCTCAAGGGGGGGGAAGCACAATGTCATGGTGCACGAACATATCTTTACATGCACACCGTGAATAAAACTTGTGCTTTCCAGAGGCAATTTCTATGACAAAAAGTGTAGACATCATAGTATATGAACATGATGGCTTGTGTAGTCTCTCAATGAGGGTTCAGTTACGTATGGGTGGGGTAGCACAGTGGTGTGGAAGGCCGTGAGACTCTGAAACAGCTTCTTCTTCACTCACCTCCATGTGTTTATAAACCACTTTGAATTCAGTCATTAGCTATTATTAATCTCTGGCTCTCTTCCACAGTGTGTCTCTTCCTGTGTTTCTCCCCTCACCCTCATCTGGTGATAGCAGATGGCTGCACCTTCCTGTTAAAAAGGAGTTTTTCCTTCCCACTGTCACCAAGTGCTCAGCATATTGTGCAGTTATACTTTGCCCTGTAAAAACAAAGACAGGGATATCATGGATTTTCATTTCCACCTACATATTCTGTTAATTAAAAGTATCGGACAAATTGCATATAATGCAATGAACACATGGAACATTTTAAAATTTAGTTTAAGTTTCACCTCATTAGTATCTGTTTGGACAACAGTATCTATCTATCTGATCCAATTCATGTTACAAGTCAAAACACTGATTGTCTTGGTCATTGCATTTTCTTCTGTTTCTTTTTTATAATTTTCAAATGACATTTTTAGCATTTGCTGTTTTTTTTTTTTAACACACTGTTGTCTTAAACATGTAACAGAGGTGTTCTTGTGCATGAGGAGAGAGAGAGACAGATGATAATGACACACAGGATCAGATGTCCCCCTCGGTGGCCCTGGGAACAACATCTGGAACCCGTCCCTGCCTGGTGACATCACACAACCAGCCTAACCTTTGGCCCCAAACCGGCTAATTAGCAGCATGTCCCTCCATAAGTGCCAGGGTCCCAACTTTTTTTTTCTCTTTCCATCTTTCTCACTGCCCCCTCTCCACCTGTTGCCTCATGTCACTGTGAGTATGAGTGAGGCTCTGAGAGGGCAAAATGCTCACTGAAAGGCTCTCCTAAACACTTACAGGACCTTTAATTGTTATTATTATTAAGAAGAACGGAATGCCCACTCACCACATAGGGTTTCTCTGCCTTATAGGCCATATGTGAATTTAAGTAATTGTACAAATTATATTTATGACAGTGTTACATCAGGGCCTGTGTTTTATCGACACACGGGACAGAGAAAAAAAGGTTTTCGTGAGCTATTTTTGTTCGACTCCCTTTCCCTCTCTCTCGCACTCTCTGTTTCTCTCTGGTGGATCCATGTATCTCAGAGGTGATCATCAATCTAACAGACTCTATTATTACTTTTCAACTAAGTGCTTTGATTTCCAGCCCACCCAGAAGATTAAACCCCCTTCTTCCTCTCTTCCCTCTCCCTCCTTTCCCCCCACTTATCTTTTTTTTTTTCTTTGCTCTACTTTCTTACTCATTTCCTTACATCTGCCCTGTATTTCTTCCCAAAGAGCTTTGTTCTTCCTCTATCCTTTTTAAGGCTTTTCCACTTGAAGAAGTGCAGCCCAGCCAAAATGGAAGGATTTCACTGTGTGTTTCTTTTTGATAAATTAGATAATACCCGTTTGGATGCACTGTGACACCGGAAGCTATGGGGCTAAAGGTCAGCTCTCAGGAGACACACCTGTTTTCCTTGCACACTTCAGCTGTGTAGCCAACGGATCTGCTCACACAAACACAAACCCACAAACACAATCCCGCATCCCAGGAGGAAAGACCTGAAGCTTCATGCAAACTCGTCATATTTCAGTGTAATGATGAACAGTTTAAACAAAAAAAGCAAGTGAACAGGAAGCATGGGATTATCAGTAATGTACCCCACCGGAGCTCCAGAGACCTCTGTTGTTTGGACTTGGGCCTGAGTGGGCCAGTGCATGGAGCATCAGTGTGGAATGATGTGGAAGGCCAAACAGGGGATTGTGGGTGCCAGGTATCTATTACATCAGAGGGGACTGAGGCGCCAGTTTGCCATTTGAGACGTGACACCACTCCAAAAACCCCACACCCACTGTCCTTGCACTTTATTCTGTTAACTGGCAAGATGTGCTGAAAGTTATGTGGACACTGTGAGCGGAACTGGCTAAACTGTGATCCTTTTGGAGCTGGATTGCAATTATTTTGCACAAATCTAATTTCCTAATTCATTATTCAATGAAATAAAAAATAAAAAGACTACCTTTTCTTGTAATTAAGAGACAACATATCACTACACAGATTACATTTGTATTTTGCTAATGGTTAGTTCATTTCCAGTTTCTAAGAATGCACGTCTTTATTCATGTTGCAACTAATGCATTAAAAAATATTTTTTATTAATCACTTTATTGTGAACCCTACTTCAGGCTGCATAGTTTAAGGAGTGCAGTTGTGTGCTGTGATCACTGTAACTACATAATTTGGAGGTCTCAAGCAAGACAAAGGTTAACTTAAAATACAGTAGATGTACAGAACTGATTGGTGGGCCATGCATGTAGTTGCCAATGTAATTTTTCAGTAATTATGACAAAAGGTTCAAGAAAGAAAGAAAGAAATTCTATGTATAAATGCACCTGTCTCTTTTTTTTTTATGAGGAAATCACATGTTCCGGGTTGAACAATGATTAAAATAAAACACATGTCCTACATCTTGGGCTCATCCAGGGTCCCTTGGGATCCTCGAAACCTTTGGGGAGCCAGCAAGAAAGATCAGTACCGCTGTCTCCTCCCTGCATGTGGTAACGCCCTCTCTGGTCACAAAGATAAAAAAGTCTGTTCCTTTCTGCACAGTTAGTTGTTCATGAACATCCAGCGCACATCCTGTTCAATCGTGTCCAGCCGAAGAATTCTGCTCCCATGTTTTGAGCCCGCTTCAGTGGGAATACGCTACTAATATGTCCACCGGGTCTCTCAGCGATGTCGACGACGAGCTCCTGGACGGCATCCTGAAGTTTGGTTCCTCCGGTAAAGATTCCAACGAGAGCACGGAGGAGAGCTCAAACTGCGAGGGCTCATGCGCAAACGAGGAACGGAGAGAAACGCCCGGCAAAAAACGGAAGACAACGTCCAGGAAAACGGCGCCCAAGGGTGTGGCACAACAGGAGGGCAAGCAGGTGCAGAGGAACGCGGCCAACGCCCGGGAAAGAGCCAGGATGAGAGTCCTGTCCAAAGCCTTCTCCCGGCTTAAGACCTCCTTACCCTGGGTACCACCGGATACCAAGCTCTCCAAACTGGACACACTGCGCCTGGCGTCTAGCTACATAGCGCACCTCCGACAGATACTGGCCAACGACAAATACGAAAATGGATATATCCACCCTGTTAACCTGGTGAGAATGGGCTTAAGGGGCTTGTACCTTTTTGCTCCCCAAATTTCCACACTTCCAATTTGGAGTTTTAATATAATAATGTAGTGAAATACCTGAATCACTTTTAATCAAAATCCAATGTTGTTTCGTTATTTTAACGTGGCCTGCAAAGGCCAAATTATAGGCCTCAATTACTCAGTAAAGTGACAAAGGAGGGCGATCGCTCAACTAGGCAGGTGCACGAGGGAGGTAAAAAACAAACAAGCAAACAGCCAGCCTCGTGCAAGCGTAATAAATACCCGACAGTTTACAATCCCTGTAGGCTGCAGACCAAGAAGTGCAATTGGAAATAATTTCATCGTTAGGCCGTCAGTGCCGGCAGTGATTCGTTGGGGAGACAGGTGAAATTAATGTTGCAATGATGTAATTTTTTAAAAATAACTTTTCGGAGCAAATTGAGAAAAAAAAACGGATTGCAATTCAAAATTATTTATCAAACGCTAGAACTGAACTTAATTAAATATGAATATTGGAGCCAGAAAACGTTAAATGTTCCACGTTAAAGCTTTATATTGTGGCCTTTGTGACTAAAATGTTTGTTTTAATAACACCCGAGAGCACTAAGTGAGAGTGTTTGCTCCAAATGAATGATGTTTTTATTATGTTTACCTAGTGGTTTAAGGTGATTCCACGCATACTGGCTTTGAAGTTAGGTTTGATTTAGTCTAAACTCTTTGACAGTGCACGCTCTAACTGGTTGCGTTTTCCTCCGCAGACGTGGCCTTTCATGGTTGCAGGTAAACCGGAGAACGATTTGAAGGAGATGCTGAACTCAACGAGGTTGTGCGGAACTACGGCGTCTTGATGCAGCTCAGTGGCAGCAGCTCTTTGCCTTTTTAAAGGAACAATGAAAAAAAAATCCTATAGTGACTGAAATGCAAGTCTCATCTCTGCAGACTTTGAGTGGGAATAACGGGAGGGCATCCCACTCTCCTTCATTCCCGTAATGAAAAAAAAATCGTTTATTTAAATGCATTGTGATCTTTTATCTTTGCTGGTTCAAAGATAAACTTTGTACTTTAAATTGCTTTTTTTCGTTTTCTTTTTTCTTTTTCTTTTTTTTTTCTTTTTTCCTTTTTTTCCAACAAACAGTAATAATCTGCAGATGCGTTTTTACTGATGCAGGCCTGTGTTTTGCGATTGTCTTATGATGGATGGATGATTTGATGGATGGCTGGATAAGGCACATGAAACCTGCTCAAATTGTTGTACAGATTACATGAAGTATATGAAATATATTTGTACCACTTTTACACTCTGTGTAATCAGTCCTTATTATTTTTTTCTTGTGTGGGCCAATAGTTTGACCTGGCAACCCGCCTTATCGCTCCATTCCTTCAGAATAGCAGACCCTGCCCACCAACAAAGCGTAGGTACAGATAGCCCGAGTCTCCCTCTGTTGTGTCTGAAAGATAACAGTGGACAAAGCTGTCGTTACATAAACAAACGTTTGCCTTGGTAGATTATGTGGGCGTTATAAAGGAGTTACTCTTCTTGTGGCGTAAATAGGCCAAATCACGTTTATCTCGTTGCTAACTTTGCTGATAGGGTAAATGCAAGAAAGGTAAATAAACCGGGTGCCAGTTTGAGAAGTATCATTGTTGTCACTGACTTTTACTTTTTTAAAATTGTTTTAACCTAACTGTCAGGGCTGTTTAATAACAGTTTATTATCTTATTTATGAAGCTACACCGCTAAAATATGAGCAGCCATCGTCGTTTTTCGTTAGCTTAATTGCATTTTGCCTTATCAACTCACGCGCATGCGGTGATTGGATTGACTAATTAGCATTCGGCCAATCAGAAGGGAGTCGCTGGAGGTCAGCGGACGCTGGAGTTTTTTTTTTTTTTTTTTTTTTTTTTTTAGACGTAGAAAACCTGCTTTAATCCCGCCCAGACCAGTTGTTTTAATTTGCTCGGGTTATGACCGCTGTGTTTACATCACGTCGACAGTTATTTATGCGCTCTGACACAAGGCCTCTCCCCCTTTGTCTCTCTCACTTTTCTCACTGCGGTTTATTGGGAATGAAAAAAAAGAGAGCGCAAAAAAGGGAGAAAGCACTAGTTTTCACTTACTCCTTAAAAACAACTAACTAAACACCTAGGCTATATGACCTCTGGAGGTCAAGTACTCTTTCAAGTCAGAAAAAATAACACGTAGTTTTCATACTTTTAGAAATGTAGAGAATTTTTAGGCAATTTTTTTTCATTCATATATATATATATATATATATATATATATATATATATATATATATATATATATATATATATATATACATATATATATATATACATATCAGCCTGTTTTCCAAGTTGTTTGGCTATAGCTAGTATAATTATTGGCCGATTTTCCATCCATATCTTTTGATCTATTTATGATATATTAGCTACATTGCTGTAGATTCAGCCATTCAATAGAAGAAGATGTTTTGTTTTCTTTTACTTATTTATTTATGTCTCCAGAGCGCTTTGAGAATCAGCCAATGAGCTCATAATGTCTCATCAGAGCCTTTCAGTGAAATGCTCTGAACTCTTTTGTTTTTAAATGGACATTTCCATTTAAAAACTCTCAGTTTGAGTCAGTTTGAGAGTTTTCATTTAGGATATTGTGAGTTGTTTTAAGACAAAACAAAGATCTGAGAAGGATCTGAATACTACATCAGGGAGCAAAAGAGCAAGGCAAAAAAACATGAAGTCAATCCAGTCAGTCATTTTTTTGTATTTTGCTCATCTGTTTTATGAGTGAATTTGGAAAATAATAATTTTATAAAATATTGCCAAATGAAGCTTCCATTAACCCCTGGGTGTATTCTCAGTTTCCTTGATTTTTACACTATCGTCTTTAATGATTAGGACTTCCCATTTCAAACTAGCAGCAGGGATGTAGGTGAGTTTAATCACACACAGTTGTTACTTAAATAGAAGAAGAGGAAGAAGAAAAATAAGAGTAGTAACAAGTATCCTTTAACAGGAACAATAAGATTAAGTGCAGCAGTAATAAAAGAGTCCCACCGACATCTCTTAAAGGACCCTCACCTAATACATCAGCAGGAGTACGGCGGGGGCCTCGCCACCACCCCAAAGGGACCACCAAGGAGAAAATAAACTTGGCTGCCTCTCTCCTGGCTCCAGCTGCAGGGAAAGAGCAGGAGAGGAGGAGAGATAGAGGAGGGAGAGAGGGAGGGAACTGTATGAGAGAAGGGACTGGGATTCCCATACTTGCTAATTGTTTTGTTGGATGGCTTCCCAAAATTGTGGTGTGGAAAAGGTCCACACACTAAGGGGAGGAAACGAAAAAATCACATTTTGTTCCATCTGATCCCATCATGTTTCACATCTGCATGACCCTTGTTTTTCTTTGAAAACTTGATCTCGGCTTAGCTGTACGTCACTACTGTACGACAGCATAAGCTGATGTTTTATTTTACTTCCTAGAACCTCTTTAAGGACTGATGCACTGACCAGCCCATCTACAAACCACATACTCTCGCAGAAAACAACAGCATTTAACCCAATGACTCACATAACTTTGTTCTTTCTATTCTCACTGTCCAGGCCTATCCACAGTGCCGTCTCTGGATACTGCATTTGCCATGCATGAAGTATCTACAGACTGCCATCTCCTGGACAAAATTTAAGTGAGGCCAAAATCTGCAAGCTCGTTTGTTATAGTGACTTTTAAATTCACTTCAAAACATTGTACTTTTCTACAATGACATTTACTTGTTGGATAATCCACAGTTAAAATATCTGCACATATCCATAGATATGATAAATACTCAGATTATTAAGGAAACTATCAGGTTTAGAACATAGTAAACATGTGATATAAATTTTATAAATTGAAGAAAATATTTCAGGAAAACTATGATTTAAAATAAGTACGTATCTTAGTTTTGAATTAATTTGATATTTTATTGGATTTTTAAAAATTGCATTTGATTGACATGATATATTAAAAATGTAATGTTTACCACAGATTAGATGATCCTTGATGCTGAACCAAATATGACACATCCCAAACCTTTATTATTATTATTATTACTTTTTATTATTACTTTTTATTATTACTTTTATTATTATTATTATTACTTTTATTATTACTTTTTATTATTACTTTTATTATTACTTTTATTATTATTATTATTATTATTATTACTTTTTATTATTACTTTTTATTATTACTTTTATCATTATTATTATTATTATTATTATTATTATTATTATTATTCTGCCTGACCAGATGAGGTCATGCAGGAGTCACCATTGCACACAAGAGAGGGCTGATATGATGTAATCCCATCCCAACCTCGAACACATCTGTGACTCCTGCCGCACACGCTTCCCCTTCAGATCACCTAATACGTCTCTCAGCATGTTGCTTATGAATCAGGGAGTTAGGGTCTCTCTTATAAATTTCCATAAAAGGTGGATTGTGGGGTTTGTGATTTGCTTATTTCTTACTGATTGTCTATTTCTGATAACTATTCTGTCATAAGATAAGATAAGATTTAAATTGAACTATTCTACTACTATTACTATGTAAGTAAGTATCTTTAAGTATAGATATGTACATGCATACACACATGTACACACTAAACATATATATATATCTATATATCTATCTATCTATATATTCTGTATATACATATACATGCACATGCACATGTCCATACATATATATGGTGCATTATGCATGAAGTGGTGACCGTGGAAGTCCACTGGATGTCCACAGTGTCCAAGTGACTCATGACATCATTGTTGAGGAGTTATAGAGTCTACCTGCTGTCGGGATGAACAATCTGCAAGAGTGCTCCTTCCTGAAGCAAGGGTGTCTCAGTCTCTGACTGCTCAGCGCACTCACAGACTCATGCAGAGGGTGATGTGGGTTGCTCATGATGCCTGCAGCATCTTTTTTATACCAGTAGATGGCAGCAGAGGAGTCTTCTTAACAAAAAGTATGATTGAGAAAGGCACTGAGGGCACAATTAGAGGACAGCATTTACAAAAACTATACAGATGGTAACGTAGAGCAGTAACTAAATGGAGCACAGTAAGCCAGACGAGCTAAAGCTAAGGTAGTTATTGAGCTTTATTTATGAGGACCCTCTCATTGGGATCTAAACACATACCTCAAGTGTTAAAATATAGGTCTGCTTTACCTATATAAAAAGCAGACCTATATAGGTCTGCTAATGTCCTGTAGGTGCCACTACATTTCCATATAACAGGCAGTAGTGACTGTGCTAGCTGTCTGTAGTAACTGCAGCAGTTACCTGAATAGTACTGTAGTAGACAGCATTTAGTAGTTCATGGCACCGATATCGCACGTCTTGCATGATCTTATTATTATGGTCGATAATGAATATGTGTTGTTGTTCTGTTTTCAAATAAGAAAGAAGTTCTCATTGAGCCTTGAATCTAATTTGAATTTAATTATTCAAAATTAGAAATTAAGAGAAAGAAGACGAAGTTTGGTAGGACAATCTGCTTTTCAGTTCTGTATCAATTAAATGTCAATTTAGCACATGAGCACATTAATTTGTTAATGTTCATGACGTGTAAGGCAATATTTGAGTAAATGTTTTACTGAAAGATTTGCTGTCTGCTCAGTTACAGTAAGTGCAAACGAGCTGCTTTAAATTATGCACATAAAACTCAATGCTCAACTTGCATTGTAAAAAAAAAAAATTGCCACATATCCTAACATGATTAAGGCAGGGCAACAGCTGGTAGTGGTGTCAATTTGTATCAGCTGACATCACTGCCTGAGCAGACTGGCACAGCAACCACCAGAATAGAGGAGATGCCAAAGATAGCTGGGGCCTGCCCAGATCAGACTCATGCTCATGTTTATTGGGGGGTGTGTGTGTGTGTGTGTGTGTGTGTGTGTGTGTGTGTGTGTGTGTGTGTGTGTGTGTGTGTGTGTGTCACTGTTGGCATCACTTTGTGATTATTAAAAAAGACACAGCAGGTGCCTGCCATCAGACTTCTGTCCTTTACGTCAGTGGTGTCGTCTATGGAGTCAACAGCACGTCTTCATCCCTGAAATTGTTGATATCATGGAAAACTTTTTTAGATTGACAGAACTTCTTAAATAGTAAATGCATTCAAATCAAAGCAGGTATTTATTATGTTTCACCTTTGCCATTATGTGCTTCGGGTTCTATATCGTATTTGTTTCAAGATATATGTGACATTTCTGCACAGAAGACAAAGAAACAACAGTGACTTCAATGAGACATGAAAAGCTTAAACAGCCAGTTTATTTCACACACAAAAATTGACAGCTACACTCACTGGCCACTTCACTGGTTACACTTTACTCGTGCCCAGTTGGACAACTCTTCACTGTATAGATGGAAGTAACCCTCAGAAGATGGGTGCACTGTACTCATAAAGGGGTGGACATGGCCAGCAATAAATGAATTACATTTTCAATTAAAAATATTTTTTATAGCACCACATCACAACAATAGTTACTTAGACTGTGTTAGTTAGTTAACACATTTCAAACTATTAACACCAGAACCTAAACTGTTGACACAAGGCAGGATGGATCCATACTTTCATGTTGTTTTTGCCAAATTCTGAATCTACCATTTGAATGTTACATCCGAAATTGAGACTCCTCAGACCAGGCAATATTTTTCAGTCCTCTATTGCAGAATTTTGGTGTGCTTGTGTGAATTGTAGCCACAGTTGCCTGTTCTTAGCTGTGGACTTCTGTTGCTGTAGCCCATTTGCTAGAGATTCTATTCTATATCTCTTAACACACAACATGTTGAATATTGAAGAAGATGAGCTATATCGGAATAGGAAACTGAGGCTGATGAGACTCCGTTTCTCTTGCAACATTCAGAGGGTATGGTCAGAATTCACAGATTTTCCAGTAAGGTCACTTAAGCATCACTTTCCTCAGACACCTTCAGAGATGGTTAGAGCAAGATTCATCCAGCCTGGGTGCTTTCAACCATCCCCATCCTCCAACAGAGCATTTGTTAAAATAACAAATTTCCTGGTGAAACCAAAACATAAGCTCGAGTAGATGCTTGTGTCTTCATCCTTGAGATATTCGCTGAAGGCACAGATTTATGTAGCCTCACATTCAGCAGACTGTGAAGGAATTCGAGCTAAGCATGGTGGTTGTCAGTTTGCACTTTGGTGTTTATGTTACAGCAATTAAAAATTGCTTTTATATATGCACCAGTCTGCAATTGGAGGCCTTAGTTTTACAGTGTAGGAGACAAATAAATGATTATTATTACTATTATTTAATTTAGCTAGGCTGCTGGGCCTGCGCGGACAAGCATTTTGATCATTTCAAACGTTGAAGTGCAAAGTTTGTGAAGTGTTGCATTGTAATTGGATTTTTTAGGGCTTAGGGAGTTTTGATAGTCAAACGCATTCTGGGATCAAAGAGCAAGAAAAGGGTAAAAAAGGTCACTCTAACACACACACACACACACATACACACAGGAACACACATCCGTGCCGTTAGAGCAGTGTTAGTAGAAGGAAGGGGCGCCTGACTAAATTATGTTTTCCCAGGTGGGCACAATTACCTGTGTGTGGAGTGTGTGCATGTGTGTGCATACACGCAGTCCTCTGTATGTGGGTGTCTGTGTGTGCATAAGAGTTATCCACATGTTGTTTTTAGAGGATTCAGGTCTATTACAATTAGGAAGACATGAATCAAAGCCTGACTTGTGCAGTTCTCCGCAGCGCACTTGCAGGTACGGATCAGACTTTTTAACAGCAACGAATCAGGCGGATGCTTTTCTTATTATTAGCACTTAGAATAATATCGTGCGGACAAATGTGGTACCTAAGCAATGTCCTGAGTTTATTTAACAAGCGCCCATTCATTCTCTGTCAGAGCAGAGCACTCACAAAGCCGGAGTGAGGATAATGATGGGTCACCGCATAGGGGAGCACAACACAAGCTCTCACTGTTGAGTCACGGAGTTTATGAGAAGCTGTGGCTAATCCTCACTGAGCGTGCATGTGTATGCCAGTATGTTGGTGCGGCGGCATACGGCATGTGCAGGATATCAGTGACGCAAACACCTGCTTTCGTGCTTATCAAATTGGCTGTGATTGCATACGAGAACATACTATGTGTGGCCTCGCGCGCATGTGTGAGTATGTATGTGTGTGTGGGTGCACATTTGAACAGGCAAACTTGTGTCTCATTAGAACCTGGAATCACTCACAGGTGACTTTGTTTATTTGATCTCATCTACATCTAGGCCTCTTCCCACATGGACGTCTGACCAAGTCTCACAGAAAGAAGAAAATCTCCCTCTCCTATTAATTCCAAACAACATTCCTAGGATTGTAGCGAAAACCCAGAAGAAAAGGAAAGAGGAAGAAAGAACAGATTTATCAAGTCTGTGACCGGCCCCGATGGCTTTAACAACGAGCCGTTTTTATCCACACTCCACCAAAAAAGGGAACACCTCGCAATGCCGAGCACACATGGGCTCAATTACCATCCCATGAAAAGTGAAAGTCGGCAATAAGGAAAATATTCCTCTAATCTGGGGTCTTCCTCAAGCTGGGTGTGAAGGAAATTTAGGGGGTCCCCTGTTTTAATTGGGTCCAGATTCGACCACCCTATTGAAACAGGCCCAGGACAGTTTTTTTAGTGGGCTTATTTTGTTGGAAGGGGGGGACTATTTTGGTTGTACGTGAATAAATGTCTGATTTTGTCGAAGGCGTTTTTGGAAAGCCAGGTTGGACTGCCCGAGTGTTATAGGAAGCAGATGGACCGGACTAAGGAAAGAAAACAGAGAGTCCCTTAAGAGAGGCACAGTAAGGCTCACAGTAAGATATAGAAAGAGTTAGCATGACAGATGACAGCAAGCAATGTGAACATGGGAAAACGGCCTCACCGTACTCCTCAAAATATGTGCATGTATGACTTATACCAGAGTACACAGAACATTCAAATCTGATTGCTTACTGTCTTAATGAGTTTAGCACACCAGGCCAGAAGTTTGGGGAAAAAACCCAAATCCATAGACTCTCACTGATTCACACACATAGTCACGTACACAGTGACAGCTTAGTGACGCAAGTCACACCTGAACGTCATCGGCACTGACAGCTGAGAGACACCCCTGAGGGAAGAAAAGTAAAACAAAAGACAACCCCCCCCCCCAAAAAAAAAAACGACTATTGTTCACATAAGCAGAAAAGACGACATTTAATTCACTGTCATATTTATTTTTATCTTAACAAACAACATATTCTAAAGAACCCCAAAGTGATTTCATGTATGGCAGATAGAAAGCCTTATTTAAAATTTAAAGATAAAATAATGACACCCTACTGAAATACTCACAGATTCAGACTCAGAACGCATTTACACTTTCCCTGCATTTCCTTTACATTGGTCTCTTTTTCTCTTGTTTAACCAAATGCTGTCACTACTTAAAATTAGGACCCTTGAAATAAATCCGTTTCAAAGATATTGCCGTGCTGAATAAGACATGTGCAGTAGCGATAATGTTCCATTTTCATGAGCTTGTACAGGCAAATTTGCACAAAGTAACCTACCTATTCAGCCCTGGCCTTTGATTTTAAAACGAGTAAGTACTGCACCGTCCACTTGAACATTGTCTCCTCAGTTGGACCTGCACAAAAGCAGAGCAGTTTGCACACTCTATAGTCAAACAGAGGGTTATTTGACCTCACTTTCAGCAACTTACAGTAGTTAACAAACTTTTTAGTTTGCTCTGGGGTTTCCCAGCATTCAGTGCATGTTCAATTAGCCCCAATCTCACCAGGCCTTAAAGAGCCAATGAGGAGGGTTAGATACGTTTTGCTGTCATGCGTTGTGTGTTTTGGCCTTAAAACAGTCTCTCATTACAGAGACACATGCGATAAGGGGAAAGAAATCAACTCTAATTTACTGTAGAGCTCTTGACTTGGTATTTGTTTTGGAATCTAGAAGAGCTTCTGTACTAGTTTAATAAAAAAAAAAACACATCTGCAAAGACCTTGGCTTATTCATGATATAATATAACAGTGACGTGATGGATCTGTGTGGTGTGATTATTTGTATACCTACAAGAAGAGCAAAGGACCCCAAAAGTCGTTACGTCTGCCCATTAGCAGCGAGCTGTTCAGGAGAAGAACACAATGCCCACCTACTTACCCATTCACTTCACCCTTCTCTCCCTCACTTCTCTCCCTCTCCATCCCATTCTTTCTCTCTAGATGCCATTTGTCCACCGTGGTACTCTGATGCCCTTCCGGAGAGTCGAGTATCACGTTTCTTCCCCAGTGTCCCCCAGTTCCCTCCACCATGCATTTTTAATGGACACACTCGTGCAACGGACAAATGATTTTTATTTTTGACAGGGGAGGGTGGGCTCCAGTTACATAGGGATGGAGAGCGAGCGAGCAACACACACCCACAAGAACATGGTGAAGAATGTGCGCACGCACACACATCGTGGAAACAACTAGGAAAGAAAATCAGAAATGCTTTGCACTAAAGTCGAAAAAGATGAAACATTTTCACAAATTTATACAGAGAAATTTAGCAGAGATTCTTTCCTTACACGTTTCCCAAAGCAAAGACCACACATACAGACACACACACCCATCCTCCGCTTACCAAAAAGTAAAGTGGCTGATTAATTCACCACTTGGACTGCAGTGGTCCAATGTCTAGGATGATGAAAGGGGCGAGCAGCACACTAAACCAGCATTCATTAAACCAGGATTAGAGCCCGTCTAAATCCATTAACTCTGGCTTAAAACCACTTTAATTCCAATTAAATCAGAATTAAAATTCACTTTGTGAGATTATGTACATCCTACACTCTGTGATAGCAGTCTGCTATGTGCTAAATTGTCAAATTATGTGTGTGTGTGTGGGTGTGTGTGTGTGTGTGTGTGTGTGTGTGTGTGTGTGTGTGTGTGTGTGTGTGTGTGTGTGTGAGAGAGAGAGAGAGAGAGATAGGAGATCTATAACCGGGTATACTTAACAGAAACCACAGCACTATTATTAAAATGATATTCCATTTAATTGTTGTGGTCAGAGGGAAAGGTCAAGAACAAGACATTTGTTAATATTTAAGTAACTAAAGATAACACAGGAGGAAATAATTTGAAGTAATATCTTATAGGGGACCTGTTATTCTTATTTCCAGCTCCAGATCTTTATTCCTGAATACTACTACAGTTAGTTTACGTGCCTTCCAGATTAAAATAATGCTTATGTATCATTTACTGCGCACTGGTGCAGCTCCTTAGCTCATCCTGCGCATGAAACTAGCAGCTTTAGCTTCTCTTTTAAGCCCTAGTTTGTTGTGATTGGCTGTTCCTACATGAAAGAGGTTTGAATAGGAGGTGGGTGTGGCTTCTGTGCTCACAGCAAGAGCTGTGCCTCATAGTTAACCACAATAAAGATATTCACTCTTACTGACATCCAATGTCCCAATCTTTTAACTTTATTTGACTATTTGAAACTTTGTCAAATTTTAATATGAACATTCACCATTGTAACAAAATGTGTGAGTCATATAGTTATGGTCTGAAGTTTACGTACACTCATTATGGGCATGAGTGTTATGGTAATCTGGGGTACCTAATGTTTTTTAAAAGCTTTTTTCCTTTCCCCGGGGCACACAAGTTTGAATCGAGAGTAAAAAGTACATATATGGGCTCAAATATACACATACACCTCCACTGATATTTGTTGAAATGTTCCTAAGACAGTTGCACCTCGATAAGATATTTCTGGTAACCATCAACAAGCTTTTGGTATAGTTCTGCGTGGATATTTGACCACTTCTCTTAGACGAATTGGTAGAGTTCATTTTAAGTGATTGGGTTCCTGATGAACTATTGTTCTATTGGTCTAAACTGTGTCCAAATTTCAACCATTATTAAATCCATTTTGTGCAATGTTCCAGAACCACTGGCAGCAAAAAATGCCACCACCATTCTTGATGGTAGAGTGTTCTTAGGTGTGAAAGCCTCACCTTTACTCCTCCAAACATATTTCTTTTCATTCTGTTTAATTTTTGGCCTCATCTGATCATACAACTTAAAAAGCAACATAACAACATAAAAAGCAGCTGCAAATTTTAGTCAAGCCTAAAGATGTAGATTTCAGGGCAAGGACTTATTTCCCGGTCAGCACCGTCTCCATCAGTGGCAATGTAAAACTCACTTCACTGTGGATAGTAACACTGGTTCATGATCCTGTTCATGATAGCCTCCTGAACCACCAAGGATCAGTTTGGGCTTTCTTCCAAAGTGGTGACACATTTGAATGTACTTACATACAATAGTTTTGTTGTAGTTTGTATTTCTTCTTCTTAGATCTTCTTAGATTCCTGGACTTTCCCATCGTTCTCAGTATTTCTCAATCCAGCGAGTCAATCAAGTCTCTTTTATGTTGGCCAAGAGAAACTTTCGGTTGTAGTCAGTCGTGATCAATAATCAGAGGTTAATAGTCATTTTCAAACTACACGGCAGTGTAGAACCTTCTGTACCACATGTTAAAGGATTTAAATGAGTGTATGTATGTATTTGAGCCTGTATATATTGTGTGTGGGTTAGCAAAATTAAATAAAAAAAATCAAACTTGTGCACCCAATTATAGTTTTTTTTAATTAATTAAAGATGTATGCTGTATAATCGTTTCACCCTCAAAAAAGGACAGTTTGCAGAAATCGTTCAAAGCCCCAAGTTATAAGCTATATGACATTTATGATGAGTGTGTGTGAACATCTGACCACAACAGTACATAACACAACGAAGGGAACTCCCATTGATGATCAGTACTGCTCCTATATGTTTCATTTCAGTGTAAACCTCAGTGTCAGGTGATTTCCTTACAACAGAACAAAGAAAATGTTAGAAAGTCTGTCTCCAGTCCACATGCTGTGACGCAACCATCTCCTGGCTTTAATTTAATATTTACTTCATAGTTATGACAGTTTCCTGACGGGGGTTAATAATTTTCACAGAACTAAGAAATAAGAGCACGAAACAAACAAACAAAAAACTAAGAACATTATTTGAGCAAATATTTCTATTAAACAGCACAAACTGAAAAACAACTATCACATTTCAGTGTAGAAAATATGTGCTCTATAATATATATTATAGCATGCATGATGGATGCTTTTTTAGATGTGTTAGTGCATATTCATTAGACAGAATCAGAATGCCCATGAACTGATTTTCTCTCCACACAAACAAAATGTTCCTTTTTTACACTTCTTCCTACATCTAAAGCTCTGCTTTAAAGTAGAAGTAAACATAAGTAAAGTCAGTTTGATATGTTACTTTTCCCCGCAAAAGAGAGGAAATGATGGGGAGAGAGAAAATGTTCGGCAGGTTAGCTGAAAGAGCATTCCCAGGTGTGACCACAGCATTCCCTCTGTACATTTTAGCAGACCAATGTGTGTGTGTGTGTGTGTGTGTGTGTGTGTGTGTGTGTGTGTGTTTGAGGTTTGTAGCTTGCAGCCAAACTGGAGCTGAACTTCCATTCCTCCAGCCAATAACAACAATTTTAAACTCAAACGCACACACACTGACACACAAACACAGACTTTGTTAAACACATTTGCACGTTGTGAGGTGACAAGTGAGGGTGAAAATGATTTTCATTTGAACACGCAGCTTTCGACGTTTAATTATGGGTAACTTGTCCTTGGAACTTTCTCAGTGTGCACTGGTAAAAAAGCAAATGGGTGGTTTGTGTTGTTGTGTGAGCGAGTGTGCAGCGGTGAGTGTGTACGATGCCTTAAACCGTTCCTGACAGTGTGTTAGGACATTAGCTCGGTTTCACTTTTTTCTTCTCTTAATCCTCGCTCTTTTGGCTTCAGGTTTGAATGAAAGAAATTTGGCTGATTATGTGCTTGAAATGTGTCTGCGTCATGACAACCAGAGCTAAAATATGGAGTATGTGCTTGTATAAATGCATGAGCTTGTGTGGTTAATTGGGTGTGTGTGTGTGTGTGTGTGTGTGTGTGTGTGTGTGTGTGTGTGTGTGTGTGTGTGTGTGTGTGTGTGTGTGTGTGTAATGCGAGCCTCTTTGTGACACAGCAGTTGGCAGATAGAGGGGACTGAGTTACCCATGCTCCTTTGGGGCATCTACATTATAGAGTGCTGCCTGGGGCACTGCAGCGGTGTGCATAGGTGTGTGTGTGGGTGTGGATGTGCATACTCATCTCCTGGTAAGGAAACATGGTGGTTCATGCATGGGGAAAGAAAGATGGCAGCCTGTGGTAGAAAAAGAGGTAAACATGTGAGTCTATCATATGAAAGATAGTAACCCACAGTAAGAGCAAACAAAGAAAAAGGCACTGAAATAAAAACAGAAAAAATAGCACAGAAACACAGGGAATAATACTACATATTATTTCTTTTTGGAAGTAAATTTGTTTTCATTCTGTATGCTTAAAATCCTTATTTGTAAGATCTGCTGTTATAAACAGAGTGGCAATAATACTAAACCCTGACTGGCCTGTGCACGACTTTCACTAATGCCATCTTAATCCTCCTATTTCATTGTAGTTTCATTATATGGAAATTCAAGTAAAACAGTTGACAACATTGCAGAAAGAGAAACTTGTTACTGAATTGTGGTAAAACATCAATAAAGTTAATTCTGACAGCAATCTTAAAGCTGCTCAAATTATTATGTTTACATTGGCGGTACATCAGATGACTAATGTTTAATGTGGAATGCATTTACTAATTGCTAATTTGGCTTCATAGCCTGTAACATTACTGTTTTGTAATCATTCTCATCGCGTTCATCCAGCATCTAGGATGGTGGGGGGGTGAAAGGTATCGTATGTCATTGGTGTACCACAAGAAATGAAAGACATAATGTGCAGTTAGAGATCTAAACAGCTGCTGCTCAGGAAGTAAAGCTGAGAGTTCATTAATAGCAAGGTTGGTGTTTGGTCTCTGCACACCGAAGTGATCTTAGGCAGGACTCATTTTTCTTTCAGATACAGTGAAAATGCTTTTAACAAGAATCCTGCTTTATTGTTAAAGCAAGTCATGCATTACTTGTTTACCCTCTGCTTCGATCAGTCGGTTGTTTAGTTCACGGTATTCCAAACAGATCTATTGGCAACAGGGAATTTGGGAAGTTTACCTCTGATGAGCAAGGTGTTTCTTATCTCTCCCATCCACCATTTTAAATACTGATACTTATATATTGACAAATAGCTAATATTGACCGATATATCGGCAGAGCTCTAAATACATCCATCTGTTTGAGTGTGAAAAGAGATGTGTGAATGGCTAAGTGTGGCTTGAAATGTGAAGCACTAGATATTAGTACTCTAATGAAAAATTGTACTGACTACATGAAATAAGTATGTTTTGTTACAGTGTAAGTGTAAATAAAGATAAGGTAGATTTTAATGGAATACTTATTTGGGAAAATACTCGGCCTGCCTCGTTAGGCTGAAAACAGCAGCAGCTGCTGGATGGGATCTAACAGATGGTACAGGTACATTGCTAAGACACACACACTCTGCTTGCATGATGCAATGCATCACATTGCACACTCTATGCACACCCTACCTGTAGCATAACCTGCGAATGAACACAAATGAGATATAATGGCAGTTTTACATATCCGTCATCTAACTTTCTCCCCATTCTCTCTTTGAGACTTGTTCTCTCACTGTCCCTCCTCTGTTCACCAACTCCATTCAGCCTGACCTTGTTATTTGAATGAGAGGAGTGGACCACCCTGGGGAGGAATAGGGGAGATCACATTACCCCCAAAAATGTAGAGGGCCTACAAAAGAGCCATGAGACATCAGGGTGAGGGAAAGAGGGCAGCAGTGAGAGAGAGAGAAATAGGAGAGCACATGAAAGAGTGCATTAGTGAGAGGGAGAGAGAGAGAGAGAGAGATTGATTGGGATGAAGAGATGAGGGGACGGATAAAGAGAGGTGGAGGTGAGATCAGAGAATGGCTGAATGTGGAAAAACACTTCTTTTTATTATAACAGTCAAAGCTTGTATATGTACAGGACTTCCACCTGCCTTCTGAATATGATTGAAAGTCTATATTCAGTCTTTTTCATTCAACCTGCCATTATTTTTTCTGTTTTGGCCATTATTTGCAACCAACTTCCTGAAATCTAGAAAAAAATCAGACCATTACAGAGGTTTTGATCAATCTCCGACGACCCAATTTAATTCTATTTTTTTATCCAAGTTGTCCATTTCTGTCAATTCTTCTAAACATTTGGCTTCGCATTTGACTTTACAGGGATCTCTCTTAAAAGAACCAAAGCATTTTTATTGCTTTATGTCTACTTCCTGGACTGGAAATACTGTTAAAGTAATCTTTGTAGTAGGTAAAAAAGATGCAACCTATAGGACACAGGATTACTAACTTACCAAGCTTACTGCTCTGTGGCTTTCGACTGCAATGTAAAATTATTCCTGATATGTAAGAATGCATATTGTGCTTTCTCTGCCCGTTAGATAGATCGATCCTTCATTAATCATTTGCAGGAAATTACATTGCCACAGCAACTACAACACGGACATAACACCACATATCCCAAACAGCAGAACAATATAAATTCCCAATAAAGTTTGTAACATATAAATGAATAAAACTGTCAATCACTAACATTTGCCAACATGCAAATATGCAGATAAAAATATATAATTATTTTTCTATAAACAGTCTTATCACAGTGGGTATGAAGGACCTCCTGGGATGCTCAGAGTTGCAGTCTTCGACTGAAAATGCTACTGTTGACAACCTGAAGGGTATGAAGTAGATGTGCAGGGGAGGTCATAACCGATTTCAGCTCCTAGAGCATTCATCTCTCCATAAACTGCTGGACTCTCTTCTCTTCAGACCTGACCACATAGCCAGGCTTCTTGATAAGTTTTTCTATTTGGTTCCTGTCTGATGTGCAGACACCTAATCAAACAGAGCATCCTTTTATTTAAAATCCTGCAAACCACACTATATTGGATGTTGGAGCTAATGTATACCTGTTGATTCAGGACATATATTGCTACAATATTCTTCTGTATGACCCTGTAATTTATAGGTATGAATGTAGGCTAATTATGGAAGAGATAAGGGTATTCTCAAATATAAGTCAACCATTGAATTTCTCATAAGTTAACTGAGCTTCTTTCCTCTCACAGAAGTAAATCAATCTTTCAGGAAAGCTGCAGCTTCCAATACTTGTCCTTAGGGGGCGCTGTGGGTCAGGACTTTGGGGATTTTTTGGAGAGTCTAACTCTTCCTTTCACTTTCATTGACATCTAATGATAATTATAACTTGGGTCACATCAGGGGGACATACACACACACATAGGTTCACTAACCACACGCACACACTGCCTGGTTAAAAACATGAAGACATTAGCAGTAACTTGACGCTGAGTGAGTATTGATCTAGTCTCAGGGGGCTTAGAGAGTGAGAGAACACCAGACAGCACTTTATCAGAGCACTTGAATATCGCAGCTCAACGAGCGTTAAGTGTGTGTATTAGTGTGCGCCTTTATGTTACAGATAGGAAGAAGCAACATTTGCAAAACAGTTTGTTAATCGTTTATTACGGGGTGAAAGTCCAGTCTCTTAAAGTCTAGCATCGTTTTAGTCAGAGAAAGATTTTATTTGGCACTAACTTTCTTTCATTGCTACATTTTACTCAGATTTTCTAATAAATTATTACTTTCCTCTCTTGCATCACTTTTCCTCCCAGTGTCCTCCTGTGAGGTCCTGACTGGCATGTTCAATCTGCATCTATAACATTATACAGACCAGACTGAGGAGCAATCAGGCCTGTGTGTGTGTGTGTGTGTGTGTGTGTGTGTGTGTGTGTGTGTGTGTGTGTGTGTGTGTGTGTGTGTGTGTATCAGACCAGTGGGGAGTTCATGATTATGATTGCTGAGGACACGTACTGCTCAGATTCTTCTCGGTGATTGCCTCCAAACGAAACATAATGCAGGAGAGAGAGAGAGATGACAACATCCTATACTCGGAGTCTTGTTTCTTGAAGATATCCAGACCACAATAACAAGAGTAAAAAGTGACCAAGAAGGACCTGAAAACAAGGAGCAGATGGAAAAACAACCGCATAAGAGTGCACACGTGTGTTTCCATGCTCATGCTCATTTATCTATATATTACTTTATGTACACTGACTGCTGTGGTGTTTTCAGTAACTGTAGCGTGTGCATACAGGTTGTTGTGCGTATAGCTGTTTTTCTTATTCCACCACTTATTTTAACTGATTTGTATGTCCATCATCTATCCATTTGTGCACACTGAGCAAAGGTTTGCAAGCTCTTAATGAAAAAAAAAGTCAGGTTTTAATAATACTGTGAAAAAATTAGAAAAACAGATATTTGCTCCCATTTATAGTGCATATAATTAAGCTGTTCTGTGGATTCCGGCTTTTTCTATGTGTCTTAGTTGTCTTTGTGTAGTTTGACTCAGTGAGTCTGGGACTACACACGGCTCTGTGGAGACCATACTGTCTGTTGCTGAACTTCTTCTTGTCGCTCAAGTTACACTACAAGGGAAAAAGTAGTGGACCACTTACATTGCACTTATAGGAACTGCCTAGCCATGGAATCCATGCCATGAAGCTCCCAGTGCACAGTTTTTATGCTGATAACAAAACCCGCTCTGTAACTTTGTTGCAGAGTCTGCACTAATACGACTTGATACTTCATAATGGATTATCTACGGGCAACATTAGCATCATATTACAGTATCACTCTTGTATTTGCTGAGCTTTTTAGAATGACCCATTCTTTTGCAAATATTTGTAAAGGCACAGTGTATGGTTAGGTGCTTGATGTTGTGGCATTGGGACCAGGATTCAAAGATCAAGAGGTGTGGCCTAGTACTTTTCAATACTTTTATAAGGCATTTTATTCATATAGTGTATTCAGGACCAACCTGCATGTTTGAGGTCATTTCCATGTTGCAGACTGAATCTGAGGTCACTCAAATGATACCTGATGGTATTACATGATAAATAATCTAAATCTCCACAAGGGCTCTTTAGAAAATTGGCACAGTATTGCACATTTGCAACTCTTTCATCACCAACTGAGCACATACACTGAGACACACTGTCATCTCCTCAGAAGCCAAGCCAAGTGTGACTACAGAGGCGCTGGTCCGAAGTACTATAGATCTTATGTCTCCAACCTCAGGGCAGTTGGCACATCTCTCCCCTCCCTTTGCTCGTCTCGTTTGTTTTCTTTCTATTCCTATCTAAACTTGTGACCTGCTTACTGTTACCACTCCTGCTCGGAGCCGTGCTGTCAATCTCATTGCTCCACTTTTGATATCTTTGTCCTGCTTCATTAGTTCGGTGCTTCTTTAGCTCTGACCTGTGCGCAGTGATTTATGAACAGCACACTCACATAAAGTACCTACATGTTTGAATCCCATGTACAATATACACACAACGATTATATTTATGTCCCTCTTAATTTATTTAAGGAAATTAACTGGTGCTAAAAAAAAATGATTGATTTTCTCTGTAATGTTTTGGGACAACACTAATGTCCACGAACTTACAAAAACAACGGCTTGAGCTTTGAAAATTCTCAGATTTGATTTAAAGAGAAATTCATTTAAAATAACATTTGACATATTCTGCTCAGTGGCTCTGGGTGTTCTCTGTTCAAATATCAAATGATTGATTATTTAAAGGGGATTTTGAGAGAGAAAAACAGTTGCTACACTTTTAAAGAAATTGACTGTGTAGGGAAAACAGTGTGAGTAAACAACAACAACAACAACAACAACAAACCATAGAGTAAACACATTTTTATTCCAGAAATTGAAATTTGTCACAATTGAGTTTGCAGTAAGGTTTGTACATTTACAAATCAATTTTAACTCAGTAAATATGAACAATATACTGATGATTAAAACAACTTTCAAAATAGCAAAAGCAAAATTCCCATCATATAAATCTGAAAAATACATGTTTCTCAAATTCAAGTAATTCAAACATAATTCCCTCACAACCACAGTTAAGCAGGCTTGTCAGTCATTCTCCATCTCAAACCTTCATTAGCTCTGACAAAAGCAGACTCACACTCGTGTAAAACATGCAGAGGAGTCCAGACTAAATGAAGCCCGTATGCGCCATTCTTCCATTCTTCCCTTTTCTCCCTCAGTGTTTTCTTCTCTCGATCCCTTTTCTCTTTTAATTTGGCCCCTCTGTTTGTTTTTCTTCATTCTTTCATTAGTTGAAAAAACATAGCAGGCATTCCAGCTGTAATACCACCGAGATTCAGTATCAGCACGGCTGTGGATTCATACATGTGAGTGTTTTAGTGGTGAAAAGACTGAAAAGGAGAGCGAGATGGTCGTACACTATTATCATGTGGTATTACCTCATAACCATTCATTCATATACTATGTATACATGTAGACCGATATTAGCCACAATATGGGGCATTGTGGAAATACTGTATATCTATTACATTCAATCACTGAAAATTTTGGTCACATTGTAAATTTCCTCAACATTACAAAAAAGAGAGTTTCAAATGAGTCCTTATTTTATGAGGACTTTGTAGTTTTGCAGAATGTCTATTTTACTTGTGTTATCCCTACTGACAATTCAGGTGGAAGAATTTTTGTCTTACGACGAAAGTATGGAAAGAGTTTTTCAGTAAAAGTGTATCTGATGGTATGTATGGGCACTTTCCGGCCAAGGTCAAAAAATGATAGTATTCCTTTGTCATAATCGAAGTTCACTCTGACCTTTTGGGGAGGTGAACTTTCCATTGCCTCTTTGGAATCACCTTCTGGTGTAAGTTCACGCAGAATGTTAGTGCAAACACACACATAGATGCCCCAGATCTTTTCAGAAACACTGGTTTGAGCAGCCACACCAACAGCCCAGTAACCATCTACCTCTACATCCCAGCTGTGCTTTCCAGAACTAAAGCCTTCATATCCAAGAATATCTGATCGATGCAGCCTTTCAGGGTTTTCAGGAAATAATGTAGAATCACATGATGTTAGACAAGTCAAATGTTCTGATACAGTCATTCTCTGGGAGCAAGTGTTGGGATCCATAACTACAGGAGCTATTAGGTAAAGAAATAGAAATAAAAGGTTTTAGTACAACACCCTGTTCTTTTACTTAATGAAAATGTTCAAAGGGAACTTCAGATATAAGGTCAAAAAGGGGAGTCAGAAACAACAATATTTTGCTTACTGTATTGGATTAGAGTCTTCATTTTTATCCAGACTGAGAAGAGCAGTTTCCCAAGGTGTTTGGCCTCATCGATCAGAGCTCCTGATGGAGTGACTGGATCTGAGAGTGTGCACTGAGATCTGAAAGAATGGCCAAACAAAACTAAACAAAACAAATCAAATGCACCGCCATTGATTTTTATTTGATTTATTTATTTATTTAGCCTTTTTGTTCACATGTAGTCACTCAAAGAGAAGTGAGTGATTATGATGGACGGATTTTCATACTTGAATATATCATTAACCAGCAGTTTCTTGTACTTACCGCTCCATAGTGGATTCGATGTTCTATCAAATAAAGAGGAAAGAAATTATTTTTAAAAATCGGTGCTTCAGATTTTGTTAGATGGCAAAATTTAAATCAAAAGTATTGATTACCACACATACCATCATAAATGCCATGTCTCCAGCTTTCATCTCCCCCTCTAAGGTTTTGATTTTGTCTCTAAGTGAGGAGATCTCAGCAGTCATGTTTACGATCTTCAGGTTCATTGTCTGACTCTTGAGTGCTGCCTCCTTCCTCACTGCATCTATCCTCCCAGCTTCCTCTGCTCTCAGGAACTGGTAAAGCTTCTGAAACTCTCCTTTGATGGTCTTCTCTGTATCCCGGGCCTGGAGCTGAGGAGAAACACATCTGATGGAAGACAAGATACAATGTTTGCTTTAGCTTCAATAACATTGTATGTCTGTAACTTACCTTAATGTGGTTAGCCATTTTATCATATCTGAGTTTTTCTGCTTCAAACGTCCCCAGTTTGCTCTTTAAGTGCATCACCTCAATCTTGATTTTAGTCTACAAATAAAGTGAATAATTATTACATAGTATACGGGGGATCACTTAGTTAGATTTCACTCAGATTATTTAAAAAACATTTGTTAACTTTTGTTAACTACCAAATTAAAAACAAATATCCATGCACTGCTTACTCTGTGCTCTTCTGCTGCTTCGTTGATGGGGACACAGTTGTGTTTCTTGTGTTGTTTTGAATCCCTGCAAACCACACAGATGAGCTGCTGGTCATCCTGACAGAAGAGTCTGAGTTTCTCCTTGTGCAGACTGCAGAGCTCCTTAGATGCCGATGCAGCCTGACTCCTCTCTCTTCTTAGGTTGTCAGAGAGATTTCTCAGTGCCAGGTTACGTGGTGCCCGAGACATAGGAAATATTTCTTTACAGACCGGGCAAGCCTGAAGGCTACTCTGCCTCCACCACTCCTCAAGACAGTACTTACAGAAGCTGTGACCACACAGCAAGATAACAGGATCCTTAAATATATCACAACAAACAGGGCAGATGCAGTCCAGCTCAGACTGTGATACATTAGAAGCCATTTTGCCGTTTTTTTCCTTAAGCAGCTTTACTTTCACTTTCAAAGAGTCACTCCAGTTTGCTCAAATTTAGTACTCACAGTTGACGCAGCTTCAAAAACTCTTATTAACTGACCTTAACAACTATTATAACTATTTAATGGATTATCTTTTATGGATTATCTATCTTGTTATTCTTTTGAAAATCAACATACGTAGGACAGCTGTGGGTGCGGATGTAATTTCTTTCTTCCTATCCACTAAGAAGAAAAAAACACTGGGGGAGGAGCTTTGTTTGACCCTGTGAGACAATCACATGATTTGCACTACAAGGAGGAAATACTTTTGTAGCGGAGGTGTGGCCCCGGGCGCGGCTGCAGGGGAGGAGTGGTGCAGTGAGCTCAACGGGGCAGTGCTGGAGAGGCAGGTGAGAACACAGCTGATGGGGTTTGGGCTGATGACGGTTTCCTTCTCCTTTTTTAGTGAGACGGGAGAGGAGCGGAGGGGGAGCGGGGATCAGCTGAGACCGGAGCTGTCCAGACTACGGACTGTCACAATAAATGAAAGCTAAAAATAAACGTGGCACCTGACAATAAAGAACTGTGTGTGTGTGTGTGTGTGTGTGTGTGTGTGTGTGTGTGTGTGTGTGTGTGTGTGTGTGTGTGTGTGTGTGTGTGTGTACGTGGGTGAAGTGCATCTCACAACTTTTTTCCTGGTTGGTTTCTGTTAAGCAAAGAGAGAGAGGGAGACAGAGAGACTAAACTTAAGGCTTGTATTACAATAACGCTCCCCTGAGTTTCTTTAAAAAAAATTATTTTAAAACAGGGGTGCCAGACTTCCGGCCTGCAGGCCACATACGGCAGTTAATAATGTCAATTGTTAATGGCCCAATTGTTATTGGCTCTGCTGAGAATCCATGCAGGTAGGGATGGGACTTTATTTTGAGGGGCACACCATGTGGCCAATCACATGCAAAGAAAGACTTGGCTCATACCATTATGTAAAAGAAGGAAGGAGATCTGTGTTCTCCAAAAGTTGATTCTGTTCATCTGAACGTAGCGTTTTCAGTGGGAGAAACGTTTCGTCACTCATCCAAGTGACTTCTTCAGTCTCAGCTGACTGCAGGTTTCCCCAATCTTATAAACAGTACATTCGCATAATGACTGAAACCAGCCCACTGAGGGAACAATGGGCTGGGAAGTCAGTTACTTCATCATGATTATGCAAATTCCATTCACAGAGAGTTGCAGAATGCCTGCGATCACAGCATTATAAGATGGTGAAAGATGTACCCTCAGGCCCCCTCCTCAATTCAAAGATGGTCTTTCCCTTTTCAAGTAAATGGCCTCCTTGACTCTGCGCTCAAACCAGCGTTCCTCCCTGTCCAGGATGTCTACATCCTCATCATTGAAAGAGTGTCCACTGGCCTGTAGGTTTAGATAGACTGCAGAGTCCTGGCTTGACAAGGTAGCTCTTCTGTGTTGTGCCATCTGCTTCGCCAGAGGTTGTTTGGTTTCTCCAGTGTATAAATCCTGGCAATCCTCCTGGCACTTAACAGCGTACGCTATGTTAGTCTGTTTGTGTCAGGGGACGCGATCCTTGGGGTGGACCAATTTTTGGTGCAGCGTGTTTTGGGGTTTGAAAGCCACAGAGACGTGGTGTTTAGAAAAGATGCGTCTCAACTGTTCCGATAATCCTGACACGTACGGGATCATTACAGGTTTTCGCTTAGTCAATGGCTAAGAGAAAACCTGTAGGCCTGAATGGGCACTTAAATCCGTCTCTAATTCTTAACTTGTTTGATCTGCTGCTCACCACAAACAAGCACAAGGACTTTTTGGACTTTTAATTGTTTTGCAGCTTTTCATACTGATAAAAACCTCCATTCATACTACACAAAATAATTAAGCAATAATTAGTTAAAACCTGTTGAACCCTAATGCCCCCGGTACCAGGCTAAAACATTTCAACAACCACCAAACAGCTAAAACAATTGAAGAGCAGGTAACCCGATTCCACCAAAAGATGTAAACAAAAAACATGTATCTTTCACCCAATGAACATGCCATCAGGAGCTGCAAGCAGACGTCTCACAGATTCCAAAAGTGCAGGTTTCCTTACTAAGCAAATTTCACAGAACCAGGAGCAAAAGAAGACACTGTCATGAATTTTGCCTTACCTTCGCTGTCTTGCTTCCACCATGATAAAATCACACGTTTTATTTATACTTATTTCATATTGTAAGTCATGTGCCATGTAAAGTGCCTTGAGGTGATTCTTGATCCAGTTTGGTGGTACATATATAAAAACTGAAGTAACTGAACATTAGAAATTCTGAAGCAGATACATACTGGGTAAAAGTCATGTATGGCTACGTAGAATCTGAGATGACATATTTTCCAAATTGATGATTAACTTACATCAAGTCACTGTTACAAGCAAAAGCACACCACCAATCATTTTCTTCCATTCTCTTCCCCCCACTAATCGTTTTTCTCATGGCCATGCATTTGCGTGAAGGCACACACATAAGCTACATCCATCAGATTCTAGACAGTGAAAATTTCTAACGATTTGTCCTCTGACCACTGCAGCAGCTATCAAAGGCTAACTGTTTTAACATGACAGCACTCACCACCATGTGGCTACTACAGTTCCCGCTCTCCCCACTCTACTTTAAAAAAATGTGGAGTCTGTCTGTCCCCTCCCGCTTAATGTAACCAACTTGAGACATGGCATTGATTTGATTCAAATGTTGGGTTATCTACATCTCTCACACTACGCAGTGTGAGGTCAGTTACGCAGCTTTTCCCACTTACCTACAGGCTGGCGTAATTATTAGAGCAGGGTGCTGTGGTGCGACTGTTTCTATACTTAAATATTATGTCCATAACCATAAAACATTCAATCTACATAAAGCCTAGTGTTCTGGATCTGGCCACAGTAGCATCCCAAGGGTGGTGCTGTAAAGCCGTCCAGAGCCACAATTAGATGGAGAGAGTTGGAAGAAATACTGGATGGTGGCCGGGACTGAACGAGAGCACAGCTGATGGTAAACTAATTTTGTTGGCCTGATACCCCTACCCAATACACACACATACACACACAAACCACATGCTTCTAAGTGAAACACAGACACCGCACTGTGCTTTCACACATGAGAGTAGCCTCTCGAGCCTCTGAATGTAGGACGAAATCACACACTTTCCTGCTCTTTCCATCTTGCTTCTCAGCTGCTCTAACACACACTTGATCTCCATCTCAGCGAGTAAGGCATATGCTCCATCATCTGCCTCCAGGGACAAAAGACTAAATACTGGGAAGTAGTTCAGTGAGACACCAAGTGTTGGAGAAAAGTGTTGTATGATATTTGAAATGTGTTTGGAGACTTTGGAGAACATTTTTGATACAGTATACATATATATATATATTACAAAATCTCAAAGCATTTTTTTTAGACCTCTAAAGCTCATCTCAGCTCATTAAAATGACATAATTAGACGTTAGACCTTCATGCATGCAAAAAGGTGTAACTGTAAACTGACCTCATTTAGAATCCGCAAATCCATTAACATGCAAATCATTCCTCGCCTCTGTAAACCCTACTCACAAGTTCTCTTGTGACAAAGGGGTGGGCTACACTGCTGAAGTGTGTGTTTTGTTAAGCGGGAGAGGGCCTTATTAGTAAGGCCTTATCAGTGCCTTATTAGTAAATCAGGAAGTCTGTAACCCAGCTAGGGCACCGTTCTGGTGGGTCAGAGGAGAGAAAAGACCTCATGTCCATCCCCTCCTGCCTGGCCATGCAAATCACACACTACATTTCTTTCAAGTGCAACTGTTCTCCCTGGATATGTCTTCTTCTTCTTCTGTTCAGTGCACAATAAAACTCACCTCAAGGTGCTTTATTATTGCAGGGTAGAGACTCAACGAAAATAAAGAGAAAACTTTTTAGATGACCAAAAATGAATAAACACTTGGCGACAGTGGGAAAGAAAAACTCCTTTTTAAGAGGAAGAAACATCAGATAAAACAAGACCAGGGAGGAACAACATGTGCAATGACCAGTTGGGGAGGAGGGGGGAAAAGAGCAGAGAAAGACGGGAGAAAAGACTTGACTCACATTAAGAAGGTGAATTTAATAACTGTAAATATTCTTAAGATAAATGTGTCAGATAAATGTTTCTCATACAATTCTTAACAAATGATCAAAATTAATAAAATATGACCAGTAATACATTTCAAACATTTGTGGTAGATGGCTGCCATTCCCTAAGCCTGGTTTCTTCCTGTTTAATGGAGGTTTTTCCTTCCCACTGTCGCCAATTGCTTGATCATAGGAGCTGGTCTACTTCTTGGGGTTTCTCTGTTCTATGGTAGGCTCTTTACCTTTACCTTACAATATAAAGTGCCTTTACATGACTGTTTTTGTGATTTGGCTAAATAAATAAAACTGAATTGAATTGTATAGTTTACCTTCTGCATTTGAATGTAAATTGTGACTGCACAGTTTATGATGTATATAAAGGCTAGTGGGTAAGATGAAACACAATTTTATTTCTACATTGTGTCTCATTCTGGATAACATCTTTCAAAAACTAAAGGACTACACCAATGGTTGCAGCAACCAAACATCACCAAGTAGATGCTCAATGTGTGTTTTTGTCACTGTGACACACAAATTGGGGCGGAGGATGAACAGAGGACAGGCAGGTACACGTGCATCAGCTCTGAAACAGAGCAGGGAAAAAAAGCTGCTCAGCCTCAGCTGGCAATGTGGCTCCTTAGGCCTGCTACATATGAAACTTTCACTATCTGAATGCAAACTGATATTTTTTTAATGATTAACTAAGTTAAAACAAAACAAAAATAAATTTTGAGGAGCAATGTAACCAGAGGAGCAGCTCTGCAGCAGGGCATTACATGAATTTACGACGTGTGAAATGTTTCCTTTGTTCCTCCCTGTGGCAGCTTGCTCCGGGCAATTACAGAAGGCAGTGACCTGAAGTGAGATCATTACCCCCACAACCTATCATCAGCCCACATCATTTTTGTCCAGTATGATATGATTGACACAGGAAAACTTTTCATATGCTCTTTATCAGCTCTTGCAGTAACACGGGGTTAGTGGTAACATGAAAGTAGCTTTTGCCTTCTGCGTTTCCACCTTAAATAGCTGCTAGAAGTGTAATTTATCATCATGTTTTCCCAGTATTGTGGTAAAATCTTACACCGAGCCGTGGCACCTTGCCAAAGTCTAAATTGCTCCACACTTCTTCTGTTTTTTTCTGGGCACTCGGCCCCTGAAATAAACTCCATTTGCCATTCCATTTTGCAAACCAATTTGAGATGTAGGGTGGGGGCAGGAAAGGGAGAGGTATAGGTTAGCTGTAGTAATAACCATAAATCACCTCTGAAATGCTGCCATGTCACATGCCACACTGCACCACTAATGACCGGACCCATCTTTCACTGGGTATTTTTATCTGTGTGCCCTGACACTCGACTTCTGGAATCGTCCTCTCGTTTTACGTCGTCAGCACCTCGGCCAGGACTGAGCACAAGTTCCTCACATATCTATAAATACCAGCCAGCTAAATGGCATTTTCTCTCAACCCACCCCCTGCTTGGCAAGAACCGGGAGCTCTGTGACTTGGCACACAGACTCACAGTCCTACGCCACGAAACATCTTGGGGCTTAGCCCCCCCGCACCCCACCCCAGCGTCACCCTCCAGAGAACAGCTGGCCAAAAAAATAGATCCATCTGCCACTGCCTTCAAATTCCAAAGTGGTCTCAGTTTAATTGAAAAAGCGTCAATCGGGCTTCACAAAATCGTGTAAAACATGACAAATATCGGCACTCTGGCTCTGCTTTAGGCCGCCTGTTGGATTAACTCTTTAGACTGCTGATGTAGCTGAAGCATTAACATACCGTACGTCAGCGCATGTCGGCTCATACGCACAGGCAGTCTCACACACACCGAGAGGAACACACAAACACCTGTACATGCTTCCTTTGTGCAGAATGTTCTGCCAAGTTTTTTAAGCTTGCTGACATGCGGCACTAGAGACTGCAGTTCAGCAACAGCTTCTTGCTATTCTGGGATGTGTCACAGCACGAGGTTTTAATTCATTCTGCCAGAATGTGTCAATCACTTAGCGGCGGGGTCCAGGCCCGGGTTCTGCTGCTGGACTGAGAAGCAGGAAGGCACAACAGGCTAGGCCTTATTAAAGGAGTCAAACAAGGATTCAGCTAAACTGTGCTATTCATAGACTTTCTTCAGAGGTGGGGTGTTAGAGGGGGCGAGGGGGTAGCACAGGTAAAACAGACTGACACGTGCACAACAACAAGTTGGCTGTTTACATAGTTTAAACTAGGTGACAAATAAGAAAATGAGACTGATATTTCCAAGTGTTTATATTAAAAGAGAGTGGGGGTACTAGTCACAGAGCACTGTGCTTCACCTCCTTTCAAGATAACATTCTAAGTCTATTTTATAAAACATTTTTTTCTAATTGCTGTGTATTTGAGAGTAAATGCAACTACAGCTTTCTCTTTCTTCTGCCATCAGGGTACCATTTGCCATGCAAGTTCCTGTACACAAGCCATGCCAAGGGTTTGAATTTGACCCGCCCAATGCGGTGCCAAAACACACATATCAGTCATCATGCGATGTCATGCCAGCTACAAATGGCATCAAATGACTTTGCACTACTTATCCTGTCCAATTCCATGTGATAAATGATGAAAAAGTTAAATTGTGCAGCAGTGTGACTTTGGAAGATGACAGACCTCATTTCTGTGCCCTGTCATTTGGTGATCACTGTAAAAAATGAACATCGTGAAAGCGGCTATGAAACTTAATGTGAGATACGTCTTTCCTTTCTTACCCGCAAACACAAAGAAAGATATTTACTTCCATTAGAAGGTATAGTTTTGGTAAAGGGCTGCTCCCACTTTCCTGCCTTTTCTTTAGGGCGACTTTGATTTTTTGTCTCTGGGATTGCCAGTTAAACTGCCAGCCAGTCCAACGAGGAACATTTTTTTTGTTTTTTAGTGTTTGTTCAAAACATTTGAAACCACAGAAACTTTGGCTCTTTTCATCTTACATAATATTACCAAGAAAACTTTGCACATAAACAAAGATTGTGTGTTTGTGAGTGTGTGTATGCGAGGGATAGTAAAAGAAAGTAGTGCAAAGCATTTTTCACTTTCTTGTATCTGTGTGTGTGTGTGTGTGTGTGTGAGTCTGTGTGGGCATGCGTGTGTGAACATTAACAGGATCTCTAAAGCAACAATCAGCGATCAGTCAGAGTGGTCGCTGACATCACGATCTTAAATAAATGACAGCATGGTAAAAGAGCGCTGATCCGAAGCCAGCGGGGCCCAACAGTCGGAGAATCTATAAGCCATAACAAACAATATTTCAAATAAACAGACCCCATGGCCAAGCCTGTCATCTTTCTGGGGCGTCTCCAAAACAGTCCTGTCTGACTTTACTCTCATGCTGTTTTCTGTTTGTTTTTTCGTTGCATCTCCAGCGTGTTTTCTGGCATCGTTGTCCTCTGTCTGATCCCCTGCCTGTAACTGTATACAGGTTAACCACCACATTTTCCTTTGACGTGTTTGCATAAGTTTGCATTTTTGCCTTTCATGTTTACATATGTACTGTGTATTTTTAAAAAGCTGTCTTTCTAGGGATGTTGTTTTTGAATATAAAAATACAGTAAAAATATACTTTTGCCATACAAATTTTTTTCTGAATCCTTTATAATACTGGATTAATGGACTAATTGGAGACCAGATAGATAGATTGATAGCTAGATGTTTTTGCTCCTGTGGGCTATATAAAACTGTGAGCACATCATTTGGGCCAAACTATTAATAAGAAATCATTTTGGTCCCCTCCACCCCACCCCACTCTGAACCCCATTACTTCTTTGGACTCTTGCCCGGTAGTATCCGCATGGCAGCTGGACGCATGCGCAGGAGCAATCTTCAATAATGTCCCATGCCTCTGAACTGCCTGGTGCTCAAACTTGGACGCGGACTGAAAATAATGTTGTTTCCCGCGGGGGCGAGCGTTCCGGTCACCGAAAGCGAGCCTCGGGACTCGTGTTTGAGTTTGTAAAATTGTTTTAAGGACTCTGAATAACTCATCGGCTTGTTTTTGGACTCTTGCTGATAATGGCAAGCAGTAGCTGAGTGTTTTGATCCCGGTCAGTGACAGCCTGCAGACGGCAGGGAGAGCTGTGTGGCGATCACGCAGTACTTGATTATGAGCGCTCGCAAGAAGTGAAGAGAATCTGGGAGCTGATTTCTCGCTGGGACGACAATAGGTTTAACACAGGTATGTTTAAACTAGTTTGTGTTTTTCCCAGACGGCTGTGGCTTTATTATTAGACACTTAAATTGTAGGTCAGGTGGCAGAAGCGAGAAAACTGTCATAGTTTTGTTGAGTTTGATTAATTCCGATTTAAAAACATTTATATGAAGAAGAAAAAAACAAAATTCAGTAAAATGTATCAGTAACATTAAAATGAATTATCCTCCATCAAAGAGTGATAGACTCTGTCCAGTTTTCTATAATATTATTATTAATATAAGTCTTTACCTTACGTTATTGTTGTTGTAAGGCCAGTGCATGCCCGTTAATAACGCTGATGTGTTAAGTGTGTGTTCTCCGACTTCATCCCAGCCCCGGAATCTCGGCACACCGATAGATTACCTGATATTATACAAGTGGACAAAAAATAATAATAATAAAGATTTAGTGGTTGTTGTAATTTTTTGCTGAAACATGGCAATAAATGAACAGACAATTAGGTCAGATCCTTCCCCGTTACACTGAATAGTTGTGCAAAAGGGTTTTCTTATTAAAAAGAAAAGAATGATAAAATTACAGTGATTATTTTTTGGTGGTTATTGGTCACACATCAGTCTTTAACTGCAGGTCAGTGCGGTCCATCCTTTCTTCCCCTCTCAGTTTGTGGACACGTGAAGGAGTTTAGTCCCCTTGGTGTCCCCTCAGTTCTCAGTCTTCATCCCTCCGCGTGTCCATGGCTTTTTCTCTCCATCTCGCCTCTCATCCCACGTGGAGTTTGTGTTTATATTTGATATGTAGGAAATGGGAATCTTATACCACTGCCGGGCTCTCAGGGCTTGAATGGCCCCTGGCTATTGGCCTGCCTCTAACAACATGACAAGTTACACGCCGACTCAAAATCTGATAGGGGCCTACTGCGCCGTAATCCATACAGATTAGATTTCACATTAAGGGCTCATACTTAAACAACGCGCATTAATGCGCAAGATTTAGAGTGTGGAGAATTTTTGGAAAATTGTAAAATCCTGCACTGGCCTTCTATCTCATTTTACATTACGGCTCGGTCTAAGGATGATAATCCCACCAGAAATGTGAAATATTTAGGATTAAATATTTTAATGCAGCCAAAGGGGATTTTTAGTGGGTGTTGGCGTTTGCTAGTATATTTACATTTTTTGTTTAAATGGTTTTTTTTTTTTTTTGGTTCTTTGTAATATCAGTTAATTCGAGGCCATCTTAAGGCATTAAATAATCCCGTATATATACTGTGTTTAACACGTCATATTTGTTTCTATTTATTCATTTTATTTTTCCTCTAGTGGGAGAACTCTAAGAGTATCCGTTTCATTATCTGGAAACTGTTTTATGTTGTTTAACCCTGACCCGAAACGGGGAGGGCTGCAAAACACACTGTTTTATCCCTTTTAAAATGACCAGAATAAAGAACAGCATCGCACTCTTACATTTTCCAAATCTTATTTTGTACTTAAAAAAACAAAAACAACTCGTATATGCATATCGTATTGTATATAGAAATGTTGCGTTAGGCCTAAACCTGCCTAGCATGAAACATTTTATTCTGATATGAATATTTGAGTCTTCATATCAGGTAATGTGCGCTTCATTTTTATTGTATTTTTATTTATTTGTTTATTTTAACTTTTTAGGTTAAAAGCGAATGTAAATATTGACCATTTAAACGTCAGAGGCCTTGGGGATTTTTTTTTGGGGGGGGGGGGGATGTAAACAGTTTAAATTTTGCACAGACTAATCCTTAACTGGTAATCTTGGAAACTGCTCGTGTCATTTAAAGATCGATAGCTGCATATAAGCGATTGCTAAAACAGCGAGGTTAAACTCAAATTTAACATATGATTTTTCCCTGCAGCCACTCCGACCAGCAGCAGTCTGCGGTTTGTTCAACATTCTCCTTCCTTCGGCTTTTATAGCGTGAAATTACCGCGGTGTAGCTATTTGGTCCACTTTCTAACCCTCCGCCGTCCCATATGTGTTTCTTATGTCGCTGTCAATAGCCATAGTGAGAAATATAATTCTCTCTTCTGGGACGCCGAAGGAAATGGCAGGCACTATTGATTCCCTGTTTAGTGTCAGGTAACTGCTGGGTGGGTTTTAGGGCCGTGCAGGGCAGCTGGGGCAGATAGACAGCATCATTTAATAAGAATTAGTTCTGACATTTAAAAAAAAAAAAAAAGATCCCCTTTTAATCAGCAAAACTCCTTGTGGCTTATTTGTGCTATAGTTTAATAAAAAAAAAAAAAACAACTAAGGAAAACTAAGACAAATGCTCCATTACAAGCATGAAGTAAACTTTGCTCTTTGTGGGTTTACTGCCCATCACGTTTCCGCTAAAGAAGAATAAATCATGAAGGGAAGGGTGAAACCCAGCCAGATCGAATAGAAGGCTGATTATGTCCTCCACAAAGGTGAGAGAGAGAGAGAGAGGGCGGGAGGGAGGGAGGGAGAGGGTGGGGGTTGAGGGAAGCAGGGAGGCTTGGGCACAAATCAATTCACCTGAGAGACGCATTATTGTCTTCGGTTTCAGGCTAGGAGGAGCTGAGCGCTATGAAAAATTAAAAGGATGCCAGTTAGTTTAAAGGATCGAGCCAGAAAACTCCACAGTGCACACACATGCAAACACACTCGGCAACAAAACACTGCGCAGACTGAAGAACAACTTGGAGTGCCCCAATTTTGTGCTCATACCTGTCCATATTTTGGGAAAAACATTTTAGACCCTGATCAGTCTTTGTGGTAAAAGTAAACAAATCCCTTGTATCTGTCTTTTAGAAAGAGCAACACACTTGTATGCACATTGTAGTATTCACGATTACAGTCAAAAAGTGTTACAGTAAAATAAAAAGTGTATTTTGATGGAGAACTTGAGATAGGTACAGTTAGTGGCACTCTTTACCACATTGCTGGGAACAACAGATCTAATGACGGGGAGGACCTTTGTGTTTGCAGGTTGTGTGTGTGTGTTTTTGCAGCTTATTCTTTTTTCTGACGCCTTTTGCGCAACATACCAGAAAGGAGCCATTCAGTGTCACCCTGTTGGGATAATGGCACCTTTTTCCATTGTTTTGTTTTGTTTTTTTGCAGTCCTTTGTTGCCGCGTCACTCCGTGCGTGACAGTAGCGACAACAAGACGAGGACGCATTGTAGCTTCTGTCCTCATCTGGCTGATCGCAACGCCTCATCTTCGCTTAACTTGTAGACAATCACCTCAGGCTTCTCCGAACTCCTCCGCCAACCTGTCTCCTGTCTAGTATTAATAGGGTCACTCACTATCTTCGTGCGCTAGCCAGCCACTGTGTCTGTGGTCCAGAGGCAGCCAAGCGGCCCTATCACTTACACTTCTCCATTTTCATTGTTGATATTTACTTCTGCAATTATCTCTCCACTTCACCCTCGGCTGAAGATGATATGCTGAAGTTAACGCTGTCGCTTCCCTCCTTCGCTCTCCTGTTGCTCACACATAAACGCAGTGACTGAAGGGCCAACCGACAGATGCACACACACGTACAAAGTAACTTAAATGCCGAACCGTGCGCGATTTCATTCACGATATAAGCCATGAAACTCCCAGAAGAGTGGTTTGTTTTTGCTGGGATTTTGGTGGAAAACATCTCAGTCTATCAGATGATCTTGTTTACTTTTAAGTAAACAAAGCGTCACTTTTAGGCTTCTGACATCTATTTTATTTCCCTATTTTCTTTTTTGGCTTTCAAGTGTGTGGCAGATCAAAGCCAGAGGAGCCATGGAGGCCTCACAGGACCTCAGCGAACAGATGGTGAGTTAAAGGCTACTGTATGTAAGTGTGTGTGGCTGAGCGAGTAAGTATACCTTGTATCGGCCACACAAGTGTGAGGAATGGGTGCATTAGAGACATACATTGTGTGTGTGTGTGTGTGTGTCCAGGCTAATACACAGCAGCTGTGTTTCAGTGAGCGTACAGTAACCATATGGCACCAGTCAGAGTGAATGAGACTTCAGGAGAAACAATGTTGGGCATAGATGTTAATTTAACAATCATGTGTGTGAATTTTGTGAGCCGAAGTGTGTAACGCAATTCAAATCACTCATTAAATTGAAAAAGGAGGTAATTTTTATCTTTATCTTTTACATTTCAGTCACACACTGACACAGACACACAAACGCACACACACACACTACACTTGAGCCCGAGGGTTTGTGAGCGTCCCAGGACAGCGGGCCATCTCTGCGTCACGTCAGCGCAGCGTCCCAGTTCTGCTTGTTTAAAGATCAGGCCGTATTGTTGGGAAAATGATTTTGGCGGCGAGCGAGGGCCACTCGCATTTCAAAGTCGTTAGTCAGCCACCAGAACAGGTGTAATTTCATCTTCTTCTCCTCCTCCTCCTCCATGAAGCAGCGTTCTCTCTCCCTCCCTCTCTCTGACCTGCCAGCCTCGACAGTAATAATAGCGCAAAGTGGGACAGAGCCCACGAAGTATGTTGTTTTTTTTTTTCCCCCCCGACTTTTTGTGCTGCTCTGTTAGCCTCACTTCAGGTTGGATTACAGGCGGACCCCAGCGGAGTACATGTCACTCATACATAAAATGCACGCGCGCACACGCACAGACACGCACACTAAAGAACACAAAAACACAGAAATAAAGAGAGAACAGAGAAAAACATCCATCTTGTCTTGCCGCTATCGCGACATCAAATATTGATGTGCATATTCCACAGTTACTTCACCTACTTTAAATAGGGCAGTGATATCATCTATAAGTGAATTTGAGCTGCGGCTCAAAGACATTGATTAATTGTTCGTGTTGGAAATGAGATATCGGAGCAAGGACAGAGATTTTTATTAGTTCGATGGTTTTATAGGCTCAGATTTGTGACTTCTAAAATGTTCAGGCTCAGCATTTTCTGTAAAGGGGCCAAAGCTTACTTTGTAACTTGGACAATGGGAGAATTCAGGTGTGTTGGTATTTAGGAAACTCGGTATATGGTTTTCACATGTGGACATAGCTAAAATCAATACAGGTCAATATAATAGCCCTGCACTAATACTACTTTCAGTTATTGGAAAAATTGAGTGATATTTGGGGTCATTAGTTCCAGTTCTAACACCCGACAGTATGCTGTAACTGTACTTAAGGACTGAGACTGAATTACTATAAGGTGTCCACTGTTTTCAGATATATGGCTAAACTTTGAACTGCAGTCTAATTTCAAAGGTTTATCAAAAAGATAAAGAAAACTGCAGTTTCATCTGAAATTGTTAAACCAGCTGACATATGCCATTTTTTCCTTTTAAAAACAGTACAAAATATGTCAACCTCAAATACATTCAACCTCTTTTTCAAGGCTTTAAATGGAAATTTAATTTGCAGCTTTGCTCGTATTGTTTCAGTCTGATTACAGCTGAACCTTTAAACCTTTGATTCTACGTATGAATGACAGCTTTAACATCTGACTGAACATTTTAAATTATAAACTTATCCTATACTTGTAAAAAAATTTTCAAGCTTTCCTTTTGGTTTTAGTCTTTAAACTGAAATTGGCTAATTCTTTCCCCGCACTCCTTCATTGAAATAGGTGTGTCTCGGGTGACTAAGAAAACAACTCAGACCTCACACACAAGGTTTCGGGGAGTTGTCTGTTGATATTTAATACCCCCACTCCTCCTCTTTACCCTTTAAAGTACCCTTACTTCCTCCACCCCGCCCTTTTCCCACCACATCCATCGCACGTCATCTGGGTTATGGTCAGGCGTCCTCTCTGGCCGCCTGCCTGTCGAGAGCCAGCCTGCCGTCTGGGGTCCTCTGGGAGCGCTGGAAAGGAGCCTGAGATGGCGCTCGCAATGGTTCGCTCCGAAGCGCTGCTTACAGCTTCTTGAGGTGTTTCGCTCCACCTGTTGTCGCATATTTTGTTTCGCTTTGGAGAAAAGCTGTTGTTTTTAGGTGATGCTCTGTGAGATGATGTCGACGAATACAACGATTTGTATTTGAATTCAGCTGTGAACATTAAGGAGATTGGATTGACAGATCAGCATCAGTCATTCAGTGCACACACAGAAAACAGAAAACGCATACAAACTCCACACACAGTCTCAAGAGCTCCTGATCCAACAGACCTCCGATTGAAGTCTCCAGTCTTTGGCTTGGTGGAGGTGGAAGCAGTGAGAGATGGGGGAGCAGGAGCATTTGTTGACCCCAGGGAGCTTTGCAGGATTTAAAATGTTGAGCCACCTGAAGGGATAAAAAGTAAGAGAGATGGAGAAGAAGGAAAAAGCGTCTGAAACACGAGGGGAAAGGGTTCTTTTAGCTTTAGCCTTTTCCTCTGGTGCACTGGGAGAGGCCCCTAGTATGGCAGCTGTCCTAGTGTGTGTGCATGTGCGTGAGACACAGAGCGAGAGACCAAGTAGGAGAAGGAAAGGGGTCAGGTTGCACCCCTCTTTCACCCCTACAACCCCATACAGACACATTCACACAAACTTACATGCAGCAGCAGTAGCTTAATATGACTACAGCCCAACCCTGATTGCTAAGATTGCACTGGCGTCATAGATGGCCGTTTCAAAATCTGCCCGGCAACGGGACAGATCACTGAAGTGTAGAGTGTAACAGCTACCCCACTGGCATCCCTCTGGTAGGCTGGCATCCTAGCTGGGGCACCGAGGGGCACTTCAATTTCAGCTTGGTGTACAGTGCTTCTCCTAAGATTTATGTGTAGCTGACAGCTGAGTGTTGCTGAGTGAGTCTTCTCTCTCTGTGCAAGAAACGCTGCAGATTATTTTGATCAGCACAGGAGAAGGCAGAGGAGTAGGGAGGGCAGGATACGAAATATGGCATGCACAATGTAGACAATAAATGCTAAATGATATTAAACTGCATGCAGTTGCAGAGAAACCGTGACAAGAAAACCAAGCAAATGAGAGCAGATTTAGAAAATCATAGCATAATAGCAGGAGTTATGATAGTTTTAAGATTGCATGCAGAAGAATGCTCAGAATTTCAATATGTACATATATTTAATTGAAGGAATGCCTTTCAAGGACCGACAAACTCTGAGCCTCCATCCCAAAGTTTATATTAATGTAGTATTCAGGTTGACTAAACATTATATTGTTAAAGCTACAAACTTTAGCATGAGCCCAATATGGTAAGTGCTTACAATTTTAGCGGGAAATGCTAGTTTTTGGCCAATGAGTTAAATTGGGCTTACCATGGCAACACCGTTTGATCTAAATGGTGCGTGTGGGGGGGAAAAAATTCACTGAAAAGTGTGTTAAACAGTTGGACACATGTTTCATCTCTAAAGGACTTCTTTCCCCAGTCACTAAATCACCCATCAGCACCTGAACATAAGCTAAACCTGTTGTTGCACTGATGCAACAATGGATAAGACTCACAACAGATTCCCAACAGCTCCACCCATGTGGCGATGCATAGTTGCGCGTTACTGTAATAAAGATGTAGGGAAGTGCACAGCACAGTGTTTTTCCTTGGCTTAGTGCATCCATAACATGAATCGTCCTGGTGCTGCACATTGTTATTATTTAAGATGCGTGAAACAACCAAAACATCTGTCTTTCGCCAAAAGCCCTTCAGTCCATGCTTTGGTACAGATAATTTATAACTCGTATATGAGAATAGAGTGAGAGTCTGTCTGGCCAGAGAAAGGCAGCTAGGTGTGAGGTCAGCGGGTCACAGACAGTCCCTGAGCCACTCAAAGCCTGACAGAGTCAAAGCCCCCAAAACAGACTGGAGAATCCATCTAGAACCAGAGCAAGTGGCGTGGGTTTTCTAGAAGAACACACCAGACAGGAAACCACATGATATGTGTGCTTTAGTGTCTGGTGTGTGAGAGTACGAGTGTGTAGGTGTTTCTTTCTCTGTTATACGCATATACTCTCTGTGGTGTGGGTTGGCTGAGGTCATCTGAGTGGAGACTGTCTAATACTGTGGCCATGCTTGTTTAATGGAAGTCAATCAGGGCTATGTATTTCTTGCCAAGACTCATCACTTTATTGATTACTCTGAGACTTCTCAAGAAAATCCCTATATTGCCAGATGTGACATTTTAACATAGTTGGTTATTATTTCTTTCTTTTCTTTTTTTTGTAACTGACGTGCTGAACTGATGCTTTGAATTTGCTCCGTAAAGATAAAACACGTTTAAAATGTAAAAGCATAACCCCAAGAAGAAGTCATTATTAAAATAGTAAAACATTTTCTTCTTTGTTTGCAGTAACTTCCATAAATAGAGCCGTCGATATAGCCCACCTTTTGTTCGGCCCCAACTTCTGGCTAATGCTCATCTGCCATTGGTTCCAAAAAGAGGAGCATATTTCCTCATTTTGCTGGGAAGGAAATGAAATTGCAACAATTGTGCTTTGGTAACGGAGGAACCTTCTGCCTCGCCTGCCGCAAGAACTTCCTCTGTTGCTCTGCTGGGAGATTGGATTTCTTTCTCTGCAGCAACGCAGAATCAGAGAGGTGGGAGAGAGGGGTCGGCGAGGCTGTGACCTGTGTCTCTGTGCTGACTTGACTATTGCTACAACTAATGGCTGTTTTCATTATCTGCCACTTTGTTTCTTGTTTTAAGCAGAGATTAATGCCTTATATTATTAGTGTTCATAGTCATGAGCATGGCCAAGTCACATATTTTAAAAAATCCATTTAAAACCAAAAGATCTTTAGTTTTTCATCGAATCTGACAGTTTGGAATCGGAATTTTGCATTTGTGTGAAATTCATGCTTTCCTGTCTTTTAAGAGTATTCCTTCCTGAATACATTAAAATAATATTGATATTAATTTCTTACATGTTTGTGCTTTGTATTTGGTGCTGGTGTTAGCCTAAAGTTCTGCACGGAGTAGAACAATGACTGGATACACTGAAAGTAAAAAATTTTTTTATTAATCTTAATATTCATGAAAGACTTTTTGGTTTTGGTTTTTTGCGACCACATCTGAACTGCATCATTGCAGCAGTGATATCCAAAGAGAAAAAATGAAGTCTTTTTTTTTGTTGTTGTTGTTTTTGGTTTTGTCGTGTTTTTCTTCTTCTTCTTCTTCTTCTTTTTTTTTTTGCTCCATGTCCTTGATTTTTTTTTCATTTTTTTTTTCTTCGATCTGTCTGACTGACTGTCTGTCCCACCTTCTCTTTCCCCGCCGGCCTGCCCGCCTCTTCGTCTCTCTCTGTGTCTCTCTGGCTACAGAGTGATGATTCAGGCCCTATTGTGAAGTCAGCAATCCGATACAGAGCAAGCCCAAGAGCGAGGGTGGGGAGGGAGGAGGGGGTGGATGGAAGGATAGAGAGAGGGAGAGAGGGGGGGGGGGATTATGGGTGTCCTCGTAGCGGCGTCCGTGCTATTGCGAGCCCTAGGCGGTTTGGCACCCTTACCTGTCCTCTTCTTTACCTGTTGCTCTCATTCTCCAAGTTCACTCTGTAGTCTACGTGTCTCTCCTTCTTTGTTTTCCTTTATCTTTATCCTCCTCACACCCACCGAACTCCTCACTGACCTTTTTTTCTTTTTTCTTTTTTTTAAGCTCCTTGACCATCTTTTTTTTTTTTTTTTACACTTACATACTCTCTCTCCCCTCAATCTGTCTTCCTTTTTTGTAGACATCTGGTATTGTGAGTGATTTTATTAGGAAGTTGATATGAAGTGTTTCGAGGCCTGGTATGATGGAACAGCTTGCCACTTCTGAGACATTTAACTCCTGTTCGCTCTCCGTGGTGCATAGGCCAGCCGTAACTTCTAATAATCAGCCGCATAAAGAATCCACGAGCAGATGGTGTTTGCATGTGTGGGCTGTGTGCGAGAGAGACCATACCTTTCTCTGCACTGAAAGTCTCTCCTTGTGTCCCTTTTTTTTTTTTTTTAAGGATATCTACCTTATGTTGTACCTCTCGCATGCATGCACACTGTGATGTCATGAGCAGCATTATTTAACAGGCAGCTGGGAGGCCATTCATCATTTAATTAAAAGCGTCTGAAAGGGATCTGAGGCCTAATGAGATTAGCTTTAATTATTGATGCCACTGCTGCTGCTGCCCCACACACACACCACCTCCAGTGATGACCACCACGGATATTTAGACCGTCTAGTCTTTCAGCCTTAACACAAGTAGTTGCATGCACATTTTTTTTGCTTTTCAGTTCTTTTCTTCCCTACCTGATGTCTTCCCAGACCCACGCACATCCCATTGATTTTTGTTTCCCTTTGGGATGTCAAGGTGCTTTGGAGGGGGGGGGTATATTTGAGGGGGGAGGGGGCTACGGTATGAAGACCAAGCAGGGGGTGCGGTAGCTGTGGTCAGGTTGGCGATGGGGGTGTTGCTTGAGGCTGGTGTTGAGTTTCTTTAGGTCTCGCACACCAGCAGAGAACTTGCTGCTTTATTTTTTTCCCCTTAGTTTCATCGCTTTCATACATATCAGTGGATTTATTTTGGATCCATTCTGTTAAGTCCTTGGTTTTCATACTGTAGCCTGGGCAGAAGGTAATATTTTGTATGGCTTGTGATAACAACTTACTTCATGTCACACTATGAAACATTAGTATAGAACCAGACCCAGACAGCATTTTCTTCCACTCTGGCTGTAGCTTATCATAGCAGGCCAAACCTTTTTAACGTTAACAAGGATCTGGTGTCGCCTTTATTAATCGTTGAAGAACACTATTAGGTACACCTTGCTAGTGTCAGGTTGGACCACCAAATGTCTTCAGGATGGCCATAATTCCTCATGAAATAGATTCAAAAAGGTGTTGGAAACATTTCTCAGAGATTTACGTCATGTTGATATGAGAGCATCAAACAATTGCTGCAGATTTATCAACCTCACATCCATGATGTGATTCTCCTGTTCTTCCACATCCCAAAGGCGCTCTATTGGATTGCGATCCGGTGACTGTGGAGGCCATTTGAGTGCAGTGAACTCAATGTCATGTTCAAGAAATGAATTTGAAATTCTTTGAACTTTGTGACGTGGTGTGTTATCCTGCTGCAAGTAGCCATGAGAAGATGGGTACACTGTAGTTATAAAGAGAGCAAAAATAACAGTCAGCTAAAATATCAGCTAGGCTGTGATCATGCTCAGTTGGTACTAGAAGGCTCAGTGTGCTAAGAAAATATCCCCCACACTATTACACCAGCACCACCCTGAACTTCTGGTACAAGACAGGATGGATCCATGCTTTCACGTTGTGTACCCCAAATTCTGAGCCTAACATCCGAACGTTGCAGCAGAAAATGAGATTCATCAGACCGGGCAAAGTTTTTCTAATCTTCAGTTGTCCAATTTTCATGAGCCAGTGTGAAAAGTAGGCTCCGTTTCCTGTTCTTTGCTGTCAGGAGTGGGGTCTTTTATTACTGTAGCCTATCTGCTTTATCATGTTGTCCATTCACAGATGTTTTTATGCATGGTTGTAATGACTAGTTAAGTTCCAAGGCATTCTCCTCTGACCTCTGGCATCAACAAGACATTTTCACCCGAACATCTGTAACTCACTGGATATTTTCTCTTTATTGGGCCATTCTCAGTAAAGCCTCGGGATGGTTGTCCCGGTTCGACCAAGTCTAGATGACTAGGGCCGCAATCACATGTTGTTCAGATAATAAAAACTCTGAAGACCTCTGCCCTTTAAAAACCTCTTTTTATTTTCTGTTTAAAATGTAATTTATAATTAAAATTCAATCTATCTGTCCAAGGTCATGACGCGAGAGAAAGGATCACCAGTATGTTTAAATAGAACACCATTAAAAAAATGTAAAAGTGGAATATTGGCCAGGTAAAATGGTTCCAAGTTAGGCAGATTGCTTGATCAAGGCTTTTAGAACAGCTTATAACACCACGGTCCAGAAAAGTCTTCTCACTTACTTTTAAGCTTAATCTGTGAAAACTCATATTCCTTCTCTTTCACCTCAAGGCTTTTACATTCATATCACACTTCCCAGGAGTTTCATATATTCTAGTCATAATTTTTACGACTGCATCATGGGGTCTAAACCAGCGATTTATGGGGCTAAAGCTAATGCAGGTGGGGAAAAGATGACAAAAGAAAAATTATTGCATGAAAATTACTTATATTACCTTACATGCAGGGAAATTTTCAAATTAGTTTGCCATTGTGCTGAATTTTCTTTTAATAAAATTTAACATTGGTCCTTTAAACAGCATACTAAATCGCAATGCAGCGCAGGTATGGGAGTCACTTAATGACACATACTTTATATTGTCATTTAGATCAATTAAGGGTCACTGATTAATCATTATGTCTGAAAAAGGTTAACCAACAGTCGATTAAATAGCATTTTAAATTATACTGATCCTTCCAGTTCATTGTCCACTCATCTGACCTACTGTCAGACTTTCAAGAACTTCATATTAAGGTGTTTGTTCTGGAGTGTGGTTCTATACCACTAAGTAGTTGAGTGATGTGCTCAGTATGTGTGTGTGTCCGTGCACGCAGTCAGCCATGGAGTGGTTTAAGTTTCTCCCAGTTGTTTTTTTAATCACTCTCATCAGATTAGCTGAGCAGGGCCAGTTGAGGCCAAACGCACTATTAACAACCCAGAACCAGTGTACACACACACACACACACACACACACACACACACACACACACACACACACACACACACACACACACACACACACACACATCCATCACTGACTTTTCATTTGTCTCCACTGAGTAAAGCTGCATTAAATCGTGTCTGTGATCCGTCACTCCCTGAGACAATGAGGAGCCAATTTAAATAGGCGATATGAAGACCACCAGCACGGTGAGCAGCATGGAGATCGGTCTGTTCCCCTCTGTAGCTCTTCCTCCCCCAAACACGTGGATTTACTACCGCAGTTCGACTGAATAAAAACAAACGGTTGGGACTTCAAGATTAGTAAGATGCACTAATGATATCTGTGGTTTTGCCCAGAATTTATACTGTGATAAGACTAAAAATGGAAAAAGAAAAACAGTTTTACTGTAAAAGTGTGACTTTTATCAGCGAGCCGCATGGAACAAAAACTAGATCCACGAGGCGGGCGATAGTCATTGATTCCTTGTAGGCAGCCCACTTAGCCTTTAGTGGCTCATTCTGACCTTTGTCAGCAAGCTTGTTAGAAAGGAGAAATAATTAAAGAAAACACAAACTTGTTTTTTATGTATTTTTATATTTTAAAAAGTCTCAGTTTACCTTTGGAGACGTTGATAACAGAACAGCTTAGAACACAGTATTGTGCAACATTTTGCTGGCTTCATTTTTAGTTGTATTTAACTGTTTATATTTTTAAATGTCTTTAATTGATTAGCATAATGTAGCTACTGCTTGTTGTAACAATAACTATTTATTTGGTGAAATCTTTCACTGCGATTAGTTATGCTGTCCAACTTCATCATATTAGTAGCATGGTTTGCTGAAGACATCGTAAGTAACTCGGTGTTGTGAGTTAGGCTCTCTTTCTATGTAGTAAAAGTTGTGAACAACACCAGGCTGGCAAATTTATGTAAGCATGGCCAGGTGAAGCGAAGAATACCTGGCTAGAAAGACATGGAGGGAGAGAGAGTGAGAGAGGTTTTCGGAGAGTACCTATTTCACCCAAACACCTCCTCCTTCTCCCTGCTCCACAAACTGTTCTCTCCTTTCACTCCCTCACTTTTTTTCCCTCCTTTATAGCTTCCTACTACACCTGAAAAAGGGGCATTTTTGGAGGCATAAAGAGAGGGATAGATTTACACCTCCCCAGGCTTGGGGAACTGTGGGGTGTAGGAGGAGGGAGGGCTGGAGGGTGGAGGCTCGGCACAATGTATTTTACATGAAAGGAAGGGGATAGAGTTACCATCCCGATAACCACTCATACAAACGTGGAGAGCAGAGAGCTTTGAGCAGGGGACAGGTAAACGGGTGACTCTGTGTGTGTGTGCATATGCGTGCACGAGGGGAAAATGCAGAGTATAGATCGAGATGGAGCTTGTGTTTGTGTGGTGAGCAACATTCTTCATGAATGTTTTGTGGTCGACACACCAGCCGATGGCGCAGGCAGGGATGGTTGGGTGATCGTGTTGCACAGGTGTATGCGTGCATGCCCGTGTTTGTGCGCGTGTGCAACGACTGTCCCTCTGTGTCCCATTAACTACACAACTAAAGACTACACAGCTACATTCTTTTTCTGATCCTGATGTGTTTTTTTTTTTGCCTTTTTTAAATGCAATTTAATTATAGGATTTATTTAATACAGAAAAACATTTAGTGTCCATTTACATTTACAGTTTTCAAGTTTTAGGATTGTCATCAGTAACTATTTAGAGAAGTTGTGACTATTTTTTTTTACCCCTTTTTAGAATTTTATCCAAATCATATAATCAGGCATATGAAAAAGAAGAAGAAAAAGCTCCATAATTTAGCTGGTCACCCCTCTGTAATAGATTCCTTGGGTCTGGCTCTTTCGGGTTAAAAGGAGGGTGTTTTTATTTAGTTTTATTCTCCATTGTTGCTAGGTGCTCACTCACAGCACCACCTGGATCATTGTGTTTTTAACTAAAATGTCCTGTAAGGGCTGTTTTAAAGTAGTGGTACTTTAGTACTTTAAAAGGATGTGCTAAGGATATAAAGAATGTGAATACTTTTAACGCCACTAAGGTTAGCTTACTAAACCTAGCCAAACACTGGCCTTAGCTGGGAATTCTGCTGCAATATTGTGTCTTGAAATGAGGTTTTTGGAGATCTGGAATGTTAATGCTTTTGTCTGGAAAGCATTTTAGTGCAACTTCTGTTGATTTAAATGTGCCATATGAATAAAACACATTTGATCTGACTTGACTTGATCTTCTTGTCTAACTTTAACTGATGAAGTGAATGAGCCTATGCTTAGGCCAGATTTAATAAATCAATTCTAAATTTGTTAGATCAACATCAAAGTGCTCAGAAGTGGATTTTTAAAGTGTGATGATGGAGCTAAAAAAAATATAAGTAAATCATGAAAAGCTAGATAAAAAAAGGAGCAGGGTCTGTCTTAGTCAGCCCTCCTGTCGGAGGTGAAGAGATAAACTGCTGTTGTTCCACTTGAAGAACACAGTTATTCTCAAGGGCCTCTTTAAAGTGAATGAGCCACCTCCAACAGGCCCTTTGAAAACGCTCCTAAAGTCAACAAAAACCAAAAGTAAGTGCAGCTATTTGACTGTATTAATATAATGCCCTCTTCCTCTGCTCAGTTCACTGCTCAGATGTGCCCATGCCCCACTGCTGTTTTTTTTTTTCTTTTTGTATGTGTGTGTGTGTGTGTGTGTGCAAGTGCATTTCATCAGGCGTGTTTTGGGACGCCTCCCCTGCTCCCTTCTCCACTTGCTGTGAAAATATTTCATCGGGGATGTTTTTGGACGACCCCCCGCCCCCCGATCGGGTCTAGCCTGGCTAATAATAAAGTGCTTGAGTTGTCAAGCGCTTCGGCAACACCCTAATCTGTTCTGACAGCCAGTCCTCCACATTCACTCTCAAACGTCCAGTACACACACACGCGAACGCACGTCGGCATCCACATATAACACACTTTCAACAGACATTCGCCACGATCTGTGCACACAGGTCCTCCAGACAGTCTATCAATCACGGAGTTTATTGGGGCCGGGGATAAATGCTTTGGGACGGGGCCGCATGCTGTCACTATGGTGAGCGAGCTAAAGGTGGCTGGAGCACAGTTGGAGACAGTGGCTCTGTTCCAGATTGGTCTCCAGGCCTGTATAGATTTGTTACTGCTCCCTTAGCTATTTTCTATTGCCGTGTACACACACAGCAACATTCAAAATGTTCTGAATGTTGTTGAAGGATCATTCATGCCAATTAAATTCTGTTTAGTTATAATCGTATCTAGCCACCATTTGCAACTATTAACAGTCAATTCATTCTTGATTGGTCTATTTAAAGTGGCATCACCAGCATAAAAAGCCTACACATCATGTTTTACATCTCATATTTTCCAGAATTTTAAGTGCTTTGACATTGAAACCCATCCACACACATATTGAAACAGCAAAAAATACAATAACTAAAACTAAAATGTTAATAGTAACTTTAGAAATGTGATGCTTTGTGTGCATAAATCTAAAAGAGTCAAGATCCACTGGTTTCCCCAGCAATATGCAACAATATGAGGTCTAAAATGTGAACAGGAGGAGTTTTGTTGTGCCTAAATTCATTAATTTTTTTCACAAGGCACCTTCATGTAATATAAAGTTAGTGAAGAACACTGAATTTTCTTCCCCTCTGGGTTAAACAGGACTAAAATTGGGCCACGTCTCTCCAAAATGTGCTGAGGGAGTCAGATGTCAAGAGTTTGCTTCATGAAATATTTTTCTCCTCAAGTGCTTTTTGTGTTTTTGTTGTTTTTTTTTCTTTAGGTCCTTTCAGCTTTAAAACTCTGATTTTTTTTTTTCTTCAAATCATGGGGAAAAAAGTAATAATCTCTATTTTTTTCCCATTTTAACCATAGCAGTATAAATAGAATAGCATTCGTCTTGTGTTTACTGGGAAATCTCAGAAACATGTATCTCAAAACTATACGCATGATCCTGTGCGGATACAGAAAAGTAAAAAAGCCAGTTTTGTAATGTGGGCAATCTGATCCCAGTATTGGTTCTATGGTGACGTTTAGGTAAAGAAGTGAGTGTCAGAAATTTGCAGTGGCCTAGATTAGGCGCATGTATGAGTGTGAAATCATTCACTTTTGTTTGCTTAACTCCTAGTGAGTGTGCAAATGTGTTTGAGTCTGTCTCCAGGGGTTAAAGTGGGATTTGGCATGTTGGGGAACCCAAAGATTGGTTGTAAAGGCACCGTATGGGTAAAAGAATTACTTGTGAAGCTGTGATCAGCTGACCCAAGCTGCTACCCTGATTTATGGCTCTCTGTGGGTTCTACAAGACATAAGCAAATGTTTCATGAGCCATGGCTGATTTTCCAGTCCTTAAACACTGTGAAGCTAATATAAAAGGTAGAATTCAGTGAGTAAATCTAATCAGCATCTTTACCTTAAATATAAACAGATTTTTGTTACCTTTTGATGTAACCCAACACTGATCTTGAATGCCGTGTCTCCTGTGTACCAGTCCAGCATATAGTGTATCACTGTGAACTTCACCATAATAGCACAAGCCAACCTGTTTAGCCTGCTCTACAATGCTTTGTTGAGCATTCCGTACCTCCTGTCCTCTTTCTTACATTTTTCTCTATTTTGTGACAAACATATTCCCGTTTGTGTACTTGCTGATATTTGTTCAGAGGCTCACAAAGATGCATCTTAATTTATCTCCCAAGTAAAGACAAAAAAGTTACTGCTTATAGCTCCATTCAGTACCGCTAGCTAGTTGAAAAGCAGTTTATATCTACACCTTGAACGCATCACACGGATGAGAGGAAAGGATGTGTGGAGGGTTTAAGTGGGCTGTGGGATGTCTTTATTTTCTTGTTACTGAGCAAGTATCTCCATGAAACATTAACTCGTTTGACGGTAACACGTCTTAAGATGCCTTTTGGAGTTAATTGCTCGTTAGTTGACAGCGCCGGAACGCCGGTCCAGATCATTCCGAGCCCACTTTGACCCCTGTTGTTGTGAAAGGGTGCCATCTTCAGACTGAGGAAACTGGCCGCTTGTGTGTCTGTGTGTGAGTGTGATTTGATATTACACTCAGCCCATTGCGCTAGCTCTGTTAGACTTCACATATGAGACAGATGTGCAGCCGTGTGTTTCCAGTTAACACAGATTGAAAGTATGTGTGTGCGCGTGTGCTCAGGTGCACATGTGAGTCAGTGGGTGAGATGGGGGAGGGTGTGTGGGGGTAGTGGTGTGTGTGTGTGTGTGTGGGGGGGGGGGGGGGTCTCCTGCATGGTGTGAAGTTTATGGTCTGGCCTGTACTTTCTACTGCACAGCAAGATATTGACACTGCGTCCACACCATTTCAGCTTCATGGAAGTAATCACGGCAGAGCTGCCATCAGCAGGATTTATATACATGGATGTCTTTGATTTTAGGAAACATCCTAAAAACGTGTGTACAGCTCAGATGTTTCCTAACTTAGTTACTTCTGTTTTTCATTTAAATTCTCTTCCTTTTATGTTTTCATTCACAATCGAGTTAGGGAATTAAGTTTAACGGTGCCTATGTTAGGATTGGACCCACACATAAAAAAAAATGACATCTGTTACATTTAAAAAGTTCTTTGGGTTTAAACGTAAGCTTGAGTGAGCCTGTAATGAGTGACAGCTGAGAGAGGGAGAGGGAGGGAGAGAGGAGGAGGAGGAGGAAGAGGAGAAGAGGAAAAAGAGGGGGTGGAGGCAAAGGAGGAGGGAAATGGGACGAGTGAAATGTTCCCCATTACTGGAGTCGAGAAGACAGAAGCTGAGCATGGATTGACCTTAGAGACAGAGAGGAAGAGAAAACGCTTGGTTTTTGTGCGGTCGTCATTTTCTAGCCCCTAGATATTTCTTCTGAGTGAAAGGGAGCGTCACAAAAGGAAGCAGGAAAAAAGTCGTCATTTGCTCCCTTAAAGCAGAAACTAGATAAACGTAACACCTGGAGTGCAAAGTGAGGAGAGGCAGGTAGACAGAGACGAGCGCTCAGTGTGTTTTCCGATAGTGTGTGAGAGACCAGCGAGCCTGCCTGTGAAGGGGAAGCTGGTGGATCGTACAGCTCTGTAATGCTTTGTGGAAGTAAAGGACTGCTAACGGACCCGATTACACCCTGAGGTAAGAAAAGGAGCTCTCGGTCTGTATGGACGTGAGTGTGTTTCACGCTCAGAGTAATGCTAGTTATTTTTATTCAAGCAACTGAGATATTTTCTATATTCTTACATAGTTTGCTCATTTGTGAACAAATGTAAGTTGGACATCATTTGACACAGCACTCAGAGAATTTTTAAAGGTATGGTGACAGCAGTGTTACTGGATTAACATTTGTTTTACTTAAATAAGACACGCTTTTACCGTAATTCTGTGTAAATACATTTTTCTTTGTGCTTTTAATACAAGGCGTGTTTTATTTTTCATAGTACTGTTTTCACATATACTGTAAAATATTCCACTTGTTTTTTTTAATGTTAATGTAGAAAATATAACCTCATCTGTATTTTCCAGTTTTTAAAAAAGTAAAAAAAAAAAATTACAATTTTGATCAAAGTAGGATAGCGACAGAAATTAACAAAAAAAAAAACGTTTTTTTTTTTAAAAATTGTGAACCATAAAATCTTATTTGTAGACAAATGTAGAAATTGTGTTTTTTAAAACCATCAAATATTAAGTGTGTGTGTAACTCACTCATTGCTGATGTGCTGGATTATGTGTTGTTCTTCATTCTCCATCCCTGTTTTGTCTTCCTGCACTGAGCTTCCATAATGTATCAAAGAAAATAACAAAAAACTCGTTCAAGCACCATTTTTATGAACACTTTTGGATTCTGTAGTGAACTTTTCTTTTTAGAAGAACAAGCAAGAGAAGGAAACACAACTCTGACTAGACCAAGGGCAGCTTCTGCTTATTTCTGACTCTCACATACGCGTTAATGCTTCTTAAGGCCAAAGAAGGCCTCACGTTATTATTACATCCATTAGATTGAACAAACATCATTAGTTACACAAACACAGCAGTGTATAATTCCCTTTAATAAATCATTGTTATTAGTTCTAATTACCTGTAGCACTTGTATTTTTCCCGTAGGGAGTGCTCGGGCTGCCTAGGTAGTGTTCTAGACCGGTCACCTGGCCAACCAGGTCAAAGGTCACCTATTTAAATGGCTCAGGTGACACAGTTGGGGTCTTCGAGCATAGTGGCCACCAAAGAGTGGACTCAGAGGTGTGTCGTTTCAGTATTAGAAATAAAAATTGGTGCGTTGTACTACAAAATAAAGGAAGAATAGCATAGACTATCTAAATGCAGGGCTTAGTCATCATTTATTTGTAGCTTTTTTAATGTGCCGCAAGTTGACATCAATAATGTAGTTTAATAATATAGTCGATGAAAATGGTTAAAGTCTGTATTGATCAAAGCCAAAACAAGTGGAACAAATGAAAGCTGGATGAAACAGGAAAAATAATGCTTTTGATTGTTTTATTATGTTAAAAAGAAATTGTGATGTGATTAGATCAGTAAGAGAGTTGAGTAAAATCAATATGTGGAATCTGTTTAAATGTGAAACTAGTTGTCCTCGATCCGACTGAAAAAGATAAAAGTGGCGAGATGTTAAGAGAGGTGAGAGCCTCTAGACCGCGGTCGACGCGGAGGGGAAGCGTGCGCGGGGATAAAGCACGACGATAAAAGCTTTTCAGGATCAAAGCCCGCGTGTGCTTTCACAGATCATGCCGGGACAGAAACAGCCCGGCTTGTGTATTTTCAAGTGTGTGTGTGTGTGTGTGTGTGTATACGCACGAGAGCTGTGTGTACACCTGCCTGCTGTATGTAGCCCTATGTGTACGTTACATGTGCATTGCAGTTTCTCACGGCCATGACGCTGATGTCGTGAGTGACAGCCTTGTTAAATTTCACTAAAGCATGAAACGTGACATGAAAGTGGCTTGTGTGTGTGTGTGTGTGTGTGCGCGCGCGTGTGTAAAGTGATCCATACTAGGGCACCGGCTAACCTTTGAACCCCGTCTTAAACAGCTAAGTGCTGCTTCTTATTCACTCACAGCAGGACCCTCTAATCAGAACCATAACAGCACAGTGTGTTCTCCACACACACACACACACACACACACACACACACACACACACACACACACATAAATATTAAAATGTCTACATACCTGGAGTTCAGAGTCTGCTTAGCCATGCACTTTCTCTGTATACTTACCTGTGATTGCGATAATGTGCAAATGACTGCTTGAATTTGGTGTGGGTGTGCGTCTGTATGCGAATTTCCATGTACGGGTGTGTGTCTTTGGCACCCCACACGTGCCCTACACCTCAGCAGTGTGTTGACACAGTGATTATAGGGCAGCTGGTACACATTGGCCCTGGCTCCGCCCTGCATTTACTGTTCTAATTAGTTCCTGTTGCAAATAAGACAGAGGAATTTTAATAGAGAACCACTGGTCTGCAGTCTAGCTGCACATACCCTCACACACAGCAACAGCCTGCGTGTGAGCACAGGGAGAAAGTTTGCGGCTGAAGAGTGTTTTCTTGATTCTTTTTTTCTTCCCTAAATCAGTGAAGAAGTAAAAAGTTCCAGCGCACTAACTGACATGGCCAAATGTCCCCCCACCCACACAAAAAAAGTTAAGGCTTGTTTTAGTGTCTGTGGTGACCTGTTTAACGGCGAAGACTAAACCCCGTGCTTTGACCTAACATGACCCCGCCGTGACCTTTCAACTCTTTAAGGGTTGAAAATGAGGCTTGAGCGTGAGCTGGAGTGGGGTCACGGGTGAACAAGGGAAAATTAATATCTGTCACTTAGATGCCAGTTAGTACTTCTGTCACAGTGGCGGCTACAGCTACTGACACCACGTCCTGATTTATTTCTTTTTAAACATTTAACATTTGAAAATGAGAACATTTGTAAGTCACATTTAATGTGATGTAATTTCCCGTTGAGGTAACTGATGATGCGATTTGGGTTTTTAATGCCTCCTTGGCAGAATTTTCTCTGTATTTGGTGTTGTTCAAAATGTGATGATTCTAGTATATGAAAAAAAGAGAAAAAGATCTGTGTTCAGCTGCTCACGTATTAACATGGTCGTGGCACAGGCGTAGTGGCACATGTTGGAATTGGCAGATTTTTATGCGGGATGCCCTTCCCAAACGCAAGCCCGAAGGGATTTGTGTCTCCCCCCAGGATCGAACTGGCAAACCTTAATTTGTTAGTTAAATGTGTTAGCCACTTCGGTGTTAATACTAATATAATCTGTCCTGTTTACAAACTGATTTATGAGGCTCGTTTATGACACACTAAATGCGTTTTCTCATGAAGTGTGTGTGTGTGTGTGTGTGTGTGTGTGTGTGTGTGTGTGTGTGTGTGTGTGTGTGTGTTTAATAACATTTCCTTTCCTCTGTTGTCTCGGCAGGTAAAGAAATCACACACTGAATCTCATGTTCCAGACCCTTCAGACGTCAGGTACGCTCATGTGTCTGTTTGCATAATGTGAGATACAGAATGTGCTTTTTCAGAACTCTGTGTGTGTGTGTGTGTGTGTGTGTGTGTCCGTCCTAGTTCTTTAGTCATGGTGCAGAGAGGTGAGGTTTCACTGCAGTTGCAAGCAGTGATGAGGTCATCAACACTTCCCCAAGACCTCTGTGTCCTAAAACTGCACACCTACACACACAACACACACACACACACACTCACAAAGAGGAAAAGATATACTGATTTGATCAAACAGACAATAAAAAGGGAATGTGCTTTACACACAGTCAGTACATCAATTAGTCAAATTAGGAAATCAACTATATGCACTAAAATGCTACACCTCTGAATCTTTGAATTCAGGAAAATCAAGCACCCTTAGTGCAGTCTGTCTGTCTCTGTACTACGATGCCCCCTCCAGTTTGTGGAATTCCTCCCCTCTTGGGAATTCTACGATCAACTGAAAGCTTTAGGCATTAACATCAGCACAAAAACTGTGCGCTGGGAGCTTCATCGAGAGTCAAAAAATTTTACAGTGTCAAAAGACTGCTGTAGCATGCTGTGTCTAGTTAGCTGTTGATAGCCTGAAGTGCTGGCAAATGTAGACAGTTTTGTTTTTGTTTTTTTAATTATCCACTTTAACTACTTATCCTAGTCTGAAATAGCTTAAATTGCAGAAACAGAGTAGCTGCAAACTGACAATTTGGAGATTTGACTTACTGCATGCCAAGATCCTGTAGCTTTGCCATTCTTCTCTTACTACCTGTTTTCCCCTTTTGTCCCCCTTTGGTAGCTTATTGATGAAGCAGTTTATACTTCTTAACAGCTGCATTGCAGCTTTTAACTATTTTTCTTTTTCTTCTTCTTCTTTTTTTTGCCTTCAGAAGGAATTGACAAGAAGGCACTTTCTTGCATAAAAAAATCCTCTGAAATGGGCTTCTGTTTATATACTGCAACTTATTCAGTTAAGAGGGGGGAAAGGAGTGGATAAATCAAAAACAACCAGCTACAGGCCTAAATCTGCTAATTTAACAAAACGCGCCGTGCATCTCGGTAATATAGAGCATATTTTTTCAATGACCGAGCCATGATGTGAAAACCAGAGAAGAGTTTATGAAACACCACAACTCTTGCCATCGCCTCCCGAGAGGAGTGAAACAGAGGGAAAAGAGGAAAAAACAAGAAGGGGAGACAGAATCATTTCCTGCTGTTGAAAGACAAAAGAAAAGGATGGATGAAGGGGTTTAAGCACATGATGGAGAGAAAAAAAAATGCGGGTTGGGGGTGGGAAACGAAGTGGTGGCGGCAACATAATCTGTGAAAGTTCTTAACTTTTCCCTTGTGTAGCAGATACACTTAAGGCCTTTGTTTGAAGGTAGGACTTGGCTCGTTTATTTTGTCCGCCGTAAACTGTCGTTGACGTCCATGCAATGAACGGGAGAACAAAATGAGTGTTTAGCCGTAAATAAGGAAACAAAAAGAAGAGTTGACCGAAATGGAGAGAGCTGATTTAGAGTGTTTATCTTTCACGCATTCTCCATTTTGCACTGTTTAACAGGGTCATTCTCGTTTGCTGAAAGCTATATGTTTATACCCGTCAGTCCGACTGTGGGTTGCAGTCATGTGTGGAGATACTATCTGCCCATAGCATTGAGATGGCGTTCTGCCAGACCGCCACACAGATGCACACGCTCTCTTTTCGTACACACACACACACACACACACGTGCGCGCATAAACACACACCGAGCAGCAGCGGCCCGCATTTGTTTTATTCTTCTTCCATCTCTGTCATTTCTGGCTTTGATGTCTCACACAAGAGCACAAGTGTGACCAACCTGCGGGCTGCATGAGTCAGTGCTCAGAAATATGCACACACACACATTCGTAAGAAGTATTGTCCACACACAGACCGATTCAACATGAAACTATAGTCTTGGTCCGAATGTACTGAAACGTGGGTTTGTGGTAACAGTGGTGAAAAGTCTGAATAAAGTATTTAATATACATTTTCTTGAAATCTAGAACTATAAAAATGTATTAATAGGATTTTTACCTCTTAGTTAGGGGTTATAGAGCCTATAGAGAGAGCAGTTGTTGCCACAATAAACTGTAATACACAAAAGGCAGACTTTTATTCCACTATGTGCATCTGCACTCTGTTCATGTCTTACTTACTTCCACTTCCAGTCATCCGCGCACACACGCAGACACACTCTCACTTTACCATTACCACCTTGTGTGCTGGTTCGTCCCAGTCATGCATGTGGAACACATTGTAAAACTAAAGCACGCTGGCAGGCTGTGGGTTTGTATTGGAGCCCAGAATTTATATACACACACACACACACACACACACACACACACACACACACACACACACACACACACACACATACCGCCACACCATAAAAGAGCCAGCAGGCCCACATACAAGGTGTAGCCCCTCTGAACACATGCTCATGTAAGCTAACTGGTGCTGAGAAGTATGAAGTTTATGTCTGTGAGGATCTACAGTACAGTGGGATCTTAACATAATGTATGGTCGATGTAAATTCCCACCTGTGAGAACATATTGGCATTGATCTGCTATTCATTAAATAGCACATACAGCACATAACAGTAGAAGAGAGTTTACCTCTTTTTCCTTGCCATCTTCTCTCCCCAAATAGGTCTATGGAAATGCAGGACCTAGCCAGTCCTCATAACCGAGTGGGAGGTGGAGATTCGACAGGCTCCAAGCTGGACAAGAACAACCTTGGCAGCCCGTCTATCACCACCAATGGAACAGGAGGTGAGAAGATGGGATTTTTAGGAGGTTTTCTTAGGGGCTCCAGTATTTTGTACTCAGCTGTGTATCTGAAACTCAAAGAAAAAAATGTGTTCGACTGCTTAATAAATCTGCACACATTCCCAGAGGAAGTCAATATGATGGCAAATGCATAGATTTAGTTGTTTTCTGAGAAAAAGTGGGCTTATGGGCTCATGGCAACCCCAACGCTACTCCACCATCCCACATTACTTTCAAGTAGCTGATCAGCTCCCTCCCACTCTAAGATGCCAGTTTAAGTAAAGCACAAAAAAAGAACTAAGAATTTTAAAAATTAAGTTTTATTTTTCCAAAATAAAGGTTGACGTTAAATTATATGAATCTTTCTTTGTTTGCAATCTTCTTCCATGAAAAAGGACATTCGATATGCTGCTGCAATAGATCTTTGCATTATTGACTGCCCACTGTGTCACAAAACCACTGTCTGACTATGGCCAACTGTAGTCAAAGGCATGACCCAATATCCCTGTGTGGATGCTTTTCCCACATCGTCATATTAATGTTGGTCCAGAATGAGCGTTACAGCTGACCAATAATGTTGTGATGTCATAGCTTTGTAATGTTGGGGTGGGGGGGCTTTTGTTAGCATTTGTTCCAGAAGAGAATTTTATACTAAGCATTTCAAGCATTTTCTTTATTCATTTATACAATATGATAAATATTGTTTGGGTTACATTTAGATTTAAATTTAGGTTACCAATGTTGCTTTGCTACAAGTGATAGTTTCTTTATAGCATTAGCTAACCTCTTGGCTAATGCTAACTGATTGCTCAGACAACATCATCCGTCAGATGCAATGTTTATCCAGGAACAACACCAACATGGGGTATGTCAGATACATAAATATCAAATATACTATATAAGAAATAAATAAATAAAACCTATATGTTTCCCTTTTGAACTAAACAAACAAGATTTGTTCATTTTTAAGCTTAAAAAGGTGCTGGTAAGCCAGATTGGTTACATTTGGACAGAAAAAAGCCAACAGTTTCACGTGTTTCAAGGCTAACTAATCTGACCCTCTTAGTCCTTTCTAACTCTAAGCTAGAAAACAAATTTGCCAGTATGTACGTTTACTTGAAATGCTGCATAAAGGTCCATGATGTATTAAAGTTAAAGGGTGAATTATTTCTTTGAAGAAAGGAGAGAGCCATTGATGCAGGAACAGTGAATTTACTGATTTCTATTTTTTTTTACGTTGTGTAAAATGTAGTTGAAAGTCTAAACTCCTCCATTCAGAATACTCATTGTCTTTTATTCCTTTTTTTAATATAATCTTAATGCCAAAGGAGGTCCAATGCACATGTTGAAAGTCACTTAAGGCAAGAGCATTTGATGAGAAAAATGTAATGCAATGAAATTTATTGCAAAATCATCAGTCAGAAATCCTTTCAGCATGTAGAGATAAATACTTTTTGAGGAATTTATGGAGATGGAGGGACACACGCACATACAAATGCATGCATACACACTTCCAAGCTGGCATGAGTTCTTGAATAAACCACCGGAGAATGTGTGTAAACACACGGCGAAGCACTTCTGCACTCCTCCGCTAACGGCTTGGCAAAGTGTCTGTGTTGGAGAGCAAGCTCAAAATCCCACTGGAAACTATTTCCTCTACAAGAGCATTAAAGCATCACTGCTCTCTTATATGTCAACACCAGTGAGCCCGCTCCTCTCTTTTTCTTCTTTTTCTTTACTCTGAGTCCGTATGCGTTTCTCCTTCTTTCTATTAATCTTTTTTTTCTCCTCTCACCCTTGATCTTCCCACTTTCTCATGCTCTGTCCTCTGGAACCATTTCTGTCAGGACAGTTTGATGATATAGCCCTGGACATGGTGCTTTTGTTGAGGGCCATCGTTTGATCTATTGCTGATTTACCAGGCGGTGGAAACCACTTCTAATAATAATAATAATGTCATGGAAAAAGTGAGATGCTGTATTTTAGTCATTCTGATGTGTTAACATACTCGCAGTCACACATGCTCAGTGTGGGCTAACAGCACACCGAGACTGTATTAGAGCACATTAAATCATTTTTGATGAGCTCACAGTTAATGATTTAAGCAGACAGAGCTCGGGCTTCACAGAGAGCCAAAACAATCTACATACTCAACATTCCCCTCACCTGACATCAGCGAACGCTCAGACCCAAAGGCCATCTCCATAGCAATTCATTTGTCTTCATTACAGCTTGTCCAGTGGATTGTATTGTTCCCTTAGGGGATTAATGAAGTTGTCCTGAACTCAATTGAGTTTTCAGATGGTTGCTAGTGATGGGCGTTTGAGAAAAGAAGCCCCTGAAACACATTATGTAGAATGATAAACTGATTAACAGGTGTCCTCTTCTTTTAAAAAGCGCAATCACGTGATGATAGATGAGCTGCTAATTAGAAGAATAGCTCGAGACTTTAGCAAGAACATATTTGTAGAGACAGAAATATCAGGAGATTAATCTAATAGCTGTTTGTTAAAGCAGATACAGTTGTCATGTATTATAATAAAATAGCTCTGTCTTAAAAGTCGCATATCCTTCTACTTTGACATATTAATGTTAGTCTCACATGTCCCCAGAATGTATATGTATTTATATTTCTCACTCTAACTCAAGCTATCTAAATGTGCCTTTTTGTGGATGAATCGGGGATTAAATGTGTTTAACCAAAATTCAGTTCAGTTTCATTAGCTACAACCAGTCCTGGCTACTACCAGACCTGTTGAATCAAGAACTTATTGAAACAGAATCTGTATGACAAAGTGAAATGGGCTTATAGACCTCAAAAAGTCCCAGATCATGCCACCATCTATAGAAATTTAAGACCTGTTTAGAATCAGTTAAAGTCACTGGTTGGAAACTGCCATTTCTAAGGCATTTGGACTGCATAGTGAGAGCTATTTTCCACAAATGGAGAAAATGTGGAACCATGGTGAACCTTCTCCGGAGCGGTCAAGCTACCAAAATTACTCCAAGAGCACATCGACAATTCATTCAGGAGGTCACAAAAGAACTGAGAATAACATCTAAAGAACTAAAAGGCCATACGTTCCTTCAGTTATGGTCAGTGTTCATGATTCAACAATAACAAAGACTGGGCAAAAATGGCACCCTTTGGAGAGTTCCAAGGAGAAAACCGCTGATGACCAAAAAGAACACAAAGATTCACATTTGCCAAAAAACTTGATGATGCCCAAGACTTCTGGGAAAATATTCTCTGGACTGATGAGACAACACTTGAACTTTTGGGAAGATCTGAGTTCTGTCTTGTCTGGCATAAAACTAACACAGTATTTCATAAAAATAGCAAACCAATAGCCAAACATGGTGGTGGTAGTGGGATGGTTTGTGGCTGCTTTGCTGTTTCAGGACCTGGACGACTTGCTATAACTGATGGAACCATAAATTCTGCTCTCTACTAGAAAATTCTGGAGAATGAGGAGAATGTCCGGCCATCAGTCCTGCCCTGAAACTCAAGCAGGACAATGATTTGAAATACCAGCATTCCACCTCTGAATGGCTCAGGAAAAAAAAGGTTTTGGAGTGGCCTAGTCATAGTCTGGACTTCTGATTGAGATTCTTTGGCATGACAGGACGATCATGCTTAAAAACCCTTTAATGTTGTTGGATTGAAACTATTCTGCAAAGAAGAGTGGGCCAAAATTCCTCCGAAGTGACATGAAGACCCACTACATGGGTTGCTGTGTGACTTTGTGTGACCAATTGAGGCAGCATCAGTTCTTTCTTCTGAAACATGCTCAGTTTCAGAAAGTTTTTTTATTGGATCTTTGATATCATAAAGAAGGGATATCCTTAATATGGTCATCACAGCCTTCTGGTTATGGATGTGAGCACAGGAGCCCAATCCATCCGTTCTCTTCCATTTATCCAATTCAGGGTCGCTGCTGGGCTGGAGCCTATCTCAGCTGTCTTAGGGTGAGAGGCAGGGTACACCCTGGACAGGTCGTCAGTCTGTCGCGGGAAAACACATAGAGACAGACAACCATTCGTACCACATTGACTCACCCAGCTATTTTTCTTTTCTCTGCCAATTACAAGAAAGTTTGCATAAATGGGATGACTTAAAGGGAAAAATATTCAGACAGAGAATGAATTGAAGGGCTTACCAAAATCCAGTGTGAGATAAATAAGGGTTATTTTGACCTACACCCAAATGCATATATTACCTTTGATTTAAGACTCAAACTAGACTTAACAGGTGGGAAAATTACATCTGGCTTTGTCCAAGGGTAACAAAATCCACCTACCAGCACCTCTAGAGTTCTGAAATCAGTTTGTTTTAATCTGTACAAAAAATCAGCAGGTTGGGGGTTATATATGCCTTTACTGACATCTTGTTTCTAAGCTTTTGGAGCGCTGGGAAGCAGCTGTTCTACCAGTTTTATAAGCTAACCATTTCCTTACTCTAGCTTCATATTTAGCATAGAGACAAAATTGTTACTGACCGTCTTAATAACTTGGCAAGAAAACATGAAAGCAAGATGATGGGGTTTTAAATATTCCCACAATATAACTGTTTCGGGAATGTTTTTTTTTTCTTTTATATTTAACGCAAATGTCTACGAAAAGATCAGTACCATGTGACCCCGTATACCTTTGACCTGCACCTGGTTTTCAGTGGGTCATATCCTCATCACCTTCCCACCTTGCACCCCTATAGGTGAAAGCATGACCGTTCTTAACACGGCTGATTGGCTGTTGGGCTGCAGCAGCCCATCCCCTGCCACAGGCTCCAAGGAATATGGTACAGAGGTGCATGTGTGTGAATCCCAGAGCAAAAATATTACAGCAATACAGCAAAAGCATAAGGGATGCCTTTCTTTAATTTTAGCTAGCCACGGTTGTTGACTTGTTGTTAGTTGTGTTTTTTTATTTTGGGTTTTGTTTGTTGGTTCTTGCCAGAGTTGCTCTGACTGATTTTTGGTTTGCTGTGAATTTTTTCTCTGCTTTCTGAATCTTCATTGTTTTTTCTGCATCCCAGTTTATTACTGTGTGTGAAGTTTCTTTCTCTCTTTTTTATTTTTTTTATTTTTACAGTATATTTACAGGGTTCCTACCAAAGACCCTCTGAAAAGAGGTGAATTTGATAAATTTGCAGGGGGAGGGCAATAAATCGCAAATATTTGCTAAGGATCACTTTGCATTAATTCATTTTTGAATGTGTTACTTACATTTTATAGTTTTCAAAGTCATCCATATCTTAAAAATAGCATCAGAAAACAATGACGAAGTAAAAAGCTTCAAGCATAGTGGTTATAGAGAGCCATTTAAAGACTGTGAAATTCAATAGCGCTTGCAATGGGAACCCTGCACGCAGCATTAAGTTGACATGCTGGAATTGCATGGACATTTTCTGCTCTTACCCACTAAGGTTTGTTTCTGTCTGTGTGTTGTGGGAAGTCATTACTGCTTTACCCTAATACTGACCTTTTCCTTTTCCTTTAAGTGAAAACAGAGCCGTTGAACAACAGCGATACAGTTACTACGACAGGGGACACAGCCCTGGATACATACGCAGGCTCAGGTAAAGCACAGACCCTTGGATAAATATGCACACAATTCAGAAATAACACCAAAGTCCATACCTGTCAGTCAGAGTTTATTCATTAATCTAGCATTAAGAATCCAAAAGGAAGACTAGGAATTTGCAAAGCATCATGGGCAGGATAATGGCATGTGGACTTGTGACAAAACCAGAAGGAGAAGTGTATTTTGCATAGATTATAGTTAGTTTTTAACTTGCTTCCCCAAAACAGCTATTGCTAATTTTAAATTTGCAGGCTTGAGTTTAACCTTTTGACCGTCTTTTATTTATTTATTTTTTTAGTAGTAGTAGTTGTATAAGTAGCTGTGATAGTGGTCAGAAAGCTGATCAATATATAATATACATTCTGTGATTCAGGTGAATACACTGCGTTTTAAAAACAGTGTAGGTTTGAAAAAATCAAATCCCTATGCACTTGGAGTTGCTGTAAGACTGTAGATGGGGGGAAAAAGTACAGTGAGTTGACAATTGAATCAGCCATAGATAGACGCAGAAATATAAATGCCTTCTGGTCTCCGCTTGTCTGTTTTTGTTCAGACGCACAGAAGTCACACAAACACCATCATCCATTTGAGCTCACTGGTAGACCTGCTGAAAGCTTTAATCCAGTGAAATATTGCCTGTCCTTGGATTGCATCATCATCAAAGGCTGGCAGAGGGATAAGAGAGGGGCAGAGACATTTTACACTTGTCTTTTTTCTTCTTTTTTTTTTGGACTCACACACGTCCCCCATTCTCTTTCACACTGTAACACACACACAAAGCCATTCTACAAAACAGAGAGAGGGGTTTAAACCCAGCAGGGTGTTTGTCAGTACTGAGCTCTGACATCTCAATGACCACAAACAGACATTGTGTTTTGCTATGAGGCCCACTGTAAGGGTTTCAGGGACTGCGGTGATCTCTAAAGGAAGAACTTGGCTCCCCTCCATTCAAAATGCTTCAAATTATGTTTACTGGAACGGCATCTCGGCTCAAATAAGCTGGAGGCCCCGAATTGTCCTGCTCAGGAGTGGTTTTGGTAAATGCTCAGAAAAACAGCAGATTTGAGTTGACACCATCCGTAACATGTTTTTGCCTTGTTGTTTTTGATTATTTTGCTGTTTTTAGTAATCACCAGCAGCGGCTACAGCCCTCGTTCAGCCCACCAGTACTCTCCCCCTCTCTACCCATCCAAGTAAGTCCAAGTTTTAAAACTGAACAGGCATCTTTGTTTACATTCTGTAAGGTTAGCTAAAGTTGAATTTTACTCAACGAAATAACTCCTAAATGCTATAATATACCAAGTGGCTAATTTACCTACTCCCACTGTCACTTTCCTCTCTCTTATAGGCCCTACCCTCACATCCTCTCCACGCCGGCAGCTCCTTCCATGCCGACGTACACCGGCCAACCTCAATTCAGCAGCATGCAGCAATCAACCGTCTATACTGCTTATTCGCAGACAGGCCAGGCCTACGGATTGTCTACCTATGGTGTGAACCAACACACGCTGAATAAGCCACATAGTTCTACCCACACATCTCCATACAAAAACTGCCGAAATATTATTTTTCGAAGATTTACAAACTAAACTGCAAGTGTTGTGTGAAAGAAGGAATCTTATTTATATGGTATTATTTTGTGGTAGGAGACATTGTTCAAACTCAAACCTAAGTTTTCCCATGCAACTGGGTTTATGTGTTTGTGCTGAGTGACTGGTTTGGATGCCCTTTAAAAACTAGAAGTAAACTCATTATGCTGTATTCTATTTGGGGAGAAATTAAATATTTTCACCCATTCAATCATTGCAACTGGGTACAGCCAAAGATTCGAATAAACTGAACTGAAAGTGAACTCGTAGCAGAATGAGGACAATATGCAGTTAGATCAATAACTATGTAGGCGATGAAACAATCTCTTGTAACTTTTCCTGTTGTACACCACCGCACTGGATTTTAAAACAAGCAATCAAGATGTGATTGAAGAGCAGACTTCCAGCTTTAATTCAATTGAATTAACAAAAGTATTGTATTAACTGTTTAGAAATTACAGCCATTTTTAGAGGCTCAAAATTAATTGCGCAGTTGACTGTTGAGCAGTTTCGTGTCCCAGTAAGGCCTATTCATTTGTTATTCAATGAAAAATTAAGCAGATGAAAATGTGGAGTTGATTCAAAGTGTTTTTTATATTACATTTTGGTTATTCTTCATTAAAACTGTCAAAATTAGGTCTAAAGAGATGTTGATGTAAGTGAGGGAAGCCCAAATAAAGCTATCAGAGAGACAGTGGCCAAATCACTGGTAGATTCTTAAAAATCTACGGCGTTACTGCCCATCTCAGCAACACCAAAAGTCTTGAAAGAACACAGAGGCTAACTAAAGTGGATGAGGACAGAACTATTTCCGTGGTTAAGAAAAACAACTTCAGAACATTTAAACACGTCGGGAACACTTTCACAGAGATAGGTGTTTCATTGTCAAGGCCTACAATCAAACAACGCCTTCATGAATGGAAATGCAGACCAGCAAAGTGCAGACCGCTGGTTACACTCAAGAACAAGAAGGCCAGAGTGGACTTTGCCAGAAAACATCTAAAAGAGTCTGCACAGTTCTGACAAAAATCTTTGGACACATGGAACTGAGATTAATGTGTATGGGTGCCAGTGGAGCTGGGTCACTAGTGTTTATTGATGATGTGACTGCTGATAGAAGTAGCAGGATGAATTGTGAAGTATTATGGGCTTTATTCTCTGCTCAAATTCAGCTGCAAAACTGATTGGACAGCACTTCACAGTGCAAATGTTAATGACCCAAAACGAACTGCAAAAGCAACCTAGAGTTTCTGAAAGCAAGAAAAATAGACTCTTTCTGATGGGATATGCTTTTCAGTCACCTGATCACAGCCAATCAGAGCATGCTTTGCAGTTACTGATGACAAAACTGAATGCAGCGAGACCCTCAAACAAGCAGCAACTGAAGGTGGTGGAAGTAAAGGCCTGGCAGAGCATCTCAAGCATGGAAGGAACATTTAGTGATGCCCATAGTATCTTGACTTCAGTCAGTCATTAACTGCAAAGGATTATAGTTATAAAAATAATCCTTATAATTAAAATTACGTTAGTTTGTTCAGTTTATTTCGAGCCTCTAAAACTGGGGACAATGTATATGTAAATAGTTAATGCAATACTTTTCAAATTCAAATTTTATTTGTCACACACACAACCATACACAGTACGACATGTGGTGAAATGCTTATTGCTGTGCAATGCCCGACCATTAAATGATTTACATATTTACAGATTACTACAAAATTTGCAGATTTTAACTTAGAAATTTACAGTTAAAATGTGCAAATAACAGTTTACGTAAGAAATTATGAATAAAAAGAAATGAGAAGAGTCCATTGTTGGGATGGGAGAGGTCCATCATAATCTTCCTGGCTTTAGTCTTGCACTGCTTGGTGTAGATGGACAGCAGGTCAGGAAGCTCTGATTGAATGATGCGTTCAGCCGAGCGCACCACTCTTTGCAGATCTTGTCTGTCCTGCTTGGTGCCGTTCCCAAACCAGGTGCAGATGTTTCTCGTCAGGACGCTCTTGATGGTGCAGGAGTAGAAGTTCTTAAGCACCCTCAGTGGCAGGTGGAAGTCTCTAAGTCTTCTGAGGAAGAAGAGACTTTTGTTAAACTCTGCAAATTAAAGCTGAAACATTTAATATCATTATTTTTTTTTCAATTGCCATAGACCTCGGTGTGATGCTTCCCGGCATAAAAACAGAAAGCGGCCTAGCCCAGAGTCAGTCTCCTCTGCAGACAGGCCTCAGCTACAGCCCCGGCTTTACCACACCTCAGCCTGGACAGACTGCCTACTCCCCCTATCCAATGCCAGGTCTGTTTATAACACAGCCTTTTATTTAACTTAAACATTTTTGGTTTTTAAGTTCTTGCTAAAGGGGGGTTAATTTCTGAACAGGTTCCAGTTTCACTCCTTCCTCAGGCCTCTACACCACCAACAACTCAGTGTCCAACCCCGCCAACTACACTGCCACACAGCAGGTACGACCGCATGCATTTGTGAACACAGGTTGGTCTATCAAACGAAGCTAATGTGTTAGCTCTTTGTTGTCATTTAATGTGATTATCTTATAATGCTGTCTCCAAAGCAGAAAGAAAGAAAGAAAGGGAAAAAAGGATCCGAATTTCATATTAGTTGCATTAGGATTTCAGACCAGAAATGGTTTTCCAGGCATGCTCCCACGCAGTTTTCATCATCACAATGCAACCTTGCAACAGGGAAAATTCTGGGAGAGAAACAGACAATTAGTCTTTGTGAAAGAGTGTTATGGTCTGAATATTTCTGTATGTCCATATGATGAATTGCATTGTGGTAGTAAAAATGCTTAAAGGGGGATTTTAATGTCTCACTATGATAGATGTGGCTGTTTACAGGAAGAAAGTCAAGGTTTGGCCCATGTGGGTGGATTAAGGGGGAATATAGTGTGTGCGTATGTGTGTGTACTTGTATTACTCATGTTGTGGGGACATAAATCTTTTTAAACAGTCACACTGTGGGGACCTGCCTCTCTTTTGGGGACAAAGAAGCAAGATCCAGTTGCATGAATTGCAACATTTAAGTTGGTTTAAGGTTAGGGTTAATCTTGTTGGGTAAGCAAAGTAAAGTCGAAGTCATGGTTAGTCTCCGGGAAACAAATGCAAGTCGAAGTAAAAATCTCTATGTAGAAACAAGCTTACTTTCTATGACTCTGTTGCGTTTACATTTTTCCTTTACCCCTTTTGATATTTCAGAGCGTGCGCACAAGTGTTGCACTGTATGACTACACACCAACTGTGCCTTCTTATTGTGTGTGGCTTTGTTTAAGGACTTCTGGAGATGGATGTAGTGACAGGTTTAGAGAGCTGACTCATAAAAAACGTCCATCTCCACTGGGTCTGTAAAAAGCAGCAGCACGAGGTTTTAATTGTTTCAGAGATATAAAATACAGAAAGGCAGGGACAAAAGATTAGAGACATGAGAGGGAACACTTGTAAAATCTATCCTCAGAAGTCAGACTGGTCCTTTCAGGAAAACCTCTCCGTCTCCCTGTTTCTTTTTGTTTGCTTGGTATGTCTTTGCGTGCTCATAATTCTTGTTATTTTCCGCAGGATTATCCCTCATATACGACATTTGGCCAAAACCAGTATGCTCAGTATTATTCCACCTCCCCTTACGGGACGTACATGACCTCCAACAACGTGGATGGCACCGGTTCCACAGCAGCCTACCAGCTGCAAGATCCCACCCCCGCCATAACCGGACAGGCTGCTGAACTTCACCCAGGTTTGTGTTAACATGGGCATAGTTTAGAAAGAAGCAGTCAAATTACCAACACCACACCCCGGCTCTAACTTCATAAATATGCAAACAAATGTCAGAATTTTTTTTCACCACTTCTGATTGCGGTTTCATAATCTTGTTTCCACAGTTTTAAGTTAACCGAGTTCAAAGCCCTCTTTCTACGATGATGAAGCACAGGAAGTAACTTTAGACTGTAGCCATAGTTACCTGGCATTGCGCTGGCTAATTGGAGAATCGACATGTGTTTACATTAGCGTCCGAGACTTTGATTAGAGACAAGTCACGTTAAATATTGCACTTTGGTGGGCAAGCCGGAGGAGAAAGCGGGAAGCAAGAAGGACTTAAACTGCACACTTGTGCTCAGGAATATGGATTCGTGTTCGGCTTTTCATTTTTTCCATATTATTATTTGGTTTATTTTGGCTGTAATTCAGGAAGCCTGATTAAAGGAGCTTATCATTCTTCCTGTCACTAGCTCTTTTTCTTCCGCTGGCTTTCTCACTTTTTCTCTTTCGCTCTTTGTCCAGGAGTGTCTTTTTTTTATTTTATCACCAACTTTTTCTTGTGTGTGAGTATCTTTATCCACCCCCCCCCCCCCCTTTTCACTCTCTCCACCCCCCCCCTCCCTTTTTCTCCCTGATTGAGACATAATAATATGCGAGCCGAAGCTCAGAGTCTGGTTCTAGTTACCGCGCAGCAGTGGGAGCATATGGCGTTAGGAAAGTGTGCGTGTGTGTGTGTTTGAGCCTTTGGGAGCATTCCCATGTATTCTCCTCAAGAAAATTGTATGTACTGTATCTTAGCAAGAAGCATCACATTACCTAACCTAACTAATTTATTGCACACTTCAATCTTCCCACTCCCCTGTTAAATCTTTGCATGTGCACGCTGTCATGAATCAGTCAGAATACCGGTGGTACTTTTGTTTAGGTTTCTTGGTAGCCTTTAAGTTGATCCGTCATGCCAATTACCTTGAATTATTAAACCTGACAACATGGCTTATTACTGTACAGGGTTTGAATTATTGCTTCTCCTGAAGTGGCTACAACTCCAGAGCACCTGTGGGATCACCTCAAACCACATCATTAGTGCTGCTTTTAATGGAGTGACTTTAGTTTGTGATTGCTTGTGCAGTTTAAGACAGATATTTGATCACATGTAAATTTAAAATGTTTCAAAAGCCCTGTGTGTGTTTATATACACTCTCAGGGGACTTTGATACAGTGCAGAGCCCTTCCACACCCATCAAAGAGCTGGATGACAGAGCCTGCCGGAGTGGGGGGTCTAAGTCTCGGGGCAGGGGCCGCAAGAACAATCCCTCCCCTCCTCCTGATAGTGACCTGGAGGTAAGAGACTAGAAAACATACACCGAGAGCACCGAGATTACTGAATGAATGCTCCATTCAATTCTCCATGGACACATGGTATTTTCTTTGATCTTTGTCCATTTTCTTTACTTTAGTCTCCAAATTCAATCAAGCAGAAGCTATTAGAGTCATTGTCATTGTCAATACAGGCCTGAATGTATATATTGGCCCTTATTTGCTAATATGCATATATGTAAAACAAAACAAAAAAGTGTAGATGCTATATTAACAGCAGATTTATAAAATCTGTACACCGGACTATTTTATTTGTACTACTGCGCATTATATTAGTAAATCAAACTGTGAAACAGCAGGGTTGTGCAATCTGCATCCTGCTCCGTCCCAGTTTCTCTATATAAGGAAGCATTTACTGTTAGATGGAATTAGATTAGATGGCAGGGGGAAAAAGAAAGAAGTGGTGACAGCGTTGTGAGAGTTGAGCCTGCATCTCTAAAGCAAGAAAGCAGGAGACAGACTGAAGAAACTGAAACAATCGCGTCCAAAGACGAGGACAGAAAAGGCGCCCTCTTCATAAAGCGAGGCTCCGGCTGAAATAACAGAGGTTTAGAATATTGTTTCTCCTGAGAACGCTCACTGTGGCTCAGGTTTGGACATCAAAGCTGATGTGAAAAAAAGGCTAACAGAATATAAGAAAAAGAAGAAAACAGATGGACGACAAGGAGAACATGATCTGTCAGCCTGTGATGAGAAACTCATTAAAAATAAATAAAAAGCACCAGTGGGATAGTGCCAAGATATTAGACTGTAGGTGATGACATCCAGCAATAATAGAAGTCATTTTTAATGGAAGACCAGATATTTTAAGATAAGAGAAAAGGAATGCTGGGATATGTTTAAGTAAAAACTTTAAAGTCTGCATCTTTATATCTCCTACTTTGTTTTCTTTACATACAATTTAATTTTAGGTTAAATCTGACTGTAATTCTGAGCATTTTATTGATTTATGGTGTTTTTGAAAGCGGTAAATAATAACCAATAGGCAATAATAGTAGTATAATAATCATGCTATCATCTTACTATAATGATTGTAGCCTATGTTTGTCTGTTTCCTAACTCCACCTAGACAATCATAATATTTTCATGTACAGATTCACTTCTACATTTGTTCATGAAGTATAAGTAAATTCAGGAATGAAAATGTTGATAAATCAGAACATTTGTACTTACCGGTAATAAATAAATGTACTTATTAAATAAGGGCCATTTGTAAAATCAGAAGAATAGACTCAAATTTCTTGCATTGTGTCTTTTTTTTGTTGTGATGTGCAGAGGGTGTTTGTTTGGGATCTGGATGAGACGATTATTGTCTTCCATTCTCTGCTCACAGGCTCCTATGCACAAAAATATGGCAAGGTAAGACTGTTTTACTGTGTTTACTTGCTACGTTAAGTTTACTGTTCGTAAAGCTTCTATATGTATCTACGCTTGACTGCCCATTGGGTTCACGAGCAATGAACCTTCACATCATGCCAGATTTAAAGCTTGAGCATCAGTTTGACTACTAACACAACTCATAATAGATCATCCATAATAACTGAGCCATCGAGAGGAGGGCCTAATCTTGAACTTTACAAAAGGTGGGCATGAAAATAAAGCCAGTGTTGTTTCTTGAACCTTCAACTCCCCAAGTGAGTCTATTCATGTGGATACTCATTTAAAAAATCTGGTACAGAAAGAAAACGAAAATTGTTACAGTAGAACAGGAGGTAAACTCACCCAGTTAAGTGATGACACCTAATGTTACGCATTATTAGAGGTGTGGCGTGTTGGTGCTGACACCAGCAGCTGCACCCAGCAGCTGTCTGCTAAGCTGCACCTCAACTATGTAACGCAGCCCTAAGTACACCAAATGATTCGATAGTTTGTGCAGCTAGCTTTAGCAGCAATAACTTGTTAAATTGTTTGATGTCCACAGCACTTAAGTGGCGTTTAGATCTGGACTTTGATTGCCTTGTTTGTTTGTTTGTTTTTTCTTTTTCCTTTTTCTGTCATTCTGTTGTCGATTTGCTGCTGTGCTTGAGGTCATTGTCCTTTTTGTGACCCAATTTGGGCCAGCTTTAGCTGCTAGACACATGGCCTCAAATTTTACTCCAGAACACTTTAGTATACAGAGCGGTTCATGGTCAACTCGATGACTGCAAGGTGCCGAGGTCCTGTAGCTGCAAAACAAACCCAAATCATCACCCTGTGTAACCGCTGTGGCAGACAGTTGGTATGAGGCATTTGTGCTGATATTCTGAGTTTGATTTTCTCTAAACATCACACATTATGGCCACACATCTCCACTTTGGTCTCGTCTGTTCAAAGGACATTGTTCTAAAAGTTCCTGTGGTTTGTTCAGAAGCAACTTTACATCCCTAAATTCTGCCTCCATGTTCACCCTGCCCGGGAGCCTTTCTTCTGGTAACACTTCCAAGCTAGCAATTCTTGTTCAGTATTTTTTCTAATTGCATTGTCATGAGCATTTAGTATGCTACCACAGACCTGTAAAGTCTAAGATGTAGCTCTTGGGGTTTTGGCTATTTGTCTGAACATTTCACGGTATAACTTTAAGGTGAATTTGCTGGGGAGATTTGGGCACACCTGAATGATCTGCACTATTAAACAACTAAAATTCCTGCTGTTATAAGGGCGCTCACACTTGCTGCATAGTTAATCAAGGGTATACTTACTCTCTTGAAGAAAATTATATGGTGGTGGTTTACTGTTCAGGCTACTGTGCCCTGTGGTGTAGTGAGGTGTGGAGCTTTTTTTGGTGGTACATGGCCACATTCTGAAAACACATCCCACCTCTTCTTTATATTTACAGGTGGAAAATAACATTAAATGCTAGGTTAAATTTTAGCTTTGAAAATTAATGTTTTCTTGAAAAGATACAATCAACATAGATTAAAATTGGTAATTTACCATAAATTGGTAAATTATATAATGTAGTGAGGATCTATCAGTGAAGCAGATTTTTAGGGACCAATACTCCACCTTCATACACCATCTCTGAAACCAGACTTTCCATCCTTACTTTGATTTTGACAATGAGCATGCAAAGTGAATAAGCTTCATTTGTCTCTGTAGATTTTTCAAAATGACATCAGCCACTTCAGGAATGTTACGGTCAATTTGGGATGATAATCTAATGGATTATAAAACAAGTCTTTAAATGTAGCTATTAATAATTGCCAATGCTTTCTTTAATTGAATGATAATTGAATGTGCTAATTTCTTACTTGGGCTGATGTTTATTCCGCTTTTCTCTGTGAACTTATTTGGTGGTCTCTCCTTCTCCCATAACAGCATCCCTGTTTATAGTTCCCTTTATTTTAATAAAAAATGTTCTTGGCACTGATCTGTGGTCGTCCCGCGTAGCCAGGGCTGCAGATTTTTATTGGGTGATGTCGTTTCCTGTGGGCACCGGCGTGGCCACCAGCCCGCCTGTACGGGCTTTGCATCACAAATCCGTTCTGATATTGCTGTTTGGCAGTCAAACAAAAGCTGGCACAGCGCACGCACAATTTGGAGCCCGACTTGCATTGAGCCATAGGAGCCCAGGCTTTTTACAAATAGGGTTTGCAGGCATTGATGTGCTTCCTAGTTGTTCTGCATTTGTGGACTTTAAGGTTTGGCAATTGGGATTTAATGGGCATAAGACAGGCCCTGGTGAGTTGTAAAATGCCATGTTTAGAGCGAGGGCACACGTGGTCTTGATGGATAATTCAGCCTCTTTGTGTTGTATTTTCTGTAGAGAAGCACTGAATTGAATGGTAATATCAAGAAGTGAGGTTTTGCATTTGTCTTGACTTGCAAACTAGTGAATTAGATGTTTCCAAGAACTCAAATCGGGGTTTAATGTACCCTCTCATAGCACGCCACGTCAGATTACCCGCATGGCTCATGACAACTGGCAAATCATCGGCATTAAAAAAAAAAAAGGATATGCCTCCTAATATTTGCCTGAAAATATTTGCGAGAGAATTTTTTTCACCTCGTTTTCTGCCGCTGCCCTTGAGAAATATAGCAGCAGCTGTGTCTGTTCACACCTCACCCAAAATAGTGTTTACACTATTAACATAGAAACCACAAGACCTAAGTGCCCCTCTCATGGAGCTTTGAGGATACAGCTGCTCCAAATGATGTTTTGCCTTTTCGTCAATACAAGCATAGACGTCTTTATCACACAAGCCAATCTCACTCTCTGTTTCTTACTATACTTAGTATGCTGCTCACATCATGAGGAAGTGTTGAGTTTCCAGAGCTTAAGTGATACCAGCGAAGGTGAAGAGTGCATCTGGATTTTTGTGCAGTAATATTATAATAGTTATTTAGCAATAACAAGTAAGAGTTATTGACTTTTGTATGCGCGTAGAATATAGCCAGTGATGAGTCATAGTGGAGATTTAACAGATGCTCTTCAATCTCTGTCGTTCACTGTGTGTCAGAGATAACAAATTTCAGTAACATGTGTTGTTAAGTACAGAACTCATAAGTATATGTGGTGACAGTTTTGATTAAATGAAAAAGACTTTAGGCGATCGTCCTCAGTCTTCCTCACCGTTAGCAAATTTCTGATTTAAGATGCACATCCTTTTGCACTTTCTGACACTCATGAATGCCGCCAGTTTCTCTCGCTTTCCGTGCCTGAGCACCTCGCCCCCTCACTTTCGCTCTCCTTCCTGTTAGTTTCTTTCTATTCTGGTCGTCTGACAGCGTCAGCGAATCGTGCGGCAAGCTGTCGACCCTTGCTGACCTATCACAGATGATGGTTTTTGCAGCTGAGCGCTAGCCTGGCAGTGCAGGCCGCGTTCTCCAGAACGCCCGCACACACACACACATAGACACACACAAACCATTCACACACCACATACACTCCAGGCATCTCCCTTTGAGGGTACCTACAATTTGCAACACACACACATGGAGGGACACAATCTTGCTCTCCCCCCCTCCCCCCCCTCAAAACGTAAGGAATGCTGATGGGACAGAACAAGTGCAACCTGTCTGTCAGCGTCTGCAGTGATGAGCGGAACGTACCAAGTATACAAATAGGGGTTTGTTGAGGGTGGGGGGTCTAAAATGGTTTTTGAGGTGGGAGTAAGTATTAACTCTGGAAACTTGTTGTCATGTTGATGTCATGATGATGTTATCTTCCTCTTCTCTTAGGACCCTCCCATGGCGGTAACACTGGGTCTGAGGATGGAAGAGATGATCTTCAACTTGGCTGACACACACTTATTTTTTAATGACCTGGAGGTGAGTCACAGCTGTTAACATTGTCAACAGTTTTTGCTCCGTCTTTAGCTTTTGCACAAAGCGTAATGTTGAGAATGTCATTGTTCCACTGATTTGATATACACACCTTATCATACACCAGCTTGGACTGAGCAAACGGTAGGGCACACCACTGTCAAAATTCGTGCTCACAGTCACATCTAAAGCCAATTTACAATCAACAGTTATCTTAACTTTTGACTTTTAAGTTGATACATCGTCTTCTCGTTTATCTGTATTTGTTTCTCTATTGTTTTCTCTTGTTCTTAACTAATTGTGAAGCACTTTGGTCAACTCTGTTGCTTTTAAATGTGCTATAGGAATAAAATCTGAAATGAACTGAATTGAATTAACATAATGACTTTGGGCTGTGGGAGGAAGCCTGAGGTCCAAACCATTACCCAGTTAGATACAACTGCTGCCCTCTAGTGGTGAAAATGAAGTTAACATACTGTAAATGTCACAACATGTCTATATTCTATCTTCGGCACATTGTGCTTGCAATAATTGTTATTTTTATGTGTATCTGTATACAGGAATGTGATCAGGTGCATATTGATGACGTGTCATCAGATGACAATGGCCAGGACTTAAGGTGATTATTTAAAAATTAACTTTTGTGTAAAGTTGTAGTATTCATTCATTTCTGTAGATCATATATTCAGATAAACATTAACAACATTTGTCCAGTTTGTATTTTAATATTAACTTGATGACTAAAATTTTAAAAGTATGTAGATGATACTTAACTGCATTCTTACAAATAAATGCTTGCCGTTATGTTTGTGATACCAATACCAAAATACAAATAACCATCTTGTTTTTTTTTTCTACCAGAGCAGATTTCCAAATAAAACATATTATTATTATTGACAGTACTTACAGTTTTGCAACTGATGGCTTCCATGCAGCTGCAACCAGCGCAAACCTGTGCCTGGCTACGGGCGTCCGCGGTGGAGTCGACTGGATGAGGAAACTGGCCTTCCGCTACCGACGAGTCAAAGAGTTGTATAGCACGTACAAAAACAATGTGGGGGGTAAGCCAATCAGAATAGACTCAGAACGGAGTTGAAAATGAGTTTTACTTTAGTTAAACTCTACAGGAGTTGAAATGTTCTAAAATTATATTCACACCCTGTCTGGGAAAGGGGGGAGCATTCAGTCCTGATCATCTATAAGATGTTAAAAAACTGTTTTGTTTTGGGGGGTTTTAACTTTGTATAGGACTATTTAAATATTAAAGTTAATTAATAACAGAATAGAAGAATAGAAAAGTCCCATGTTGTCACAGGGAACACTGTGCAATGAAATAGTGGAACAGTATAGACACAGATACAAATACAGCAAATACAGCTTATTTTTTAATGCTCAAATAAAATTGGAGTGCATTGTAGAGTGCTTATAGAGTAAAGAAGTTGGTGCTGTGTTTTAGGTCTGCTGGGTCCTGCTAAGAGAGACGCCTGGCTGCAGCTCAGAGCTGAGGTGGAAGCTCTGACTGACTCCTGGCTCACCCACGCACTCAAGTCCCTGTCCATAATCAGCTCCAGGTGCCACTTTCCATTTTATTTCCACGATTTACACAGATGGCAATGTCTCTTCTAGTCCTCTCTTCCTTTGATTTCCGTGGTTAAGAGTTAGGGTTGGAACTGAACACCAGTGGACACTAGAGGCACTCGGGAATCTATTCATGCATTTACCTACCCACCTCCACTGTGCATAATATGGCCTATTCTTTCTCTTTGTCCCTCAGGAGTAACTGTGTAAATGTGTTGGTGACCACAACACAGCTCATACCAGCGCTGGCCAAAGTTCTCTTATATAGTCTGGGATCTGTTTTTCCTATTGAGAACATTTACAGTGCAACAAAAATAGGTAAGCACACGTAAACACACGCATCTGTACTCATGCGTACACAGTCCATGAATTTAAAACAAAGACTAAATTAATGATTTCATTCATGGACTGAATTAAATAATACAATATATTGTGGAATAGAAGTCATAAAATAGTAACTGGATAGATACAGTACTGTGCAAAAGACTTGAGTCACTCCTCATATCTTTGTTTTTCTAGGAAAATGGGAAATAGGTGCAATGATTTATTAAAACATGCGTAAACACACACGGGAAAACAGTCCATTTGTACAATTCACACAAGTTTGAAAGTCAGTGTTTAATATGACCACTTTTATACACAGCCTGGACTCTCTTATTTAGGCTTTCTGGTAGATTCCTTGAGCAGTCATCAGGAATAGTTCTCCAGGCTTCTTAAAGACATTCAAATCTTCCCCTCTCCGTCAATAGAGTGTGTGTGTGTGTGGGTGTTTTAAATCCAGGTATGCTTTTACTGCATCCTTTCCTTTTTTTATGCTTGAATGACTCATAGGTCAGTGTTAAGATGTTAAATGGCTTAACAAGCAAAAAAATCATCCCTGTGAAAATGATCAGATATAAGAACTCGACTGAAAATGATGAAAAAGCTGCAAAAAAATAAATAAATATCGAGACCATTGCTAAACAAACTGCAAGATAATCTGGATAGCTAGAAGCAAGTAAGGGGTGACTCAAGACTAATTTAAACGTGTGCTCTTATACTACTAATGTCAATGATTTTGATTAAAAGGGAAGATGATCTTTTTGAGGTGGATGACGTCACACAATCCGAAACATAGCTCCACCCAGCAGATGTTTCATTTGCCACATTAGGCGAAGTCACCTGTGTGGGTGTAGAGTGTCTTTAGTATGACTCACTTATCCCCACACTTACAGTATTCTTCCAGCACTTATATCTGCACTCAGCTCGTGCGTTCCCGATCTGGCCTCGACACACATGTCGCTCAGGCTGCACGTCTACACTCTGAACGGACTCTAACCTCAGCTGGTTGTGACAGTGTACCGCAACCATGGCTAGTGCTGACTTACTGAAGAGTGGAAACAAAACAACTCAGACTGGGGTTTGGGTAGAAAGATACAACACTCAGGAAATGTATGTGTGTGTCACTATGTGATATGCCTTGATTCAAACAGATGTAACAATCTGATATCTTTAAAAACTAGTGTTTAAGGTCAGATGCCACGCCACTTCTGGGTACGCTATTTTTAACTATTAAATCACTAGACATCATCTTGTGTGTTTGTGTGTGTGTTCACTTCACCCTAGTACGCACAGCTCTACCTCTTCCTGTGTTTTATTTCCATCTAAACAAAGGAAAAACCTGTGAAAGCCATTTGTTTGTCTCCAGGCAAAGAAAGCTGTTTTGAGCGTATAGTCTCCCGCTTTGGCACAAACATTACATATGTTGTGATTGGCGATGGAAAGGATGAAGAGCATGCCGCCAGCCAGGTAAACAAATGACACCTGAACTTTGACCCCTCTGACCATGTGACCCTCCTTCCTCCCCCTTATTTGTTTTTTGCAGGAAAAGAGAGTTGCTTTGAACGCATAATGCAAAGGTTTGGCAGGAAAGTAGTGTATGTTGTAATTGGGGACGGTGTGGAAGAGGAACAGGCGGCCAAAAAGGTAATGGACCCGCAACCTCACCGTGACCCCCGCCTACTCAGCACAGCGTGTGCTCTGATTGGACGAAGCCCGCCTTTCTTTGCTGCTGCAGTTTTGTGTTGGTCCTTTACTTTTTCTGGTCTACTTGCTTTGGTTTTTGTTTTGTTTTTTTCATGGAGTGACAGGAGACTTTTGCAGCCGTCAGAGTGAAAATTTGAGAATGAGCCTCAGCTGCTGATGGATATTTTGCACCAGCTTTTTCAGCGTCAGCTATTCCAAATTTGTGTCAATAACAGATTTTTATTAGATTGACATTGGCATCTGCAATTGTGTAATGAATGGCTGTGTAAATGTACACGCTGACTGGGCTGTGAACAGCCTCATTTGTTCAGAGCAATGATCCTGCCGTATCCTGTGACGTGTCTCCTGTTATGTGTTTTTAACTGATGTTGTAGTTGTATAACAAAAAAAAGGGAGATAAGTAGTGATCTATTTTAAGTTTGCTACACCAGAATATTTTCTTAATCCTCTCTTCTACAGCTTTGGGTTTCATTCATCGTGCTGGGTGCTGGGGTTGTTAAAAGATGGCTTTGCATTTTGGGATATACTCTTTTTTTTATTTTCTTACTGAGCACTAAATACATTGGATTTGGATGGTTTTCAACATTAGCATCATCTTAAAATGGGTTCAGTCCCCCTCCTGGCCCCCATCAGTCTACACACAATACTCCACAAGAACCTAGTATAATAGGATTTTGAAGTGTTTTGTCAAGTTATTAAGAATAAAAACCTGGAATAACCCATTTGCATGACTACCCTTCACTTGTGTTAAAGCTCCTTTGGCAGCAGCGAACGGAAATGAACCTTCAAGCTTTCATTTGAAGATTTCTCCAGTTCTCCTTAGCAAAATTGTTAAACCTCAGCCAGCTCTGTCAGACATTTTCAGGACTCTCCAGAGGTGTTTAGGTCTGGACTCTGGCTGGGTCAGTCCAGGAGTTTTCCCAGAGCCACTCCTGTGCTTTTTTCCTGCTGAAATATAATCCTGAGCACTCTGACAAAGGTTTTCACTCAGGATTTCTCTATATTTTCTGCCTTCATCATTCCCTCTATCCTTACTGGTTTCCCAGTACTTGACAGAAAATTACTGATGGAGCATAATGCTGCCACCTCTGTCTTTGACTGTAGGATTGGAATTAATGAGGTGATGCCCAGTGCCTAGTTTCCTCCATGCGTCTGTCTTCATTTTAGATCAGATTGGATTACTGTCTTAATGAATGTTTCTCCCATCCCTACAAAGGATTTTATTCATAGTGACTACTGGGTTCTTAGTTACATGGCCTCCGTCCCAGTTACGGAGTTTGGCTGAAACAAGGAGGACATTTAATAAAAGTAGGAAGCGCCACAACTGTGAGTGTCATAACAACAGGTTTGTTATCATTCATCCATTCATCCATCCATCAATCTTCTGCCACTTATCTGGCACTGGGTCATCAGTCTATTCACAACACAGGGGTCATGTTTACCTCTGTAGCATCCCCTTTTCTTTTAACAACAGTCTGTAAATGTCTGGGAACTGAGGAGACCAGCTCCTGGACTTTTGGGAAAGGAACGTTGCTCCATTCACACAGTCCAGTGTCATAGCATCAGAAATGCAGGCTTTCGAACTGAGCACTCTGTAGTCCATTTTACCAAAATTTTGATTCATCTGACTGCAGAACAGTTTTCCACTTCCAAAACTGAGGTTATTGTACTAAAAATCTTAAAGATACAGTGTCTAACCAGATGCTTACTCTGGATGGCTTTACCTTGGCCTCCAGTAACACTGGGATGAGTCTTGGAGTCTTTTTTCACCAGGATGTCTCCTTCAATGCACATATTAAATATTGTAAGGTAAAGACCTTACAATAAAAAGCACCTTGTGGCAACTGTTGCTGTGATTTGGTGCTTTATAAATAAAACTGAATTCAACCTGATGCTCTTTTCATACCCAATCATGTTAATGGACTGCCTCAAGTTAACTTGATAAGTAGCAAACTCTTCATCTAGATATTTGTTTTAGCACCACTTTTAGGCTTTTCATGTCCCCATCCAAACTTTTTTGTGATATTTCGCTGCCATCAACTTCAAATAAGCCAACATTTCTCATAAAATGGTATATTTTCTCAGTTTAATATCTTTATTAAAATATGGGTTTATGAGATTTGCAAATCATTGCATTCTGTTTTTATTCACATTTCACAGAGTGACCCAGCAGTTTTTTGGGGTTACGCATGAAGACAATATTTCTGTCTCTAATTTTAGTACAGTATCACAGGACTCTGAAAACTCTGTTTTGTTATTGTGGAGTATTATGTGTAGACTGTGTTTATTAAAAAACTGGATTCATTTCAAGATTAGTCTAAAACATAATAAAATGTAGAACAGGATGTAAAAACTTCCCACATACAATTTTGGCACTACTGTTAAACCTTTTTAGGAAACTATTGACTTCAAGCTACAGTCAGCAAAAAGTTAAATTACCTTAGCATAAAGGCTGGAAACATTGGGGAAACTGGTGTTTTAAAAAGTAAAAATTTCTTAGTCTTTACAGCTCACCAATTTAGTTATATCTTGTTGATTTAATTATAATGAAAAAAATATAATATATAATATTTTTATAAATATAAAGTCAAAAACGACAGCTGCAGGGATTTTCTATGGGTTATATGAGTGTTTCAAAGTAGAGGCTAGCATCAGTCAAAGTAGAGGCTAGCATCAGTCAGCACAAATCTTGTTATCCTTCATACATTTTTTAAAGTTCTTTGTACGTATTATTGCTGATACATATATGTTACAATTAAGTTGATGATATTGAGAATTGCCCTTTGTAGATTTTTGTGCTTTTTTTAAGGCTAAGGTACCTATTTTTAAAATTTTTATGCTAAGCTAAACTGACGAACCGCTGGCTGTAGCTTCACCAAGAGGGGAGAGATGAATGATATAAATTGTGTCATCTGATGTAACCTTCTGAACAGAAGGATAAGCATAATTCCCAAAATGCCACCCTTTGTCTTAAAGCCTTAGAAATGCATGGATTTTTGTTTGCAGTGCAGCTACAAGCTACAGTAGTGTAGCTTGCATGTGGTTAGGCGGTGGTGGTGTGCAACAGTGATAATTGTACGTCTGATTTTAATGATGTGTGTCCACTCCGCAGCACAACATGCCTTTCTGGAGGATATCAAGTCACTCTGACCTGCTGGCATTACACCAAGCACTGGAGTTTGAGTACCTGTAACTATTATAGCAATATGGACTCATTGCATTGTCACATGGACACGGTCAGCCAGGCAGCCCCTTTCTTTTGTATAACTATTTAAGAACACACGACACTGCAAGTGTTTCTGTGATTACTTTCGTTTCCTGTCTTGTTTTTGAATGTCTGGATTTACAAACTCGTAACGGTCTTAAGAGGTTAAAGGAGGTAAAGAAGAGGAAAGTGGGATTAGGAAAAGGCTATCCGACACATCCTTGCTCAGCCCCCCTGGTCCTGATGCTGGGGACAGACCTCTGAAAATCCAGTCTGCTGTTCTTGCAGCTGTAGCAGGCTAAAACTGTCAAGGCTTAAGACCTTCCTTGGACTGGGAGGATTTTTTTTTTTTCCCTTGAGATCTAGTTTGTGGTCAGAGCACCCAGGTGGAAATGAGGACTTGTGGCATCACTTGGGGGGGAAGATCATTGGCTATGCATTAATTTGAAGGCTTCTCTGTACAGACCATATCATGTATACTGGGATAACAGCTTTTTTTGTAAGGGTTTTGTTCCCAGTGGTATAATAATCACGACAAAAGAATGCAGTCTGTGGTAGAAATTTGTGTAAATTATTTACAATAAACTTACATGACAGTGGTAGGGTTTTGGGGTTGTTTTTCTTTTTCTTTTTGGTCAAATAATTGGAAATTTTGAGGCTCTTTTGTTTTTTCCTTCTGGTTTTTGTATTTTGTTTTCTTTCTGGTGGGTGGGGCTTGAAGATGTGCGTCATGATGTGTTGTGCCTTAATGTGTTTGAATGTCTTTTCTTTATTCAGAAATGTCTATGTATGTAGATATAAAGGAGAAAACTTATCCACATGACCTATGCATCTTCTTTCATAAAAGAAACAAGATCCTTAGCACAACCTGTGATACTCTGAAAATAAAGTCACAAAATAACAGGGCTATAATAAGAAGGGAGAGCAATCTGTTAGTGAGCACACTGAGCCTAAAGCTAGAGTTTAACATCCCTATTGTGCTCTACCTGAACAGATTGCCTTTGAACCTTATACTGCATACCTGACTCCTCTTAAGGTTATTTTCATGGTTTTTGCTTAAAAAAAAAACATGAAAACCCAAAAAACAAACGCACACACCACACAGGTACCATTTCCTATTCTGCTGATGTACTGAGAGAGATGACAAACAATAGAATATTTTGATTTTTTTTTCTAAATTCAGAATAATAACTGTCCCATATTCAATATCCATTTTATGTACATTGGAGAATTCTAGGCCTTTGTTTTAATTTGATTACGGTTTATTTATTGCTCATAAAAACCATCAGAATACTTGATTTCAAGCAGTATAAACACTCTTTTGGTCTGCTCAAGTACCCACAACCTTAAGGAAGACTGCTGACTTGACAGTTCTCCGGGTCATGATCATTAACACCTTCCATAAGAAGGGTAAGCCACAGAAAGTCACTGTTGAAAGGCTGGTTCACAGTGCTGTATCAACAGATATTCATGGAAAACTGACTGGAAAGGAAAGTTGTCGTAGGAAAAGGTGCACAAGCAATGGGGATGCCCGCTGCCTTGAGGGCATTGTCAACAACTTGGGCGAGCATCACAAGGTGGACTGGTGTCAGTCCAGGAGACACCAGATGGAAAGAGGCTACAAATGTCACATTCCTCATGTCAAACCACTGCTGAACCAGAAATGCGAGGAGCATCTTACTTGAGCTGAGGAGGAAAAGAAATGGACTGCTGCTCTGTGGTCTCAAGTCATCTTTTCAGATTAAAGTAAATTTGGGATTTTCGTTTGAAAATTAAGGTCCCTGAGTCTGAAGGAAGAGTGGAGATTCACCCAGTGAAGTTTTTTCAGTCTGTGATTTGGATTTTCATGTCAAATACTAGTGTTGATGGTAGTCGGTCCATTATGTTTTATCAAGTCCAAAGTCAATACAACCATTTACCAGGAGATTTTAAAGCACTTCATGCATCCATTTGCTTACAATCTTTATAGAGATGCCAATTTCCTTTTTCCAGCAAAACCTGGCTCCTGCTTGCAGTACCAAACCTAATGGCTTCCCAACTGAATCTAACATGAACACGTGTTCTCTGTAGAGTTGCTAAAAGTCAAAGGGAAGATGGAAAAATAATCCGACACCAAAATACAGACAATCTGAAGGCTGCTGTCAAAGCAAACTGGACTTTGATTATCAACTCAGCAAGGCCACAAACTGATGCAGTAATTTGAAGCAAAGGAGACTCCATTGAGTTCCATTTAAATGAAGCTGGGCATTTCTGTATTATAAATTAATGATCTTAGGAAATATTCTAATTATCAGGCTTGATGTATGATTTCCTTGAGTTATAACCCATTATAATTAATCCCAAAATCAAAGGATTGAAATATTTCAAGTCATACTTGATAAAAGAATTATGCAACAAACTCGTGATAGTCTGGCTTTTTGGTGTACTCTATTGTAACCTGAGGAAACGTATGCAAACCTGCCAAGCTGCACAAGGTAAATGGTAAGCTTCTCGTGCAAAAGGATTTCACATGCATCATTTTATGTAAAAAAAATAATTAATAATAATACATAAGCGCTGTTTATTAGAACTGGTGGTTTTCCATGTCATTTTTTGACACTAGTACTATAGCAAATAGAACAATCTAGAAAACCAATTACTTCGATGGTATTCATCTCAACTATTTCATTTCTCTCCAATTAGGTAACTTATTCCTTTATATTCTTTCTTGGATAATGTTCCATTTAAGTGCTTTCATTTGATGTTTGCGTTTTAACATTTCAAAGCTCTGTCCAATGTAATACATTGGGAGGCATTCAGTATTACACGAAAAACAATTTATATAAGTTTTTAAAGATGTTTTGAAAGCTTCAACAATGTTCATTATCTGACTGGCTTTTTAGTTTTCAGTCAAACCAGCTAACAGACAGCAACACTCCATGGAGCCTAAATCATAGTAAGTGGACTCAACTTGAGGTCAAGTTAAGGTCACCAGGATTTGAACTCTTACTAGATGCTCCAATGGCGTGAATTTCAAAACTGCGCATTGCACGGTTCAAGTTTCACTCGTTCATACTCACAAATTTGGGATCCATGCTGCTTGACCATCAACGTTTTCTGGCTAAGCAGTAACAATGTTATCCAGAGGGCAAAGAGCTTTTTCAAAATTAAAAAAATTATATAAAAAAATAAATCTGAAATTCTCAATTTGGAGAAAGAGCTCATGAAATGATGCACTAACCAAGCAACAAGATTGGTACACAGTGAAATAATGCTCAATATCCAACCAAGCAACTCAAATCAATAACACACTCCAGAGCTTCATTTCATCGTTTTATTGACACTTCATTTCTTGGACTTGAAGTATTCCTCAATCACATCCTTGGCCTGGGACTCCTTGCCATAATCCTGTAAGGGGGATAAATAAATAAAATTAAGGTCAACTGAGCCCAATATCACAGACATGTATGCCTACAAACATTAAACAGCCATTTGGAAATAAATACAAGTTTATTAGGCAAGGGAAACATAACGAGCTACAATTAACATGTCTCCAGCTATATTTAAACACTACTTGTTTCAGTCTTTGTCATAAATTATGGCTCAATGCAGTGTGGAGGTGATCAGCTTGTTACACCGTGTCAACAACTCACCTCTGAATTTCATTTAGTTCAGGCACACATGTTTACTGCAGTTGTGGTATAGGTATGCTGCTTATACACCAACTCAAGATACCCTGATTTTATAACTACACTAGTGATGACGCCGTGGCTCGCCTTCTAACTGGTAATCGTAGGTTTGAGTCTATCACCCCATTTCTCTCTGGCCTCCAATTAAACACTGCATTGATTTCAAAATCCTACTGCTTACTTATGAAAAAAAAAAAAAAAAAAAAAAAAAAAATCATAGATAACATTGAACCCAGCTACCCTATTGATCTCCTTAGTGGTTATACTCCCAGCAGAACACTGAGATATTCTGACCAATTGCTCTTGGTGCAACCTAGGTTACAGCGGAAAACCAGAGGTGACCGTTCCTTCGCTTCAGTTGCACCCAACCTCTGGAATAACCTCCCTCATACTATTCGCACGTCTGATTCAATCCAGACCTTCAAGTCTCGATTGAAACCCCACCTTTTTAGCTTAGCCTTCCCGGCCTCCTACAGCATGCCTTTTAAGTGTACTTTCTTGCCCTTCCCTTTCTTTGCCTATATTGTTTTATTGTTTTTATCGTTAAGTCTTGCTTGCTTATCTGCGTACTTGTATACTTGGTTAATCAATGCCTTCCACCTGCTAGCTTCTCTGCTATCTGCTTTTGTACTTTACTACTGTTTTATTGGATGATGTGAAGCACTTTGGCTACCTCTGGTTTTAAATGTGCTAGACAAATAAAGTTGTATTGTATTGTGATCATTAAAGGGAAGAGGAATTGCATGGATTGCCTTTATAGCACCTTTTTTGGTACTCTATGTAGCCATCCTTAGGGACCCCGGACACCACAGGCAGATGACGGGGCTTGTACGCTGGCTCCTCTCTAGCCAGGAGTTAAACAGCTGCATGGCATGAGACACAGCAACTGCACTTGACTGGCAAATATAGTCTTAACTCATAACTCTGTTTCTTTCGCTGTTATGTTAGAGGGATCTCACTGAATTTCCATTTAAGGTTTCCTATATAGATCAAAAGGCGAATCAAGTGAATTCAGACTAGCCAAAGAAAGAAAGCAACATAATTACCTTAACAACGACGCAGCTGCAGCCAACCACCTTGCGTGGTTTACCCTCGCGGTCGATCTTGCACAGACCAACCCACTCACCAAGCTTCTTGTTGTCATCAACCTGCCAGAGTTTAAAAGGTCACTTCAACTTCATGAATGAATTTAAGTCAACACAGTAAAAATAATAATAAGCACGGGTAGAATAGTGCATTATAGTCCAGGCTCAACTGTATCTCAGACAGGCTCAACTGTATCTCAGACAGAAATTGGGTAACAATTGGCAATCTCCTCACAGTGTTCAGTAGAGGGAGCCAAATTGTCATCAGCGATACAGCAGTGCTACATTCACTTTATGCAACTGGTTTAAAAAAAATAAATAGAAGAACGCAGTCCAACTGTCCATGAACATCAAACCAAACCCAAGAAAATTCAGTACCTTGATGAGATTGATCTGATGCTCGGCGCAGAGGGCCTCCACCAGCTTGACGTACATGGGCTCATCGCAGTTGGCAGCAAGGACGCAGAGATGGGCCTGACGTCTATGAAAGAACAGGGGGGGGAAAAAAAATGAACTCCCATTAAAAGGCTACTACATTATACCATTCACACTTTAAACTGATAGGATGGCTCAGATAGACGTTTTAAGTTAAAGCTCTCTAAAAGGTTTAAGACTTACTTGTCCAGAGCCTTGGCAGCCTCACGGATACCGCGGGCCAGGCCATCGTGGATGAGTGCGGTCTTGAGCACTTCAGGGAGAGCGGTGTTGACATCCATCACACCTCCGGCAGGACTGCTGTTGGAAGTAAGATAAAAACAATCTTAAAATTTTGAGGAAGATGAGCACAAGAAATTGGGGCCTCTTCAGCTGAGCTTTTGGCATGTCAGAGCGGCGAGCGTCTCACTCATTGTAGAGTGAAGGGGTATCCGACAAAAGATGGGATCATCAGTCATGCACAAAAGCTCAGCTGGCAGAAAAACACAATAATGAAATTTCAGAATAATATCCAGACTAAAAACTTAAATCTATACCAGGTTTATCAAGCCTTCCTGCATCTAAACTGGACTACGACGGTTTGGAACTCCTCTCTTGCCAAGTTACAATTAGTTGTAAATATTGCAGCCAGACTGCTGACGACATGATATATTCCATCAAGGTGTACATGTTTGGCTTCTCAATCATTTAAATCTGAGCTGAAGAAAGGCCAACTGAGTCAGTGTTCTACACAACACTGTCACTAGGTTTCAAATAAGTTACTGCTAGCATGTCAAAGCCCTTAAATACTTCAGATCAGTGAGAAGACTTCAGGTTACTGAAAAACATGCCTGTTTAAGACTCCACATATATTTTTCATACATAGCTGCACTAAAGGCAGGACTACTACTTCTAAACCCTTTGACTGTATTCACATATGAAGAGCAATATAACAAAGATCAAGGTGATTACACTAGTGATCATTAAAGGGAAGAGGAATTGTAAACGTCAGTGAAGCTGCCGCATATCAGTATCTCAGGTTAATTTTAAACTAGATTTACTATTGTGTGATTGTATAAACCTGTTAAACATTAGCCCCCTGGACCGGACTATGGACATGCCTTATTTATGAGCTTTCTATTATGTGCCTTTCTCTCATTTTTGTACACATTTCTTGTGACTGTATACATTTCTCCTGTTTGCAATTTATCTGGCTGGTGACCTGTTACATTTTATTCCTACACAGTTGGTGTTGTACAATTGCGTTGTACATGTACAATGACAATAAAGGGCTATTCAATTCAATTTTATAGTAAATTGCTACATGCGTGCCGGTAGTATAACTGAACCTCTATCCCTGCTAAGCTAGCAACTTGTCTCATGTGAAATATTCTCTTTTATGCTATAAAGCACACTGTTACCAAAAAGCTTATGTTTACAAGGTCACTATCCTCTCCTAAACAAATTTCAGCTGTAGTTTAACTACGGCTCGTTTAAGTAACTTTTATTATCAAGTCATCATAGACACAAATGTCTTGCTCACCCTTCCTCGGCCATTGTAGATTTGCGATGGATGGTGAACTAAAAGTTCTGCAATGAAGAAGAAATGTGATATAAAAGTTATTATTCATTGTAAAGCGCCAACTCTTATGAATGTACAATTTAGGATGTTTGATTAATCCAGACGATTGTGTCAGGAGTTGAGGGAACGCACCTTTCCTGCAGATAAGCAGCGAGTAAAGAGGACGTCATAAGCCCGCGACGCGAATTTAACACCAGCAGGCCCCATCTGCGCCTCACTGTGGCGCCAGCTAAGTTGCCTGTTGTAGCTTTAGTTAACAGCTGAAACTACAAGTTGCCTCCTAGATATTATTCAGGCCTGCCAATACCGGCGAAAAACACGTTTTATGACCCACAGACACAATTCAGACAAATACATCTCAAGGACAGATGCACATTTATTCATGTCGTTAGATAAACTCGTCATATGGGGTACTTCTTAATGTCATTCAACATTTCCCATTGGACATTTTCACAGTGTAAACACTGATCCTCCTCAGAAACAGAAACAGTGGATTTTGATTTTACTGGAATTTTCTTCCTTTACATGTTTAGAGGAAAACAAGCAAACCAAAGAAGTTTAAACTTTAAGAAAACGTTAAAAAAAAAAGATAAAACGTAAATAATAATCCATAAATGCAAAAGATGCATAATTTTCCTCAGAAATGTGTTTTTTTTTTTATTTTAGGAAATAGATTTTTTCAATAGAAAACATAATAACATAAAATATTATCCTCTCTACCAACTAATAAATAAATAAGTACATTTAACCAGCTCTCACATGAGAGATGAGTAGAAAACAAAACAGCATACAATACAATAAATAAGCATCTTCTTTGATGTATAGATAATCAGAGCAAATTCATAGGAAGAGTGATGCTGTATTTTTAAAGGAGCCACATTAAACCGTGACCATGCTACTTCCTGGCTTTTTAGTGAAGTGGAAAAAATTGCTCCCTAGTGGCTGCGGGGGCCCTATGCATCTCTAAAGTCTACTTACAGCAATAAATTGCTCTGCAGAGAACTTTATAATGCATGATTTAAGACTGCATCACATTTTATTGTACTTGAGCTTCATTGGAGCTCTGTTGCTTTAACATTAGACACCCTGATTTTATCATTTCAGCCTTAAAGTCAAAAAGAATTGCCTGGATGTCTTTTGAATCTTTTTCTCTCAAATTCACACCAATTTTCATTTCGCATAAATGATTACTTTAGAAATTTGTTAGTGAGTTTCCATTCTTCATTTTACTACAACAAATCAAAATACTTTTTACACCTGTTCTGTACGGGATGTAGTCATTGCGGATTCAGACAGGGGGGGAAAGTAAACAAGATAGCAAAATTGTCAGGATCCTGGGTCATTTTACCTAGCGTTATTGGTTTTCCTGTATTCCTGTGTCATTTTAAGTTCATTTGTTATTCTATGGGTCCTAAGTTGTTCAGGTTAATTTACTAGATTTCCCCTCATGTCTTTATCCCCCCTTGTCTCACTCTGTGTGACCGTGTATATAGTGGTGTGAGTTATTGTGCTTTGTTCATACTCCTCATGTTCTGTGTTTTCCTCTTTCCGTCATGTTCTCTCTGTGTACTCTCTGTGTTATGTTTAAGGTCCACGTCTTGGTGTCAGCATTTTCAGTTTCATGTCCTCCCCGCGCTGTCATGTGTAATTGTCCTCACCTGTGTTCCCCGTGTGCTTCCACTTCCCTCATTACCTTCTGTGTATTTATATCAGAGTCTCGCTTTGTTCCATGTTGCGTTGTCCCTCATGCTGTGTGTTCCCCTTGTGTGCCTCACTGTGAAGTTTAGTTTGTATTTTCCCAGTATAGTTTAATTTTGTATCTTTTCCTCGAGTCTGCAATAAAGCAGTGCTTTTGAGTTTATTCCCCGTGAGTTTGGGTCCTCTCCTGCCTGCACACAGCCGAAACATGACAAAAATAACATCATAGTTTACCCTCACACTATATCTTGCAGAGACGAACACAGTAACTTAAACAAGTACATCTTAAGGACAGACTCACATTTAAGTGCTTAGACACAATTTTAATTATATTAATGTAATATTTAAATAAAGGTTGGTCAAAATAATTTAGTCATTCATGAGAAGTGATGCATTAAAGTAAACGCTTTTAATAATGCCACTAAGTTTAGATATGTACTGCTTTAAAGCAAGAACATAAAGGTCACAACAGCTGCGCATGAACTGATAACCGTGTTCCTAGCAATGCAATGACACTATTTCTATGCCTATCTACTTGTTAGACTATTATCCTGCTTATGACATAATCACCCTGTTTATCAGGTCACGCGTGTTGCCTTCTTGTTCAAATAAAGATGTGATCTAATTTCCCATCAGAGAATTTCAAATCCTGCAATGATTTACCCAGATGTCAATATGTGCTTAACTTGTTGTCCATTACAAACATAAGTATTCTCTAATTCTCTTTTCTAGTTCTGTTACTGATATTCAGTAATGTTAGAAAAAAGGCAATATTTAATACAATAGGCCAGGAAGTGTTTTCATAATGTTCAGACCCTCTGGCCTCCAAAGTAATAAGACTCTTTAACACGCAAGTGAAATATACCTACCAGCCACTTCATAAAGTACACCTGTTCAATTGTTCATTCACTCAAATATCTAATCAACCAATCACATGGCAGCAATTCAATGCATTTAGTAGGGTAGACATGGCTAAGACAACCTCATTAAGTTCAAACTGAGCATCAGAATGGGGACGACAGGTGATTTAAGTGGCATTCAACGTGTTAAGCGTTAGGGCCAGATGCTTTTGAGTGTAGTTCCACATCGGTAGAAGATCAGTTGAACACCACAGCCTGCCTGAGTAATGCAGTTGACAGTGTCCATCCCACAGTGTGCAGATGTGTACTGATGGCTGCTTCCAGCAGGACAAAGCACCATTCCATTCCTCAAAGCGCAAATCATCACAAACTGGTTTCTTGAACATGACACTCAGTTCACTGTCCTTAAATGCCCTCAACAGCCACCAGATCTCAATCCAACAGTGCACTTTTAGGATGTGGTGCAATGGGAGATTCACATCGTGGCTGTGCAGCCAACAAATCTGCAGCAACTGTGTGATGCTGTCATGTCAACATGGACAAAATCTCAGATGAATATGTGTCACACAGAATTAAGGCAGTTCAGAAGGCAAAATGGGGTCTAACCATGTACTAGCAAGGTGTACCTAAGATGATACCTTGCTGATGATACAATATTAGAAAGTTGGATAAATTAACAACTTTGTTTTTATTTCCTATTAATTCAATCCCATAAGCCTATTGAACATGCTCAGTTTTGAAGTGTAGTATCACTGTGTGTTAAAATAATATACAATATAGAAACATAAGGAAATACAGCATAGTTTCAGATAAGATAAGATAAGATAAAACTTTATTAATCCCTCGGGTGGGTTCCTCTGGGAAATTCGGTTTCCAAAAGCACAGCACCGACAGAAGTTACAGAGTTACAGAATATTATACACACACACACACACACACACACACACACACACACACACACACACACACACACACACACACACACACACACATATATATAAATACAGAGACATATATAAATAAAATATACGAAGGGGATAAATAGAATAAATAGGAATAAAAATAAAAATACAAGTGAATTGCACATTTCAAGTATTGAGGTCTATTGCACCATTGACTATTAGCAAAAGTATTGCACAAAAGGTATTGCACAGTGAAGTGAAGAGGCACTACAGCTTAGTTGTTCCCCCCTCCTTTGTCCTCCTGTTTCCCCTCCCTCTCCCCTCCAGAGAGGAGGACATATGCGGACATATGCTCACTGCAAGAAGAATAAATGGTCTGATTTGCCAAATGTCATAATAAGTTATTTTAAATTTTACTGTTACACAAATACATAAAATGTAAACCATCTAAAACCCAAAAAAGAGTAGCTTTCTCTTAAAGGCTTTTCTTTCTTCCTGACATGTAACAAGAGGAAAAGCAGAAGTGGTCATATTATTCATACAGGATCTCTGCTCGACTTTTCTCAAAACATCCTGTTTTGAGAAAAACAGCATGAATTCTGAAAAAAACTCATGGCCCAATTTGGGGTTTTTTTTCTACTAAAATGACATCGATCTTCTTCCATTAATAAGTTAAGTTAAATGTTTTCTTTTTCTTTTAAATATTTCCACAGGTGTTGTGGAAAAAAAGATAAAACCCTCTCATCGTCTCATCTTTAATGATTGATCAAAAAGTCAACATGTGTTCAGGTTGCAGTCCAATACAGGTGGACCTTTTCGTTTAAAATAGTTACTGGATCTGTTCTTGGGGAACATGAGAACGTTTTTATTAAAGACTCTGAGGTCCTTCTGTTAGCGCAGCAGTCTTGCAGGATTTAAAAAGGTAAGAGGCCTATATAAACACCTTTTGGTGTAAACAAAATGACTAAGGTATTATGGTATTATTTTACAGTGACTGGCCAGCACTGAAGACACAATATGATCCTCATTTTTGATGAAAAACGACATTTTCTTTTTCACTTGTCTCTTGGTGAGTTACTGGAGGCTTTTGTCTCAGTTTGACTTCATGTGGACGTGTGTTTTCTTGAGTGTAGTGAGATATATTATTAGATGACTGAAAAGTGTTAAACATTTTTTAACGGATGAATTTAAAATTATCCGGGACCCTCTTATGTTCCCGATTTGTAAAATATTTGACAAATTATTGACTACAGTGAAGGCTTTTAACTAAAGAATGCTGTTTTATATCTAAACCTCTGGGCTGTCAGGCTTAATCAGATCACTTTTGCGATATGTATTTTTGCTGCAGGCCTGTTGAGTTTCCTGCAGTTTACAGGTCAGTAAGTAACTCATGAGACTTTGATTTCTACATTAAAAAGATAAAAATTGTGAAATGTGGTTGAGGACAAGGTGACACATTGTGCATCCTTTGTGGTTTTGTTTTTCTCATATCCAGAATGTGAGAATATTAGGCTGGTCGGACCTTCGCGTTGCTCTGGCAGAGTGGAGGTCTTCCACAAAGGCAGTTGGGGAACTGTCTGTCACGATCAGTGGAGCATTGCTAACGCTGAGGTGGTGTGTCGAGAGTTAAGCTGTGGGACAGCTATCGAGGCTAAAAAAGACGCCTTCTTTGGACAGGGAAAGGATGAGATCTGGTTGGATGACGTACAGTGTACTGGGCACGAGTCTTCCATCCTTCAGTGTCAGCACAAACCGTTTGGGGTAAATAACTGTGGCCACAATGAAGATTCAGGAGTGGTCTGTTCAGGTAAGCCCCAATGATGTTTGACATATTTTTGTTTTCCCTCACAAACCTTCATAGAAAACCTTTTCTTCGAGAAAATGTGCTAAGACATTTATTTTTTTGCTGCCACATGCTAACAGCTTTCTCAGTCCAATATAATATCACTTTAACAAATGCAACATGTTTAGGTTAGGTAGGTGGATTTTTTTTGTCACATTCTACCATTTTCCAGTCTTTCTGCCAAGCTAAGCTAGCACTGCATTAACAGTTAAAGTTATCAGAAGTCAGGCAGAATTCATTCACATCAGCAAGATGTCAAAACTGCCCCTTTTCGTAAAATGTGGAACTGTTGTTGAAATTGAGAAATCCTGTACAACCTAAGAGAAAACCAAAGAAAACCAAAAAAAAAAAAAAAAAAAACCTAAGAGAAAACCAGCTAACACAGCAATTATGTTAGCTCACCATGTTATGTGGTTTAGGTTTCTCGTTGCTGCAACATTTCCACAATTGTTAGGCTTTGAGAACAGCCATCATGGAGTCACATTTGTTCTTCTTGAAAGAAGCAAGAAGAAAATGTGCTATACATATAGCATTTAAAGATAAAGTACATGTCTTATGATTTAATTTCATTTTTGCTCCTTCTATTGTGGAAAGAAAAATGATGTCACATACTTTTATGCATGAGTCAGTATATTTAAAAAGTGTATTTAAACTGTGCTAAGATATATTAATTAGTATGTTTATCTTGCCCAGACACTAAAAAACATTTTGATCAAACATTACGCACACAGTCCTGTTGAAAACAATTTGCAGTGTATGACTCTTGATACATTAAAAGTTTAGCTTTGATTACAAACAATTATTTTGTGCATTATCAAGAATTTAATATCAATTAAAAACAGGTAAATTAACAGTTTGGCTTCTCGGGAAGTAAACTTGAGCTTTTGAGATAGTGGAAGACAGATTTTTTTTTGCTGGCAAGAGCATTCTCCTAGTCTTGAGGGTATCAGCAGATACTTATGAGAGCAGTATTAATTTCTCCAATTGACCTTTAACATTCTTTTGCTTTCCCAAAACGTTGATTTTGTTCATCTGCACGTAGCGTTTTTAGTGGGAGAAATGTTTTGTCACTCATCCAAGTGACCTCTTCAGTCTCAGTTTGCTGCAGGCCAGTGGACACTCTTTCAATGATGAGGATGTACACATCGTGGAGGAGCGCTGATTGGAGCGAGGAGTCAAGGAGTCCATTTACGTGAAAAGGGAAAGACCATCTCTGAATCGAGGTGGGGGCCTAAGGGTACATCTTTCACCATCTTAAAGCACTGTGATTGCAGCCATTCCCCAACTCTCTGTGAATGCTACTTATGGCCATTGATCAGTGGTCTTTGACCAGTTGTTGTTGATCAATGATCATGACAATTTGCATATTAATGATCAAAGAACTGACCTCACAGCCCATTGTTCATTCAGTAGGCTGGTTTCAGTTATTGTTCAAATATACTGTTTATAAGGTTGGGGAGACCTGCAGTCAGCTGAGACTGAAGAAGTCACTTCGATTAGTGAGGAAACGTTTCTCCCACTGAAAACGTTACGTCCAGATGAACAGAATAAACCTTTTGGGATTTACTTACTTACGGATGATTAAGCATGCACCAAGACATTCTTTTGTTTTCTTTTGGTAATATGCTTTAGATGCCAGTTTCTTCCAATTTGGTTCTGACAAAGTGAAAATCTTCACTAGAATTAGTAGTATTATTGTATATAGACTATGGGAAATACAGACACACTGGCTGATTGTATTATTATTTATGAAACATATTATTATTTTATTACATTTAATATCCACATCATTTGCAGAACATGTGCGCTTTGAGAAAGGAACCACTCGTTGTAATGGCAGAGTGGAAGTCTACCACAAGGGTCAGTGGAAAAGAGTTTGCAATGACTGGGGCAAGGAAGCAGCTCAGGTGGCGTGCAGAGAAGCCGGCTGCGGCGATCCTCTCGGTCAGAATGAAACACCATATTTTGGAGAAGCACATGAACTGTCTGCCATCAAAACCACTTGCTCTGGAAATGAGAACTCAATCTCACAGTGCAAACTTAAAGATTTCAGAGAAAGCTGTGTTGATGCTACTGTTGTCTGTGCAAGTAAGTTGGCCATGGTACATGGCCAGTAAAATTAACACTGTTAGACTGTCCCTTTCTGAAAGAAAAACCATGCCCCTAACTTTTTTTTTTTGTTCTTAACAGACAGTCAACCCATTCGGCTGGTGAATGGGACTAATCGCTGCTCTGGTAGAGTGGAAATCTACTATAAAGGACAATGGGGAACAGTTTGTGATGACAAATGGGGGATGCAAGATGCAGCTGTAGCTTGTCAAGAGATGAACTGTGGGAATGTTCTCTCAGTCAAGTACAAGGCTTACTTCGGGAGAGGCCAGGGTCAGGTTTGGTTGGATGAGATGGAGTGCACTGGTCATGAAATGTTACTCGCTGACTGCCCTCACAAAGATTTTGAAGAACATGTCTGTGACCACAATGAAGATGCTGGTCTTGTGTGCTCAGGTAACACAGGCTCTGTTCTGTTTGTTTCTCAAAACTGAGTTTTAATGACAATCCCAATGATGCCAAATTTTGCTTTGCAGAGACAGTCAGATTGATAAATGGGAGTGACACTTGTTCTGGCAGAGTGGAGGTTTTCCATGATGGCCAATGGGGGAAACTTTGTAGTAATAACTGGGGTCTTAAAGAAGCTACAGTCATATGCAAGGAGCTCGACTGTGGAGCTCCAAAAAATTCCAAAGACACCTTCTACTTTGGTGACAGCTCACTGCGAGGGCTCACAAGTAGATGCTCTGATAATGTGAACTCTATCAGCCAGTGTCAACTGCAAGAACACAGAGGGTCATGTGAAGGTGTATCTCTCGCATGTGCAGGTAAAAGATACAGATATGCTGCAATCCTGCTTTCCAAAAATAGCAAATGTCATGTTTGGACAACTTTTAAAAGAAAAGGTTGGCTCATGTGGAGTATTTCTTTCACTTAATATGTACTTGTGAATGTGTTTAAAGGTCTGAGGCTCATCAAAAGCATTTAAACTAAAATCCTGAAGGCTCAGTCTACTGACAGACACTCACAAGTCAAAGACAATAGAATGGGTTACAGTTTTGCACTTTAACTTTTTTTTATAAAGGCTTCATAAAGTCATTTCTGCATTCTCTGTGTTTCTGTCTGTTTTGTTGTCCACCAACTACTTCTTTACAATTAGGAGCTGAGCAACTAAACGTGGCATAGCTTAAGACTTTGAAGTTTCTTATCTATATCAGATATTATTATATCACTATGTAGCCTAGCAACCACCTAGCAACATGTTAAAATGACCTATTTTTAATGTTTGTCTGCCTGCAACAGGTATAGTTTTATTTCACCACAGTAATAGGTAATTTATATCTACACAACTTCAGTTACTCCTGACATTATGACACCATCAGGCTGGAACCAACTAGCAATGGACTAAAATGACCTGTTTTTTGCCTTTATGCACCTAGAGCTTGTTATAAAAGCATTATCTTTCAAGACATTAACGTCTTATTTATATCCACAAACTCTGATTGTTACATGATATACACTAAATGGCGAAAAGTATTGGGCAACACTTCTTAATCTTTGAGTTCTACTCCCATTGCCAACACTGATTTCTGAATCAGGCCCTCAGCCATGTAGTCTGCTCTTAGGTTGTGTCTCAGACTGCTCATGTATGATGGATAGATATGAAGCTACACAACATGTTGCTGTAAAGCTAGTTTCTGCTGTCCCCAAGACGCCAAAAATGAATAAATAAAAAAAATCTGTTACAACAAATTTTAAAATTGATGACAACCTTAAAAAAAAACAAAGAAAAGCAACAGCTTATAATATTTATTGTTATTTGTTTAACGTGTGCCCTCAGGTCAACCACCGCTAAGGCTTGTGAACGGCATTGACCGATGCTCTGGCCGAGTGGAGATTCTGCATGACGGCCAGTGGGGAACAGTGTGTGATGATGACTGGGACTTAAGAGAGGCTGAGGTGGTGTGCAGAGCCATGGACTGTGGAACACCTCAGAGAGTTAAACCTGGTGCCTTCTTTGGTGAAGGACAAGGAGTGATCTGGCTGGATAATGTCAACTGTCTGGGTAACGAGACGTCTCTTGGGCAATGCAGTCATCGCTCCTTTGGAGAGAATAACTGCGGTCATGATGAAGATGCAGGAGTGATTTGTTCAGGTACAAACTATTGATGTTTCATTTCACAAAGTGTCTTTTTTTTTTTTACCTTTAGATCCCAAAAAGTTCTGGATGTAGCATTTTCTTTGGATATTTGTACTCCAAAAAATGTTCAGTTATTGATTACATAGCAGTTATTTCTGCAACACCAATATCAGATGAAGCTTCAATTAATACAATTCTTTCAGATGAACACCAACGAATTGCTGATATTTTTTCTCTACTGTGCTTTGTAGCTGCCATTCGACTAATCAATGGGACTGACCTGTGCTCAGGAAGAGTGGAGGTCCACCATGGGGAACACTGGTCACAAGCATTTAATGTTAACTGGGGAATGAATGAAGCTGCTGTGGTGTGCAGAGAGATGAACTGTGGAGATCCTGTCAAGATCTCAGAGTCATTTGGTAAAGGTGGAGATCTGAGAGGGTATGAGATTCGCTGTAACGGCAGAGAGAGTTCTCTCACGCAGTGCACGTTTAGAGACCATACCAGATCTATCACCGATGGTACTGAAGATGCCTCTGTGGTATGCTCAGGTAAAGTCTGATGTCAAATTGAAATTAGACTTTCAAAAAGAAAATGAATCCATTATATTCTTCTTTAAAAAAACTAAGATGGAAATTGTTTCTGGCCCTTTCACATAACCTTTAAATATTGGTACAAGGGCTTCAAGTTACATGAACAAATGCAGAAAACTGGACTAACTTTAGAAAAAAGACCAGTGATTTAGTGAAACACCGTGTTCATGCAAAACACCCGATTTATAATTATGCAATGGAACCCCAAGCAGTGATTTGTCAGGTACCAATCTAGATATGGAGTATCTAGAATAAATATGGAAACTATGTTCAACTAAAAGGTTAGATTAGAAGGCACAAAAACTGAAGACTTTCCAACAGTCTTATATGCTGAGTTTTTAAGGTGTGCTATGTTTTTGAGTATACCGTCAAAAGCTCAGTAGGCTTAGTCCTGACATACCACACAAAAATTCATCCTACTCAGACATGAAGCAAAAGTATCAAGATTTCACAAGCACAGTCACTAAAAATAATCAAACACTAAGACACTGTATATATACAAAACTAACGTCATATATCAATAATACCAATAGCATCACTCTGGCTTTTGACTGGCTTTATTGACAACCACCAGTCAGAAGAATGGATACATTTCTCCAAGCTTCAAATTTGATCATCTTCCTCAGCATGGCAACCACAAACCAAAAAAAGGATTTAGCCTTGCTAGCCAAGCATAAAGATAACTGTAATGTCTGTAAACATGAATGAAATCTTAGAAGCCCAGTAACCACAGGTCCTCCTTGTATCAAACAAGCACACTCATTCATAGAGTTCCTCTCTCAACTGTCATTTCCATTGGACCAACTTCTACAGATATCACATACATGTCGATATATTACAGTATGGCTACATTTTCAACATAAAAGATGTTTTACGTGCTTGGACTGTCCACTGCTGTTTGGATCCAGCACAAAATTAATGTGATGCAACACAAAAATATTAACCACTTAATCAGTCAGCAGTACATCCCTAGTTCAAAACAAAAAAAAAAAGTCATACAGTGCACTATATACAGTTGTGGGTCAAGTTGTATTTCATGTACATTAATATAACAGCTATCATTTCCAGGAAACGTGAGATTAACCGGTGGATCCACTCGTTGTGATGGAAGAGTAGAGATTTATGACAAAGGCCAGTGGGGGACTGTGTGTGCTGAATCCTGGGACATGAATGATGCAGCGGTGGTGTGCAGACAGTTGGACTGTGGGAAACCTCATAAGCTTATTCAACTTGGCCCTGGTACAGGACAGACCTGGAATGATCAAATTGAATGCAATGGAAAGGAGCCTACATTGAATCAGTGTCCACAAAGACCAGGTCTGGACAGAACCTGTGACACAACTGTAGTTGCCGGTGTTTCCTGCACAGGTAAGAAGAAGCAAAAATAAAATGCCAAAATGTAATTTTGGCAGCTTCTTCTTCTGCTTCTTCTTCTTCTTTTTCTTACTTTTTAAGATATTGTCTTCTGAATTTAAATAATGTATAATATACCTAAGTACGTCACAGTTTAAAAAAGAATATTCTTATATACCTGTGGCTATATTTTTTTTGTTTACTTCACAGGGAGCTTGGCAGTGCGGTTGGTTAACAGTACTGATGAGTGCTCTGGGAGAGTGGAGGTACGTCACGGCGAGCAGTGGCACGCAGTATGTGACACAGACTGGACTCTAAGTAAAGCTGGAGTGGTGTGCGAGCTGCTGGAGTGTGGACGTGCCGTGAATGCTTCTGGTGCTGCTTTTTTTGGCCAAGGCAGTGGGTCAGTGGTGGAGGCTAGCACTTCTTGTTTCCACAGCGTGACTTCTCTTCAAGAATGCTCGGTGAAGGGTTTTACAAGAGAAGACTGTGGGCATGAACATGATGCCGGTGTTCTCTGTGCTGGTAAGGCCTTTTATATCAAAGTTGGTTTCATAAATTTCCAAATTATAACACTGGATTGAAAAACTGTCTTATTTAATTTGGTCAGCCATGTGCAGATTAATGTTTAACAAAATTATTTTCTTTTCGCGTTTTTGTTTTTTTTCTTTAGAAAATGTACTTTTTTTTTTACACCTATCTGGCTTAGGAAGTAGGATTAGCCAGCAACTGTTTTGCCTATTGCTTGCTACATATTGCCAAACAGAAAGCTGTAGAGGTCACTGTTAGACAAAGCCAGTCTAGGTAATGCTTTCTTTATAGCTAAGCTAAGCTCAGCTAGCTTACTAGTTATTTATCTTACATAGACTTGAGTAGTATGGACTTCATCCATTAAAAAGCGAAAACGTCATATTTCCCATGACTTGAAACAGTTGTTGCAATACTCCTTTTGCCTAACATAATGGACTAATAAACGATATAATATCCAATTAATATTATATTTTGGTATTTGTTTTTTATGCATTAATACAAACATTTTGTAAAATATATAGAGAAGAATCCTTTCAAGTCCTTTTATAGTTTTGTCTTCTTTTTGGTTGTTTTAAGGACTTTCCATTGTACTTGTATTCACTCTTTCTGCTCTGTTATGCAGCACAAGTCCGGTTGGTGGATGGCTCAGTTGAATGCTCCGGCAGAGTGGAGATCTTCTATAAAGGACAGTGGGGAACTGTGTGTGATGACGATTGGGAAATGAGCGATGCCGATGTGGTATGCAGACAGCTTGATTGCGGTCATGCCATTTCAGCACCTCTAAGTGCCCATTTTGGTAGAGGCTCTGGTCCAGTATGGCTGGATAATGTGGGATGCTCAGGCCAAGAGTCTGCACTTACTCATTGTTCACACGATGGATTTGGAGAAAATAACTGTGGGCACGATGAAGATGCCAGCGTTATCTGCTTAGGTAAGAGACATAGCTCATTTTGAACTGACAAATTATCTCATTGCTCCTGAGAAAGTTGTTTTGGCTGTTACACAAGAAACATTTATTATCTGCTTCAGGTGGTCAACAGAAGCCCGAAATCACAATAAGTCCTGCTGCAGAGGTTAAGTGGGGTGACAAAGTTGAAATTACCTGCACGCTAGTAACAGAACGCATGGGTGGGAGATTTCTCCTGAAAAAAACCCAAGGGTCATTTCAAATGGAAAAATTCTCAGATCATGCATCTGCAACCTTTGTCTTCCCTAAAGTGGACTTTAGTCAGAAGGGTTCATACTACTGTGAATATCAAAAGGAGTTGGCCAGTGAAGTCATCTACTATCCTCAAGGAAATCCTGCTGATCTTTCCGTTGTAGGTCAGTAATTTTGTGCATTGTTTCCTCTGTTTTGCACAATTATCGGAAATTGTTGTTTGCAGTTAAAGTGGAAAAACCCAACATCTCCCTGATGTCCCCCAATGCAATGGAACTCACCAATCCTGACACAATTTCTGTCTCTCGAGGCAGCACCCTCACTGTCACTTGCTCTGTTCATTCTATATACCCTAGAGGCATCTTCTATTTCACACATTTAAACACAAACACTACTGAATCAAAGTCAGCATTTGGCCACTCAGCCTTCTACCTGGCCAATTTTGAGCTCGCTGCAATAAGTCATGAACAGCACGGAGAGTATGCCTGTCTCTACAGCGTTAGCATCGCCAAAAAATCCTTCAATTCAGTTCCTTCAAAGACTCTCAATATCAATGTAATATAAACCATTTATATCGTTGTTATTTCTTCTTTTCTTGCTGATAATAAGTTAATCAAGTGCATTTGATTAGCACCACATGGAAGCAGTAAGTTGTGGACACTGCTTCTGCATCACTCACTGGTGATGAGTGTTTCACTTTACTGTGGAGCCATTTTGGTCCACTCTTCTTTCAAACTTGTTTTAATTCAGCCACATTGGAAGGTTAGCTCCTGTTAAATAAATGAAACACATTGTAATATGCCATGTATAGTTGTTCAGCCAAGGTTGTGTTTATCAAAGACCTGTCAAGAACCAGAGGATTGTTTTTATCATCGTGTCTTTATGCGTAAAAAGAGGGTGTGCTGGTCATGTGTTGTGGGGATGAGGACCAGCATAGCATCAGAGGCATCTGCACAGCACACAATAGTGGGCTACTGGAACAAGAAGGCATAAGTGGACACCAACAGCTTGAATGCTACTATGCAAGTAATCCCACAGAAGGTGTTACACGAAGAGAACAGAGGATGTGGTCTCACATAAACTTCACAAATAAAAAATGTCACTGAAGGCCATTTGCAATTCTATTCTGAGCATTTTTTTATTTAAAAAAAAACTGCATTTCTAGGACTAGCTCTGAGGAAACTTGAATACATGATATATTATCATACAAGTGTGGGTAAAAACAAAGTAAAAAAAAGAACAAAAAACACCTCTTTAACAGGTTTAGTTGGTTATGGCAATGTAGTTGTTGTCACTGTTCCTTTCAGAGCTTAAGGAAGTCCTCCAATTGTTCCATCTCTATTGCATTGTCAAATGCACTGATGTCCTGTAAAAGAGAAGACATGCATGATGGATTCAGAGAAACAGTGAAAACACTATTAGTACAAAGGCATTATTAACCTATTTAAAAATATTGCACTGTGTACTGTACATTTGTCCAATATGACATACAACACAACAAGCCAGACATTCAGATAACTGAGATCACCATTAGCTACAGTTATGCTTACTGGGGTAAGCATATGTTCATGTTCACAACCCACAAAAAGACACAAACCATTAAAAACACAACTCAACTGCACATGAACAAGCAAAACAGCACCCTACTGTTGGGTACGCATTTTTTAATCCAATAAGGGTTTCTTGTTTTATCTTTCTTTGCATTTCTTTATAGCCCAATTCTTTCAGTTAAATTTGTTCTTGCGCTGGATAATAAAAAAGGAAAAAATGGCAGATTTAAGAGAATGAGAAAAACAAACAATATTAAGATGCTTTGTGGCAGGAAAAAGTTGAAATCTTAAAACAGCTTCTGCTGTGGCTGATTGGCTTACTGCTGTCAAATAATTAATATCTTTGGGAAAGACTATCTGGACTGTTTCACACCTCTTTCTGATGTTGTCTTTGTACCACAGCATTTTTTGAGCTTTAACCCTATAATGCCCTTGGTATTATATTAGATTCATGAGTGTCTGAGACCTCTATCTCATCAACACGATCAATACTTGCCATAATTTCAAAATATTATGGACAAAACTCTTTTTTTAACTAAAAGTAACATTGTTGTTAACAAAAAGTTGCCAATGTATCGAATGTGATTCAGAAGATATATAATAAATATATAATAAAAAAATATATCATACACAACATGACATAGGAAAAAAAATTGCCTTTGTTATATGGGTTAATAAACATCTCAGTTCCAAAAAAATCTTAATTTTCTGGCTATTTTTGATGGGTTGGGTCTTCAGGTATTTTTGGCAATATTCATTGTTTGCATGCTTGTAGTCTTTATCTGTTATAAAAAAGTAAATTGAACACAGTCTATAGTGCATATAGTGCAGTTAAAAGGTTTCAATGTTTTGGAGATATTCGGTCCTTAACTAAAGTATTACACAAACTAAAGTTCGCTATGGCGAAACGTTAACATGCTTCATTACTTGTGGGTACATAAATGTCTGTATCAAAAGCTGCCAGTCGGGTTCTTTCCTCCTATCTTTCAGTCTTCTCATATAACTGTATATATACCATTTGTAAGTTGGAAGGATGAAAGGAATACTCTGCAAACAAATAGTTTGTCTCACTAAGTCTAACTGGAAGGCTGAAATCTCATGAGTGCTTGAGTGAATAGGGAGTGTACAAGTCAAAGTATTGGTATGTATGCATTTCTCCATGTATTTCTGTCCCCTGGCTTAACTGTGTGAACAACCAGTAGTTAGCATACAGTGTAAATATTGATTTTAAAACTGTGTCCACGCCTTAGACTAACCACATGGTTTCTATTCTTTTTTTGTGTGACGACATCAGCAAGCGTGTAAATAAAACACACCTGATCATAATTTTAAGTTTTGAATCGCAGGTTCAGCTTATTATTAGTTATTCTATGAGACTTACTCCACAGTAGACGTCTCCATTGAATATTTGTGGAGGAAGCGCGGTCGGATTTCCTGCTCCCTGCCTCATTAAATCCTTATCATCAGAACTCTGAGAAATGTCCACAGGTTGAAAGGGGATCTTCTTGCCGTTTAAGATAGAAAAGACTCTCTCTTGGTTCTTCTTAATCTGAAAAGGCATATTTAATCCGTTATCAAGACTAATAGCTGTGTGACTTGTTATAAAAAGTTTTCTTGTATAATAAAAGTTGCTGAGTTGTGCATAGAGAGCAGTAAGATTGTCTATAAAAGTAAATACTTTACACACATCTCACAATATTTTGATAGTATCAGTGATATATATTAATCACTGGCTAAAAATAAAAGAACAAGACAAGTAAGATTGTGTACTGTACCTGTGTAGAACCACTCACACTTGTAAAAAACACTTTGACTGGCATTTCTGCTATATTAACAGGAATAGTCCAATACAGAAAAACACTGAATGACAGAGTGGGAATGACAGAAGCGCAGAGAGAAGTGAAAAGTCACAGAGTGATCCTGTGCTAGATATGCAGGCACTGCTGGTGCAACCACACACAAAGTAAACAGGTTTGGACAACTCTTACCTGTCTGCAAGGACACACCTACAGGACTGAGTGCACTTCGAGTTGTGGCCTGTCTGCTTCAGTTGTGAAACCAGTCAAGTATACAAACACACACACTCTAATTCATATCTTAGTGAGGACATCTATTTACCATAATGCTTTCCCTAGCCGGTTACCCTAACCACCAAGAATGAATGTGTTACCCTAACTCTTAGCCTAAACCTAACAATAAACTAATTGTAACCCTGACACTAAAACTACATTTTGAGCCTCAAAAATACCTTCAAACTGACAGGCATTTTGTCCCCCTAAAGGTATAGTGGCAAGCCAATTTCCCGTCCTCATAAAGATGTCTAAACATGTATACACCCACACAGATTGATAGATAACCACATTGCTACATTTCCTTAGGCACTTTCATTTCATCAAAGTTCACAGGTAACTATTGTACCTTTTACACAACTGCGTAAGTTGTGTTACAGACAAATTTTGGCTTGTAAAGTAAAAGTACTAAATAACAGACAAAAAGTTGCCAGGATTTCATTTAGCTCTGTATGCATGCTCACCTTGGTTGTCACTAGGACACTTGTGAGTTTACCCAAAACAACTGTTAATCAACTAGAAAACTATACACACATATGAAGCCTTTGACTTCATATACTTACTCATCCATGTCTTTACGGACCTTGCTTTGTGTGTCATGTTGGAACAGGAAGAGGCCATCCACAAACTATTTCCTCAAAGTTGGGAGGATGAAACTGTCCAAAAATGTCTTGGTTTGCTGAAGCATTAGGAGTTCCTTTCACTGGAACTAAGGAGCCAACCAACTCGACCAACAACCCCACTCAACAAAACTTTGACAAGTACCATTCTGCTGGGAAGTGTCAAACCCAGACTCGTCCATTGGTTTGCCAGACGGAGAAGTGTCCCTCCAGAGAACACATCTCCACTGCTCTAGAGTTCAACGGTGACGTGCTTTAAACCACTGCAACTGACGCTTTGCATTTCACTTGGTAATGTATAGCTTGGGTGCAGCTCGACCATGGAAACCCACGCCATGGGACTTTCTAAACAATGTTCTTGATCTAATTTCAAGGCCACATGAACTTTGGAGGTCTGTAGTGATTGACTCTGCAGAAAGATGGGGACCTCTGTGCACTTCAGCATCCACTGACCCCACTCTCTGATTTTATATGGCCTAATTTAATTGCTGTAATCACTTCCACTTTGTTATAATACCACTAGCAGTTGAATGGAATATTTAGTAGTGAGGAAATTCCATGAATGGACTTGTTGCACCGAGCTCATTCACACCCATTCTTTCACAAATCTTTGTAGAAGCAATGTGCATTCCTAGGTGCTTGATTTTATTCACCTGTGGCCATGGAAGTGTTTGAAACACCTGAATTCAATGATTTGGACAGGTGACTGAATACTTGGTAGTACAGTGTGTACGTAGACACTAAAGCTGGTGGGCCTAAATGTCACACCAGGAGGTTCTTTAACACAAGGGGGAGCAAGCGAATCAGAACCCAGGGCACAGACTCAGCAGGTCCAATCAGTAAAGGTTTATTCCCAGAGAAGGAAAGCAGGAATAAACACCATTAAAAAAATTGCAAAATAAAAAAAATGTTCTTTAAAAACTAAAATCCAAAATGTCTTGATGCATGCTCAATCATCCAGGTAAGTAAATCCCAGTAAATACCGAGGCATTTTCAGTGGGAGAAACATTTCGTCACTTATCCAAGTGACTTCTTCAGACTTCTCCATTTGGCACTTTAAATTTTGTTAATCTAAATATATTGTACTTTATGTAGCTTATTTAATCTACAAATGTATTTTGACCAAAGGTCTACTGAGATATTTTTAAATTACAATGAGAATTTTACACAAAAGTTATGTACAACCTAAATATTTATATTTAATGAAATGTGTAAGTTATATATTTTTCCAGTATCGACTAATGATACGCTATTGATATAGTCAGTTTTGATACTCTTTGATACTTGAAGGACCTCTATAAAGTATATATTTAATCTGTGATTATGATAATTAAATTATGATGTGCAAATGGCCCATGTATAACAAATGACCCATGTTGTATATGAAGTACATATTTATTCTTATACCAGAAAAGATTAAGAAAGAAAAAGCAACTCATCATGAAATATAGTCAGTGTTAAAGTCAAACAAGATATTCATAATAGGCATCTTCGTAAAAGTCCTTGAACCTTGAAGTGTGAGAATCGCTCAGTGAAGACAAAAATTACCAAATAAAAACACGTGAAAAAGACTTTTGCATGAAAGAGGAATACTCTGACAGGATAAGCATACATGTTATTTTAAACAAATCATTTAAAGTTCTCTTAAAAGACTGGAAACAGCTCAGGTTTAATGAAACAAAGTCTGAAGATTTATGAATTATTTGTTGAAAAAAGAATTTAAAAAACCGACAATCCTTAAACAGTCCTAAAGAGCAACTTCACACAGAATGAAAGTGTTTATTTTGCTGATCTGAAATAGTTTGGTAGTCACTTTGCTGTTGCGTTGAAAACTATGGTTCAGAGTAGGTCATTGCAACATCACTATGGATGTGGTTTAGATGTCAAAAGAGAAATGAAACTTTTTGCAAATATTTCACTAAAGTTCTGCTTTTTAGCCTACTGTTATACTCCTCTTTATATTTACTAAAACCACATTACTGAGGTTATGCTTTCATACATGTTATCATGAAACAACAAGAGGTTCAAGCTCATAACACACTTTTCCAGCCAGGTCTTCGGGTGCTCTCTCAGCATTGCTATCAGTATCTGCATCAGTTTTACTCTGTTCTGGGCTGGGAGTGCATGGCTCATACAGTTGGTTATTCCTCTCTCTGAAGGAGAGAACAAAGAGCACAAAATTGGCAATTATAATCATATCATATCATATATTTTTTTAAACTTTCTTAAATTCAAAATATTTGTGCATGTTTGAAATGCATGTTTCATTTTTTCCCCTTACCTTTCATCAAGGGCTACAGTGGTTTTGTCCTCCATTTCTTGTTTTATTGCTGCTCCAAATCTGTTACTAAACTGAACAATGACTTCTGAAAATGGAGCAAACATCACCATAACGTTAGCAGTCATTTTTTTTTTAACATTGGAGTGAACCAGTGAACTGATTCAAGGTGCTGCTGAGGATCAACACTGACATTCTAAAGAAATAAAGTTGATAACAGTGTAATCAGTTGCTCAGTTACACCTCAAGAAGACAGTGAGCAACAATGCACTGGTAATGAGATTCTGTTGTTTCAGTGTAAATTCACTCTCAGGAGTTATGCATATCACACCAACTGGTCTGGAAAGTACGGTAAATATAAATATCTCTAATAAATGATGAAGGTGAGACAGCCAACATATTGCCACTTACAGTCATGTGAAAAAGAAAGTGCACCCTCTTTTAGTTCAAAGGTTTTACTTGTCAAGACATAATGGAAATAATCCAGTCTTTATCAGATCTTAAAATGATCTAACTACAACCTCAGCTAAACTACAAAATATGACATGTTAAACCATGTCGATATTTAAATCACAAAAAGTAAGCCATGTGTGTATTGTGTCTTTTCAGTGTTTCACTTTGCGTACTCTTCTCACAGTTTTCTGCCTTACAGATGTGATTGAGAAAAGTGAAGGTATTGTTGATATTATAATAACTTTTTATGAGTTATTAATCCCAAAGGTACAATTTAGTGAATTTTCTGAAATAAAGTTGAAAAGGTTTAGTAGTAAAGTAGTTCCTTAACCAGTTTGATGCGACTGAACACTGCTCAATTGAAAGATTTTCAGTGGGTTTACCAGAGAATAATGCTGGTGTTTATAAAATCAAAACAAGGACTCCAAAGTTGCTTTAAAATACCTAAATAATAATGAGTACGTTCATCTCTACAAGTGCCACCTCATACATTATGCATAGTAGATTTGTCCATTGATAACATCAAAATAGTTTAGAGCACTTTCAAAGACAATATGTATCATAAAAAAGAGGATAATGGAGTTATAAAAACTGTTTCTTACCAGAAACCCCCCACTTCCTTCTCCAGACCAGGAAAATAATAACCACGAGGAGTAGCAAAACTACTAGCCCACCCACAACAGCTGCGACAACTGAAGAAGATGAGGTTGCTGTAGGAATAAAAATAGTTAGTAACAATAACCATATAAATAATATATAAAGTAATATATATTTATTGTTTTCAATTTCAGATCTTACAGGTAACGGAGATATAAAGTTTCCTTGAAGGAGCAGAAGAGAAGGACACTGCAGAGATGTTAACGCTGTAGTGACACGTATACGATCCTTGGTCTTTAAAATCTACTGAAGGGAGCTCAAAAGTGGCCAGGTATAAGACTGAGTAGCCAAATGCTGACATTGTTTTGGTATTGTTCGTGTTTAAATTTGTCAAACTGAAGAAACCTCTAGAGTAAATGGAATGAATAGAACAAGTGACGGAGAAGGTGCTGCCTCGGGTGACTGATACTTTGTCGGGACTGTAGACCACCATTGCATGGGGGGACACCAGGGAGATGCTGGGTTTTTCCAGTTTAACTGCAAACAATATAAATATATAAATATATATTAGAAAAAGTCAAATTTCCAACAAGTATACAAAAACTGTGCATGATATTCACTGACCTACAACAGAGAGGTCAGCAGGAATTCCTTGAGGATGGTAGATGATTTGATTGGCCATTTTCTTTTGATATTCACAGTAGTATGAACCCTTCTGACTAAAGTCCACTTTAGGGAAGACAAAGGTTGCAGAAGCTTGATCTGAGAATTTCTCCATTTGAAATGACCCTTGGGTTTTTTTCAGGAGAAATGTACCGCCCATGTGTTCTGTTACTAGCGTGCAGGTAATTTCAACTTTGTCACCCCAGTTTACCTCTACCCCAGGGTTGATCGTGATTTCAGGCTTCTGCAGAGCACCTAAAAGAGAAAATTAATGTCGTGTAACTGCCAACACGGTATTCTTACAAGCAATGAGATAATTTGTTAGTTCAAAATGAGCTATGTCTCTTACCTAAGCAGATAACACTGGCATCTTCACCATGCCCACAGTTATTTTGTCCAAAACCAGGATGTGAACAGTGTGAAAGTGCAGACTCTTGGCCTGAGCATTCCACGTTATCCAGCCATATAGGGCCACTGCCTCTACCAAAATGGGCACTTGCAGGTGCTGAAACGGCATGACCGCAACCAAGCTGTCTGCATACTACATCAGCATCGCTCATTTCCCAATCGTCATCACACACAGTTCCCCACTGTCCTTTATAGAAGACCTCCACTCTGCCGGAGCATTCACCTGAGCCACCCACCAACTGGACTTGTGCTGCATAACAGAGCAGAAAGAGTGAATACAAGTGCAAAGGAAAGTCCTTAAAATAATATTTTTGTATTAATACATGAATCATATAGCTCATATACAGACTTTTTCAACTAATAACAAAATACTGAAGTATAATATTACTTATATCATATAGTTTATTAGTGACTTTGATTGAAAATAAAAAGTCACTTTAACATTTTAATATGTTTTACATTTTGCTTTTTAATCTATAGAGTAAGCTAAGCAGTGCTGTTCATTTAACGGGTTTCAAAATAACTGTAATCACATTACATTTCCCAGTAACGCGGTAATGTAACACATTACTTGGTCAAATCCGGTAATTACATTAGCTACAATTATGTCATTAGCATGTGGTTTCCCAGTTCAAACAGCCTGTTTCTCATCACCTCTAGTTTAAAACACCAAGATGGTGACTACGAAAAAAGAGTCATCTCAAGGCTCCATAACAGGACTTCACAAACCAGTTGGTGACACTTGGAGCTACATTCATCTTTTATACTGTCTTTGATGTTAGGAAAAAATATCTGAGAATTTTGAACACACAATGATAAAAGTCTTTACCTGCACAGAGAACACCGGCATCACGTTCATGCCCGCAGGTTGCTCTTGTAAAACCTTTGACTGAGCATTGCTGAAGAGATGTCACATTATCAAAGCATGAAGAGCTAGCCTCCACCACTGGTCCACTGCCTGGGCCGTGAAAAGCAGCACCAGGAGCATTCATGGCACGTCCACACTCCAGCGTCTCGCAAACCGCTTGAGCTTTACTTAGAGTCCAGTCTGTGTCACACACTGTGTGCCACTGCTCACCATGACGGACCTCCACTCTCCCAGAGCACTCATCGTTACTGTTAGCCACCCGGATAGCCAAGCTTCCTGTGAAGTCAAGTAAACCAAAAATGTAGCCACAGGTGTGGAAGAATAATCAACAAAATAACTGTGATGTGTTTAGGTATATTGTACACTGTCTTGATGCATGCTCAATCATCCAGCTAAGTAAATCCCAAAAGGTTTATTCTGTTCATCTGGACGTAACGTTTTCAGAGGGAGAAACATTTCGTTACTCATCCAAGTGACTTCTTCAGTCTCAGCTGACTGCAGGTTTCCCCAGTCTTATAAACAGTACATTGCATAATAACTGAAACCAGCACAACTGAATGAACAATGAGCTGCGAGGTCAATTCTTTGATAATTAAAATGCAAATTGTCATGACCGTTGATCAACAACCACTGATCAAATATTAATGATCAAGGAACGGACCTCATCATGTTCTGTTTATAAGGCTGAGGAGACCTGCAGTCTGCTGAGACTGAAGAAGTCACTTGGATGAGTGACGAAATGTTTCTCCCACTGAAAACGCTACGTGCAAATGAACAGAATCAGCCTTTTGGGATATATTGTACATTATTTAAATTCAGAAGAGCTGCCGACATTACATTCTGGCATTTTTTGTACAAATCTAATTCCTAAAAAGTTGGGACACTGTTTAAAATCTAAGTGAAAACAGAATTCAGTAAGAAAATATTTTTTTCACAATAGAACCATGGAAAAAAAAAAAATCAAATATTTCAACTGACAAAATGTAAGAAAAATATTTGCTATATTTCCAACTGCTCAAAGCGTTCCCAGATATAAACATCATCTTGCATGGAAACACATGTTGCTTTAAAACTTATATGCAGCATTTTGATTCTTTCCAGATTTGTAAGCTGCTAATTTCATAGTCATCAATGCTTTTCCAGAAGAATGTCAAATTTTGGTGTTTTCTAGGTTCTATTGTGAATCAACCATGGATTTATAAGATTCTCACATTACTGAATTCTGTTTTTATTGACATTTCACATAGTTTCACAGCCTTTATTGTATGCTTTTCTCTTACCTGTGCAGAAAACACCAGCCAATACAGTGTTGTTGCAAGTCCTGTCTGGATATGGTCTTTGTGGACACTGAGTCAATGTAGACTCTCTTCCATTGCATTCAATTTGATCATTCCAGGTCTGTCCTGTACCAGGGCCAAGCTGAAGAAGCTTATGGGGCCTCCCACAATCCAACTGTTTGCACACCACTGTTGCATCATTCATGTCCCAGGATTCAGCACACACAGTCCCCCACTGGTTTTGATCAAAATATTCTACTCTTCCATCGCAACGAGTGGCTCCACCATTTAATCTCACGTTACCTGAAAATCATTGTTTTCAAATTAATGTACGTGAAATCCAACTTAGGGGCCAGGTCAGAAACAGAAACACTAAATCCTGTTTACATTGTCTTAGCCTTTGTTAAGTTTCAGTGTCTGTGCGTCTGAATTCATGATACTTACACCTGCTGTTTGAAGAGGAGGTTAATCATCTGAACAGATGAGATAACTATGTATTTCATTGTTGCTTTACAAAGTTGCAGGCTAATTATTTTGTGTGCTTATATATCTGTGTGTACGTTGGCTTGCCTGATCCTAGTGACCTTCTTAGAGTACATGCTCAGGCATAGCTCACATGTCTGAACATAGCGACCATGTTTTTGGTATTGGTACCAGATGCATCAACACATGGGTTTCAACTATGAAAAAATATCTGTCTGGTTGTTTGCATCAACACATTAATTGGAACCACTTATATTTAATATTTTTTAAGAAGGCTATCATTGATTCACTTACATTTTGAAACTCTAATTTAATTTGACATAAAGTCTTACCTGAGCATACCACAGAGGCTTCTTCAACACGGTTCGTGGCAGATCTGCTATAGTCTCTAAATGAGCACTGCGTGAGAGAGGTCTCTCTACCATTACAATGGATCTCGTACCCTCTCAGATCTCCACCTTGACCAAATGACCCTGACATCTCGACAGGATCTCCACAATTCATCTCTCTGCACACCACTGTAGCTTCATTCCTCCCCCAGTTGACATTAAGTGCTGGTGACCAGTGTTCACCATGGTGGACCTCCACCCTTCCTGAGCACATGTCAGTCCCATTGATTAGTCGAATGGTAGCTACAAAGCAAAGAGGAGAAAATCAGCAATGAGCTGGTGTTCATATGAAAGAAAAAGTGAATTCATTGAAATCCGTGTGATATTCTTATTAGTGTTGTAGAAATAACTACAGTATAATTTATAATAAAATGCTAATCAGAAAAAAAAACAAAGTAACATCTAAAAGTAAAAAGAAGGCATTGTATGAAATGAAACATCAACAGTTTGTACCTGAACAAATCACTCCTGCATCTTCACCATGACCGCAGTTATTTTCTCCAAAGGAGGAACGTCTGCAGTGCACAAGTGACGTCTCGTTACCCTAGACAGTTGACATCATCGAGCCAGATCACTCCTTGGCCTTCACCAAAGAAGGCACTGGATTTGGCAGTCTGAGGTGTTCCACAGTCCATGGCTCTGCACACCACCTCAGCATCTCTGAAGTCCCATTCATCATCACACACTGTTCCCCACTGGCCGTCATGCAGAATCTCCACTCGGCCAGAGCATCGGTCAGTGCCGTTCACAAGCCTTAGTGGTGGTTGACCTGAGGGCACACATTAAGGCATTACCAATAAATATTACAAACTTTCAAATTGATTATATTAAGCTACATGCAGTTACATGCATATTGTAAAAAACAGACTCATTATTCATTTTGAATAATGAGGGACCCTCTTATGTTAAAGACCTCATAGTACAATACCCGCCCAATAAAGCACTTCTCCCTCAGACTACTGGCTTATTTGTGATTTCTAGGATATTTAAAAGTAGAATGGGAGGCAGAGTCTTCAGCTTTCTGCCCCCTTTCTCCTGTGGAACCAGCTCCCAGTTTGGATTCAAGAGACAGACACCCTATCTGTTTTTAAGATTGGACTAAAAGCTTTCCTATTTTGTTAAAAGTTATAGTTATGGCTAGATCAGGTAAGCCTAAATGCTCTTTAGTTATGTTGCAGTAGACCTGGGCTGCTGGAAGTTGCCCATAATGCATTGACCATTTCTTCTTCACTCACTTCTTTTCACTCTAGATGTGTTTATAGAGACAGACAAACTTGTTTGATAGGATCTGAACTTTTTTCTCTTTGAGAGCAAGTGACTCCAAAGGGTAGTGGTTTATATGTTTTGCTAAAAAGCAAATATTCCTGGTTTGGGCATGGGAGGAGACATGGCACATGTTCGGACCACAGTGTGGTCCCATGTAGGCAGCCCACTGTAGGTTTGCTGAGTGTCCACACATGAACCCCAAGGGTTATATTAGCTAGGATAGTGTTGTAGGATAGTTTAATGTGTTCTGCTGACTTAATAACTGTTCCAGACCTCTAGCATTAAAGTCAGCACAACAACTGTGTGCTAGGAGCTTCATGGCATGAACTTCCATCGCTGAGCAATTCCTGAAACTTTGATGTAACGTGGATGTGGCCCAGGTGGATACAAAGTATAACTTTGGATGGATACAAAGTATAACTTTGGATGGATACAACTTTGTATCCATCCAAAGTTATACTTTGTATCCACCTGGGCCACATCCACGTTACATCAAAGTTTCAGGAATTGCTCAGCGATGGAAGTTGGATGGATACAATGTATAACTTTGTATTCATCCAAAGTTATACTTTGTATCCATCCAAAGTTATACTTTGTATCCATCCAAAGTTATACTTTGTATCCACCTGGGCCACATCCACGTTACATCAAAGTTTCAGGAATTGCTCAGCGATGGAAGTTGGATGGATACAATGTATAACTTTGTATCCATCCAAAGTTATACTTTGTATCCATCCAAAGTTATACTTTGTATCCACCTGGGCCACGTCCACATTTATACTGTTCCCTACTATTCTTATTCACTCAATATTTTCTTATAATACAAATGACCTTTGCCTTTATAAATTACTAAATGCATAACTAGAAACCATTATGTTATCTTTAACTTGTCAGTGTCTACCACTGGGTTGGTAGATTTATTATTTCTGATGAGCCTCGAACCTTTAATTTAATTTACTGGTAAACAATTAGTAAAAAAAAGATAATGGACAAAAGCTATTCTTCTTAAATAATCAAACATGACGCTTGCTATCCTTGGAAAATGGTGGCACAATTTATCTGTATCTTTAGTCTCTTACCTGCACATGCGAGAGAAACACCTGCACATGATCCCATGTGTTCTTGCAGTTGACATTGGCTGATAGTGCTCACATTACCAGTGCATCTACTTGTGAACCCTCGCAGTGAGCTGTCACCAAAAAAGAAGTTGTTTTGGGATTTTATTGGCACTCCACAGTTGAGCTCCTTACACACAACTGTAGCTTCTTTAAGGCCCCAGTTATTATTACAAACTTTCCCCCATCGGCCGTCGTGGAAAACTTCCAGTCTGCCAGAACAACCATCAGTCCCGTTTATCAATCTGACTGTTTCTGCAAAGCAAAATTTGGTGTTGTTAAGAATTTCTTTAAAACTCAGTTTTGAGCAACAAACAGAATAGAGCCTGTGTTACCTGAGCACACGAGACCAGCATCTTCATTGTGGTCACAGTCATGTTCACCAAAACCTCTGTGAGGACATTGAGCAAGGGACTTCTCATGACCAGTGCACTCAATATCATCCAACCAAACCTGATCCTGGCCTCTCCCAAAGTAAGCCTTGTACTTGACTGCGAGAGCATTGCCACAGTTCATCTCTCGACATGCCACAGTTGCTTCTTGCATCCCCCATCTGTCATCACAGACTGTTCCCCATTGTGAATTATAGTAGATTTCCACTCTACCAGAGCAGCGATTAGTCCCATTCACAAGCCGAATGGGTTGACTGTCTGTTGGGTTAAAAAAAATGTTGAGGGTAAGTTTATTCAGCAAGGGGACAGTCTAACAGTGTCAGTTTACAACAAATTAGTGATAGTTTTGTGGGCACAAGTGTGACTTACTTCCACAGACAACAGTAGCATCTTCACAACTTTCATTGACTTTTAGAACTGAGCACTGTGAGACAGAGGTCTCATTTCCAGAGCAGATGGTTTTGACTGCGGTGAGGTCACGTGCTTCTCCAAAATAGGGTCTTTCGGTCTGAGGGAGAGGATCACCGCAGCCGCCCTCTCGGCACACCACCTGAGCTGCTTCTTTGCCCCAGTCACTGCAAACTTTTTTCCACTGACCGTCATGGTAGACTTCCGCTCTGCCATTACAACGAGTGGTTCCATTTGTAAACCGCACATTTTCTGTAAATGATGTTAATAAAAAAAAATGTAATAACGAATATCTCTTAAATATAAAACTAAGAGGTAAGTCGGTGTTAAATAATATGGATGGATGGATGGAAGTTTTTTTGTTAAGTTAGCTTGCTAATTTTAAAGCCTTCTTGGCCAGGAGCTGGTTGGTTAAGGCCAGAATCAAAACTGGAGTCAGCTATCACCATCAGACAGGTTTATCTTGTTTGTTTAAGCTGATTTGCTTAGTAATTAGTGATCAGTAATAGGTATACGTGTACTTCCCAGTAAGCCAAATTGTTAATTTACCTGTTTTCATTTGACACTTTCACTAGACATTAAGGGCAAAAATAAATGTTTGTAATAAAGATTAGAAATATTTATTTTGTGTATATTAATGTATATGTTATTATTAGTACTATTATTATTATTATATATCATTATAGTCTTGTGTATATGAATGCATATATTGTACATGTTACATTGCACACTGTAAAATATGCTTTAAATGTAGGCCTTCACAACCTTTAAATCTTTATAGCAAGTATCAACACATAATAAATCTATCAAATATCAAATTCCTGGTGTGAACTACTTCAGTAGTCCAAAAAATTGGAGGAAAACATTATTACCTCTTTAGTTGGACATGGCAAGAACAAAAGACTAAAAATGGATGTTTGTGATTGTGTGATAAAATCTGTACTCATATTTTGTGCAAATAAATGGATCTTCTCTATAATATACACAGATAGCTGTCTGTATTTCAATACCAAACACATGAACACATGATTGCATGTTACAATTTATACAGGGTTATGATGGTTTCTACAGCAATATGTAAAGTTCAGTTTTATCAGTTATATTTTTGTTTCACAGAAATATAATCACAGAGGAACTTAAAACAGGAGATACTATAATGCCGCAGACTAACATAAGTGCTGTGTTAGCTGTTTTTTTAGTTGTGCAGTATTTCTCAATTTCAACTACAGTTCCACATTTCATGGAGAGGGACATTTGGGGGTTTTGCTGAGCTGACACCTTGCTCATATGAAGGAATTCTACGTGACTGCAGTCAGTGGTAATGATAATGGTTAGTACAGTGCTTGCTTAGCTTAGCAGAAAAATCAGAGAATAGTGGAAACAGTCAGATTGTCCGAGAATGACAAAATCCACCTTCTCAACTAGTGTAACATTTCATGTGTTGCTTGTTTCATCTTTAAAAAAATCATATGTAAACATGTTGAATTCATCAAAACGATATTATTTTTGAAGCTAAAGTAAAGTTCTTAATACATGTGTATAAGGAAAAACAAATACACAAACATCTTCTTTGAGAAAATGCTATTTGATAAAGTTAAACCTCACATCTGAAGTCAAACATTATTTAGGCTTACCTGAACAGACCACTCCTGCATCTTCACTATGGCCACAGTTATTTTGCCCAAAAGGTCTGTGTTGACACTTAAGGATGGAAGACTCATGGCCAACACACTGTACATCATCCAACCAGATCTCATCTTTTCCTTGTCCAAAGAAAGCACCTTTTTTGGCCTCCATAGCTGCCCCACAGCTTAGCTCTCGACACACCACCTCAGCATTGGCCATGCTCCACTGATCATCACAGACAGTTCCCCAACTGTCTTGGTAGAAGACCTCCACTCTACCAGAGCAACGTGAAGGTCCGACCAGCCTCATTTTCTCACATTCTGGATATGAGAAAAACAAAACCACAAAGGATGCACAATGTGTCGCCTTGGCCATAAAGCCATTACAATTTTTTTTTTTTTTAATATTTGTGTGTTACTTACTGACCAGTAAACTGTAGAAAACTCAAGAGGCCTGCAGCAGAAATAGCAAAATGATGTGATTAAGCCTGACAGGCCTGATATGTAAATCTAGATATATCCTTCAGTTAACAGCCTATACTGCAGTCATAGCTATAATATGTGAAATATATTATAAATATGGAACAGTCTGGAATATTTTCTAATTGATCCAGTAAAGCATATTTAACACATTCAGTCATCCAGGAGTATTTCAGTGCAGACACTAAAACTCCCATTGGTCACTTATGATGTTAACAAGCAATCAAACTATGTCAACTTAAGAAAAAACACAAGAAGTCAGACTGAGAAAAAACCTCCAGTAACTTACCAAGAGACAAGTAAAAAACAAAATGTCGTTTTTCATCCGAAATGAGGATCATATTTGGTCTTCAGTGTTGATCAAATGCTGTAAAATATTTTTGTAAAATTAAAACAGTGGCTTTACCTCTCCTCCTGTGTTTAGAAAAGCTTTTTAAAGCCCTTTTGTTTTTATCCAGAAGGTGATCATATAGTCCTCTTACCTTTTAAATTCACAATGTCTAGAACACTGTTAAAATGAAATCAAAATTTAAACTAACTTGCTCATGTTTGAAATACCCTAAGGATAAAAGCCCTATGAACATATCCAGTAATTGTTATGAATCAAAAGGGACCACCTCGACTTGGACTGCAAACTGGATCCATGTTGACATTTTGATCAATCATTAAAGGGGAGATGATGAGAGGGGATTTTGTTTTTTACACAAAGCCTACATTACTATTTAAAAAAAAAAAACAGGTGTGAAATTGAGCAGAAAGAGAAACAACAATTTAACATTATGCTGGAAAAGAGTTATAACAGTAAGAATTATTTTTGCATGTAACATAGATAATTGGGAAATAGAGATCACAGGGATGATTTTTGTGAAATATCGATTGGTGAACTTGACCACTGACCACCCTCTTCACCTGCCTCCTCCCACCTCTGGTTATCATTCACAGCAGTGCTTTCATCTTTCATTTGTACATGTTGCAACAATCCTTTTATTTAATCCCACTAAGCAGGATGAACTCATGTGCAAACAACCTTTTTTTTAAATAAAAAAAATAAAAAATTCTACATCACAGATTCTCTTAGGAAGCCTCAAGAGAAAAGCTGATTTCAGATATTTGACTTGAATATACAGCTTAATTATAGTTGTTTTTAGTATCACAATAACTTTTACACATGTTAGTGGAATTTCAATTTTCATATATATCATATATTAATGCTGATTTGGCACTTTCTGCTTACAGTGTGATATTCTGAACCTGGATTATTGTGCAGGATATCTCTATTCTCCTCTCTGTACATCTAACACAGCATAAGAAAGAAGTATTTTGTTATGTTAGATGAACCAAACTTTAAACTTTAAATAAGCTATTTGAATATATTTTGCAAATAATGTTCTTACCTTTAAAATAGATTATTGTAGGTTTTGTTCATCAGTATAATGAAGAATAACTCTGGTTTGAGGTACCAGATCTCAACTTGCTGAAGTTTGTTCCTTCACTAAACTGTTCAGACCCAGTTCTTGTCCTGTATTTTATTATTCAAGGCGTTCTCATCTGGGATTGGGTATGCAAAGCACTTCCTGTTGTGAAACTCTGAGTCTCAGTCAGTCTTATAAATCTGTTCTTCTTTTGTTGTAAATACTAAAAGCATATATTACTTTAGTTAGTCAGATTAATAAGAAATTGATGACTAATCATTGCTTTAAAATGACCTTTCGATAAAATGTTTTGTTGTTTTCTAAGAACGCTGTGTTCATTCTTTACTTGCTATTTCCTAATTAATTTGTCCATTCAGCATTTTAGTTGATTTTGGCTGATTTTGTTATCTGTTGTCACACAGAGCAATTTCCGTCACATTATCTTAACTCATTCACTGCCATTGACGTCTATAGACGTCAATGGCAATGGGGAGTTACCTGATTTGAAAATGGCTGGCAGTGAATGAGTTAACTTCCTCTTTTTCCAGCCTATGTTTCTCAATGTATTCCTTACTTTTCCTTCATATTTGCTTTCCTGAAAGAAAACAACATTTTAACAAGGAAAATGTCAAATATTGAGAAGAAAGTTGATGGTTTGTTTCCAGTGTGTTGCCATTTACATACTTTTGTTCAAAGAAGAGGGGATCCTACAAAAAAATGGCCCTATCTGCTTTTTTGAGACGTGAGCAACTATTGAGCAATAAGAGGAGATGAGTAGTTGTCCCATTCTTGTCTGATAGGATTATAGCTGCTCAACAGTCATGAGTCATCTTTATAGTTTTCATTTCATGGTGTGTTTCAAATGTTTTCAGGTAGTGAAAGGTAGTTCAGCATGTGGACTCTTCTGCAGTGAAGCAATGCTGTTGTAGTAGTTGCAGCGTGCCGTTTAGCAGAGTTTCACTGGCATATGCAAGGCCTTACCTGAAAAAGACATTGTCTAGGTGGGAGCATATGTTGCTCTAAAACCTAGTGTTTACTTTTCACTGCACGGATGGTGAGTTTCCATTGCAAGCTGCCAATTCCATAGGCTCTAATGCAACCTGTACCATCAGGGATGCGGGCTTTTGAACTAAATGTTCATAACAAGCTGGATGGTCCCTCTGTTCTTTAGTCTGGAGGACGTGTTGTCCATGTTTTCCAAAAATAATTTAAAATTTTGATTCCTTTGACCAAAGACCAATATTCCACTTTGTCTTAGTCTATTTTAATTGAGCTTTGACCAAGATAAGACTGTTCATAGATTACTTCTTCTTAGCACTGCAGTGCTTTAACCTGCACTTGTGGATGCTACAGTGAGCTTTTCCACACTGACTTATTTTTGTATATCCTATGATATACTGTGAATCAATTTTTGTCAGACAGAAAAATCCAATGTGGTTAGCAAAGGTTATCATTGTCCCCTCACAGCAATATACTTATGGGTTTGAATCTTGAAGTTTGCATGTTCCTTTGTGTCCTCTCTAGAGGTACTCTGGTCTTCTCCCACAGTTCAAAGACATGCATGTTAAGTTAACTGTTAATTGTAAATTGACTATACGTGTGTTTGTGAGAATGGTTTTCTGTCTCTCTTAATTAGTTTTGCAACAGACTGGTGATAGCTAAGAAAATGGGTGGATGACTGGCCAGATATTTCAGCTTTGTTTGGTTTGTGGTTGCGCTTAGACTTGTGGCCAAAGTCTATGCTTATGTTTTCATATATTGCATAAAATGAAGTCACATAGTAGGTTTATTACTTTAAAATTCATGTGTGTATTTCTATAACACTCTCCATTCATTTCTTTATACTTCAAAACCAGAGTTTAGCATCTTCAGTCGGATGTGTGGGAATAAAGTGATAGAAAAAAATAGATACATTTGTTTGTCTATTCAGTTTTATATTATTTGTTACAAAGTCTTATTGCCTCAGACTTGGTAACACATAAAACAGTCCTCAGAGGGAAGTACTTGGTTCATCTGTTAAAAGCTTGCATGCAGTGAAAATGTCCTTATAGGGACTGTTTGAAGAAAAAAAATGGGTTGTAGCCAGCACAACCAGAGGCTGTGAATAACGTGAAAGTACTAACTGGCCCAATGAATTGAACTGAGTCTTGGCAATCTTCTATTTCCAAACTTTGTCAATGGCAGAATTTGAAACTAGTGTTAGAGAATACTGGAGTTTGAAAGGACAGCAGGTTAAACACATATTGACATTTGGGTAAATTATTACAGGATCTGAGGTTCTCTGATAGGAAATTACATCACAAAGCTACCTGAAAAAGAAGACACTGTGTGCAGTCTGATAAACAGGCTGGTCATGTCACAAACAAGATAATAGTCTAATAAGTAGAAATGCGTGTATATACCAGAGTTATAATTAGAACAGCAATTGCAGCGCTAGGAGTACTTTTATCTTGTTATTGGCTTGGATTTGTGTTAATATTAGACTGTTGTAAGGACCTCATGCACTTCCTTAAGACAAATACTTTGAAGACCTTAAATTATGTATTAAAGGCAATACTGTACAGTTAGCAACTATTTTTAACTTTCAAATGCTCACTCTACTTCAGCTTGAATTGTTCTAACATTTTTGGCAAGTCCAATAGCGGCCACTGCAGTTTCCCCACAGAAAATAAAGTCAGATACACTTACCAATCACTATGTTAGCTACACCAGTTCAACTGCTGGTCAATCCAAATATCTAATCAGCCTTTGACATGGCTGCATCTTAGTGCATTTTAGGGAAAGAGACATGCCTCCCAAAGTTCAAACCAAGCACCAGAATGTGGAAGAAAGGGGATTTAAATGACTTTGAACATGGTTGTTGGTGCCGGACAGGATGGTCTAACTATTTCGGAAACTGCTGATCTACTGGGATTGTAACAAAACCCTACTGTGGTATAGGGAAAATATGTGGTATAGGGAAAATATGTGGTGTAGGGAAAAGGAGAAAATCACTGCATAGATCCATCCTGCTTGTATAAACGGTTCAGACTGGTGCTAGTAGTATAATGGTATATGGGAACTTTGGCACACTTTAGGACTTTTAGCATCGGTTGTGCAGCTTTCAAACACCAAAGAATACCTGAGTGTAGCTGCTAACGATTCCCTTATGACCTCAGTGTACCCATCTTCTGATGACTGGTTTCAGTAATGTAATGTAATCAAGCATCTTTGGGATGTGGTTGGGGGCAAGTTCAAACTACAGCACTTCTGTTCCATTAGGCTATTATACAATATCACATTTTAAGTAGTGATGGGCAAATGAAGCTTTCTGAAGCATTGAAGGTTGTATTGAAAAAGGGTTAATTATTAAACGGTTTTCAACAGTCCTCTTTGGTGGCATCTGGTGGCCAAAAACATGAAGAGCATCTTAATTCTACAAATTAAACTGCTTCATTATGAATTCCCACTCAAGAGCTCAGTTGACAGCTTCTGTTTAATACCATGTGACAGTTATTCAATTCAATTCAATTCAATTTTATTTATATAGTGCCAAATCACAACAAAAGTCGCCTCAAGGTGCTTCATAGATACAGAGAAAAACCCAACAATCATATGACCCCTTATGAGCAAGCACTTTGGCAACAGTGGGAAGGAAAAACTCCCTTTTAACAGGAAGAAACCTCCGGCGGAACCAGGCTCAGTGAGGGGAGGGGCCATCTGCTGCGACCGGTTGGGGTGAGAGAAGGAAAACAGGATAAAAGACATGCTGTGGAAGAGAGACAGAGGTTAATAACAGATATGATTCAATGCAGAGAGGTCTATCAACACATAGTGAGTGAGAAAGTGACTGGAAAGGAAAAACTCAATGCATCATGGGAATCCCCCGGCAGCCTACGTCTATTGCAGCATAACTAAGGGAGGATTCAGGGTCACCCTGGTCCAGCCCTAACTATATGCTTTAGCAAAAAGGAAAGTTTTAAGCCTAATCTTGAAAGTAGAGATAGTGTCTGTCTCCCGAATCCAAACTGGAAGCTGGTTCCACAGAAGAGGGGCCTGAAAACTGAAGGCTCTGCCTCCCATTCTACTTTTAAATACTCTAGGAACAACAAGTAGGCCTACAGTGCGAGAGCGAAGTGCTCTAATAGGGTGATATGGTACTACAAGGTCATTAAGATAAGATGGGGCCTGATTATTTAAGACCTTGTATGTGAGGAGCAGGATTTTGAATTCAATTCTGGATTTAACAGGAAGCCAATGAAGGGAAGCCAAAACAGGAGAAATATGCTCTCTCTTTCTAGTCCCTGTCAGGACTCTTGCTGCAGCATTTTGGATTAGCTGAAGGCTTTTCAGCGAGTGTTTTGGACATCCTGATAATAATGATTTGCAGTAGTCCAGCCTGGAAGTAATAAATGCATGAGTATCACACAGTTATGTGAAATACTACTACCATTGTGGTGCTGTATTATTTTGGAGTGAAAAAAATGTTGTCTATTTGTTTATTCATCAAATTTATCATTTGTCATTGTGTTCTCCCATTGTTTCTGACTCCTTGACATTTGTAAACAGTTAAATAAAAAATAATTCTAAATGTATATTTACACTCTTAGAATAGGTTGGGCGTAATGCTTGTGCTATGAGGTACCTGCCTCAACGTGATTATGTAAAAACCAGTGTGTGTCGTACCTTGGTTTGCTATTTCTTACACCAAAACACCACAAATCCCGCAAACAATCACTTCCTTATCTGTGCTTGCATTCTCGCCAGTCCGGACTTCGTGAGTTCACACTGGAGTCTGGACGCAGCGCGATCATTCGAATGGCAGTGTACTTGATGACATCTTCTCTCCGGGGTTTTTTGCTGTCATCCCCTCTTAATTTAATTGTGATTAATAAATGCAATGGACATTACACATGATATAAAAAAAATACACGTGATGCAGTAGATTTCTTTAAGGAAGAAAAAACATAATTTTAAAAAAGTATCTTAAACACTGACAAAATTCGCTTTTACGCATCATCTGCTTCATAACGTCTAATAAGCTTCATAGTTAAGCACAAGCACTACGTGACAGAAACACAAGCTTAATTTCTCTTAATAAAAATAGTATACATGTAATGCCTGAATAAAAACAAACCGGTAAGATGTTAGAATACTTATTTTTATTTTAGTACACACTCAAAACTTAAAATAGACAGCTGGGATTCACGTGACTCTGACCAGATGAACCAAATGTGGGTTTTTTGGGTGGGGGGGGTTGAGGCACCTGAGCATCAGCTTCAAATGGACAATCACTGATTTTATGATTCTAAAACAAATAGGAACACACTTTCATTCCATTAAAAAAATGGAAAAATAGATTTTTCTCCTCTACTCTTTTCGATTGAGTAAACTTTAATCCATCTTGGAATAAGGTTGTAGAGTTATCTACGATAAAAACTATGTATCTATTCGCTGCTGTTAGCTTTGGTATCACACCGTGTTACTTGAAATGTCACAGTTAAAAGATATATTGTTCTAAACCTGGCTTCAGTTCTCCCCACAGAAGCATATTTCTGAACCACATGATTGTAGCAGCTATTACTGAAATATGGTCACCCAGACCTGACCTATAGGGCACACTGCTGGCTAACCGTGATATGGTTGTACTTCATCACTGAACTAAAGTGGAATTTACAGATATCTGTACTTTACATGAGTAGTTATTATTCTGACAACTTTCTACTTTTACTCTCTACATTTTTAAATTAATATCTGTACTTTCTACTTCTTTCCTCTTCAATACAGGTTCGTTACTCTTGGTTAGTGGGCCGGTCCGGAAGAAGTGCACGTGTGCCTAAGTTGTGGCCTTGGTACCATATAACATTTGATAAGCATTACAGAACAGGAGTGACCATAAAGGAAGTAATGTTTGTTTTGTTCTTTTTTAACTGTCAGGTAATTTCTAATGCAACATTTGAAATTACATGCAAGCAGCAGAAATGAGCTTCCTCCAAAGGATGGCTGGGCTCTCCCTCAGAGATTCAGGGACAGGGACACAGTACAATGAATATTCTGATACTGGATGACTGGTTTTCTTTGTTTTCGAGAAAGCATCCCCCTTAATATGCTGTTCTATTTTGTTAGCTGCATGAACAGAAGATGCATCTGGTTTATTATAAATAATATAAAGTGCCTCAACTTTGTCCACTTGCCTCAGAGACACAGTGCATCCTGCTGAAATAATCTCCATGAGTACTGTGTCATCTCACAGTACTCATGGTGGAATTCATTATTTCCTTCTATTCTTTTCTTAGCATCAGGGGTTACACTAACACACTTTGTATTGACACAGGTTATCTGTGTCTAAAATTAAAATTTGTTTGATGATCTGAAACATTTAAGCGTAGCAAATATGCTAAAAAAAAAAAGGGAAAAAAAAGAAATCATTGGAGATAGCAAATACTTTTTCATGGCTCTGTATAATAAGCTGTAAAACTACAAAACAAGATCAGTTTTTTTACAGTATATAAGTAAAATTATTTAAGCTAATGTAATAATTACTTCTTACTTAACAAGTACTATCAACTTTAACCCTAGATTAAATGGCAAAAAATTATATGTCCCATAATCTAAAATAGTTTTCCAATATACCTTTTGCATAATAAAATACTTCAATATTTCGTAACAGATTAATGATTCTCTCTCTCTCTCTTTCTATATATATATATATATATATATATATAGAAAGAGAGAGAGAAAGAGATGTACACACACATACACACACATGCATTGAAAAAACAGTCATGAAAAATAAAGTACACCCTCTTTCCATTGGAAGGCTCAACCTCACTTGATCACGACATATTACACTGTGTGCCGTTTATTTAACAAAAGCTAACCCAAACAGCAGAAGCAGCCTCCAAGTTTATTCTTACTGCTTCCATAGGAATTAAGAGTGTGAGAGGCAGCCAGATGTTAATCAGTCAATCAAATGCACTTTATTGGCTGATCATCAGCAAGAAAATCAGAAAGGACAACCATATTTAATTCAATTACATTTTATTTTTATAATGCCAAATCACAAAAGTCACCTTAAGGTCTATAATAAATGGTTTATATTGCAGCGATATAGAGGGTCCTAAATGAAAAAGAACAGAAGGAATTTTTGGAGATGCTAACACTGTAGAGAGAGAGAGATCTACTCTACTTGGTGTCATATTCTATTGTACAGAACTCACAGGTATGAAATGAACAGAGGCAAGTGAAGGTGCTGCCTCAAGTGACTGATATTCACAGCAATATGAACTAATATCTCCTTTAGGGAAGATGAAGATTTGTGATCTGAGAATTTATGGGAGAAATATCAAACGCATGTGTTCTCTTATTATAATGTAGATAATTTCATTTCCGTCACTCCAGTTTACCTCTGGAGCAGGGTTTATTGTGATTTCAGGCTTCTGTAGAGCAACAAAAACAGAAATTAAATGTTTGTTATGTATTAACCAAATGGCAAGCAGTGAGCTAATTTGTCAGTTCAAAATGAGCTATGCCTCTTACCTAAGCAGATAACACTGGCATCTTCATCATGCCCACAGTCATTTTTTCCAAAACCAGGATGTGAACAGTGTGAAAGTGCAGACTCTTGGCCTGAACATTCCACGTTATCCAGCCATATAGGGCCAGTGCCTCTACCAAAATGAGCACTTGCAGGTGCTGAAACGGCATGACCGCAACCAAGCTGTCTGCATACCACATCAGCATCGCTCATTCCCCAAAAGTCATCACACACAGTTCCCCACTCTCCTTTAAAGAAGACCTCCACTCTGCCGGAGCATTCACCTGAGCCACCCACCAACCGGACTTGTTCTGCATAACAGAGCAGAAAGAGTGAATACAAATACAAAGGAAAATCTTTAAAACAAACATCTACATGCAGTTCTCAAAAGACATCTGTGCTGTACATGTGTGCACAATATATTGTACAATATTTTCACATTAATATGTAGATCATATAGCTTAGACGCAGCTAACAGACTCTTTCGATTTTCAATAAATAACAATTACTTACGTGTAATATTACTTGGATATTATATAGCATTTAGTGACTTTTATTTAAAATGAAACATTAAATGTGTATACTACTCAGGTATATAGTATGTAAGATAAGAAACTAATGAACAACATTAGGGTAGCTAATAGGGTAGGCTAATAGGTAGGGTGAAGGAAGAAATGCCAACCCTGGCTTTTACAAAACATACCTGTAAGCGCTTCTACAGCCTACATATACCAATTTATAACAAATTATACCAAGCAGCTCTTGGTTTTACCTACTTCCTTAACTTACAAGCATGAAAGTGCTGTAGACTTTTTTTTTTATTTGTTCAGGATAATGTAAAAAACATTGTATTTTCAAAAAATAACAAACTAAGCATTTATTTGCATTGTGCAAATGAAATCACAATTTTCCATGCCTCAGTTTTTGTGGAATCAAATACTGATGAATTTCCTCTATAGGGATGGGTATTGATAAGATTTTCACGATTCCGATTCCATTTTCAATTCTGTTTAACGATTCAATTCTTTATCGATTCTCTTATCGATTCTTTTTAAAAAAGGAGACCACTAAAGTCGATTAGCTTAGAACTTTGAACAAGATAGAAATTTAGGAGTAACATGGCCTTACAAACCCAACAGTGAGATCTTAAGAGATCCACAGCCTATGGCTCGTCAATGGGGTGTCACAGGGTTCCCAGGAAAAAAAATTGTAAATGTAAAATAATAAAATAAATATTCTTCTCTAGCAATAACAAAGTATAACATAAATTATTCTGTAGCAATTACACAAGAATATCCAGTAATGTCCCTGCCTACAATTAAACACATTCACTTACTGAAAATCGGGGCCATCTGCTGTGGCAACCCTTGTGTGCAACCCTTTTACTACAAACTTAGTCACTGCTTGGTGACATTCGTCTATCCTGGCCTGAAAGGAGCCGCTACCGGTAGACTGCAGCGAGAACTGGCAGCATCTGAGCCAGCCAGACTCTGTCTGTCTCTCTCATCACGGTCACCTAAATGCACAGTAATAGCAGGTTTTGTAATAAGGCAGATCGCGCTAACATAATATGCACTGTTAGTTGATTATTTACCTGCCGCATTAACGGGAGAGGACGTGCAAATGTTACCGCTGCTGCTGGGTTGAGATTCACGAGTCCGGAGCAGAATTAAAAACACGACATTCATTTAAGGTCATCGCGTGTTTTGTGAGCAAATGCTTTTGCATATTCGTAGTGTTTCCTCCCTTAAATGAAATATCTACTTTGCAAGTATTGCAAGTTGCCCCGTTGTCATCCGTTCTCGTAAAGTATAATCAACTTTTGAGTGTTTGAGCCGCTTAGGTGCCGTGTTTCCTGCCAGGTAAATGACGCTCGTGGTGACGTCATTCGGGACGACTGGAATCGATAAGGGAATCGTTTGCAAAAATGGCAAACAATTCCAAGGAATTGAAACAGTGGGAACCGGTTCTCAACAAGAACCGGTTTTCGATACCCATCCCTATTCCTCTATATTATGTATTGTATCATACGTTAAAACAAAACATCAAATTAGTTTCAGGTTCTTAAAAATGAACCTACATGCTTTTTAACAGCCACCAGGAAGTGACATCTGTGGTTTGCAAAATGCCTCTTGTCCTACCGAAGTTTGATGGAAAATGAGTTCCAACTTGATGCCTATGAAAACTTTCATTCTGAATTCATGGTCTCAGTCATTCAGTTAGGTCAGATTGATTAAAATAATAGTCAGGAGTGTACTCGTAAAAACATTTGCCTTACAGGTGAAAAATTCCCAGTTTGTGACTGGTATCTATAACAAACTCAGCAAAACAAGGTCACAAGTTAGTGTAACCCTGCGCTGGGGGTATCAAAGTACCAAGACGGTGATGGTGAAAACACTTATCTCAAAGCTCCATAACAGAACATCAGGGCAGCGGTTGATGAAAGTTAGGGTTACCCTCTCATTCATACTGTCTGCGACCTTAAGAAAAAATGTGCCAGAATTTTGAACACATAATAATAAAAGTCTTTACCTGCACAGAGAACACCAGCATCATGTTCATGCCCGCAGGTTGCTCTTGTAAAACCTTTGCCTAAGCATTGCTGAATAGAAGTCACAGTCTCAAAGCATGAAGAACTAGCCTGCACCACTGGCCCACTGCCTGGGCCGTAAAAAGCAGCACCAGGAGCATTCATGGCACGTCCACACTCCAGAGTCTCGCACACCGCTTGAGCTTTACTTAGAGTCCAGTCCGTGTCACACACTGTGTGCCACTGCTCGCCATGACGGACCTCCACTCTTCCAGAGCACTTATCAGTACTGTTAACCAACCGGACAGTCAAGCTTTCTGTGAAGGCAAATAAAGCGCACATGTATATATTGTGGTGGGGCATGGACTGCGGTGCCGTGCGGATGCACCTGCACGGCATCTGCAATCACGCCCTCTGTGTTAAAACATGGGGAATCAGTGTTGTAAGTTGGTGTAAGTGTGGTGTGATGAATGTGTGGCTGACAGCCGAGAGCTGCAGCCGCGTATAATAAAGATGATTCTAAACAACGACCTCTGGATCTGTCATGACTCAATTATGCCACATAAATAAAAGAGAAATTCTGATCAGAAAAAAAAAATCCAAAGTCATATCTAAAGATTAAAAAAAGACACAATATTTAATGACAAAATAGTTTTTACCTGAACAAATCACTCCTGCATCTTCACTGTGGCTGCAAAAAAATCTTCCAGAGGGGCGATACCTGCAGTGCCCAAGGGACGTCTCATTACCCAAACAGTTGACAGAAGAAAGCCAGATCGCTCCTTGGCCTTCACCAAAGAAGGCATTAGATTTTGCTCTATGAGCTGTTCCACAGTCCATGGCTCTGCACACCACCTCAGCATCTCTGAGGTCCCAGTCATCATCACACACTGTTCCCCACTGGCCGCCATGCAGAATCTCCACTCGACCAGAACATCGATCAATGCCGTTCACAAGCCTTAGCGGTGGTTTACCTGAGGGCACACGTTAAAGTGTTAGCGATGAATATTTCAATCTCTCAATCTTTTTTAAATCCAGAGTTTTTTAAGGATATCTTCAACGTGCTGTATGCTGATAAGGGTCCATCATTATTAGAAATGCAACCAAAAGATGTTAATGGCTGTCCCCCTTTTCAGACAATAGCTCATACTGGACAGTTTGTATGCCCAAGAAACTTTAACGTGTAGTTAACTTCAGCAACAGGTGTATTTTAACCCAAAACACAGTCTTTCACCAAATGTAACCAGGAAATTTTGGTGCTAAAGCTCAGGTCCAATTATTGTTGATTTAACTGAGGAAATCACTAAAGAATTAACAATAAATATTACTAGATGTCAAAAAGATTCCATCACGCAGTTTTTAAGAACTCAATAGCTTCTCGTGAGGGGCCGTGCTGACACCTGCTGCTCCCTGGCAGAGAGCACCATGCCCCTCCCGTGTTTTAAATGCACTTTAGAACAGCACGCAGCAACACCAAATAAGAGCAGGTGGAGAAAGGTATGGGGTATTCACACCCATGTTCTCTGTTCTTCATCAGGGCAGGGGGCTGGGAGGAGGAGTTGGCCATCTGATTGGGGTCTGGGATGCTGGGCCTCCCTGCTGCTGCAGCACCGCGAATGGTCTGCTTGTCTTCGCCTGAGGGAAAAGGATAAAATCTCTTGGGTCTAGGGGTAGATTACCCCTCTAGAGGTGAGGGTACCTGGACCTGAGGTATAGAGTATGCTTGGGTAGTGTTAGTGTGATTACAGTGTCCATTTCTGTTCGTCTCCACATTGGGAGATGGCCAATTATTTGTATATGTGTGCATGAGGGTGGGAATCCATGTTTGTGTCTGTGTGTGCCTTTTTGTCTGTGTCTATATGTCAGGTCGGGTCTTAGACTCCACCTCTCTGGACATATCTCAGGCCCCCCCAGGTGTGGGGACCTATCACCCCCACAACACTCCCTGCCGGTGGCTGATGCCCTCAGATGTTGGTGCGTTGCTGGTTCTCAGTGTCCAGGGCTGGGCGCTCAGGTATGTACCGGCTCATTCCTGGTGGCTGCTTGGCAGGGCCTGCTGCTCGTGGCTCGGTCGCACCCCTTCCAGCGGGTGGGGTGCCCTTGGACCTCAGGCCCAGGGCTCGGTTCGTTCTGGCGCGGCTGGCTGCCGGCGGAGCCAGCGGGCACGTCACTGCAGCCCCCTGTGGCTTCCACATCGGGGCTGCTGGGTGACCCCACATCTGAGGCTTTCCTCAGCTCTTTCCAGGAGGGTGGCGCGGTTGCCCCTCCTTGGACTACCGCGCTCTTGGGGGCCTCTAGATATTTGGGGCCTGGATCTCCTCCATGCCTGCTTCATGCCCTGGGGGACGGGGCTATGGCTCCCCACACCCTCTAGCAGACTGTTACATAGAGGAACATTTTGAATACATGCACACTCACGCACACAGGTGTACACACGGGTGCTCATAGACTGTTACGGTTCGGCGTTGGCAGTGTATTGTTTTAGGCGTTTTGTTTTGGCGTGACTGTTATGTGTTCCTGTTTTACTTTGAAAGTCTGTGTTATCTTAGTGTGCAATTTACGTGTCCCTGTCTCGTCAGTGTAAGCGTTGCCCCGGCTGTGTTTCCCTCTTGTTGTCCATTTCCTGATTGCTCCCTCTAGGTATTTAAACCCTGTGTTTCAGTGTGTCAGGGTCGCGATCTTCCCCCCGTTGTAAATAGTTTGGCGCCTTGTGTTGTGATGTAAATAAATATCGTATTTTGCTTTAAAGAAAATAGTTGTCGATACTTTCGTTTTGGGATTATTTTTGTGGAAGCCCGTATTAGTCTTTTTTATGAGTTCGCCCTCCTTAAGAGCAGTGAGCTTGGGGGCCCTTTTTCCCCTTATTTCTATTTTTCCTGAGTTGCACGCCGGTTGCCTAGGCCGGGGTGTAACATAAACACAAACTATATCTTTCTTGGTTGCTACCTCAAAGCACGTTGTGCACTGCCAGTCTTGCGTGCTGCACAATCAGTGTTGGGGAGTAACGGAATACATGTAACGCCGTTATGTATTTAAAATACAAAATATGAGTAACTGTATTCCGTTACAGTTACCGTTTAAAAAGGTGGTATTCAGAATACAGTTACTTTGTTGAAATGAATGGATTACACGGCTGTATTTTCCTGTTTCATAAGGTTATGAACTCTATATTTTTGGTGTCCACGCCGGTGGAAACCCAAACAAAACACGTATTAAGAGGCGCTCATGTCTGTGTCTCAATCTCGCGGCCCATGTCATGTCATGGGTAGTGTAGTCCGTGTTGCAGGGAGAATGGACTGCTATACCCGTTATGTGTCTGTGAGCGCGAGGGAGGGAGAAAAAGAGTCGAAAAGTAAGAGACCGGCCACCGACCAGAAAAGGGAGATGGAAGCATGTAATATATATATATATATATATATATATATATATATATATATATAGGTGAAGACAAAATTCACGGTTCGGTTCGGTTCGATACTTTGGTGTCACGGTTCGTATTTTTCGATACAAAAAATGTTCATGCATTTTTAATTTGTCATTATTAAAATTATAAATATAATTTTAACTCAAAAGTATACTTTTTAAATTTAACCCTAACCCTTGTGCGTGTTTTTTATTTTGACAGCGAATGCGCACCTGCGGACCACTTATGTGCAGCCCTGGTTATTTAGCTCATCATATTGCAGCCACAGAAATTCTTTTGTCCATGAAACCATAAAGCTGCACTTTCTTTTTGCCTTATAGTCTGATTTGTCATAACTTCTCCGTTTTGTGGTAAGCTTTTCTTTGGCTGTCACTTCTTCACCCTGACCTGTCTTATTTGGCTCAGCAGAATGAAATGCTTTTACACACGCACTCACATAAGCTCAGCGATTCTCTGCGCGATCAACCTCTCACATGTTTAAGCTGCGGGAGATTTCACTTGTCATGTTTGCATAGTAAGCTAACGATTATAAGACGATGTCAGAGGAATTGGTGCACAAATTATCATCACTCACAGATCAGTGCTGTCGCTCTCTATACACAGTTCGCACGATTGCAAAGTGAAAGCAAAAAAACAAGCGCAAATTCAAACGCGACTTCAATATGTCACATATTGACAGTGGCTCACCGATGCCAATGACATAATTACCCCAGCTACATTTCTGAAAGAATGCAAAAGCATTGACAGACATATTTTTCCTACAATAGCCCGACGGGCAGGGAGAGATAGATTTTGGTAGCCGACTGAAAAAATCGCTAGCTCCGGGACGTCGGGCTAGCGATATTGCAAGCCCTGTATGATTGAGGAATCACTCATCTTTGGAAAAGAGAGTTTATTACAGAGAAATGGCTCTTTCCAAAATAAAAGCTATACTATCCGCTTCTTCTGGGCTATATTCTCAGCAGCATAAGGAGAATCATGTGCTAACAGCTGTCTAATGACTCGGCTAAAGTTAGTAGCATGCTTGCTTTTTTTTTGTCTGCTTCCACTTGTCTTTGCACTAGGATGATATCGGCGTAAATGTGCAGTCATATTCGTTGTGTTCCCACTAGTGCTTTCAGGTTAATCTCGTTGAAATGACCTTAACGCACAACACGGCAAATCTCCGTTAACGAGCTACCGCCGATCGCTCCGTGCATGGGGCTAGACGGCCAACACGTTAACGAGCTAACTGCGGCTAACACACTAGTTCACACCAATGTAATTGAGCATTGCATGGCACATCCAACATACTGTTTTACTTTAGTCCATGACTCGCTTACTTCAGGGTCATACGTCACATGAAAACCAATAATTCCAAACGCCAGATCTGAATGAGGTTCAATTTGGAGAGCTTAACTTCTGTCTCGCTAGCTTGCCCTGCGCTCTTCCTTCTGATGATGCTGTCTGTGTTGAGCGCTCAGTGGATCTGCGCTGGACAGTGCAGCCTAGGCTGAGTAGTCGAACACAGATTCACTGAGCGCTCAAAATATATATTTATAATTTCAATAATGACAAATTAAAAAGGCATGAACATTTTTTTGTATCGAAAAAATATCGAACACCGTGACACCAAAGTATCGAACCGAACCGAACCGTGAATTTTGTGTATCGTTGCACCCTAATATATATATATATATATATATATATATATATATATATATATATATATATATGTGTGTGTGTGTGAACAAGAAGGCATCGGTGGGCAAGAGACTAAAAACAGGGCATTGTTGGAATGCTACTACGCAAGTAACCCTGGCGGAAGGGGCTACACGAATAGGATGAGGGACCTATGGATTCTTTGATACCCAACATCCACAATGACGGCGAAACAACTAGTAGCTCAGTGTTCCAACATTCGAAAGAAGGGACTGCTATCACAGCTAGAGGTTGACGAGGTACAACATAAATGCTATGGCAAGGAGGAGTCAGGACGCCAGGTCAGAGGGGAGATATCATCACCCCTACCCGAGATTGGGTACATAGCCCCAAGTGCGATAGGAGAAGGATTGTTGAGTACGAGAGGAACTGACCTGAAAAATAGGATCATGGCCAAGCTTGAAACCTGGATCCCCCGTAGCCGGTTACCAAGATTACGTGAAGTACCCTCAGAAGGTCTGCTAGATGATGTTAATGCAGCACTACGGATGATACCTACAACCACGATTACCGACACTAACAAGCTGATCTACAATACGGCAGCAGTGATCAGTGAGATGCTTGGCTACAAGTTGAACAGCCACAAGGGGCAGTACCCTCCATGGAGAAGGAGGCTAGAGGGCAAGATCAAAGTAGCACGGAGGGAGGTTAGCCAACTAACAGAGTTGCAGAAAGGTGCGGCAAAGAAGGTGCATATGAAATACAGCAAACTGTCCATACCTGAGGCATTGGAAACTGCCAAGCAAAGACTCACAGCCTTGGCCAGCCGCTTGAGGAGGTACACCAGAGAGATAGAAGGCAGGAGAATAAACCAGCTGTTCTCCACAGAACCAGCAAAGGTGTACTCTCAGTGGCAAGGGAACAATAAGAGAACAGCACCACCAAGGCTGGAGACGGAGCAATACTGGAAGAGCATATGGGAGAAGGACGCAACCCGTAACGGCAATGCTCAGTGGCTAGTGGATCTGAGGGCAGACCACAGCGACCTCCCTGAACAGGGTCCAGTAACCATCACAGTGGCAGATATCCAAGAAAGGGTCTCCAGTATGAAGAGTTGGACAGCACCAGGGCCAGACATGGTTCACGCCTACTGGCTGAAGAAGCTGACTGCACTCCACGAGCGTCTGGCAGCACAAATGAACCAGCTGCTAGTTAACGACAGACACCCGGAATGGCTAACCGAAGGTCGAACGGTCCTGATCCCCAAGGACCCCAAGAAGGGACCGGTCCCATCCAACTACCGACCAATAACCTGCCTCAGTACTACATGGAAGCTCCTGTCAGGCATCATATTGGCTAAGATGAACAGGCACATGGGTCAATACATGAATGGGGCACAGAAAGGGATTGGCAAGAATACCAGAGGCGCAAAACACCAGCTACTGGTAGACAGAACAGTCAGCCGAGACTGCAAGACCAGACTGACCAACCTGTGCATTGCCTGGATTGATTACAAGAAGGCCTATGACTCAATGCCCCACAGCTGGATACTGGAATGCTTAGAATTGTACAAGATCAACAGGACCCTAAGAGCCTTCATCAGGAACTCAATGGGGATGTGGCGTACAACACTAGAGGCCAAATCCAAGCCCATAGCACAAGTCACCATCAAGTGCGGGATCTACCAAGGAGATGCTCTGTCCCCACTGCTGTTCTGCATAGGCCTGAACCCCCTCAGTGAGATCATTAACAAGACTGGCTACGGATACCGACTACGGAATGGAGCAGTTGTGAGCCACCTCCTGTACATGGATGACATCAAGCTGTATGCCAAGAGTGAACAAGACATCGATTCACTGATCCACACTACCAGGCTTTACAGCAATGACATTGGAATGTCGTTCGGACTGGAGAAGTGTAGTCGAATGGTAACAAAGAGAGGGAAGGTAGTCAGAACTGAGGGGATTGAACTACCAGAAGGCAACATTGCAGACATAGAGGACAGTTACAAGTACCTGGGGATCCCGCAGGCAAATGGGAACCATGAAGAGGCCGCTAGAAAGGCTGCAACCACCAAGTACCTGCAGAGGGTTAGGCAAGTCCTGAGGAGTCAGCTGAATGGTAAGAACAAGATCCGGGCCATCAACACATACGCCCTGCCCGTGATCAGGTACCCTGCTGGGGTAATAGGCTGGCCAAAGGAGGAGATAGAAGCCACTGACATAAAGACAAGAAAGTTCCTTACCATGCATGGAGGGCTTCACCCCAAGTCCAGCACCCTGAGGCTGTACGCAACGAACATCCAAGAATACATTGGGAAGATGGCCCCAACTGACCGAGTGCTCAGTAAATACCTCAGGCAGCAGAAACCCAAGAAAGAGGAGGGAGACGAGGAACCATCATGGAAGGACAGGGCCCTGCATGGTATGTACCACCGGCAGATAGAGGAGGTGGCTGATATCCAGAAATCCTACCAGTGGCTGGACAAAGCTGGACTGAAAGACAGCACAGAGGCACTAATCATGGCAGCACAAGAACAAGCTCTGAGTACAAGATCCATAGAGGCTGGGGTCTATCACACCAGGCAAGACCCCAGGTGCAGGCTGTGTAAAGATGCCCCAGAGACAATCCAGCACATAACAGCAGGGTGCAAGATGCTAGCAGGCAAGGCATACATGGAACGCCATAACCAAGTGGCCGGCATAGTGTACAGGAACATCTGTGCCGAGTATAACCTGGAAGTCCCAAGGTCAAAATGGGAGATGCCCCCAAGGGTGGTGGAGAATGACCGAGCTAAGATCCTGTGGGACTTCCAGATACAGACAGACAAAATGGTGGCGGCTAACCAACCGGACATAGTGGTGGTAGACAAACAGAAGAAGACGGCCGTAGTGATCGATGTAGCGGTTCCGAATGACAGCAATATCAGGAAGAAGGAACACGAGAAGCTGGAGAAATACCAAGGGCTCAGAGAAGAGCTCGAGAGGATGTGGAGGGTGAAGGTAACAGTGGTCCCCGTGGTAATTGGAGCACTAGGTGCGGTGACTCCCAAGCTAAGCGAGTGGCTCCAGCAGATCCCCGGATCAACATCGGAGATCTCTGTCCAGAAGAGCGCAGTCCTGGGAACAGCTAAGATACTGCGCAGGACCCTCAAGCTCCCAGGCCTCTGGTAGAGGACCCGAGCTTGAAGGATAAACCGCCCGCAGGGGCGTGCTGGGTGTTTTTTTTTTTTATATATACACAAAGTTGACCCAGACAACAAAGTAAAGCTAGTTTTCGGCTACGAGCCCGACACAGAACCCGACGTATTAGCCAGAGGTCTCTTTACGGTTATATGCCTTTATGGTTCGGAGCTGCGGACCTGTTATATATTTGCGCGGAATAGTTTTCTATCTGAGATTGCTGCGAAAAGTGCAGCCTTACCTATTGTCCACCCTACTGTTACTCATTTATATTAAGATTTAAAAATCTAGTTGGTATTGGTATGGCGAATAACCTTCAGTAAACGCAATAAATCACACAGCAATAGTACATTCATGTAGTTGTAAAAAGCATGATAATATATTAAGTAATCCAAGTATTCAGAATACGTTACTCTCATTGAGTAACGTAACGGAATATGTTACAAAATACATTTCTGGGCATGTATTCTATAATCTGTAGTGGAATACATTTTAAAAGTAACCTTCCCAACACTGAGCACAATAACATTCAATATATAGTAGTGGTGGGATTTGTGGTGTGTTTTGGTGCAAGAAATAGTGAGCGAATGTGTGACATAACGACAGATGTAGAGTCAGCAAGGAAAAGAGCAAGTTCAGCCTATTCCAAAATAAAAACCAGAAATACATATGTTCAGTCGACTACAATTGTAGACAAGGGAAATGACACAGGGGGAAGTGGACACACAAAGAGTGACAGAAAATAAAACACATGATGAGGGTCTGTAAAATAAGATGGGAAGTACAGAATAGAGAGAGACAGACTAGACAAACAGACAGAAATGGAGAAAAGACAGACTACATACAGGGAAATGTCTAAAAAATTAGACAAGGAACTAAGAACTACAAATATGAATAACACTTGAAAATACTAATAGACACAAAAGGCTAAAAATGTAGAAAGAAAACCACCAAATCATAAACCAACCAAAATATCCAAACTACGGAAAAAAACAACAGAAACCATGACAATGAGAGAAGGCCTATTTAAAACATCAGTCAGTGTAATCCCAGCACCCGTTTCAAGCCATATTAAATGGGAGGGTTAAATCAGAAAGAGTATATGTTTTGAAGTCAGCACCAAATCAAAAATACAGATTCGTCTGCTCTGCTATCTGTTTCAAAGTATAATCAGTGGCTAAAAACTTGTAATTATTAACAAATAAGCATGTAGTTTACCAGTTACCCTCCCACCACCACCACAGTTGGTGACATCACATCACAGCAATATTTTATACAGTTTGTGATCTCTAGAAAAAATATGTTTGAATTTTGAACATAATAATAAGGGTTTACCTGCACAGAGAACACCAGCATCATATTCATGCCCGCAGGTTGCTCTTGTAAAACCTTCGACTGAGCATTGCTGAAGAGATGTCACACTGTCGAAACATGAATTGCTAGCCTCCACCACTGACCCACTGCCACGGCCAAAAAAATGCACCACCATGAGGTTTCATGGCACGTCCACACTCCAGCAACTCACACACCACTTGAGCTTTACTTTGAGTCCACTCCGTGTCACATACTGCATGCCACTGGTCACCATGACGGACCTCCACTCTTCCAGAGCACTCATCATTACTGTTAACCAAGCGGACCGCCAAGCTTTCTGTGAAGGCAAATAAACAGTGTATGTAGCCACCGGTATGGAAGAATGACCAACAAACAACTGTGATGTATTTAGGCACATTGTACACTATTTAAATTCAGACAATATATTTAAAAATAAGACAATACGGAGACCATTTTAGAAGAAATTTCCATACTTCATTCATAACAGATCATAGAAAACATGTCAGAAGTTTAAATTGAGAAAATGTACAACTCTAAGAAAAATATTAGCTTATTTTGAGTTTTATGGCAACATGTTAAAAGAAACTTGGAAAAGGATTGTTTCCCACCATGTTTACCATTCTGTAGAATCCTCCCTTCTCTTAACAACAATTGGTGAATTTTCTGAATTGCAAGCTGGTTATTTCAACAATAGCCATGCTGTTGTAATTAAGCTTATTGGTAAGTTAAATAAGAAGGATCTATGGTCTCACATTTGTCCGCTCCCAGGTGCTGCCCGCTAAATCTAAGCTTCACATCACTCCCACTTTTCCATGCTGTCAAGCTGTTCGTGACATCACTAGTCTAGTCGGATCACCTTTTCCCCAGCCTTCTCGAGGCCAGTCGGCATTCATGCCGCATACTTTAAATCTCACTGCACCTCTCCTTTGCAGTCTCCTTCCTGCAATCGTTTCCATGTCTTTTTCACGTTCATGCTATTAGTTGCATCATCTTGGGTTATGAGGTCAGTTCCTTGATCATTAGTATGCAAATTGTCATGACCATTAATCAACAACCGCTGATCAAAGACCATTGATCAGAGACCATGAGTACCATTCACAGAGAGGTGGGGAATGGCTGCAATCATAGCATTGTAAGATGGTGAAAGATGTACCCTTACGTCTTCTTGACTCTCTGCTCAAACCAGCATCCTTAATGCTAATAATGAAAACCCTCAACCTTTTCTATTAGTCTAACAAGCCTCCGCGACTGGCAATTGTCTGCTTACTGATTCTCTACTAGCCAAATTCAGGCTTTTCACTCATCTTAAGCCATCACAAACTTTCCCCTCTCAGATCAGAAATCAATTTGTGCACCTTTTCTGGGCACTTTAGGCATCCTAGGTAATAAAATCCTGCTGAAATTTCCGGGCTCCCCATCCTTTAACTTCCTCCCCTGTTTGGCCATCTAAATCTCTTTCGTCAAGTCATTTTGCCTTCTTTCAAGTCATGTGCATTTACTTTAGATTATTTATCCTGGCTCTCCATGCATTTCTACTACTTTCTGTCATTTTATTATTTTTTTCATGGATTGGTAATAGCATTGGTAATAGTTATTAGGAGTCCTCCTGAGTTTCTGCTGTTTCCTGTCCATCACAGGAATGATTCAACCATACTTCTTATAAGGTAAAATTGGCAATACGTGCATCACAATATTCATGCCATTATTGGACCATCTCCCTTGGCTGCTGCTCTAATGGAGGGTCCTGTTGCTGTAAAACCTATATACACATTTCACCATTTTTGATCTACTTCCAGATGTGCCACTTTCATAGGCATTTATGCCTTCATATTGATACTGACGCTCATTCTATAATGAACTAAACAGGGTGCAGTTTGTTTTCTAATAGAAATTGAACTAAATGCTGATAACAAATTCTTCACATCTTTATTTTGGAGGATGCAGATTCCATGTTTTCCAAAAAGAATTTCAGATTTGGATTAGGCAGTTGTATTTTCTAGGTTCTATTGTGAATCAAATATGGGTTTATGAGATGTCCAAATCATTACATTCTGTTTTATATATATTTTACATAAAATAAAAATTTTCAGAGTTGGGTTTCCATGTTTTTCTTACCTGTGCAGAAAACACCAGCCACTGCAGTGTTGTTGCAAAGATATGGTTCTTTTGGACACTGATCCAATGTAGACTCTCTTCCATCGCATTCAATTTGATCAGTCCAGGTCTGTCCTATACCAGGACCAAGCTGAATAAGCTTATGAGGCCTCCCACAGTCCAACTGTCTGCACACCACTGTTGCATCATTCATGTCCCAGGATTCAGCACACACAGTCCCCCACTGGTTTTTATCAAAATATTCTACTCTTCCATCGCAACGAGTGGATCCACCTGTTAATCTCACATTACCTGGAAATCATAGTTGTTATATTAGTGTACCAAATATTATTATATTATATTATTGTACATCAAATCTAACTTTTGTTTTGTTAATTACATTAATTTGTCTTTTTTTTGTACTATAGGGACACACAGACTGTCATGGTCCTGGGTCAATGTACCCAGTGTCTGGAGTTTTCTTGTGTTTTTGTCATTTTGTATTGTTTAAATCCGCTTTGTTGGTCTTAAGTTTATTCTGTAGTACCTAGGTTGTTCTGTTTAGCTTTTGTTTATTAGATTCCCCCGTGTGTCTTTGCCCTCCCTCTGTGTGCCTGTGTATTTCATATTTCTTATTCCAGCATAATTATTGCCCTTCAGTTTATTCTGTATTTCTAGTCTTGTTCTTGTCTTTGTGTTTCCTCCCTGTTAGGTCAGCCTTGTCTTCATGTGCATCTGTCTGTACCTCTAGTCAGTCTGCATCCCTGTGTACCTCCTGTTTGTCCCAAGGTCAAAATGGGAGATGCCCCCAAGGGTGGTGGAGAATGACCGAGCTAAGATCCTGTGGACTTCAGATACAGACGGACAAATGGTGGCGGCTAACCAAACCGGACATAGTGGTGGTAGACAAACAGAAGAAGACGGCCGTAGTGATCGATGTAGCGGTTCCGAATGACAGCAATATCAGGAAGAAGGAACACGAGAAGCTGGAGAAATACCAAGGGCTCAGAGAAGAGCTCGAGAGGATGTGGAGGGTGAAGGTAATGGTGGTCCCCGTGGTAATCAGAGCACTAGGTGCGGTGACTCCCAAGCTAGGCGAGTGCTCCAGCAGATCCCGGAATCAACATCGGAGATCTCTGTCCAGAAAGAGCGCAGTCCTGGGAACAGCTAAGATACTGCGCAGGACCCTCAAGCTCCCAGGCCTCTGGTAGAGGACCCGAGCTTGAAGGATAACCGCCCCGCAGGGGCGTGCTGGGTGTTTTTTTTTTTTATATATACACAAAGTTGACCCAGACAACAAAGTAAAGCTAGTTTTCGGCTACGAGCCCGACACAGAACCCGACGTATTAGCCAGAGGTCTCTTTACGGTTATATGCCTTTATGGTTCGGAGCTGCGGACCTGTTATATATTTGCGCGGAATAGTTTTCTATCTGAGATTGCTGCGAAAAGTGCAGCCTTACCTATTGTCCACCCTACTGTTACTCATTTATATTAAGATTTAAAAATCTAGTTGGTATTGGTATGGCGAATAACCTTCAGTAAACGCAATAAATCACACAGCAATAGTACATTCATGTAGTTGTAAAAAGCATGATAATATATTAAGTAATCCAAGTATTCAGAATACGTTACTCTCATTGAGTAACGTAACGGAATATGTTACAAAATACATTTCTGGGCATGTATTCTATAATCTGTAGTGGAATACATTTTAAAAGTAACCTTCCCAACACTGAGCACAATAACATTCAATATATAGTAGTGGTGGGATTTGTGGTGTGTTTTGGTGCAAGAAATAGTGAGCGAATGTGTGACATAACGACAGATGTAGAGTCAGCGAGCAAAAGAGCAAGTTCAGCCTATTCCAAAATAAAAACCAGAAATACATATGTTCAGTCGACTACAATTGTAGACAAGGGAAATGACACAGGGGGAAGTGGACACACAAAGAGTGACAGAAAATAAAACACATGATGAGGGTCTGTAAAATAAGATGGGAAGTACAGAATAGAGAGAGACAGACTAGACAAACAGACAGAAATGGAGAAAAGACAGACTACATACAGGGAAATGTCTAAAAAATTAGACAAGGAACTAAGAACTACAAATATGAATAACTAAACTAGGACGCACTTGAAAATACTAATAGACACAAAAGGCTAAAAATGTAGAAAGAAAACCACCAAATCATAAACCAACCAAAATATCCAAACTACAGAAAAAAACAACAGAAACCATGACAATGAGAGAAGGCCTATTCAAAACATCAGTCAGTGTAATCCCAGCACCCGTTTCAAGCCATATTAAATGGGAGGGTTAAATCAGAAAGAGTATATGTTTTGAAGTCAGCACCAAATCAAAAATACAGATTCATCTGCTCTGCTATCTGTTTCAAAGTATAATCAGTGGCTAAAAACTTGTAATTATTAACAAATAAGCGTGTAGTTTACCAGTTACCCTCCCACCACCACCACAGTTGGTGACATCACATCACAGCAATATTTTATACAGTTTGTGATCTCTAGAAAAAATATGTTTGAATTTTGAACATAATAATAAGGGTTTACCTGCACAGAGAACACCAGCATCATATTCATGCCCGCAGGTTGCTCTTGTAAAACCTTCGACTGAGCATTGCTGAAGAGATGTCACACTGTCGAAACATGAATTGCTAGCCTCCACCACTGACCCACTGCCACGGCCAAAAAATGCACCACCATGAGGTTTCATGGCACGTCCACACTCCAGCAACTCACACACCACTTGAGCTTTACTTTGAGTCCACTCCGTGTCACATACTGCGTGCCACTGGTCACCATGACGGACCTCCACTCTTCCAGAGCACTCATCATTACTGTTAACCAAGCGGACCGCCAAGCTTTCTGTGAAGGCAAATAAACAGTGTATGTAGCCACCGGTATGGAAGAATGACCAACAAACAACTGTGATGTATTTAGGCACATTGTACACTATTTAAATTCAGACAATATATTTTTAAAAAAAAGACAATACGGAGACCATTTTAGAAGAAATTTCCATACTTCATTCATAACAGATCATAGAAAACATGTCAGAAGTTTAAATTGAGAAAATGTACAACTCTAAGAAAAATATTAGCTTATTTTGAGTTTGTTGTTAAAAGAAACTTGGAAAAGGATTGTTTCCCACCATGTTTACCATTCTGAGACCATTCCCTTCTCTTAACAACAATTGGTGAATTGTCTGAATTGCAAGCCGGTTATTTCAACAATAGCCATGCTGTTGTAATTAAGCTTATTGGTAAGTTAAATAAGAAGGATCTATGGTCTCACATTTGTCCGCTCCCAGGTGCTGCCCGCTAAATCTAAGCTTCACATCACTCCCACTTTTCCATGCTGTCAAGCTGTTCGTGACATCACTAGTCTAGTCGGATCACCTTTTCCCCAGCCTTCTCGAGGCCAGTCGGCATTCATGCCGTATACTTTAAATCTCACTGCACCTCTCCTTTGCAGTCTCCTTCCTGCAATCGTTTCCATGTCTTTTTCACGTTCATGCTATTAGTTGCATCATCTTGGGTTATGAGGTCAGTTCCTTGATCATTAGTATGCAAATTGTCATGACCATTAATCAACAACCGCTGATCAAAGACCATTGATCATTGATCAACGACCATTGATCAGAGACCATGAGTACCATTCACAGAGAGGTGGGGAATGGCTGCAATCATAGCATTGTAAGATGGTGAAAGATGTACCTTACGTCTTCTTGACTCTCTGCTCAAACCAGCATCCTTAATGCTAATAATGAAAACCCTCAACCTTTTCTATTAGTCTAACAAGCCTCCGTGACTGGCAATTGTCTGCTTACTGATTCTCTACTAGCCAAATTCAGGCTTTTCACTCATCTTAAGCCATCACAAACTTTCCCCTCTCAGATCAGAAATCAATTTGTGCGCCTTTTCTGGGCACTTTAGGCATCCTAGGTAATAAAATCCTGCTGAAATTTCCAGGCTCCCCATCCTTTAACTTCCTCCCCTGTTTGGCCATCTAAATCTCTTTCGTCAAGTCATTTTGCCTTCTTTCAAGTCATGTGCATTTACTTTAGATTATTTATCCTGGCTCTCCATGCATTTCTACTACTTTCTGTCATTTTATTATTTTTTTCATGGATTGGTAATAGCATTGGTAATAGTTATTAGGAGTCCTCCTGAGTTTCTGCTGTTTCCTGTTGTCAATGGAAAATTGTATTTAGTAGTCAGTATAATCTTTTAGTGATATAAGTTTGCATATGGTAGAATGCTGCATGTAATCATTTGTGTGTAGAAGTATATAGTTGGTGACATATTGAAAGAATGTCTCATCCTAGGAGGTCTGTAACATTCTAGGATGTTCACCCCCACGTCCTGGGAGCATGAGAGAGGTCGCACCTTGTTTTATTGTTTTAACATAGCTATGTCTGTTTTAGTCTAAGTGCCTTTTTGTCTAGATGAACTGCTGGACTTCTTCACTGTGTTATCTAGGGTGAACCATCTAGGGTGAGGGGGAGATTACCCTCTTCCTGACCAAGGATGTACCTTTTGTGCTTTCATGTTATATGACCCTTTGATCAGCAGGACACACACACACACACACACACACACACACACACACACTGAAGTATAAATAAAGACCGGGGCAGTTTCTTAGCGCGAGTCTCTCAGTAGGGAGCTGCCCTTGCTAGCAAGAAGTTCTGTGTGTTTCTCTTCTCTGAGTCTTTACTGAAGAAGTGTTTTAGAATATTTTCCCTAACACCTGTCCATCACAGGAATGATTCAACCATACTTCTTATAAGGTAAAATTGGCAATGTGTGCATCCCAATATTCATGCCATTATTGGACCATCTCCCTTGGCTGCTGCTCTAATGGAGGGTCCTGTTGCTATAAAACCTATATACACATTTCACCATTTTTGATCTACTTACAGATGTGCCACTTTCATAGGCATTTATGCCTTCATATTGATACTGACGCTCATTCTATAATGAACTAAACAGGGTGCAGTTTGTTTTCTAATAGAAATTGAACTAAATGCTGATAACAAATTCTTCACATCTTTATTTTGGAGGATGCAGATTCCATGTTTTCCAAAAAGAATTTCAGATTTGGATTAGGCAGTTGTATTTTCTAGGTTCTATTGTGAATCAAATATGGGTTTATGAGATGTCCAAATCATTACATTCTGTTTTATATATATTTTACATAAAATAAAAATTTTCAGAGTTGGGTTTCCATGTTTTTCTTACCTGTGCAGAAAACACCAGCCACTGCAGTGTTGTTGCAAAGATATGGTTCTTTTGGACACTGATTCAATGTAGACTCTCTTCCATCGCAATTAATTTGATCAGTCCAGGTCTGTCCTATACCAGGACCAAGCTGAATAAGCTTATGAGGCCTCCCACAGTCCAACTGTCTGCACACCACTGTTGCATCATTCATGTCCCAGGATTCAGCACACACAGTCCCCCACTGGTTTTTATCAAAATATTCTACTCTTCCATCGCAACGAGTGGATCCACCTGTTAATCTCACATTACCTGGAAATCATAGTTGTTATATTAGTGTACCAAATATTATTATATTATATTATTGTACATCAAATCTAACTTTTGTTTTGTTAATTACATTAATTTGTCTTTTTTTTTTGTACTATAGGGACACACAGACTGTCATGGTCCTGGGTCAATGTACCCAGTGTCTGGAGTTTTCTTGTGTTTTTGTCATTTTGTATTGTTTAAATCCGCTTTGTTGGTCTTAAGTTTATTCTGTAGTACCTAGGTTGTTCTGTTTAGCTTTTGTTTATTAGATTCCCCCGTGTGTCTTTGCCCTCCCTCTGTGTGCCTGTGTATTTCATATTTCTTATTCCAGCATAATTATGCCCTTCAGTTTATTCTGTATTTCTAGTCTTGTTCTTGTCTTTGTGTTTCCTCCCCTGTTAGGTCAGCCTTGTCTTCATGTGCATCTGTCTGTACCTCTAGTCAGTCTGCATCCCTGTGTACCTCCTGTTTTACATTGATAGTCTCTTGTCTCGTCTTTGCTGTGTTTCCGTCTTGTATTTAGTGTCTGCATCTTCCTCTGGTCGTCATCGCGTTCTCTCTCATTCCATACTGTGTGTTCTGTTTGCCAAGCCTGCCTTCCTGCCTAGTTGATTCCCAGTTTAGTTTATGTTGGTGTTCCTTGTTCAGCAGGAAAGCTGTTTGTGATTTCATGTTTCACATCCTGAGTTCTGCATTTGGGTCCTCCCTTCCTGCCTGCCTCACCCAGTTTATGACAGAAGATCATGACCATACTATGGACCCAGCAGACTTAATGTTCGGGAGTTTTGAGGAGCATGTGCGCCAAATCATCTGTCTGCGTGAGCAGTGGATCATTCTGACCCGCGAGGGAGAGAAGGAGGAGTGCCAGCAAAGAGGTCCGCAGCCTGGTACATTCCTGGCCCCAGCCAACCTGGCAATAAGAGTGGCCGCTAGTTTCAATCCTCCATCCCTCCAAAGGGAGGATCCCACCGTCAACTCCCCTGCCTCGACATCACTGTCCAGCTCACCCTCCCCGACACAGACATTCTGCACACCAGGGGTTCTGCTGGCACCCTGGCAACTTGTGCACGGTTCCCGGGAGGAAGCGGTGTTCGCGCCATTCCAAGTCTCAGCCAAAGACAATTTTTTCTTCTGAGCCTGCACTTCCTGTGAGTAACATTCCCTCATCGTTGAACACTAGTTTTAAGTCATCTCATATGTCGGTGGGAGCAACTGAGACTGTGAATTTGTCATCTGATGCTGACTTAAAGAGAGGAGGCTGTTACTCTCCCTCGTGACAGTCCACTTTTCTGAGCACAATAATTCAGAAACTGATAACTACATTGTCTCTTCCCTGGACTGTATTGCTCCTAGTTCAGAACCTGCTAGCCATTATACTCCTCCTAGTGACTGTTTTGTGACTCCGCCTCTTCTGTCATGTAAAGTCTCTGGTGTTGCTCAGCCAGCTTCTCAATTAGTGACTACTTATTTGGTCTCCCAACAAGCTAATGTTAAGGGCAATAGGGAGACAACCTCAACCTCTATGTCAGCCAAGAGGCTGGGTTTGAACACTGCAGAGCTGGCTGAACAAGTCAAGTTTTCTGTTCCATGTTCATCTGTCTGTGTGCCAAGCTTTTAAGCCAGTTATCCTGAAAATTGACAGTGTTACCCCACCAGAGCTGCCTGAAACAGCGTTATGCACACCTGGGTTGAACAGTGCTGGACAATTTGTAAAATCTGCACTGGAGGATTAGGGTTTCTGAGAGTGACTGTAATTTCAGGGATTCCTGTGTTTCCAAGCTTTAAGTTTCTGAGAGTAATTTTGTAATTTTGGACAGGACAGGCACAAACCTCTGTGAGGTTTGCGTCTCAGGGCTCACTAATGTGCCAGGTGACAGAAGACTAAGTTCAGCTTTCCTGAGCTAACCACTCCCCAAGACTGCTAGTTCTAACCTGGAGAGCAGATTTTCTAAGTACAACCAGCCCTAAGTCTATATTTTGTGAAACTGTGTTTGGCACCATTAACCTTGTTTTCCCAGTGACTCTGACTCTGCCTGGGCCTAACCTGGAGACTGAGCTTGACGTCTCCGGTTACTCTTGACCCCGGGAGATTCTTTCTTCTTCTTGCAGCTGGAGGCTCTGGTGAGCCGTCTCTGCCATCTGCTCCCAGGGCTGCTCGGCAGTGTTGCCAACTCCTCAGTAAGGAAAATCGCTATTGGTTGTCCTAAAAGTCGCTAGAAGTCGCTAAATGACGTCATCGCCTAATTTGCATAATTGGTCATGCTAATCTAATTGTAACCTATGTTGTTGGAGAAAGAAATAACACCGTGGAAGAGACATAAAGTGAGTAAAAAACGTCCTAAATGCATTTAGAATTTATTTAGAACTACAAATTAAATTTCTTTTAGCAATTATTATTTTTTAATGTCACAATTCCAACCCTGCTCCTTTATCCGGGCCTGGACTGGCAAAAGTGACCCGAGATTGGTACTCTGGTGGAGTTAATTTGTGTGTGTGTGTTTATAAGTAGTTTTAAACCTTGTGATCCACAAAACAGCATAACAGTAAAAGAAGAACTGACTGCGTTACAGTCAGTGCGGAGCAGCGGCTTTGCTCATAAGCGATTCATTTGCAGTTTGGAAGCATGGGTGAACATCTCCTGCCCTGATAGCAGTGTTGCCAACTTAGCGACTTTGTCGCTATATTTAGCGAGTTTTCAGACCCCTTAGCGACTTTTTAGAAAAAAAGTCGCTAAAAAAAGACGTGAAAGCGCGTATCGCTTTTACTCTCAACAAGCAGCGGATGCTGTAACGCAGTCAGTTCTTCTTTTACTCTTTTACTCTTATGCTGGGGCGATCGTGGCTCAAGAGTTGGGAGTTCGCCTTGTAATTGGAAGGTTGCCGGTTCGAGCCCCAGCTTGGACAGTCTCGGTTGTTGTGTCCTTGGGCAAGACACTTCATCCTTTGCCTACTGGTGGTGGTCAGAGGGCCTGGTGGCGCCAGTCTCTGGCAGCCTCGCCTCTGTCAGTGCGCCCCAGGGTGGCTGTGGCTACAATGTAGCTTGCCATCACCTGTGTGTGTGAATGGGTGGATGACTGGATATGTAAAGCGCTTTGGGGTCCTTAGGGACTAGTAAAGCGCTATATAAATACAGGCCATTTACCATTTATGCTGTTTTGTGGATCACAAGGTTTAAAACTACTTATAAACACACACACACAAAGTAACTCCACCAGAGTGCCTATTTCGGATCACTTTTGCCGGTCCAAGCCCGGGTAAAGGAGCAGGGTTGGAATTGTGACATTAAAAAAAACAATAATTGCTAAAAGAAATTTAATTTGTAGTTCTAAATAAACTCTAAATGCATTTAGGACGTTTTTTAATCACTTTATGTCTCTTTCACGATGTTATTTCTCTCTCCAACAACATAGGTTACAATTAGATTAGCATGACCAATTATGCAAATTAGGCGATGACGTCATTTAGCGACTTCTAGCGACTTTTAGGACAACCAATAGTGATTTTCCTTACTGAGGAGTTGGCAACACTGGCCACACCCCCACTGGTGCAACCGTCTGCTCTTTCGCCTGTGGCTGCCACACCACCATCTAGTTCAGCTCCTATGTCTGGTCTTGCACCCACTAAGCCACGTCCAGCTTCTTTCCTCATGGTCAGCTTCCGTACCAATTTTACCACAATCCCTGGCGACGTCCACACGGCTGTCCTCCGGACCTGCTCTTTCACCGTCCACGTGGCCGGCCTCCGGACCTATTCTGTCCCCGCGGTCTTCTATGCAGTCAGCCTCTGGAACTACTCTGTTTAGGACTATGGTGCTGTCGATCCCCAGGTCGGCCCCCTGAACTGCTCTACTACAACATTAATATTGATATCAAGATTTTTTTCTTTCCATTCTCAAATTTTTAATTTGTAAATTAAAAATGAAATTAACTTTAATATTTTGTCTATTAAAAAGGATAAGGCCATGTCTATTATCTGACGCCTTTCCCCCTTTTTCTTTTAAATTTCGTTAAACTGGTGGTGGTTAGTATATATGTGCACATATAAAAAGGGACTCCTGTGTTCCCCCATCAATATATCAAAAATCCTACCAAGTAAGTCAGGAAGGAAAAAAATAATTTAACAGTGTGTCAACAAAGTTTCACTGTAACTCTACTGGTTCGTGAATACGAGCTCATGACTTAATGTGTGGCTGAGTTTTGGCCTAAACAGAAACTGTCCTTTTTTTTTGCTCTTTATTTTATGTTTTGTGTAGTAGCAAAAAATTACCTACTTTTGATTGAGTTAATTTCAACATGCTTATCACTCCAAGTGGTCTGCAGAATTCTGTAATCAGTCTGCTTGAAATTAAGCCTAGATTAATTGATGTAGACATTTACATGTTTTTTCTCCTTCCACTTCACAGTTTTTCCGTTTTGTTGATAATAAAGTAGTTAAAGTGAAGGGGTTGTATTACCCTCGCTGGCTGATATTAGTACATTGTCAAATGAAATAGAATTTAACATTGTAAGTGGTCAATATTTATCTGCTATCTCACATTAAAGTTGTGTTTGTTAAATGATGGTAATTTTAATAGTGAAATGACCAATGACATTTAATGCCAACTCTGTGACCAGGCATTAAATAATTGCCATATCACATCTGATCCCAACAGTCATTTTGACCTGTTTAAAGAAAGGGTTTTATGATATGTAATATTAATTAAGAGCAAATCACTAAGGTGGAAGAAGAAAGTAAAGCTGTGACTTAATACTTAAATCGTTGGGTCTGCAACACATACAGCGAGGCTGCTTATATTATAGTTATTATTAATTCATTTAATGACTTTGCTTTATTGACTTTATTGCTTTTAAAGTCACGATACTTACTTCTTATCCTTGAGCATGATGTTAATCATCTTAACATGAACTCATGAGATATACAATCCAGGCTAAATCTTTTGTGTGCTTATACATTTGTCATGGTCCTGGGCCATGTTGGCCCAGTATTCTTAGTTTTCTTGTATGTTTGTATTTTGTTCCCTATTTAGGCCATGTTTCCTGAGTTGCCCTGTTGTGTTGTTCCCTAAGTGTTTTCCCTTCGTGGCTTTTACCCCCTGTGTGCCCCTCTGTGTATCTGTGAGCCCTCGTCTCTCCTTATGTTTTATTCCATGTTTCCCCTGCCCGTTATGTCTAAGTTCTCCCCGTGCTCTCTCTCCCCCCTGTGTGCCCTCTGTGTATTTATGAGCCCTCGTCTCCCTTTGTGGTTGTTCCATGTTTCCCCAGCCCGTTATGTCTGTGTTTTCCCCGTGCTCTCTCTCCTCCTGTCTGAACCTCTGTACTTCCTGTTTGACTCTGCCCGTCTCCCGTCAGTGTTATGTTCACCCCGCCCTGTCTCGTTATGGTTATCTGTGTCAGCTGTGTTCCCCGTGTGTTCCCACTTTCCTCGTTAACCCTCTGTGTATTTCTGTCTGCATCTCCCTCTGTTCGGCGTCGCGTTCTCCCTCATGCTGCGTGGATTTCCCTGTGTCTCTCTCCGAGTATTAGTTTATTGTTCCCAGTTTAAGTTTTGTATTTTCCTGTCATCTTGTCAGCAATAAAGCTGCCTTTTGAGTTCATCCCTTGAGTCCGTGAGTTTTGCGATTGGGTCCTCATCCTGCCTGCCACGCAGCGATCCATGACAACATCTGTGTGTGCCTTGGCTAGCCAAATGCTATTGACTTTTTCAGAGTACATGCACGGCCAAAGGACAAATATGTTAACATATTGACACAATTTATAACATGTCTGGTACAAGCACAAGCATCAACATGTGGTTTTGGTCACCAAAATCATTGGTCTCTTAGTTATGAATATCCAGGATGCATTTACTTTTTTTAAACCCTAGTATTTATTTGGCATCAAGTCTTACCTGAGCACACCACAGAGGCATAGCCGGTAAAGTCTCTAAATGTGCACTGTCTGAGAGAGCTCTCTTTACCATTACAGTGGATCTCATATCCTTTCAGATCTCCACCTTGACCAAATGACTCTGAGATCTTGACAGGCTCTCCACAATTTATCTCTCTGCACACCACTGTGGCTTCATTCATTCCCCAGTTAACATTAAATGCTGGTGACCAGTGTTCACCACGATGGACCTCCACTATTCCTGAGCACACGTCAGTCCCATTGGTCAGTCGAATGGCTTAAAAACAGAGAAAAGCAATAGTTAGTTGGTGCCATAAACTGCATTAATTGAAATCCATATGATATACTCACTTGCGTCGTAAATGTGAAAAAACAACAACAATGTATTAAATGAAACATCAATAGTTTTTACCTGAACAAATCACTCCTGCATCTTCACCGTGACCACAGTTATTTTCTCCAAATGATCGATGCCTGCATTGTCCAAGGGACGTCTCATTACCCAAACAGTTGACATCATCAAGCCAGATCTTTCCTTGGCCTTTACCAAAGAAGGCACCAGGTTTGGCTCTCTGAGGTGTTCCACAGTCCATGGCTCTGCACACCACCTCAGCATCTCTGAAGTCCCATTCATCATCACACACTGTTCCCCACTGGCCTTCATGCAGAATCTCCACTCGACCAGAACATCGGTCAGTGCCATTCACAAGCCTTACCTTACCTTTGGACACACATAAAAGTATTATTAATGAATATTTCAATCACTCAATCTTTTTAAAATCCAGCATTAACACATTATCTGAACTACAACCACAAGAGGTTACTGGCTGTCCCCCTTTTTTTTTTGCCTCTCCTGTTTGGCTCTTTTGCCATCAGAATTATTGTCTAAAGGCAAAGAAAGATGCCCAATGGAATTACTTTACCAAATTGACCATCCCAGCCTTGCCATAATGGTCTATTTGATTCACCTTTTATTGTTTATTTTATATACTTTTTTTTATTTTCACTTGCTAGATACGGGACAGACTTGAATGAGGAAAAGAAAAGGGAGAAAGGAAGAGGGGGGAAAAACAGCAGAGAAGAGGGACGGGGATAAAGGGCAAAAAAACCAAAAACCAACTAAATAAGCAGACAAAAAAAAAAAATACATATATCAATCACCTGGATCACCTGTTGAGAAAGAAAAAAGAAAACAAGCAGAAGAAAATGAGAGCAATACAATAAACAACATCACAATGATATATGGGAATATAACAGTAAATACTAAATATTAAACATTATTGTGCAGCACGTAAGATCGACAGCGCACAGTGTGCTTTGAGGTAGGAGCCAAAAGGGGTGTAGTTTGTGTGTGTGAGTACCCGTGTGTATACCTGTGAACATGGACGCGCTTGTTTTTAAAAGGTTCCTTCATGTAATGATCTTCTAGAGGGTGTGGGGAGCCACATCCCCGTCCACCAGGGCATGAAGCAGGTATGGAGGAGATCAAAACTCCAGACATCCAGAGGCCCCCAGAACACAAGAGACCAAGGAAGACCAACAGAGGGGCAGCTGCGCCACTGTCCCAGAAAGAGCTGAGGAGAGTCCCAGATGAGGGGTCACTCAGCAGCCGCGGAGCAGAAGCCAGGGGGGGTTGCAGTGACGTGCCCGTGAGCTCCGCCGGCAGCCAGCTGTGCCAGAGTGACCGAGCCCCAGGCCGAGAGGCCGAGGGCACCCCACCCCCAAAGTGGCCCGAGCGAGCCCCAGGCTCCAGGCCCCAATAAGCAGCCACCAAAGAGTGAGCCGGTGTGTACCTGGGCGCCCATCCCCGGACACAAAGAACCACCAACGCATCGATGTCTGGGGGCGTCTGCCACTGGCAGGGGAAGTGGTGGAGGGAGATAGGCCTCCATACCTTAGAGGGCCTGAGATGTCCCCAAAGAGATGGCGTCTGATACCCAACCTGACATATAGACACAGACATACAGGCACACACAGATACAAACATCCATTCCCACCCTCATGCTCTCATATGCAATTACTCAACACTCAACCAACGTGGAGACAGACATAGAGAGACACTGTACACACAATCACACTCCCCAAGCGTACTCTAGGTACTTTTGCCCCTGGAGGGGGAAACTGCACCCAGACCCAGGTGGTGTTACCCTTTTCCCTGCGGTGGGGAGAAGCAGACCGCCCTGACTCCGCAGCAGCAGGGAGGCCCCACACTCCAGACCCCAGTCGGACGGCCAACTCCTCCTCCTGGCCCCCCGCTCCAGCAGGTCGCAGAGAACGGGGGTGTGAGAAGACTCCCAAACCTCCCTCTGCCCGCTCATATGTAGTGTTGATGCATGTGTGTTCTAAGGTGCATTTAAAACCCAGGAGGGTGTGGAGCTACCTGCCAGAGAGCAGCAGGTAAGCGCACAGCCCCTCCTGATAGCCCTCAGTGTCTACGTGTATTTAAAATTGAGAGGTGGGCAACGACGCCAGGGGTGAGGTGTACACCCTGATGGTCTTTTGGAGTCCGTGTATCGTGCCCACCCCCAAGATCCTATATGTATGTGTTATGAGAGTGTGAGTAATGTGAATGTCTAAGTTGTGAGATAAAATTGAGGCACAAGAAGCCAGAAGGGGACAGAGGGGGGGATGCCTCCCGTGCACCCTGGTGACACACCTTTACCCCAAGGCCCTGCATGTGTGGCTGATTGTGGTGGAGCGGGAAGAGGGAGGCAGCTGGAGAGGGAAGGAAGGGAGGGGCAAGTGACCCCTCCCTGGGGCCAGCTCCCCCGCTGACCCCAGTAGGCACCCCATACTCCGCAACCCACCAGGGAAAGGGGGCCCAGGCCCATCCGGACCAGGGCCCAGAACAGCAGCGCCGCCCGGCCCCACAGAGCCCGGGACAGCCCTCCTGACTCCACCACAGAGAAAACTGCACCCACCCCGTCATCCACTCATCTTCCAGACTACACAAGACAATAGACGCCCAGGCTGAGATCTTCCTCCACCTCTCCTGTATCTCCCCCCCTGCAGAGTGAGTTCCTGAAGAGAGGAGAGCTCCTGCAAGGTGTAACAACCCCCCCCCCCCAGTTGAAGAGCCCCCCAGGCGGCACCCTGCGCCAGGGCCGGGCCCCCATACACCCACCCGCCCACAACCCCAGCAACATACCAACCAGGACCCAAGCTGCCGAGGCCCAGCCAGGGCCCCAGCCCAGAGACGGAGCCCCCCCAGAACCTCACGCCTGTCCCGGACCCACCCAGGGGCAGCCAGGCTACCAGGTCAGTAACCCACGTCCATCAGCACAGACCCTCCCCTAGCCCCGCTGCACGCAGCCACGAGGAAACCATCACCTAAGAGCCAACAGAGCCCCTAATAGGCCATGACCGCTACCCCGGGTTGAGCCCCCCAAGGAAGATGCTCCCGGGGAACCCCCCGACGCCCTAAGCCTGTCCCTACCCCCACATCAATCACAACAGCGAAGGTGGGACCAAACTATGACCCCCCACCCCCACTAGGTGATGGAGCTAATCAAAGGAGCCCAGAGCAATTGATCTGATGTGGTGGCAGAGGCTGTATCAAGACTAATGTAATCTAATGGATAATTTCTATATTGGTTAGAATTAAGATTATTTTTATTTTTCCAGTTCATGAGGACTGTTTTCTTGGCTATGCATAGGGCAGTGAAAACCATATGGGCTATATTCTTATCTGTAGTGACATCTAAGCTGCCCAACAAACACACTAAAGGGGAAGTTGGAATGTTACATTTCAGACACTTTGATAAGTCTTCACATATCTCGTGCCAAAACTTCTGAACTGGTGGACAGAACCAAAGAGCGTGGATATAATTGTCCGGTGTATTGGTTTGACAGTGTGAGCAGTTGTTGGTAGACGTAAAGCCCATCTTGAACATCCGATAACCTGTATAGTGCACTCTATGTAGTATTTTGTATTGAATTAATTGAAGACTGGGATTTCTAATTAGATGAAAGGTTTTTAAGCAAATCTGAGACCAGAAGTTTTGGTCTAAGTTAACTGATAAATCTGCTTCCCATTTTGCAATAGGAAGTGATATTGATTCATCTGTTTTAGAAAGCATTCTGTATATTTTGGATAGTAATTTGGGGGTTTTAAGAGTAAGAAATTGAACCACACTTGGTGGTGTTTGTAGTTCAACTTGGACTGGTCATATCTAGATATCCAAGAAACTTTGACGTGTGGCTAACTTCAGAAACAGGTGTATTTTAACCCAAAACAGTCTTTCGCCAAACGTAACCAGAAAATTTTGGTGCTAAAGCTCAGGTCCATTTTCAGAAGAGAAACTTTTACAAAATCAGCTTAGCAGCACTAGTGCTGACACCTAAAGAGGATTCCCAAAATATAGTTTAACAACACTGTCTTCCTGTATTACTTGGCTAAAACAATTTTAATGCGTAAATATATGCCGTATGGACAAAAATGTTGTGCCACGCCACTTAATGATTGAATCTTGATGTTGCATTTAGTCCCACTGTCAGAAATTTATAAAATCAAGCACCAAGCCATGCAATCTACCTTTTTTAAACATTGGTATTATTATTTTCTCACTAAATTCAATTCAATTCAATTTTATTTATATAGCGCCATATCACAACAAAAGTCGCCTCAAGGCGCTTCATGGATACAGAGAAAAATCCAAAAATCATATGACCCCCTATGACAGTGTGAAGGAAAAACTCCCTTTTAACAGGAAGAAACCTCCAGCAGAACCAGGCTCAGGGAGGGGCGGGGCCATCTGCTGCGACCGGTTGGGGTGAGAGAAGGAAGACAGGATAAAAGACATGCTGTTGAAGAGAGACAGAGGTTAATAACAGATATGATTCAATGCAGAGAGGTCTATTAACACATAGTGAGTGAGAAAGGTGACTGGAAAGGAAAAACTCAATGCATCATGGGAATCCCCCGGCAGCCTACGTCTATTGCAGCATAACTAAGGGTCACCTGGTCCAGCCCTAATTATATGCTTTAGCAAAAAGGAAAGTTTTAAGTTTAATCTTGAAAGTAGAGATAGTGTCTGTCTCCCAAATCCAAACTGGAAGCTGGTTCCACAGAAGAGGGGCCTGAAAACTGAAGGCTCTCCCTCCCATTCTACTTTAAAATACTCTAGAAACAACAAGTAGGCCTGCAGTGCGAGAGCGAAGTGCTCTAATAGGGTGATATGGTACTACAAGGTCATTAAGATAAGATGGGGCCTGATTATTTAAGACCTTGTATGTGAGGAGCAGGATTTTGAATTTAATTCTGGATTTAACAGGAAGCCAAAACAGGAAAAATATGCTCTCTCTTTCTAGTCCCTGTCAGTACTCTTGCTGCAGCATTTTGGATTAGCTGAAGGCTTTTCAGCGAGTTTTTTGGACATCCTGATAATAATGAATTGCAGTAGTCCAGCCTGGAAGTAATAAATGCATGAACTAGCTTTTCAGCGTCACTCTGAGACAGGATATTTCTAATTTTAGAGATGTTGCGCAAATGGAAGAACGCAGTCTTACATATTTGTTTAATATGTGCGTTGAAGGACATGTCCTGGTCAAAAATGACTCCAAGGTTCCTCACAACGTTACTGGAGGTCAAGGTAATGCCATCCAGAGTAAGAATCTGGTTAGATACCACATTTCTAAGATTTTCAGGGCCGAGTACAATAACCTCAGTTTTATCTGAATTAAGAAGCAGAAGGTTAGCGGCCATCCAGGTCTTTATGTCTTTAAGACATTCCTGCAGTTTAACTAATTGGTGTGTGTTATCTGGTTTCATAGATAGAGCTGGGTGTCATCTGCATAGCAGTGAAAATGTATGCTATGTCTTCTAATGATGCTGCCTAAGGGAAGCATGTATAATGTAAACAGAATTGGTCCTAGCACTGAACCCTGTGGAACTCCATAATTAACCTCAGTGTGTGAAGAGGACTCTCCATTTACATGTACAAATTGGAGTCTATTAGATAGATATGATACAAACCACTGCAGCACAGTACCTGTAATACCTACAGCATGTTCTAATCGTTCTAATAGGATATTATGGTCAACAGTATCAAACGCTGCACTGAGGTCTAGCAGGACAAGCACAGAGATGAGTCCACTGTCAGAGGCCATAAGAAGATCATTTGTAACCTTCACTAAAGCTGTTTCTGTGCTGTGATGGATCTTTGAAACCTGACTGAAACTCTTCAAATAAGCCATTCCTCTGCAGATGATCAGTTAGCTGTTTGACAACTACTCTTTCAAGGATTTTTGATATGAAAGGAAGGTTGGAGATTGGCCTATAATTAGCTAAGACTGCTGGGTCTAGAGATAGCTTTTTGAGTAAAGGTTTAACTACAGCCAGCTAGAAGGCCTGTGGTACATAGCCGATTATTAGAGAGATTTCTTCACCTGCACAAACGTTAAAAAATGTTTTAGTACAACTTTGGTAAGCCGCACTGCTTGATGGATTGTCAGAGCATTACGGCTGCCATAGTGAGGAGCTTCGCGGAGTAATCTGGGTCCAAAACTCCGTCCTCTTCAGGTCAAACGAACACTGAGAGTTAAAAACGGACTAAATTCTTTCATCTTTAATAAAATCATCAGCGTTGCTGCTTTACCAGGTGTTACAATTAAATTTAACATCTATGCATCCATGAAAAAAGAATGGATTAAATTTAACGGAGTTAGAAGTTAACAGGAAGTTAGCTCGTTAGTTTCCACCTAAACATGACATACCATGTTCTGACTGAGAGATTTTTGAAACTAATTAAAACGTACAGCTCTGCTACCACTTCCAACATAAATGAAGACAGGAAACTAAACAGCAGTGGCGTTTGCAGGGTTACTGAAGTTGGACTACCTGGTATATAATGTTGTGCTACGTGATTGCTAGCGACACAGCTATGTTAGCATAACATTAGCACAGTGAAGCTGGAGAATGAATGCCAACTTTTTTTCCACTCGATAAAAGTTAACGTGGGGGATTCTGGTGGTTAGGGACAAATGCAATAGCATAGCAGGATGCTATACACGGGCCAAACTTCAGTCAGGAGAACAACTGAGATTATTCAGTACAATACGAGGTTAGTTATTAATACACTGCAAAAACATGGGAATAGAACAGCTGCGAGAGAATTCAACATTAATGAATCAATGTTACGGAAGTAGAGGAAGCGTAGTTTTTGGCTTTCCCCATATTTCAAAAGTGCTTAATCTCTTTGCTATGACTGTCGCCCAGCATAATTTGCAGATGATAATGGTTGTAGCCGCTGTGATGCTTTCGACCAAAACAGGCACAGCTTGATGATGTCATCAACATGCGCTCTCGCGATAGAGCGGTATAGTCAAAATCTCTATCGTTGGCCAAATTTATATTGTTTCTATCATATATCGTTTATATCGCCCACCCCTTGTTGTCAGCATATTTCACCAGTTGACAGTTGGGCTGTGTGAATCAGCAGTCATCGGTGTAGAGGATGAAGAGCAGGGGGGAGAGCACACAGCCAGTGGAGGTGGAACGGGGACCAGAAAGAGAGTTGTTGACCCGAATTATCTGAGTCGTGTTGGTCAAAAAGACCAATATCCACAGGATTAGCTGATCATCTAAGTGAAATCGGGAGGAAAGTTTAGTGACCAGGATATGAAGCTGCAGAGTGTTGAACACTGATGAGAAATCAGCAAACAGAAGTTTGGCAGAGGAGTCAGGGAGTTCCAGATGTTTGTGGATGGAGTCCAAGATGAAGATTTTTGCATCATCGACACCTCTGTGTGCACAGTAAGCAAATTGGAGTGGGTCCATCAGGGGGTCAGTTGCTATTACGATGTGATGTTTTATGATCTTCTTCATGGCCTTCATCACCAGGGAGGTGAGGGCTAGGGATGGGTTTCGTTTAGGTTTTATCCGATACCAGTACCAAACCGGTACTTTTGAAACAGTGCCGGTGCTTAAACGGTGCTTAAAGAATGGAGAACACAAAATTGGTCCAAAAACCTCTCATGTTCAGCTGGGTTTTTTTGTAAAAAGATAACAATGTTAGCCTTTTCTGCAGCTATGGGGCATATATGGTATCACTCTTAACTGGAAGCAGTGCTTAATCAATGGAAAAAACACAAACTTTGTCCAAAAACCTCTCATGTTTAACTGTTTTCCACTTTTTCTTTGGTCATTTTAGCCTTTTTGGCCAGGGTGAAGGAAGTATCTGCCATGAAACAAGAAGACAGCCACATGTAACTATGACAGTGTTTGCTAGTTCACGTTACATGCATTAATGTAATAAAGTGGTTAGCCTACTCAACGTAAATTACACACAAACAACATTAAGCTACTCACTCAGAGAAGAATGGCTGCAGCTGCTGCCATCATCATCCGTCATAATTTCTACTACACTGGCAGGGCTAGGGGCCAGGACTCTCCTCTTCGGGTTTTTGGGGGATGTTGCTAACTCCAGGTCCAATAACGGGCACTACACCCGCAGTAGATGTGCACGGTGTGAGGTCTCGCAACAAGCTATCAAATACGGCGCATTTCTCGGCTTTTAAAAAAACGCTATACGTCGGCAGGTGTTTCATCAGATTCGAGGTGTTACCTCCTTTGCACAGTATCACAGTATCAGCTTAAAGTACTTGTTGCAGGCTGCTGAGTTTGCATCTTTTGCTGTGAAGTACAGCCAGACTTTGACCGCTTCGCCTTGGGCATTTTAAACCTGTAGCTCTGCTCTAAAAGAACATACGTACCTGGGCCCGCCTACTATCCTCGGAAACGTAAAATGATTGGCTAGAATCTAAAGTGTATCACATCTCAGGGGAGAAAAAAAAGCACCAAAATGTGCGCTGCTTTTCGGTCTGGTTACTACCGTTTATGTCAGAACTGGTACCCATCCCTAGTGAGGGCCACAGGACTTTTAGAGACTACAGGCAGTACAGAATTATTAGGCAAATGAGTATTTTGTCCACATCATCCTCTTCGTGCATGTTGTCTTACTCCAAGCTGTATAGGCTCGAAAGCCTACTACCAATTAAGCATATTAGGTGATGTGCATCTCTGTAATGGCAAGATGCCACTTGCCACCAGTTTGGCCATATTTCAGAGCTGCAACATCACTGGAGTGCCCACAAGCACAAGGTGTGCAATACTCAGAGACATGGCCAAGGTAAGAAAGGCTGAAAGACGACCACCACTGAACAAGACACACAAGCTGAAACGTCAAGACTGGGCCAAGAAATATCTCAAGACTGGTTTTTCTAAGGTTTTATGGACTGATGAAATGAGAGTGAGTCTTGATGGGCCAGATGGATGGGCCCGTGGCTGGATTGGTAAAGGGCAGAGAGCTCCAGTCTGACTCAGACGCCAGCAAGGTGGAGGTAGAGTACTGGTTTGGGCTGGTATCATCAAAGATGAGCTTGTGGGGCCTTTTCGGGTTGAGGATGGATTCAAGCTCAACTCCCAGTCCTACTGCCAGTTTCTGGAAGACACCTTCTTCAAGCAGTGGTACAGGAAGAAGTCTGCATCCTTCAAGAAAAACATGATTTTCATGCAGGACAATGCTGCATCACACGCGTCCAAGTACTCCACAGCGTGGCTGGCAAGAAAGGGTATAAAAGAAGAAAAACTAATGACATGGCCTCCTTGTTCACCTGATCTGAACCCCATTGAGAACCTGTGGTCCATCATCAAATGTGAGATTTACAAGGAGGGAAAACAGTACACCTCTCTGAACAGTGTCTGGGAGGCTGTGGTTGCTGCTGCACGCAATGTTGATGGTGAACAGATCAAAACACTGACAGAATCCATGGATGGCAGGCTTTTGAGTGTCCTTGCAAAGAAAGGTGGCTATATTGGTCGCTGATTTGTTTTTGTTTTGTTTTTGAATGTCAGAAATGTATATTTGTGAATGTGGAGATGTTATATTGATTTCACTGGTAAAAATAAATAATTGAAATGGGTATATATTTGTTTTTTGTTAAGTTGCCTAATAATTATGCACAGTAATAGTCACCTGCACACACAGATATCCCCCTAAAATAGCTAAAACTAAAAACAAACTACAAACTACTTCAAAAACATTCAGCTTTGATATTAATGAGTTTTTTGGGTTCATTCAGAACATGGTTGTTGTTCAATAATAAAATTATTCCTCAAAAATACAACTTGCCTAATAATTCTGCACTCCCTGTAGGTTGTTTCTTTTGGGGATGGGGATGACTTTGGAGTGTTTCCACAGCTGGGGAATGGTGTGACTGTCAATTGAGTGTTGAAATAGAGTCCGGAACACACTTCCTAGTTGCCCTGCATAGTGCCTCAGAACTCGACTGCTGATGTTGTCAGGGCCGGGTGAGCTCCTCTCCCTGGTCCTCCTGAGGGTTCTCACCATGTCCTCAGTCCTGAAGGTGAGTGCAGAGCTGCCAGGTTTTAGTGAGGATCTGGACTCCTCAAGCTGGGTGATATTATCCAATAAAATAGGAAACGGGTTCAAAAAACTAAAAGGTGACAAAGTCCAACTGAAAACATTTGGTCAACAATGTAGGAGCCCTGACAGGGTGTTAGTGGTCCATGAGAGGTCCTCTGCTATGTGAGTCCCCAGGAACTTGAAGGTGGACACTTGCTGAACACAGTCGCTATTAATGTGGAGAGGAACGCATTCCTGCCTGTGCCTGCTGAAGTCACTGACCATCTCTTTAGTTTTGATGGCGTTGAGCATAAGGTTGTCTTCAGTACACACACAATCATAAGTGTACAGGCCATACAGGAGAGGGCTCAGCACACAGCCTTGGGAGGAGCTGGTGCTGAGGGCTAGGGTGGAGGAGCAGGTAGTGCCCATTATAACTACCTGAGGGTGGCAATCTATTTGCCCTGTAAGGGCCAGGTTCTACGAGAGGCAGGTCTTTGAATGCCACAGGACAAGCCTTTCAAATGTGTGTGTCTCTGCTGTTTGTGCTTAAAGAGTCTTCACCCTGGGGTGCGCATCGCTTTGCTGTTCTGCTATGTAATTGTCATGCTATACTCTGTATGTATTTTCTTGTTGTTCATATGATTCAGTGTATTAAACTCTTTTCTAAGAATTGTACTTTTCCAGAGGATCTTTTTAAGTTCCTTGATTTTAATCTAAAAAAAGCTAAAAAAAAAAAAAAAAAAAGCTGGATCTCCACATCGTTGGTTTATAAAGGTTATCATGATGGCTTCAAAATTTGCAACTTTAGCCTCCAGTCCTAAAAGTCTGAGGGAAGATGAGTTTCTAAATCAGGGGTCGGCAACCCTAGGCACGCGTGCCACAGTTGGCACGCGAGGGGTTAACTGATGGCACGACCATAGCTGGACTAGCCATCGGGCATACCGGGCATTTGCTCGATGGCCTGATAATTTTCTTTTTTTTTTTTGTAACGGTATAAACAACGAAAGGTGGTGGATTGGCCAGATGCTGGCCGGTGTGTAAAAATAACTCAGTTGTTTGGTGGTGGCTATGGCGGAGCTTCCAGAGATTCAGTAAAATTAGCAAGTGGTGGCCAGCAGGTGGATCAGGGAGAGGGGAGGCAGGAGGAGCACAGACCCGAGGCAGCCACCGGTCCGACTGTCAGGTGAACTGAACTTCAGGTAAGAAGATATGACCTGCAGTCTATCTGGGTCAGATATAAACCAAGTTTAGGTGGAGTTTATTTTCGTTGTGCTAACTTTTTACAGTCAGTTACAATAACTCGTGCTGCGTACTAGCTAGCATGGCAGAGTTTCTATATAGCTGGGTGGGTGCTGTGGTGTTACTGATAGTGAACTTTATTTCATTCATAAGGTTAGTTAGTAGAGTTGCTAACCGTCCTGTAAAAGGAGAGAATCCTCCCGCATTCAGAGAAATTATTACGCGTTTCGTGTTGAGCTGAGAAGGGACACAGTTTGTCCCGGACTTCAGCTAGGATGGAAAAAGACACAAAGGTGGAGTTATTCTGTCGTTACACTGCACAGCTGCCTCTTCTTCTCCTCTCATTCTCCACCCTCCCTCTCCTGTTGCTACTTTAATCATGAAACTGATCAATGATCAGCTGATCGGCTTTTCTCTCTTGTTTGTTTATCGCCCATTTTGCGCCAGATTTCGCGCTAAACAACAGCAGCACGATCAGCTGTTGTTAGAATTTATTTAATATTCATTTCTAGTATCAGCTGATGTTTGCTGGAGCCATAGCCGTAAAAGCTGCTGGTCATTATGTCGGTTTGGATATGTGGTGAGAGGGAAACATGAAGATGAAACCAGGAGATGTCCTTACTGAATCATCAGAGCTGAACAGGTGATGGAGAAACAGGTTTACCTTTTAGGTGACATGAATAAGTTGGAGGGAAGTTATGAACTGTTTCTGAGAGACAAATAACACCAGGATCCTTTTCTATGTAGCTGATGGCTGGTAACTGTGCAGGGGTGGATCTAGCAAAGTTCTGCCAGGGGGGCAGGTAGGGCATTAACAGGGAAAGGGGGGCACAAAGAAATACTTTTCTTTCTTTTTCTCATTTAAAATGTCTGGCTGTTATTAAATAATTATCTGAAGCTTACAACCAAAGTTTTTATCTGACATAAAATGTATAGAAATCATACATATACCAACAACATTGTACATCACTGTCACAAGAGCATTTGTTTTCATTCAAAGGCTTTATGGCTTTAATACCTGGTGGGCCAGTCTTTAGTCAAAATGCCCAGGCTGGGTTTTTTTTGTCCCAGTCCAGCCCTGGGCACGACACGCAGTGAATTAATCTGAGAAGGTCCATCAAAAAATAAATGGCCGCACCAGCGGTGCACATCGCAAATCAGCTCGCATAGACACATTAGTTGTTCCTCTTCTTAATGACGGTATCTTAGCTAACAACCCCAACTACCAGATTCAACTTGTAATTGGCTAAAAATAACTTAGCCTACTGGTGAGAGGGACGTTGTTAGCACTTCAAAACTTCAGGAGCTTTCCTCTCAGCACAGCATCAGCACCACGGAAATACACGGATACATCCGTAGACTCGAGACACAATGCATTTTTGGGACTTTCAGGTGTATGGACCAATGTTTTATTTTCTGATCAAACCAGAAATCTTTAATGAGCAGCTAGATTTGTCTCGCATTAACTGGCTGAGTTAATGTCAGTTAATGCAACATCGAAGCAGCTGGAATCCACAGCTGTGCGTGTTCATGGAGCTTGCATTTTTACCTGCTGGACATCACTACCTGACAAGTTTAACTGTCTTCAGAACATTGCAGAGGCCTTAGTACTTGGCTCTACATATCTGTGTGAGCAGATTTTCTCTCACATGAGTCCTCAGGTAGCTGTCTGAATGCTGGACACTCGGAGACCTGTGTCTCTGAGTGGGAGACCAAAGATCACATTAACATGTGTGTCTCTGTATTAACAGACATGCCATATTGGCTTAGTTTATTTTTTTTTATCATTGTTGTGAGGAGACCATAAATAGCATTTGTATTTTCTGTTGTACAGTTCATTTGCTGTTATGGAGTTCTTGTTATGGATCAAAAGTGTCTTTTTTGTTTGTGCAATAGCTGATAACTATGCGCTGATAGCTGCCAACATCTGCAAACAAATATAATTCTATAAAGTGGTTCTATATATTGTGTAACTGTTCATATAGAGCGTTATTAAATTTATTGCTAATGCAATCATATGGCACACTGACTTCTGAGGAAATTTTAAATGGCACTCGCCATCAGAAAGGTTGCCTACCCTGTTCTAAATTGACCTCTATGGACATTTTCATACTAAGAGTATTGCTGCAGTCATTGAATTTTGTTAATATTGATTAAAATAATAGTAGTTCTGCAGCATACCTTTTACTACAGTGGTAATACATGCAAAAGATTCCCAGTCTGTAACTGGGTGGAGACCCAAACTTTGAATTTTGAACACAATAAAGAGGCTTTAGCTTCACAGTAAGCACCAGCACTCTATCCATGTTCAAATACTAATAGACACAAAATACTAAAAAATGTAGGAAGGAAACACATATGACATGACAATGAGAGAAGGCTGATTCAAACATCAGTCAGTGTAATCCCAGCGCCCATTTGAAGACAGATTAAATGGGACGGTTAAATCAGAAAGAATATCTGTTTCGAAGTCAGTACCAAATCAAAAGTACAGATTCAGCTGCTCTGGTGACCCCTTGGGGAAAAAAATTTAAGTGCAGTTTGTAAATCACAGTCATTATCTGTTTCAAAGTATGCTCAGTGACTAAGACACTTGTAATTATTAACCAATAAGTGTGTAGTTGAGCAGTCCCCCCCCCAAAAAAAAGCTCTATAATGGTAAATGGGACGTCACGAAGCAGTTGGTCACATCACATCACAGCAATACACAATAGTAAGGGTTTACCTGCACAGAGAACACCAACATCGTATTCATGCCCACAGGTTGCTCTTCTAAAACCTTTGACTGAGCATTGCTGAAGAGATGTCGCAGTGTTGAAACATGAATTGCTAGCCTCCACCACTGACCCACTGCCACGGCCAAAAAAAGCAGCACCACGAGCTTTCATGGCACGTCCACACTCCAGCGACTCGCACACCACTCCAGCTTTACTTAGAGTCCACTCCGTGTCACATACTGCGTGCCACTGGTCATCATGACGAACCTCCACTCTTCCAGAGCACTCATCAGTACTGTTAACCAAGCGGACTGTCAAGCTTCCTGTGAAGGCAAATAAATAACATATGCAGCCACAGGAATGGAAGATTAACCAACAAACAACTGTGATATAGTTAGGTATATTGTACACTATTTGAATTTAAATTGAGAAAATGTACAACTTTAAGAAAAATATTCACTTATTTTGAGTTTTGTGGCAACATGTTCCAAAACAGTTGGAAAAGGTTTGTTTTCCACCACATTTACCATTCTGTAGCATCCCCTCTTCTCTTAACAACAATCTGTAAAGATCTGGGAACTGAGAATACCAGTTTCTAGACTTCTACAGAGTCTTCTGTGTCATGTTTTGTGATGCTTAAAATGTTTTCACTTGGTTTTCACAGTAGCCATCCTGTTGTAATGAAGTTTATTGATAAGTTCAATAAGAAAGACTAATGGTCTCACATCTGTACGCTCCCAGGTGCTGCCGGCTGGCAATTGTCTGCTTACTGATTCTCTACTAGCCAAATTCAGGCTTTTCACTCATCTTAAGCCATCACAAACTTTCCCCTCTCAGATCAGAAATCAATTTGTGCACCTTTTCTGGGCACTTTAGGCATCCTAGGTAATAAAATCCTGCTGAAATTTCCGGGCTCCCCATCCTTTAACTTCCTCCCCTGTTTGGCCATCTAAATATCTTTCGTCAAGTCATTTTGCCTTCTTTCAAGTCATGTGCATTTACTTTAGATTATTTATCCTGGCTCTCCATGCATTTCTACTACTTTCTGTCATTTTATTATTTTGTTCATGGATTGGTAATAGCATTGGTAATAGTTATTAGGAGTCCTCCTGAGTTTCTGCTGTTTCCTGTCCATCACAGGAATGATTCATCCATACTTTTTATAAGGTAAAATTGGCAATACGTGCATCACAATATTCATGCCATTATTGGACCATCTCCCTTGGCTGCTGCTCTAATGGAGGGTCCTGTTGCTGTAAAACCTATATACACATTTCACCATTTTTGATCTACTTCCAGATGTGCCACTTTCATAGGCATTTATGCCTTCATGCCTTCATATTGATACTGACACTCATTCTATAATAAACTAAACAGGGTGCAGTTTGTTTTCCCATAGAAATGGAACTAAATGCTGATAACAAATCCCTTACATCTTTATTTTGGAGTTTGCAGATTCCATGTTTTCCAAAAAGAATTTCAGATTTGGTATATTTAGATTCTATTGTAAATCACATATAGGTTTATGGGATGTCCAAATCATTACATTCTGTTTTATATATATTTTACGTAGAATAAAAAAATTTCAGAGTTGGGTTTCCATGTTTTTCTTACCTGTGCAGAAAACACCAGCCACTGCAGTGTTGTTGCAAGTTCTGTCTTGAAGTGATGTATGTGTACACTGATTCAATGTAGGCTCCTTTCCATTGCATTCTATTTGATCAGTCCAGGTCTGTCCTGTACCAGGGCCAAGTTGAATAAGCTTATGAGGACTCCCACAGTCCAACTGTCTGCACACCACTGTTGCATCATTCATGTCCCAGGATTCAGCACACACAGTCCCCCACTGGTTTTTATCAAAATATTCTACTCTTCCATCACAATGACTGGATCCACCTGTTAATCTCACATTACCTGGAAATCATAGTTTTTATATTAGTGTACCAAATATTATTATATTATATTATTGTACATCAAATTTAACTTGACCCCCACCACTGTGTGTTGGCTGATTTACATTTTTTAAATTACATTAATTTGTCCTTTTTTTGTACTATAGGGACACATAAACTGTCATGGTCCTGGGTCAATGTACCCAGTGTTTGGAGTTGTCTTGTGTTTTTGTCATTTTATATTATGTTGAAGTCCACTTTGTTGGTCTTAAGTTTATTCTGTAGTACCTAGGTTGTTCTGTTTAGCTTTTGTTTATTAGATTCCCCCGTGTGTCTTTGCCCTCCCTCTGTGTGCCTGTGTATTTCGTATTTCTTATTCCAGCATAATTATGCCCTTCAGTTTATTCTGTATTTCTAGTCTTGTTCTTGTCTTTGTGTTTCCTCCCCTGTTAGGTCAGCCTTGTCTTCATGTGCATCTGTCTGTACCTCTAGTCAGTCTGCATCCCTGTGTACCTCCTGTTTTACATTGATAGTCTCTTGTCTCGTCTTTGCTGTGTTTCCGTCTTGTATTTAGTGTCTGCATCTTCCTCTGGTCATCATCGCGTTCTCTCTCATTCCATACTGTGTGTTCTGTTTGCCAAGCCTGCCTTCCTGCCTAGTTGATTCCCAGTTTAGTTTATGTTGGTGTTCCTTGTTCAGCAATAAAGCTGTTTGTGATTTCATGATTCACAGCCTGAGGTCTGCATTTGGGTCCTCCCTTCCTGCCTGCCTCACCCAGTTTATGACATAAGATCATGATCATACTATGGACCCAGCAGACTTAATGTTTGGGAGTTTTGAGGAGTATGTGCACCAAGTCATCTGTCTGCGTGGGCAGTGGATCATACTGACCCAAGAGGGAGAGAAGGATGAGAAAGAGGTCCGCAGCCTATGCATTCCTCGCCCCAGTACGCGGGATTATTGCCAACCTCGTTATAGGACTTGCCGCTAGTTTCGATCCTCCATCCCTGCAATGCAAGGATCTCACCGTCAACACCTCTGCCTCAACATCGGTGTTCAGGTCACCTGCCCCGACACAGACATTCTGCACACCAGGGGTTCCCCTCCTCAGCCCAATCCAAGTCTCATTTAGCCAATCCAAGTCTCATGTAGCCAATCCAAGTCTCATGTAGCCAATCCAAGTCTCAGCCAAAGACAATTTTTTCTTCTGAGCCTGCACTTCCTGTGAGTAACACTGCCTCATCGTTGAACACTAGTCTTAAGTCAGCATGCCTACAGACTCCATCTCATATGTCGGTGGGAGCAACTGATGCTGACTTAAAGAGAGGAGGCTGTTACTCTCCCTCGTGACAGTCCACTTTTCTGAGCACAATAATTCAGAGACTGATAACTACATTGTCTCTTCCCTGGACTGTATTGCTCCTAGTTCAGAACCTGCTAGCCATTATACTCCTCCTAGTGACTGTTTTGTGACTCCGCCTCTTCTGTCATGTAAAGTCTCTGGTGTTGCTCAGCCAGCTTCTCAATTAGTGACTACTTATTTGGTCTCCCAACAAGCTAATGTTAAGGGCAATAGGGAGACAACCTCAACCTCTATGTCAGCCAAGAGGCTGGGTTTGAACACTGCAGAGCTGGCTGAACAAGTCAAGTTTTCTGTTCCATGTTCATCTGTCTGACTCTGTGTGCCAAGCTTTTAAGCCAGTTATCCTGAAAATTGACACTTGTGCCTATCAAGCATAACACTGTGACTGAAACACAACCAGACTGCAAAATACTAATTACCACCAGTAGTGGTAATTCTAAAGACCCTCCTGTAGCAATAATGCTTTAGGTAGCCAAGGAGGCTTATAGCCATGAGCAGGCCACTTCAAAGACTAAGTTCCGCTTTCCTGAGCTAACCTCTCCCAGGACTGCTAGTTCTAACCTGGAGAGCTTAAGAACAACAGATTTTCTAAGACCAACCAACCCTAAGTCTATATTTTATGAACCTGTGTTTGGCACCATTAACCTTGTTTCCCCAGTGACTGTGACTCTGCCTGGGCCTAACCCGAAGACTGAGTTGGATGTCTCAGGTTACTCTGGACCCTGGGAGATTCTTTCTTCTATTGCAGCTGTCCTGCACCGTCTGGTCCTGTGCCCATAGAGCCACTGCAGAGCGCCTACAGGCTCGTTTCCCTGGCCCTCAAACCTGCAAAGGCGGCACGGTGCTGTCACACTGATGGTAAAGACACAGCCCTTTTGTGCGGTGCCGCCTTGCTGTGATCCCAGCCACCATCGATGAGTTGGACCCCCGGGAGAATCGGTGGGGGCGCAGCAGATGCCGTTTGTGAGTTGGGAACTATCGCCTGGATGTCAAAGCTCCTTGTAGCCAGGAGAATGCGATCCGCTTCTTCTGCAAGTGAGCGGTAATCCTTCGCAGCCAGCGATAACAGGAGTTGGCGAGGCTAGCTTGCACTGGTGCCAGCAACTGTCGGAGTAAGAGGTGAGTAAAGAGGAATCAGTCGCCATCCATTCCTAGCAAGGATAGCATGTTCTCCATGAGCTCGAAAGCGGTACCATCACCCAGGCCCGAGAGAGAGAGCAGTTTCTCAAGCCAGCTCTGCGTCAGAGAAGGAGTAGCGCTGCAGCAGCAGCGCCTTGAGAGCAGTGTATTTCCCTTGGGTGGTGGAATCCAGGAAGAGGGTCATCACACGGCGGGTGGACAGCAGATCCAGCAAGGCCCCTACTTGATGGTATTTCGAGTCGTTGGCTGAAACGCCACGAAGAGCAAACTAAGCTTCGACGTGGACGAACCATGAAAGAGGATCGTGAAGCCAAAAATCCGGCAGCTTAACCACCACAGCAAAAGTTAAAACATACAGCTCTCCTATCACTTCTGACATAAATGAAGACAGAAAACTAAACAGCAGTGGCGTTTGTAGGGTTACTGAAGATGGGCTAGCTGGTATATAATGATGTGCTACGTGGTGGGTACACATCTATGGTTAGCATAATATAAACACAGTGGAGCTGGAGGATGGACGCTAACTTTTTTCCACTCGATAAAAGTAAATGTGAGGATTCTTGAAGGTTAGGGACAAATGCAATCGCATGGCATCTGGACCAAACTTCAGTGAGGAGAACAACTGCAATATAAGGTTAGTCATTAATATACTGCTGCATGGGCTGGGCTGTAGTTACATTGTAATGTTATAAAAACTGAGCTTTAAAATGAATAATGATGACAACTGATACAGGCCGACAGTGATGACTGACTTTTTTAGGGGCTTGTTCAGATTAAACAGAACGAAATCCAAAGTTTGGACTTGGAAGCAGGGTTCATCACGTCATCATTTAAAGATTGGATAACCCACCTGCTGTGAATGTTTTAATGCAGTACAGTTGTTATTATTATCACTTGTCACATCCTGTTTATGATAGTTAAAATAAATAACATTCATATAAGAAATAAAATTGTCTGTGCAAATTGTATGTGGTGTTAAATAGGTTTGTCATAAGGGTGGTACTTCAAAAGCCATATATTTTATGAGTTGGTACTCACTGTGAAAAGTTTCTAAAATGAAACTGTCCTTTTTTTGCTCTTTATTATATCTTTTATCAAAAAGGGTTAAGGTTTCAAAAACAAGGAGAAAAGGAAAACAAAGAAGCAAAAGATGAAGACACATAAACAAAAAATAAACAACATTAATATGGATATCAAGATTTTTTCTTTCTATTCTCAAATTTTAAATTTGTGATTGAAAAATTAAACTTTAATATTTTGTTTATTAAAAAGGATAAGGCCATGTCTATTATCTGGCACCTTTTCCCCTTTTTCTTTTAAATTTCGTTAAACCTAATGGTGGTGGTTAGTATAAATGTACACATATAACTCCTACAAAGTAAGTCATGAAGGAAAAAAGAATTTAACAGTGTTGACAAAGTTTCACTGTAACTCTACTGGTTCGTGAATACGAGCTTATAACTTAATGTGTGGCTGAGTTTGGGCCTAAACAGAAACTGTCCTCTTTTTTTTTTTGCTCTTTATTTTATGTTTTATTTAGTATAAAAAAAAATTACCTACTTTTGATTGAGTTAATTTCAACATGCTTATCACTCAAAGTGGTCTGCAGAATTCTGTAATCAGTCTGCATGAAATCATGCCTAGATTAATTGATGTAGACATTTACATATTTTTTCTCCTTCCACTTCACAATTTTTCCGTTTTGTTGATAATAAAGTAGTTAAAGTGAAGGGGTTGTATTACCCTTTCTGGCTGATATTAGTACATTGTCAAATGAAATAGAATTTAACATTGTAAGTGGTCAATATTTATCTGCTATCTCACATTTATGTTGTGTTTGTTAAATGATGGTAATTTTAATAGTGAAATAACTCTGTGACCAGGCATTAAATAATTGCCATATCACATCTGATCCTACTAGCAGTTTCCCAACAGTCATTTTGACCTAGTTTAAAGAAAGGGTTTTATGATATGTAATATTAATTAAGAGCAAATCATTAGTAACATTGAGAAAAGGAAGGTGGAAGAAGAGGGTAAAGCAAGTTCAAGTTCAAAGATGCAACTTAATGCTTATGTTATCATTATTTTTAATTTATTTAGTGACTTTGCTTTATTTACTTCATTGCTTTTAAAGTCACGATACTTACTTCTTATCCTTGAGCATGATGTTAATCAGCTTAACATGAACTCATGAGATATACAATCAAGGCTAAATCTTTTGTGTGCTTATACATCTGTGTGTGCCTTGGCTGGTCAAATCCTATTGACTTTTTCAGAGTATATGCACGGCCATAGCACAAATATGTGAACAAAGTAACACAGTTTATAACAGGTCTGGTACAAGCACAAGCATCAAAATGCTTTTGATTAACAAAATCATTGGTCTCTTAGTTATGAATATCAACAATGCATTTACTTTTTTAAATCCTACTTTTTATTTGACAAGTCTTACCTGAGCATACCACAGAGGCTTCTTCAATACGGTCCATGACAGATCTGCTATAGTCTCTAAATGAGCACTGCATGAGAGAGCTCTCTATACCATTACAGTAGATCTCATATCCTTTCAGATCTCCACCTTGACCAAATGACTCTGAGATCTTGACAGGATCTCCACAATTTATCTCTCTGCACACCACTGTGGCTTCATTCATTCCCCAGTTAACATTAAATGCCGGTGACCAGTGTTCAGCATGGTGGACCTCCACCCTTCCTGAGCACATGTCAGTCCCATTGCTCAGTCGAATGGTAGCTTAAAAACAGAGAAAAGCAATAGTTAGTTGGTGCCATAAATTGTATTAATTGAAATCCATATGATATTCTCACTGGTGTCGTAAATGTTTTAAAAAGAAAAACACTGTATTACATGAAACATCTATAGTTTTTACCTGAACAAATCACTCCTGCATCTTCACCGTGACCACAGTTATTTTCTCCAAATGATTGATACCTGCATTGCCCAAGGGACGTCTCATTACCCAGACAGTTGACATCATCAAGCCAGATCTTTCCGTGGCCTTTACCAAAAAAGGCCTTAGATTTGGCTCGCTGAGGTGTTCCACAGTCCATGGCTCTGCACACCACCTCAGCATCTCTGAAGTCCCATTCATCATCACACACTGTTCCCCACTGGCCTTCATGCAGAATCTCCACTCGACCAGAGCATCGGTCAGTGCCATTCACAAGCCTTATTGGTGGTTTACCTTTGGACACACATGAAAGTAATAGCAATGAATATTTCAATATCTTAGTTTTTCAGTGTTAACAGATTTTTAAGGATTATTTTCACCATGCAGTATGCTGAGAAGAGTCCGTCATTATCTGAACTACAACCCAAAGTTAATGGCTGTCCCCCTTTTCAGACAATACCTCATACTGGACTGGTCACATGTACACAGCAAATTCAAAAGTGTTAAATGTTTTGGAGTTAGTAGTCTTCTTGCAAAAGTAGAGTTAATTTTACTCTAAGTAGAGTCACATTCTTCTAATGTAACTCTGAGGTGTAAAATGATAGTAGTTAAAATCGAGTGTTAAAAATTAGTGTTTCTATGTCAAATCTGGAGGTGTTAATATGGAAACATTAACTCTTGACCTCTTAACTCTGAACTCCTACAGGGGCTATGACACCAATAGAGTAAATTCACAGACTCCGCCCCCAGCACCATAGGCTCCAATCTAAGCTGAAGTGAAGCTGTTTCTGAACATTTTGCTCTACATATTTGAGTTGTTTGCCATGCTTGGTAAGTCATTTTTTCAAAGATTGTTTCAATTATTATTATTAGCTTTTACTTCTGTGGCTCTTTGGAGTTGAGACAAAGCTGTGTGAAAGGCATTAGCCATGTTGCTCGGTGATAGCATAATATTCTGTTTTAGCTAGCTGAAAGGTATTGTTTGCGGGCAAATACCACAGCCTTGAAAAAAAGCTTGCATGTGAATTTTCAGTCAAATGTTTGGTCAAATACACCTAAAACAATGTGTAGAATGTGAAATGTTGGTATAATGGTGCTACTTGAAGACTGAAAACGATCTCCCATAAAAAAAACGAGCAAACAGCAGGAGCAGATGTCCTGACTGGGGTCTACGTTAGCATTTAGATCCCTCCAGAGTTTTGTGCACACGGTTTAGGTAAACATGAAAAAGGTTGAGGTTTTACTTTTAGGTCAGTATTACCTGTTGTCTGTGTCCTTGTCTTTTGGGAAAATACTTTACACAAGTAATGGCTCAAATAATAATCTCAGTGTGTAAATATATGCTATATGGACCAAACTATTATAGCACACCTCTTAATCATTGAATCCTGATGTTTGATTTAATCCCACTGTCACAAATGTATCAAATCAAGCACATAGCCATTAGGGTTGCAACAATACATGTATCGGTATTGAACCATTCGATACAGTGCTTTCGGTTCGGTATGCATATGTATCGAACAATACAAATTTTTTTATTTTATTTTATCAACTTTTCTTCTGACAATGCTGTCTGTGTTGAGAGCTCAGTGGATCTGCGTTCGACTACTCCGCCTAGGCTGCACTGTCGAGCGCAGATCCACTGAGCGCAGCTCAAGCTAACAAGACAGAAGCTAAGCTCGTTGTAACATGGCAACTGCCTCAACGCTACCCGAAATTGAGCCTTCCCCACTGTCATTTAGATCTGGCGTTTGGAACTATTTTGGTTTTCATGTGTAGCATGACCCTGATGGACAAAAGTAAAACAGTATGTCGGATGTGCCACGCAGTGCTCAATTACATTGGTGGGAACTAGTGCGTTAGCACAGTTAACGTGTTGATGCCGTCCAGCCCCACGCATGGGGTGATCTGTGGTAACTCGTTAACGGAGATTTGCTGCATTATGGCGTTAACGTCATTTTAACGAGATTAACGCTGACAGCACTAATGGGAACAGAACGAATGTGACTGCACATTTACGCCGACATCATCCTACTGCAAAGACAAGTGGAAGCAGACAAAAACAACAAGCATGCATGCTACAAACTTTACCCGAGTCATTTAGACAGCCGTTAGCACATGATTCTCCTCATGGGGACCTGATATGTTTAATATGCTGCTGAGAGTATACCCCAGAAAAAGCGTATAGTATAGCTTTTATTTTGGAAAGATCTCTGTGATAAACTGTCTTTTCCAAAGATGAGTGATTTCTCAATCAGATAGATTTATTTTTTATTACTTAGTTGTTTCAGCAACATTAAATTTAGAAAATGTACTTTTGCGTTAAAATATATATTTATAATTTTAATAAATGTCAAATTAAAAAGGCATGAACATTTTTTTGGATCGAAAAAATATCAAACCGTGACACCAAAGTATCGAACCGAACCAAGCCGTGAATTTTGTGTATCGTTGCACCCCTAATAGCCATGCAGTCTATGTTAGGTTTAATGTATGTGTTGTAGGTTGCCATTTAAAAAGCTAGAATGCTTCTGTTTGCTCTCTATGTAACCCATGCATATGAGTACGTGCACGACCTCTATAAGGGGAACAAGCAGCCTTGAGAAGAACGGATTCTACCGACAACATCCTGGGAGGGCTGCACTCCCATCATATAAACACACACATTGTATAACCATGCTTGCACAATTACACTTTGTAACCAGATATAGTAATTTCTCTTAGGTAATACAGCAACAAGCGTTATGAATATTCATGTGTGTAACCAATAAAAACACCCTGAAGGGGGAAAGCAAGTTGAAGTGGGTTGGAGACAACTGCTTCCCTCTCGCGAGTGAAAACTTAAGCTCTGTGTGACCTCGTTCCTGAGTGAGTTTCTGTTTATCCAGCAGTATCAGGGGTAAAACTCTGACAGTCTACCTTTTTCAAACATTAAAACCTACATTTTAGAATACTAGTATACATATATTCTTACATGCTTTCACTCATGCATTCACTCCACAGAATAAAACAGTGAGTGCAATTAAATAGCAAATATAAAAGTATACTGTAAATATACTTGAAATACAGTTCTGCTAATAAAAAGGATATTGCACTTGTTGGCTCACGTGTCTTACTACGCTAGATACTGGAGCCTCGTCCAGCCCTAGGTGCTGATTGAGAAGACCTGGAAATAGTAATGGGAGAGAGCCTGAGGTTAGGTGTTCTGGGTGAGTGTAAAAATCTCTCCCCTGGCCTTGGAGACCTGGTCTCCAAGGCCAGGGGAGAGAAGTTAAGTTAGACTCTTTTCCAAGGTTAAGTTAGACTCTTTTTCTCCAATTGATCTTTCTGAGTTAACTTCAATAATTACTTCCTCCAAACCATCAACGTGTCTTTTAGACCCCATTCCTACAAAACTGCTCAAAGAAGTCCTGCCATTAATTAATTCTTCGATCTTAAATATGATCAACCTATCTCTAATAAACGGCTATGTACCACAGGCCTTCAAGTTGGCTGTAGTTAAACCTTTACTCAAAAAGCCATCTCTAGACCCAGCAGTCTTAGCTAACTATAGGCCAATCTCCAACCTTCCTTTCATATCAAAAATCCTTGAAAGAGTAGTTGTCAAACAGCTAACAGATCATCTGCAGAGGAATGGTTTATTTGAAGAGTTTCAGTCAGGTTTCAGAGATCCATCACAGCACAGAAACAGCTTTAGTGAAGGTTACAAATGATCTTCTTATGGCCTCTGACAGTGAACTCATCTCTGTGCTTGTCCTGCTAGACCTCAGTGCAGCGTTCGATACTGTCGACCATAATATCCTATTAGAGCGATTAGAACATGCTGTAGATATTACAGGTACTGCAATGCAGTGGTTTGTATCATATCCATCTAATAGACTCCAATTTGTGCATGTAAATGGAGAGTCCTCTTCACACACTGAGGTTAATTATGGAGTTCCACAGGGTTCAGTGCTAGGAACAATTCTGTTTACATTAGACATGCTTCCCTTAGGCAGCATCATTAGAAGACATAGCATACATTTTCACTGCTATGCTGATGATACCCAGCTCTATCTGTCCATGAAGCCAGATAACACACACCAATTAGTTAAACTGCAGGAATGTCTTAAAGACATAAAGACCTGGATGGCCGCTAACTTTCTGCTTCTTAATTCAGATAAAACTGAGGTTATTGTACTCGGCCCTGAAAAGCTTAGGAATATGGTATCTAACCAGATTCTTACTCTGGGTGGCATTACCTTGGCCTCCAGTAACGTTGTGAGGAACCTTGGAGTCATTTTTGACCAGGACATGTCCTTCAACGCACATATTAAACAAATATGTAAGACTGCGTTCTTCCATTTACGCAACATCTCTAAAATTAGAAATATCCTGTCTCAGAGTGACGCTGAAAAACTAGTTCATGCATTTATTACTTCCAGGCTGGACTACTGCAATTCATTATTATCAGGATGTCCAAAAAACTCACTGAAAAGCCTTCAGCTAATCCAAAATGCTGCAGCGAGAGTACTGAATATACTATTATATATGCATATACTATTATATATTGTACATATATTTATTAGTTTCAGATGTAGCCATTCTTGTATTTTGCTTGTTTACATTATTGTATTTTGCACAACTCTGTTGCTTGTGAAGCTCGCACACAAGAATTTCACTCACATGTGCTGTACCAATGTACCTGCACATGTGATGTGACAATAAAAGTGATTTGATTTGATTTGATTTGATTTGACAGGGACTAGAAAGAGAAAGCATATTTTTCCTGTTTTGGCCTCCCTTCATTGGCTTCCTGTTAAATCCAAAATTGAATTCAAAATCCTGCTCCTCACATACAAGGTCTTAAATAATCAGGCCCCATCTTATCTTAATGACCTTGTAGTACCATATCACCCTATTAGAGCACTTCGCTCTCGCTCTGCAGGCCTACTTGTTGTTCCTAGAGTATTTAAAAGTAGAATGGGAGGCAGAGCCTTCAGTTTTCAGGCCCCTCTTCTGTGGAACCAGCTTCCAGTTTGGATTCGGGAGACAGACACTATCTCTACTTTTAAGATTAGGCTTAAAACTTTCCTTTTTGCTAAAGCATATAGTTAGGGCTGGACCAGGTGACCCTGAATCCTCCCTTAGTTATGCTGCAATAGACGTAGGCTGCCGGGGGATTCCCATGATGCATTGAGTTTTTCCTTTCCAGTCACCTTTCTCACTCACTATGTATTAACAGACCTCTCTGCATTGAATCATATCTGTTATTAACCTCTGTCTCTCTTCCACAGCATGTCTTTTATCCTGTCTTCCTTCTCTCACCCCAACCGGTCGCAGCAGATGGCCGCCCCTCCCTGAGCCTGGTTCTGCTGGAGGTTTCTTCCTGTTAAAAGGGAGTTTTTCCTTCCCACTGTCGCCAAAGTGCTTGCTCATAGGGGGTCATATGATTGTTGGGTTTTTCTCTGTATCTATGAAGCGCCTTGAGGCGACTTTTGTTGTGATATGGCGCTATATAAATAAAATTGAATTGAATTGAATTTCAGAGCTCCTGGGAACTGAATAGCCCTCAATGACAACAGATGAATGCTTCTCTACATGATCGATATGAGGGCATAATGTTTTTCAACATATATTCTTTTTTTTCCATGCACATTCCCATGCACTAGAGTGACCTAATATCTCTCCTTTCTCTCTCCTTATGTTATAGTGGATGCTCCTGTGAGAGTCACTCTCCCTGCCCCACTTATAACTAAGAATTCTGTGTTTAATAAAAGCGAGTGCCTTGGAAGTCTACTGTATCTCCTTTTGGGATCCAAGTTCTGCACTCAGCTGCACAGCCTTGACAGTCTGCCTGCAATGGAGATGACAGTGAAGGTACCAGCTTTTCAGGACCACAAAACCAGCTTAACACCTTATCTCCAACCTGGCTTTTTGGTTAAAAGAGTGGGTAGCTGGAACAGGACCTATGCTAACACCCAGTGGCCAAGGTGTTCGATTGGTCCATTCTGGCTGGAATAATGATATACAGTACATGACACAGAGAGGATTCCTGATAGTGAGACACTGACGAGAATACTCATCTCAAAGTTCCATAATGCAACTTCAAACAGTTGTTGACATCACTACAGCGATCTTTTATACAGTCTATGATCTGTTGAAAAAATATTTGACAATTTTGAGCACATCGTATATAAGGCCTTACCTGCACAGTGAACACTAGCATCATGTTCATGCCCACAGGTTGTGCTTCTAAACCCTTTGACCGAGCATTGCTGAAGAGAAGTCACGTTCTCAAAACACAAATTGCTAGCCCCCGCCACTGACCCAGTGCCTTGGCCAAAGAAAGCACCGCCATGAGCTTTCATGGCACGTCCACAATCCAGCAACTCACACACCACTCCAGCTTTACTTAGAGTCCAGTCTGCGTCACATACTGTGTGCCACTGGTCATCATGACGGACCTCCACTCTTCCAGAGCACGCATCAGTGCTGTTAACCAACCGGACTGCAAAAGTTCCTGTGAAGGCAAATAAACTTAAAATGTAGCCAAATTCTGAACAGGTGTGAAAAAATAAGAATAATAAAAAAAATGATGTAATTTGGTATGGACACTATTGAAATTCAGAAGACAATATCTTTAAAAATAAGAAACTAAGAAAAAAATTAAACAGCTAATGTTATATTTGGCATTTTATGGAGAAATCTAAGTTAGGATCCTTTATGAAATGTAAGTTAAAACAGAATTTAATGATAAACTTATATTTTAAAGAAGCTATAAAGAAACTAGAAAACTGTCAGTGTTTAAATCGATAAAATGCACTAAGAAAAATATTAATTTAGAGACAATAGTCTGTAAACGTGACAGGTGAACATGGAAACACAAAGGACAAATGCTGACAACACTGATACCGAAAAGGGAACTACAGGGAGTGCAGAATTATTAGGCAAATGAGTATTTTGTCCACATCATCCTCTTCATGCATGTTGTCTTACTCCAAGCTGTAAAGGCTCGAAAGCCTACTACCAATTAAGCATATTAGGTGATGTGCATCTCTGTAATGAGAAGGGGTGTGGTCTAATGACATCAACACCCTATATCAGGTGTGCATAATTATTAGGCAACGTCCTTTCCTTTGGCAAAATGGGTCAAAAGAAGGACTTGACAGGCTCAGAAAAGTCAAAAATAGTGAGATATCTTGCAGAGGGATGCAGCAGTCTCAAAATTGCAAAGCTTCTGAAGCGTGATCATCGAACAATCAAGCGTTTCATTCAAAATAGTCAACAGGGTCGCAAGAAGCGTGTGGAAAAACCAAGGCGCAAAATAACTGCCCATGAACTGAGAAAAGTCAAGTGTGCAGCTGCCAAGATGCCACTTGCCAACAGTTTGGCCATATTTCAGAGCTGCAACATCACTGGAGTGCCCACAAGCACAAGGTGTGCAATACTCAGAGACATGGCCAAGGTAAGAAAGGCTGAAAGACGACCACCACTGAACAAGACACACAAGCTGAAACGTCAAGACTGGGCCAAGAAATATCTCGAGACTGGTTTTTCTAAGGTTTTATGGACTGATGAAATGAGAGTGAGTCTTGATGGGCCAGATGGATGGGCCCGTGGCTGGATTGGTAAAGGGCAGAGAGCTCCAGTCCGACTCAGATGCCAGCAAGGTGGAGGTGGAGTACTGGTTTGGGCTGGTATCATCAAAGATGAGTTTGTGGGGCCTTTTCGGGTTGAGGATGGAGTCAAGCTCAACTCCCAGTCCTACTGCCAGTTTCTGGAAGACACCTTCTTCAAGCAGTGGTACAGGAAGAAGTCTGCATCCTTCAAGAAAAACATGATTTTCATGCAGGACAATGCTCCATCACACGCGTCCAAGTACTCCACAGCGTGGCTGGCAAGAAAGGGTATGAAAGAAGAAAAACTAATGACATGGCCACCTTGTTCACCTGATCTGAACCCCATTGAGAACCTGTGGTCCATCATCAAATGTGAGATTTACAAGGAGGGAAAACAGTACACCTCTCTGAACAGTGTCTGGGAGGCTGTGGTTGCTGTTGCTGCTGGTTAGGGACAAATGCAATAGCATAGCAGGATGCTATACACGGGCCAAACTTCAGTCAGGAGAACAACTGAGATTATTCAGTACAATACGAGGTTAGTTATTAATACACTGCAAAAACATGGGAATAGAACAGCTGCGAGAGAATTCAACATTAATGAATCAATGTTACGGAAGTAGAGGAAGCGCAGTTTTTGGCTTTCCCCATATTTCAAAAGTGCTTCATCTCTTTGCTATGACTGTCGCCCAGCATAATTTGCAGATGATAATGGTTGTAGCCGCTGTGATGCTTTCAACCAAAACAGGCACAGCTTGATGACGTCATCAACATGCGCTCTCGCGATAGAGCGGTATAGTCAAAATCTCTATCGTTGGCCAAATTTATATTGTTTCTATCATATATCGTTTATATCGCCCACCCCTTGTTGTCAGCATATTTCACCAGTTGACAGTTGGGCTGTGTGAATCAGCAGTCATCGGTGTAGAGGATGAAGAGCAGGGGGGAGAGCACACAGCCAGTGGAGGTGGAACGGGGACCAGAAAGAGAGTTGTTGACCCGAATTATCTGAGTCGTGTTGGTCAAAAAGACCAATATCCACAGGATTAGCTGATCATCTAAGTGAAATCGGGAGGAAAGTTTAGTGACCAGGATATGAAGCTGCAGAGTGTTGAACACTGATGAGAAATCAGCAAACAGAAGTTTGGCAGAGGAGTCAGGGAGTTCCAGATGTTTGTGGATGGAGTCCAAGATGAAGATTTTTGCATCATCGACACCTCTGTGTGCACAGTAAGCAAATTGGAGTGGGTCCATCAGGGGGTCAGTTGCTATTACAATGTGATGTTTTATGATCTTCTTCATGGCCTTCATCACCAGGGAGGTGAGGGCTAGGGATGGGTTTCGTTTAGGTTTTATCCGATACCAGTACCAAACCGGTACTTTTGAAACAGTGCCGGTGCTTAAACGGTGCTTAAAGAATGGAGAACACAAAATTGGTCCAAAAACCTCTCATGTTCAGCTGGGTTTTTTTTGTAAAAAGATAACAATTTTAGCCTTTTCTGCAGCTATGGGGCATATATGGTATCACTCTTGGCTGGAAGCAGTGCTTAATCAATGGAAAAAAACACAAACTTTGTCCAAAAACCTCTCATGTTTAACTGTTTTCCACTTTTTCTTTGGTCATTTTAGCCTTTTTGGCCAGGGTGAAGGAAGTATCTGCCATGAAACAAGAAGACAGCCACATGTAACTATGACAGTGTTTGCTAGTTCACGTTACATGCATTAATGTAATAAAGTGGTTAGCCTACTCAACGTAAATTACACACAAACAACATTAAGCTACTCACTCAGAGAAGAACGGCTGCAGCTGCTGCCATCATCATCCGTCATAATTTCTACTACACTGGCAGGGCTAGGGGCCAGGACTCTCCTCTTCGGGTTTTTGGGGGATGTTGCTAACTCCAGGTCCAATAACGGGCACTACACCCGCAGTAGATGTGCACGATGTGAGGTCTCGCAACAAGCTATCAAATACGGCGCATTTCTCGGCTTTTAAAAAAACGCTATACGTCGGCAGGTGTTTCATCAGATTCGAGGTGTTACCTCCTTTGCACAGTATCACAGTATCAGCTTAAAGTACTTGTTGCAGGCTGCTGAGTTTGCATCTTTTGCTGTGAAGTACAGCCAGACTTTGACCGCTTCGCCTTGGGCATTTTAAACCTGTAGCTCTGCTCTAAAAGAACATACGTACCTGGGCCCGCCTACTATCCTCGGAAACGTAAAATGATTGGCTAGAATCTAAAGTGTATCACATCTCAGGGGAGAAAAAAAAGCACCAAAATGTGCGCTGCTTTTCGGTCTGGTTACTACCGTTTATGTCAGAACTGGTACCCATCCCTAGTGAGGGCCACAGGACTTTTAGAGACTACAGGCAGTACAGAATTATTAGGCAAATGAGTATTTTGTCCACATCATCCTCTTCGTGCATGTTGTCTTACTCCAAGCTGTATAGGCTCGAAAGCCTACTACCAATTAAGCATATTAGGTGATGTGCATCTCTGTAATGGCAAGATGCCACTTGCCACCAGTTTGGCCATATTTCAGAGCTGCAACATCACTGGAGTGCCCACAAGCACAAGGTGTGCAATACTCAGAGACATGGCCAAGGTAAGAAAGGCTGAAAGACGACCACCACTGAACAAGACACACAAGCTGAAACGTCAAGACTGGGCCAAGAAATATCTCAAGACTGGTTTTTCTAAGGTTTTATGGACTGATTAAATGAGAGTGAGTCTTGATGGGCCAGATGGATGGGCCCGTGGCTGGATTGGTAAAGGGCAGAGAGCTCCAGTCTGACTCAGACGCCAGCAAGGTGGAGGTAGAGTACTGGTTTGGGCTGGTATCATCAAAGATGAGCTTGTGGGGCCTTTTCGGGTTGAGGATGGAGTCAAGCTCAACTCCCAGTCCTACTGCCAGTTTCTGGAAGACACCTTCTTCAAGCAGTGGTACAGGAAGAAGTCTGCATCCTTCAAGAAAAACATGATTTTCATGCAGGACAATGCTCCATCACACGCGTCCAAGTACTCCACAGCGTGGCTGGCAAGAAAGGGTATAAAAGAAGAAAAACTAATGACATGGCCTCCTTGTTCACCTGATCTGAACCCCATTGAGAACCTGTGGTCCATCATCAAATGTGAGATTTACAAGGAGGGAAAACAGTACACCTCTCTGAACAGTGTCTGGGAGGCTGTGGTTGCTGCTGCACGCAATGTTGATGGTGAACAGATCAAAACACTGACAGAATCCATGGATGGCAGGCTTTTGAGTGTCCTTGCAAAGAAAGGTGGCTATATTGGTCGCTGATTTGTTTTTGTTTTGTTTTTGAATGTCAGAAATGTATATTTGTGAATGTGGAGATGTTATATTGTTTTCACTGGTAAAAATAAATAATTGAAATGGGTATATATTTGTTTTTTGTTAAGTTGCCTAATAATTATGCACAGTAATAGTCACCTGCACACACAGATATCCCCCTAAAATAGCTAAAACTAAAAACTACTTCAAAAACATTCAGCTTTGATATTAATGAGTTTTTTGGGTTCATTGAGAACATGGTTGTTGTTCAATAATAAAATTATTCCTCAAAAATACAACTTGCCTAATAATTCTGCACTCCCTGTAAAGATCGTATAACAATTTTCAAAATAAACCAGGGAAAGAGCCAACAGACTGGAGAAAGTGCAACTAATTTAACAAAAAAGATCAAAGACAATACACAGGCACAAGAGAGGCAGGAATACATTGAGAATACAATAAAACTGAAACCATGAAAAGAACTATATGTGAAACCAAAACCTGGGAGTACAAAGAAGCAAACCAGGAAAAGCAGTACTAAGATGCAAAATACTAAATTGTATTTTCTAGGTTCTATTGTGAATCAGACATGGGTTTATGAGGTGTCCAAATCACTACATTCTGTTTTTATTTATATTGGAAAAAACATCAAACTTTTTATGGAACCTTGTTTGCATGTTTTCTTACCTGTGCAGAAAACACCAGCCACTACAGTGTTGTTGCAAGTTCTGTCTTGAAGTGATGTATGTGTACACTGATTCAATGTAGCCTCCTTTCCATTGCATTCTATTTGATCAGTCCAGGTCTGTCCTGTACCAGGGCCAAGTTGAATAAGCTTATGAGGACTCCCACAGTCCAACTGTCTGCACACCACTTGTGCATCATTCATGTCCCAGGATTCAGCACACACAGTCCCCCACTGGCCTTTATCAAAATACTCTACTCTTCCATCACAACGAGTGGATCCACCGGTTAATCTCACATTACCTGGAAATCAGAGTTGTTGTATTATTGTAACAAAAGTGAGGAAAAACCTTATGGGGAAATGTAACTATTGTGGAGAAGATGAAACTTTAGAACATGTTTTTTATTTAACTGTCAGAAATATGATTCAAAACATCAGTAAAGTGGAAGGTAAACAGCATCTTAGAGTTATACTGCAATAGAACTCAAGACATTCATAAAAACCTAACTGTGCAACTTTTACTCGTTCTATTATCTTTAAAGTTTCTTTCACTGGGCTGTTCTTTCAGATTTAGACTTTTGATTTAATGTTTTTGACAAGCCCATTATTTAATTGAGTATTAAATAAAAGGTAAAACTAAAGAATGTACATAGGCTAGTCTTTTCTTAATGAGCAAACATGACCTTTGTTATTCTTAGAAAGCACTAGAGGAGCATATCTATAGTTTTTGTCTCTTACCTGAACATACAAGAGAAACACCTTCACATGACCCTCTGTGTTCTTGAAGTTGACATTGGCTGATAGAGTTCACATTATCAGAGCATCTACTTGTGAACCCTTGCAGTGAGCTGTCACCAAAGTAAAAGATGTCTTTGGAATTTTTTGGCTCTCCACAGTTGAGCTCCTTACATAGGACTGTAGCTTCTTTAAGGCCCCAGTTATTACTACAAAGTTTCCCCCATCGGCCATCATGGAAAACCTCCACTCTGCCAGAACAGCTGTCCGTCCCATTGATCAATCTGACTGTCTCTGCAAAGCAGAATTTGGGTTTTTAGGATTTTCATTAAAACTCAGGTTTGAAACTCAGAATAGAGTCTGTGTTACCTGAGCACACAAGACCAGCATCTTCATTGTGGTTACAGTCATGTACTCCAAAACCTTTGTGAGGGCAGTCAGCGAGTAACATCTCATGACCAGTGCACTCCATCTCATCCAGCCAAATCTGATCTTGACCTCTCCCAAAGTAAGCCTTATATTTGACTGAGAGAGCATTCCCACAGTTCATCTCTCGACATGCGACAGTTGCTTCTTGCATTCCCCATCTGTCATCACAGACTGTTCCCCATTGTGAACTATAGTAGATTTCCACTCTACCAGAGCAGCGATTAGTCCCATTCACCAGCCGAATGGGTTGACCGTCTGTTAATTAAAAAAGAAAAAATTAAGGGTAAGTTTATTCAGAAAGGGCACAGTCTAACAGTGTCACTTTTACAATTAATTACTGATAGTTTTGTGAGCACATGTGTGACTTACTTCCACAGACAACAGTAGCATCATCACAACTTTCATTGACTTTTAGAAGTGAGCACTGTGAGACAGAGGTCTCATTTCCAGAGCAGATGGTTTTAATTGCAGGCAGGGCACGTGCATCTCCAAAATACAAAGTCTCAGTCTGAGTGGATGGATCGCCACAACCAGCTTCTTGGCAAACAACCTGAGCTGCTTGTTTGCCCCAATCACTGCAAACTCGTTTCCACTGAGCTTCGTGGAAAATTTCTACTCTGCCATTGCAACGAGTGGTTCCATTGACAAGCCGCACATGTCCTATAAAATATATAAAACTAAATGGTTAGTCTATGACAAATAACACAAAAAGTATGAAATCTACTCTATGTATTTGCTAATAACCTGAAGACTATAGACAGGGGAGAACATTTATAGCTAATTTTATGCCAAAACTGAATTCAGTTGTGAAAAGTGATATTTTCCAGTTTTTGGTTCCAATTAAGGGGAATATCTCTCTAAGGGGAAGTAAGTCTTTCAATAACTTATTTTGATAATTTTTAGGTTTATTTGGGCAGGACCTGGTTAATTAAGGCCAGCATCAAAACTGGTATTTTTAATTGACATTAAATACACAAAATATTTTTTTGTAATCAACATTAAACTTTTAAAGCAAGAGTTCTATACTCACAGCCGTTTTAATTAAAAAAGAATGGAGGTAATGTTTGAAGAAATCTCACTGAAGTTGACTGGAAAGGTAAAGAAATTCCCATTGCAGTTTACTACATTTTAATATACTGGCTCATATTCTTAAGTTCTTTATTCTTGGGGCGAAACATATGGTTATGTTGTAACACTGGTACTCTGAGTCAGTGGCTGTCCTAGCCTATTTGGCGCCCTGGGTGAAGACTCCCCGTGCCCCCCCACACACACACACACAGGATTGTACATTAACATTGAACTTTTGTCGGAACCATACTGAATTTCACCAGAGAAACATACACGCACACACACATATGAAGAGAGAGAGAGTATGCATAATATGCAAACAGCTACCAAACCGCCATCATAATTCGTCATACAATGAGAACAGGACGAATCAACAACTGACAATGACTAATTAATACTAAAACCTGTAACATAATGTATTGTTTGGAGTTTAGTCTGTTACTGTTACTATTTTTACCATTTCTTCTTGGAGCAACTGTTACCCAGATAATTTCCTTAGGGATTAATAAAGTATTCTGATTCTGATTGCTTCAGGATACAAAACCTGCCATTATCCAATGACACATCTGCTTACCTGTATCTTTTGCTCATTTCTCCTCCTCTTCTTTTCTCTTTTTTCTAAACTGAGGACCTGATGGCTTTGAACCCAGGATTCAAATCATGAATACATAATTGCTTGGATTTACAACATTATGAATGAAATGTGCTCTATTTGGAAGCAGCAGGTCTCCCTCCCCTTTCCACGGGTTGTGTGTGATACTTTAAATCATCAAAATATAAAATATAAATTTTAAATTGTTATTGATCCCTTTACCCCAGTCCTAAAGTGTATATTTATTTTCTTACTCTTCTTATATTTATTGTTTGTTTACTTGCAATGCTGTAAATGGAGCCTCGTCGTCTCGTCTCTCTATATACTATATAGTTTGTTTTTATTTTGTTTTATTTTGCGAGTTGGTTATTAGACGCTGCCAGAAAATCCCCTTCCGCCCCGCCCTCTCCTCCCTGTGCTGCAAGCAGCAGGCGCACCTCGCAAACGGAGGGCGCCCTTACTCTCAGCAAATGGGCGATAGAAAACCGATCGGTGCCTATGCCATCCCCAGTATGCGCTGGCATGACGCCGCGCAGCATGACGCCGCGCAGCATGACGCCGCGCAGCATGAGTACGAGCAATTTTTATTTATTTTTTATTTTTTGCCGATAAACTGTTTACCTGTTTACCAGAGGTTTGTTTGTAGAGTTGTCATGGCGATGACTACATCAGGGATTTTGGGGGGTATACTGTAGGGCTGGGTATCGATTTCTATTTCTATAACCGATTCAGTTTGATTCAATTTTGACTCTGACAGTCAGAAATATTATAATTCTGATTATCTGATTACATATCCATATTTTATATCTATGTATAAAAGCAAAGTTGACAGTTGTGAGATTTCATTTCATCAGAGCACACAGCAGCTGCCTTTGTATCACAGTAACTGAGCATAAAAGAGGCCTGTTTTTTAAAGTAGATTACCCCCTTAATCGCAGCACAGCAGCTGTGCAGTGAAACAAAAGTGAGTTAATGATTTTCTGCTTAGAAATGTTTGAGTTCACAAAAAAGAGAGTTTACAATGCATTTAATGCATTAATGTATGTCTTCTGGGCATCAAGTGCACTTCACTGTCAGTTGAACTGTGAATTCTGGGATGTAAACAATGTGTTCGTTTGTTTTGCTCTCCTTTTTTGTATTTGTTTCTGGACAGGTCGCTACTGTTGTCTATACTGAATGAGTTAACTGATGGAATCAGTGAATGCATTTTGATATTTACTGCTGTCTCAGACCTTGAAAGACAGTTTTATTAGGCTGAGCTAGTGGAATAGTTAAACTTAAACGTTTTCATTCAAAACTATAAAATTAAAATATGCTTCTCTGAGTATAGCCGGAGGGTAAAAAAACTACAAAATATATTTTCTGTGTCCTTTCTCATTCCCCATGACCGAGCCACATAAACATGTTGCATTCATTAAGATGATATTATACTAGACTGGCAAAGTTCTTAAAATGTGTGTATAAACAAAAAATAAATAAATAAATAAATACATATCTTACCCCTTCTTTGACAAAATGTGCATGGGGTACATGTAACGTACAAAAAAAAAATATGTCAAACATTATTTAGGCTTGCCTGAACAGACCACTCCTGCATCTTCACTGTGGCCACAGTTATTTTGCCCAATTGGTCTGTGCTGACACTGAAGGATGGAAGACTCATGCCCAACACACTGTACATCATCCAACCAGATCTCATCCTTTCCTTGTCCAAAGAAAGCACCGTTTTTGGCCTCCATAGCTGCCCCACAGTTTAGCTCTTGACACACCACCTCAGCATTGGCAATGCTCCACTCATCATCACAGACAGTTCCCCAGCTGCCTTGGTAGAAGACCTCCACTCTGCCAGAGCAACGCGAAGGTCCGACCAGCCTAATGTTTTCACATTCTGGATATAAGAAAAACAAAACCACAAAGGATGTTCAATGTTTTACTTAGACCATAACAACATAAAGGCAGTTTTTTAATGGAGAAATCCAATTATCTTAATATTCATGGGTTATTTACTGACCTGTAAACTGCAGCAAACTCAACAGGCCTGCAGCAGAAATATATAGCAAAGTAGTCTGATTAAACCTGACAGTAAGGAGATGTGAACTTAGATACAAAACAAAACTCTGTGTTAACAGTCTACACTGTAGTCAGACCTATGATTTGTTAAATATATTATAAATATGGAAGACAAAAGGATCCTGGATAGTTTTAAACTGATCCAGTAAATAAACTCCCACTTCTCACTCATGATACTAACACACAACCAAACCATGTTTCCACTCAAGAAAAAATATGTCCACATGAGGTCAAACTGAGAAAAAACTCCAGTAACTCACCAAGAGACAAGTGAAAAATAAATTGTTGTTTTTCATCCAAAATGAGGATCATATTGTGTCTTCAGTGTTGGTCAAATGCTGTAAAACATAACAGTGAATTTGAAAAATGGCTTTACATCTCTCCGAACCCCCTGTCTTTAGAAAAGCTTTGTTTAGTCTTTTTGTTTTAACCAAAAGTCCTCTTTAAATCCACAACGACTAGATATCTTTTAAAAATGAAATCAGTATTTGTAATAAATTGCTCACCCTAAGCATAAAACCCCAATGAACAAATTCCTTGTTATAAATCAAAATCTAGCTGGACTTGGATTATAAACTGGAGAGATATTGACATTTTGATCAATCATTAAAGACAAGTCGATGAGTGGATTTTGTTTTTCACTAAAGTCTACATATACTATTTTTTTTTAAACAGTTATCATATTCATCATAAAGAGAAGCAACATTTTACATGATGTTGCAAAAGATAATGAAAGACAATAAGAACAAGAATGATAGTGCAGATCTCCACCAAGGTGGCTCGTTCTCTGGCAGTTTTTACTTTGAAAGGAGTAGTATTTGTATAGCATATCTTATGTACAGTATATAAAATTTAAAAAAAACTCTTGCCTTTGTTCTTTTTAAATATGAGTAGTATTTTATGGAGCATAAACAATGCAAGGTGCAAGTTTTCGTTATTTGCCCTGTTTGAAACTCATTTTAATATACTTACCATAATTTTGAAAATAAACAGGTGTCATTTTTTATGTGAATATACTACATATGTAGCATTCATTTCATTGTTTATAAAATTTGTTTAAATGTTTATTTTTGTAAATGTTGCCAATAAAAACAACAAAATAATTTTTAATGAAATTTTTAACATTTTCTGACCTTGAAGAAGAGGTCAGAAAGAAGTAATGCAATGTTTTAAATCCTTATATATCATTCCCTATATGCCTATATGTTGTCAGTACAAGCAATGGCATTAGGTAATTCGTTTTGAAGATCTCTATATACATTACTATAACTTGACCTTCAGAACAATCACTTGACCTTGAAGGAGAGATCAAAGGTCAAATGTGACCTCTTACTTCTGGTATTGGTACTTTTTCGTACTTTCTATATGCTAACAATACACAGTTAAGTTTTTGTCAATAGCCATTCATTAGGTTAACCTTGAAGATCGTACTGAATGTAAGGTAAATTTATATTGATTGTTAAGAGACCCCACTTTACACCCCTACAAAATTTTGGCATAATTTATTCAAAACTTTGCAAGCTGTCATATTTATAGATAGAATGAGACATACATAAACATGCACACATGCAACAGCTACCAAGAACATTGGCAGAGGTAATTATTTACTCACAACAACATAGATAATTGGGAAATCAAGGTCAAAGGGATGTTTTTGTGGTTGCTTGTTGTGAAATATCAGTCAGTAAACTTAGCGACGGATCTACTTCTGTGCTAAACCTACTTGTAGTTATCAATCACATCAGCTTTAATTTCATTTTAAGGCCATTACTAATGCAGACTGCAGCCCCAAAACCTTCAGATGGCATCTGAGACTGAAGGGCTTCAAAAACAAAAAATGTCTTCAAAGGTATAATTTCCACGAAAGCCACAGAACTGACCATTTGGACTTCACAAGAGAGCACCAAACATGGGACAGCCCACACACCCACACCAGTAGCTACTCTTTGTTTCTCACCTTCCTCTGGAATACAAACTTGAAGTAATCAGGACCCTGGAACACCAGACATAAAATATTCCCTCTAGGCCAGAAGAGTTAGAAAGAAACTCAGAAGAATTTTCTCCAACTATGGCATCCTAGTGCAGCGGTCCCCAACCTTTTTTGCGCCACGGACCGGTTTATGCCCGACAATATTTTCACGGACCGGCCTTTAAAGTGTCGCGGATAAATACAACAAAATAAAACTAGTACCGGTACCGAAAAAAAGAAGATTTATTCATAATACACGTGAAAAGACCCAGGAAAACCGAGTTAACGATAAAAACGATAAAAACGATAACAAAATAACGCTGAAAACCGATAAAAACCCTGAAAACCATACATTTCACACCGGAGCCTCAACTCTCGCGGCCCGGTACCAAACGACTCACAGACCGGTACCGGTCTGAGGCCCGGGGGTTGGGGACCGCTGTCCTAGTGTACTTCAGATTGAGCCACACCCTCAGACAAAAACTGGTTCATCCCAAGGACAAAACTCAGAAACAGTACAATATAGTGTATCCTGTGCAGTGCAGCGAAGAGTGCTCAGATCTCTATATTGGAGAAACTCAACATCCCCACATGGCACAACATAGAAGAGCCACCTCAACAGGACAAGAAAGAGGAGTGAAAGATGCCATCAAGGTACACTATGAACGACCATCCTTGAACAGAGAGGGTGGCTTACGCACCAATTGTCAACCACCTACAACACAGATCCCTTCCCTGGTGGCGAGACAGATGAGTTACATGTAGTGAGACACATGATTAATAATGGACAACTTAAAGGACAACTTCCACTAGGGATTAAATACCTGGGACTCTCCAGCATGTGGTTTTAGAACTGAAGAAGCTTCTTGGATGAGAGGTGAAACACCTTCAAGAAACATCCATTTTCACACTTTAGAGATCCAAAGTGTGGAATGGACATATTGGAACGCCATCTCTATTACACGCTTTGCTATGATATCAGGTTGATCTATAACAGGCATAACTAAAGTTAATCTGCTGGTTAGTTGCACAGAGAGCACCATAAAGCACGAAAACTTAGCATAGCTAGCATGCAGAAACTTTAAGCATGATGTGTAAGTTGTAGTTAATATAGCATTGAAATTTCAGACACCATTCATTATTATGTTAAATGTTAAAATCTCTGCTTTCCTCCAGAATGTGGCAGTTACCAGGCAGGCTGCAACCCAGCACAGGTCACAATTCTGATGCAGAGCTAACACTAAGCAACAGTTATAGATTCACACTTACATTAGCATCTATTTTAATTCAATTGACCAACGTCGCTAACAGCATGTCTTTGGACTGTGGAAGAAAGACAGAGTTCCTAGAGGGAACCCACAAAGGCATGGCTGCCTGGCTCAGCTAGAGGTTTCTTCCTGTTAAAAGAGAGTTTTTTCTTTCCATTGTCGCCAAGTGTTAGCTCATAGGGGGTCATGTGATTGTTGGGGGGTTCTCTGTATTACTGCAGGGTAACATCACACAGTTGCTACAAGTTTGTTGGCTGCAGAACCTTGGTTTTAAATTCATTTAAATGTGTGCATGTCTTCATCATTCTTATGTTCAGTTTGAACTTACGCAGTTTGTTCTGAACATACCTTGCTGCCTGGTGACAAAGTGAATGTATTTATAATGAAACTTGGGCAGGGTTCTGTCCTTTATTTAACCAGCAACACATGGCCGACCAAAGTGCTGTACAGCAGAAATATAAGAAGCACAACAAGAACAATAAATAAATAACAATAAAATAACAGTGTCAGTTACCCACTGAGTCAAAAGCCAGCGGAAAAAAAAGGTTTTAACCTGGATTTAAAGACTACTACTGAAGTAGATTGCCTAAAGTGACGAGGAAGATCATTCCAAAGCTTCTGGGCCACAATAGAGGATGCTTGGTCTTTTGTAAGTTTCAGCTGGGGTTGAGGGACTGAGAAAAACAGCTGCTCAGCTGACCGGAGTCATTTAAGTATTTTTTGATTAGCAAAATTGACTCAAATAGGTTTTCAGTTGTGATTTAATTTTCTGTCACTTGTCTAACAAACCAAGGTGGACAGACAAATGGCAAAAAATTCACAGAGGTTAGCATTTTTGAGGTTGGTTCCCTGTCTCTCTGTGTTAGTCCTGCAACTTTGACTTCTTCCAGGGAAGTTATGTCTGCCTTTGGTAATAGGAAACCGGAGTTTAGTATCTTGAACTGGCTACATGAGAATAATGTAATAAGAAAATAATATATTTATCAGTCCTTTATTTATCCAGGTAAAAAAAAAATCTCATAGAGATTTCTATGAGACCTGGCATATATAAAACTGTCTGTTCACTTAATTTAATATTATTTCTTACAAAGTCTTATTGCTTATTTAAAGAATAAATCCTCTCAGAAGCTGTTTGGTTTATTTGTTAAAATCTTACATGCAGTGAAGATGTCCTTGTAATCAATCTTTCACAAAAATGGGTCACAGCCACAAAGATTGTGGCTTCGTGGTCTAGGGTGTCCAAACGGAGCCAGACATTGTAAACAACGCAATTTTCTATTTCCAAATTTTATCATTGTGAGAATCGTTCTAACATTAGAGAATACTGGAGTTTGAAAGGACAGTAGGTTAAGCACATATTGCACATATTGACATCTGGGTAAATCATTATAGAATCTGAGATTCTCTGATGGGAAATTACCTCACAAACCTACCTGACAACACCGTGGGTGGTCTGAAAAACAGGCCGATCATGTCACAAACAGGATAATAGTCTAATAAGTAGAAAGGCGTGTATATACCAGGGTTACAACTACAACAGCAATTTCAGCACTAGCAGTATATTATCATGTTGTTGGCTCATATTTGTGCTAACACTAGCCTTTTGTTCTTCCTTAAAAAAGTACTTTATTGGAATACATAGTAGGAGTCACAATGACTTAATGAAATTGGAGAAACTGGTACCTTTGATGCTGTGAAATTAGGCCTACAAACATCCCTTCACCCGTGGACACAAATTTATACATTTCTGTTTTTAATTTAAGGCATTTTGACCATTTCTTTTACATATTTTATAGACAACACTGTATCGTCAACACTTTCAACGTCCAACTGTTCACCCTGCTTCAGCTTGAATTGTTCTGCCATTCTTCACAGGTCCACTAGTGGCCACTCCTGTTTCCCCACTGAAAAAAAGCCAGATAAACTTTCCCTCCAATACATTAGATACACCAGTTCAGCTTCTGGTCCATCCAAATGTCCAATCAGCCAATAACATGACAATATCTCAGTGCATTTAGGCATGTAGACAAGATAAAAGCAACAGAATGGGGAAGAAAGATGATTTAAAGGACTATAAATGTGGTATGGTTAATGGTGTCAGACAAGTTGGTTTTCTGGGAATTTTCTCACACAACCATCTCTAGAATTTTTGGAAAAAATATCCAGTGAGTGGTTGTTCTCTGCATGGATCCATTCTTGTATCAAGGCTGGTGCTGGTGGTGTAATCGTGTATGGGATTTTCTGTAGTTAGCTTTGGGCCTCTGGGTGTCAATCAACAAGTCTGCAGAACTGCGTGATGTTATCATGTCACATGTGCCAGAATATCAGAGGAATGTTTCCAGCACATTGTTGAATCCTTGCTATGACAAATTTAGGCAGTTCTGAAGGCAAACAGGGTCCAACCTGGTGCTATCAAAGTGTGCCCAATAAAGTGGCCAGTGAGTGTATCATATAGCTGCTCCCCATTGGAAGTAATTCATTCTCTGTCTGAGTAAGTTCCTGTTTGAGAAACCTTGCAGGAAATGTATCTCTGATACCTATCAGCAGAAAGCTGAACTCAAAGGGCAGTTCATACAATTTGCATTATTGGCATAAAACAAGATAAGACATACAGAGCCATTGAAAATGGATTTTCTAAATGTTCTCTTCAGTTGTCAGGCCGCTATTCTCAGTTTGATTTGCTTTTAAATCAATACTGACTCTATGGTAATTCTCTTATTTTAATTGTTTTAAATTGTAATAGAATAATAACATGCATATGAAAAACAGAGATGCAAATTAACTGACAATATTATAATCAGCATTGTTGTGCAAAATGTGCTTTACAGTAATGTGTCACATGAGTACAAATCTAAAAAGCTTCTTACAAGCAGTCGCAGGGAAAGTTGAAACACAGTACATGCAGTGACTTTGTTATTTAACATATTCTTCAGAAAAATTTACAAGCTTCACAATTTTCTTTCACATAAATCAGCAAAACGGGAATGTTGTGATCGTCATGAGTGATGAAAGTATAAGATCAAAGCCGTTTGACTGATATATGTGCAACTCAGACATCCTTTTACACACAATGGCACAACATTTAGGGGGGAAAAAAATGGCGTGTCTGGTTTTTCCTTCATCTGTAAACCTAAAATCAGCTACCATCCAAATCCATCTGACTGGGGGGAGTCATGTAAATAATATAATCAGCGTTGGTGTTGGGGAGCGGTAACACAGAATATAGATTAATGAATAGGAAAGGACAAAGAGCTGGACCTGATATGCTACATATATCAAATTTAAACACACAGAGGGTAATTTGCTCGCATTTCACATTTATAAATATAGAAAGAAGGGGAGGCACAGGTTGTCATTACAAATTCTCAAACTTTCACCAATAACTAGATGATCAATGATCAATCTTGTGTAGTAATAGGATGATACACACTGTCACGGCTCAGTTATTGGTAATTGTGTTTTAGCAATAGCAAAATTTGATTAAAGAACAGAATTAATCCAGATTGTGACACAGCTTAATTGTGTCTAATATGGACTTTAGTGTTACTGACTATTTTAAAAAATGCACTGGTGAGCAGATTAACAAAACCCACATCATCCTGCTGTAAATACTCACTAGCACCAAATGTTTATTAATCAACAGTTTAAAAAAGAATACGTACACTTGTACAACAACTGAAGACTGCTGGAGCTGAGCGTCACACAGTGTAGGGAGGTCACAAAGCACTGAGAAACTTGTCATTTTGATTTATTTTTTTTTTAAAACAATGCCAAGTAAAATAATACCAGGGAAATTATTTGCAGAAACTTTGGCAGTGGATTAATATAAGAGCAAGATCAAGGTGATTCAGCATAAAAATATTTAGAATTATTATTAATTCTTAATATGCATTATGATTCTTGGGTCTTATCTGCTACGTTGTCAGCTGCAGTCTTTTGTTTAGATAGCTACTATCACTCTCACAGGTACACACAGGCTTAGGTTGTTTCTGGTTGTCATTAACAGCTGCTGATTGAGACAGAAACACAAAGACACACTGCAGCGGTATATTCAGATGATCTGTTCTACACTGCTGCACATGATCTTTCCCTTCCCTACTCACTGCATTTAGGTTATCCAAAGGGCAGAAGCTGCTACATCGTCTACTAGCTCAGAATATTTGCTACTTTATTCAGAAACAGTGTATGCCGCCACAGTGTGTTAAACAAAAAGGAAAGAAACTGATTCATCAAGCTAATCTCCTGTGTCAGTGAGTAAGTCTCTGACTTCTTCAGAGTCAGACACTTGGAAACTTGGTGATGGTGGAAAAGAGTTTAAGGAGTTTTTCAAGTCAGAAGAGGTCACACGAGGTAAGTCCACATGTAACAGCTTTTGGCAAAATGCTGTAAGGAGAAGTGTGGAAAAGGAGGCAGCAAGATCCAGGAAGAGATACTAATTCTGGACAAGTACCAGCAGTCTGATCTATGACTCTGAATCCTGTTGGGGGGGGAAAAGAGAGAGAGCACAATAGTCAGTTTGCTTAGTGAGAAAAAATATTTCTTATATCTGCTGCACCAGTTTTTTTGTACTCCAAAACCAGAGAAAAGAAACAAAAAAAAACAACAACAAAAAAAAAAAAACTGCTGGTCTAATCAAATCACTTCTAACTCAGTTATCCAATCAAGATCTAGGCGAGGAACAGAGATGGGTGTGACTTGGAGAAATCAAATACATGCTTTTTAGTGGGGTTTCAAAATAGGTCTCTTTCATATTTGATACATAGGTCCTGTAATTCTGCATTCTTTCAAAAGAACCAGTATAGCTGGTCTTGTATGTAAGGACTGACTTTTCTTGCAACTCTTAGCACAAAAGCTAACTCTTTCTGAAGAAGCATTGGAACTATCATTACATAATAAATTCTAAGAGGATATCTAAGTGAAAGACATAAAAGATTAATATTGAGGAGAGGAGATATGCTCACTGAATCCACAACTACGGGATGTCATGATTTTTCTGAATTCTCTATTTTCAACTCCTCAAAAAAGCTGATGTGCATGAAATTAAAAGTATGTAGTACATAAGCGACAAACCAAAGTTTGCAGAGAGTAAAGATGCTGATGAAGCAGTAACACCGGGGGTTAAATGTGACTGGAAACCATGTCAGCGGTTTGAGTTACAGTTAGAACAATGTGCTTCGTGTGTATGCACATTCACTTACTTTAACAGAGGGTTGGGAACTGAGCCCAAGGAATGCAAATACAGTGTTGTTCTCTTTAGACAGGAAGAAGTCTTCATAGTCCTGTCGGAGGAGAGGAGGATGTTAGGTTTTGAGCAATTGGAAGATTGAAAGGTGGTTATAACGCTTCCCTGAAAACCAGGCCTTCTGAGTCTCCTTTTAAAATATTTGTTTGACATTGTAGATCAGTGTTGAGAGCCTTGGCCAGTCAGAGTGATGTCAAGCAGAGCAGATAATCTGCCCCATCCGTGAAACCGGATTACGACAGGATTACAGAGCAGCCTGCAATCTCAATGGAGGATGTAAACTGGCAACTGATCAAAATCACCATCATGTAGATTGCTTAGATTGATGTATTGACACATATCAGTGTAAACTAATGGCACACACTTAAAATTGGCGAAATCCATGCATCAAGCATTCTGTATGTATACCTCAGCAGATATATATATATATATATTATCTATTATATAAATAAATATATTATATATAATATATATATATATATATATATATATATATATATTATTATATATATATATTGTGTTGTGTGTGTGTGTGTGTGTGTGTGTGTGTGTGTGTGTATATATATATATATATATATATACATACATACACATACATATATATGGCAAATTTAGCTAGTTCTCATTCTTTTCTGATTAGAGCCATTTCTCACTTAGACTTAGGGAGTAGTACACACTGAACTGTGAAATCATTTGCTTTTGTTGGCAGTTGCTTGCTTCATTATTATAAAAAGGTTTCATCTGAAACTGAGTACAGGAGAAAGAAAAAGCCATGTGTTTTGGGTGATTCTGAGATATAAGCCAAAGCACTCAATTAGCCAAATTTCCCTTTTGATATTTCAGCTATTTTGAACTTTTGACTGTATTTTCACACGTTTTACAGCTTTTCCTAGTGATAAAAACCTAACCCCCAAATGGCCATTCATACTACACAAAAGTAATTAAGTGACAGATTAACAGTTAAATGAGAGATTTCGCACAGCCTGCTACAGAAATGTCTGTTTTCTAGTGTGGGTCCACTGTTAAAAATGAATTAATGAAAACTTTTTATTTTATAATTAAAGGGCATAATGAGCAATGAGCTACCTGAACCTATCATGCTCAACAACTCAGACGTACTGTTGAAATTACACGTCTTTTTCTTAAAAATGGAAATTGTGTCCAAGACAGCAAAACTGCATTATGCTGCTAACACTGATATCAATAACGCAATTGGAATCAATTCCCCTCCCTAATTAAGACATGGTTAAATGTTCAGGTAAATGTCTTTACACGGACAGAAAGGAGAGTTTCACTGATCTGTAGATGGAGGGCAACAGTCCTCTAAGCTTTGTAGTGCAGATTTTTTTTCATTTGCTTTTAACCTGGAACAACTCACCCACCACCACAACCTTCAAAGTACAAGGTCAAGGCATAATTTCAAGGCTTGAGCTGGAGATAATTATTTCCATAGATTAATCCATACTGCATTATGCAAGTATGCCTCTGGGGGCAGAGGGCAGTTTTTAGGTGATTCCAGTGTAATCAGTAGATATCTAACCAAGATAAGTCATCATCAGACCATTGCCAATGTTTATCAGATACAACAGGAAAGAAATACAACTGAGAGTCTTGTTAAACACTGGAATGGAAAATGTGGTCAAAATATATGTCTGGTAATAAAAAATGTGATAAACATAACCCCATCACCACCACGTACACCACAGTAGCGATCATCGTTGAAAATCTGCGGAGGCAGCGGGTTGCCCTTCTCTGGTTGCTTATCCCTGGGGATGTTGCGGTACATCCAGAGCCGTTGCTCCTCCAGCATCGTAATGTCTACTTCCTGGAAGTCGATTCGGTTGGCCTCCAGGAAACCAACTACTGCCTGCTGATGTTTCTTTACCTAGATGGCAATTGATAAAAAGAAAGAAAAGGGCAGAGAAAGATAGAAAAATTCTTAAAAGAATCCAAAAAAGAGAAGTCACAAGAATAGAGGATTTTATAAAACCAAAAAGCTCAAGCTCAACTACACTACTTTCCCTCTGCCATGGTTAAAATGCCCCATATATGTGTTGTTAAGTACAGTTAGAAATGGTAGTTTCTATGTGTGTGTTTCATATCCATTGCCTCTGAGCACTGGCACCTGGCTAAGCAGTCAGGTATTTAATGCAGTCCTGAAATGACAAATGGTAAACTGACACCAGTAAGAGTGAGTGGAGCGCTCTCTGCCTCTCTCTCTCTCTCTCTCTCTCACACACACAAACAGAGGGAGTACAGTGTACGCATTAACTGAAGATCAACTCTGTTGGTAATAAGCAGGATTATTGATAAGATTAGTAAAGGGCGTTGCATTTGAAATCCAATACGCAACATCCTTTTCTACTGTACGTCTTGTCTTATATCAATACGATTGCCAAATTACAAGATTTGGATTTAAGGATAATTATTCATCAATTAACCTATCAGTTACAATCATTATTATTCCATTATTAAAGTAACAAATCTGAATATTTCTCATCATTTAGACACGACTCAATCATTACTGCAACAGATAGTACAGAAAGTATGTTCGCCTGTTTAACTGTGGAAGTACATTTAAAGCGACACTCACATTATATAGGCAAGCTACAACTACAGCTGTATGCAGGACTTTACCCCATTCTTAAAAGTGCCCTATGGAGCAACCTTTTTCAGCTGTGGTCTAGGATGGACGCAACTACTCCCTATAGTAGTGACCCAAGTACTCTGGGACAGAGTGTGTTTGTGAATTGTGGGAAAGAAAAGTCCAAGGATATTTTTAGAAGACAGAACACTCCCACACTTGGTCATAAACACACTTTAGATGCATGGTCCAAATGTCTCAGACCCGCAACTGTTGGCGAGTGTTTGTCTCTTTGTCCTCCAATCCTTTATGGACGGCCTTTTCTTGTTTCAGAATATGCAATCATTCAGAGTTTGAAGCCGTTTAGGTAGCAACATCAATCGTAATGTAATACTAAATTCTATTTGCCACTTCCAATTTGTTTATACATTCATGCAGGCCATTGTTGTTTATGCAAGCATAACAATGGACTGCATGCTTGAGCACTCATTATCATCATAAAAAAACAGATTAATTAAAACAATTTGGGCAGAAGACCCCCCCCCCCCTAAAAAAACAACAAAAAAAAACCCCGATGAATTGGCTTTCTTGTGACCAAATGTACCATCAATTATCCATTTCCTTATTTTTCCCCCCAAAAAATCTGTCTTAATGCAAAATATTTTTGCTGTGTTTTTACATTTACTCAACATTAAGGAGCCACAATGATCCTTTTGTTCCAACTTAAAAGACAGCAAGGGATTGTTCCGCTCACTTGGTCAAAAACACACACCCAAACAAAGATTCAAGTCATCTATTGTCTCGCTCTAAAAGCTCCTCTGTGTGTGGTCATAAAACAGCTTTATCTGGACCGATAAGATACTTATAGGACAGTAAATGATGGTTACTGACAATCTTTAAAGAGACAAATTGGGTTTTTTTGTCCAGGTCACAGGTTTAACCTTCACTTCACTTTTACTCCTAAAAGCATGCAGTTTGTCACAGTGCTAGTAAACAGCACGGCATATATGAGATGGTTGGTCGTCCTTTGAGGTGAAAGACAGGCAGCGTGGGCCTAAATAATGAAAGAGGTGCCCCCTGTGAGTGCGAGCGAAAGAGTGCATCAGTGGAATGGGTGAGTTCAGATTTTGTGTGCGTGCGTGCATACATGTAGGATTTAAGACAAACAATCAAGCACACAAGAGTAAACGCGCTGTGTTTGAGAGGACTTAATGAAACGTGGGGATTAGTTTAAGAGAGAATTAATCCTTCAGTCACAAACAGGGAATATAAATGACATGTGATAGAAAAGCACCGCTACTGATAATTAATTACACCTATGTTGGGGATTGGAAATTTTTTTTAATTCTAAAAAACGTGCATGTTTTAGGTTTTTTGTTTTTGGTTAAGATAAAGATCAGGAGGTTATGTGCATTTTTTTTTACCTTCACACTATGCCTAAAATCATGTGGCACACAATGATTTTTCCTAAGAGAATGGTTGCCCATGCGTGCCCAAAGCCAACATTTCAACAGTTATTAGGCTACATAATGCAAAGAGTTTTAATTAATAGAAACTATGATCATAGTAGGTCATTTGGGTGAGACTTAACACATAACACATCTACTAAAGAGTGGGGGGATAACCTGATTTACATCTCATTCATTCTGTGCTCATTAGATTCCGCCCCACTAATTTGCTGAGATTAAACCATGAGCTGCACCCCCCACCCAATGAGGACACACACACCGTTTTTCCTAAGCATTTGTATTTTGCGTTCTCCAGATGTATTAAAACTGCAGCTTTTCATGTCATCTTCCACCATCTCCATCTTTCATTGCCATTATCTACTATATTTTTCCAGCACATACACACACACACACGCCTCACCTTTCATCTTTATTCAATCACATGTAACTCAATTGAAGAGCATTCAAAGTGGATTAGATTCACATGAGCTCAATACTGGTTCAATGGTGGACCTATTCCACCGAGCATGGCTCTTTCTTGTCTCTGGGGGAGAAAAAAAAAGGGAGTCTGTCTGTTTTGAATGTATGTGTCATAGGGTTAAAAATAACTCCTTTGTAAACGCTCAAAGATTGGCCTGCCCTCTTCAAGAGACGAAGCATGATAACATAAATATTACTCATTTGTCCCATTACCTAACTCTTTTAGCATTCTTGCAGGAGTGTTGTGTGATGGTTTTTCTGCCCACGCTCAATATCAGCTGTACTTTCTCTATGGCAGGCAACTGCAGTTTGCCAAAAGGGGCAGCAGGACTGCAGCTGCAGCTGCATCTGATTGTGCACTACATTACAGACTAATAAAAATCTGTGAAAACCTGTCAAATGTTAGAAACAAATCATATTTACAATAGAAAACTGTGAGGAAAAAAAAAACTGAAAAAGTACTCCGACTAAACTTACACTGGACATGAACCACAGTTCAACATCTCACTGGGAAGAATCACATTCTAGCTGCCAGCAGGTCTACTATTTGTTTATCCCATAAAAACCAGACTGTTCTTTGTGTTTATACATCAACCTGATCTGATAATAGTTTTAATATCCGCTCTAATATATTCTGGGATGCCACTTAATCACATGGACTTAAATGCCCTTTATATTTATGCTGGGTCAATCAGACAAAACTAGATATTTACAGGAATTTCTGAGGGTATAGTTAACGTAAGAATAAGAAGTAGGGTGTTACTGTTATTTTGTCAGTACATTTAGAGGAAGCCTAACGGGAACATCATGCTTGTTTATGCCCACAGAAGAGACAGGCTTGTTTGTTTCAGCTTCGCTGTGTTCCTTAAACCTCATACGAGGCCACAAGCCAGACTAATTGTAATACAATTGAGATGCAAGTGCATATACAGTGCTTTTAGAGAATTAAAAATGAATAAATAAATAAATAAATAAATAAATAAATAAGTAAAGCTTTTAACAGGATCTGTCCACAGCACAGACGAAGACTTCAAAGTCCACCTAACCAGAAATGCGCACCTTAACTACCGAGCAGCCTTCTCACCTGTCTAAATGATGCCGACTGATTTCAGCGCCTGTCTGAAGTGGCTGAGCGCGAACAGGCGCACTCCTAGTCCCATTACATAATTGAGTTCAAACGATAAAGTGGCAGTGAAAATTTACGCACGGCGTTTCTGAATGCACTGTTTCCAAGCACCTGTCAACAAGTTCTGTGGCACATTAGCAAACACTCACCGCGAGAGAGCCAGTTGAGGAGGCGACGTAAACCTTGATGACCATTTTAATCCCGAATTACTGTCAGACGATCAGCAAAACAGTTTGGTGGCAGCGAGCCTCGTTTATTGCCACCCTTCAAAAAATAAAAAAAAAAGAACAAAAAACGCTAAATTTGTGAAAACTATGCAAATGTAGTTTAGATGAGCGAAGACACCAGGCTCCAATATTCAAACTGAGCCATCACAATAACACAGCGTGCGCTTCTGCTGACTGTTACACCCACACCACTCACAGCTCAGCTCAACGCACGTCATTACATTAAAAGGAATATATAAACAACATCCATTTCCGGTCTCACTTTCAAATTAAAACAACCATGTCGTTAAGTTACTGAAGTTAATACCGAAGTATTTTTGATTTGTATATCTTTTGTAAATATACTCCCGAGTCATATTCAGGTGGATCCACCATAAAAGAAATGTATTATTTTATAATGGTCGGCACTTTTCTGGTGAAGAAAGCACTTTTATGGATCAAGTATATTTTATGGGCATTTCCATTTTAAAACCATTTTTTATGCAGCTATAGGCCCAAATACTCAAAATGCAAATAATATTGTGTTAATTGAGAGAATTCTTGATTAAATTAGGCGTGTTTTGTGCTTTTGTCGTCTGGTATGCACGCACCTGCAAATAAAAAAGTTTTTATATTCATATAAAAACACATATAGTTTTTGTTCAATAACCCCCCCAACCACACACACACACACACACACACACACACACACACACACACACACACACACACACACACACACACACACACACACACACACAAAACTGCGATAAATCCTTAATAGTTCTTTTTCGGTCATTTTTAATGATCACGACCATCCATAACATGTACAACAGCGCCTCTCTGGTGGTAGGGTAGTATTGCAGGGAGAGCTGCGGTTGCCATGGTACGGCGTCAGCAGCTACTCTGAAGCAAACGTCTAGGCGTGGACTGGAAAAAATGCTATTAGAAATTCTATGGCACTAAAGAGAAGGACTACTTTTAGCCGACGACGTGCTGTTTTTCTCTTGTTATTGATAAAGCGACAGCCATGACAGTTTATTTCAAAAACGGGTGTACAACCCATAGTCTTTATTTTATATCTAACGGCAGCTAAGTTAGCTAAAGTTCAAGCTACCTTGCTAATAGCTCTTTAGCTTGCAGTAGCCGATCCAATCAACAAGAAACGGGTAAGTGTTGCACATTCAGGCGGAAACTGAGCAACATTAACATACATTTGTAAGTTAGCGCAGTTTAGTGCTGAAAGATTCCGAACGCTACAGCACACTCCACCTGTTGATGATGGTGGTGATTTTGTGTTGCTATGCTAATATTAAGTGGCTGTTGTTAGCTGTTATTCACCTAGCGGCACCGTTAGCTTTACAGTGACACTGATATTATGTCGTCGAAGAGCTTTTTAAAGTTTCTTTTGCCTTTTTCTTGCACATAATTGAAATGTGCAAGATACATAAACTAACAGAGGGTTCGGTGAGTTATGTGATAAAGTCCAGGTGATACATTTCGTTGTTTTTAATTGACAGGCAATCTGTCAACAACAGAGTACCTGGAACAGCACACGCTTTACTTTAATCCCGTCAGTGGGATCCACAAAGTGCGGGGCAGTGCCGCTGCTGTAAGCCAGGGCATCCTTTGTCTTCACTTAATATTGAGACTCGATTTTATTAGACTGACCAGGAATCTAGAGGAAATGCCAATGATGGGCTGCTATTTCCTCCAGGTTCCTCCTGAGGCAAAAGATGCGATGAAGACATGAGGACAAAGTCGACTAGAATTTGATATATAAGGTGACCCTCACAGTTACTTGCTTCTGTTTTCTGGCGATTCTTAATGTCCTGTCAGCAAGTATACTTTAATAGGAGTGAGAATTCCCTAAATTTTACTCGATATTGACTTTCTTCACAGAAATATATTCTTTTTCCAACATTTTAGCAAGATTTTATTTTCTAAAAGAATATTATATATACAATAAATGTGAATATGTAAAATCACATCTTCTTAATAAAGGTGTGAATAAAGGATACCCTTATTCACATCACTTTAATTCTACTTTTTCTTTTCTTTTATCTTTTTTTATTTATTTAATTGATAAGCTTTGTGCACTGTGCTACATTCAGTCGTTAATAAGTCACCAGGGCAGATGGAGGCAATGTACCGTTTAGTTTTCTACTGCAGAGACCACTCATATCATACGGGATTCAGTCTCATGGAAAATTCTGCCTCACACATCTTGTTGCTTGGTGACCAAGACACATAAAACTAAAAACCTAAACGAAACCAGTTAGCTTAGCTTCTTTTAGCTTTAAGAATATTCTTTTTGATTGAACATTACTCATTATAAATGTAGTGCTCAGTTCAAAGGTAACAACCTAAATTTTAAAGAACAAAATTCACTACACTCCATAATCTGTTCTGTTTCTCTGTTCTTGTTTTTTAAATCCAGCATGTCTTAAGTGACGACATGGAATCTGAAAAAGTAGCTCACCCATATGAAGACAACCGGGATTTAAGTCGCCAGTCCTGCCGTAGTACAAAGAAAGATTCTCGGGCTTCATCCGTCCAGGAACACAAACAGAACTTCTGGGACAAGATGCACAGCGAGGATACAAAAGTTGACTCAGGTGATGTCAGATCTATAACCAGAACTTGGCATTCAGATCCTGATCGGGATCGGATGTCAGAAGGAGAGGGAAGCAAAAGTGGTGGGTCATTTTATTCTGAGAATTATGAAAACGAGTCTCGTTCAGAGTGCTCTGTCTCACCGTACTCCCGGTCCCGGACTCCTTCACCCACCCCACATAGAGGGGTGCGGGCAAAGAGGATCTCTGGCAGCCCTCTCCACAAGACAGGTATGTGAAGAAGGAAGGAAGTGGATAAACAGTTAAACTGATGAATGAGGCTAAAATCTCATTCATTCGACGATTAAATTGACTGTTTAGATGATGGCAGTGTAAGGAACATTCTGACTGCCTGATTGACTTAAAAAAAATCTTTTCATAGGAGCTTTTGTCATCATGTTTTTAGATTTTACATGATATGTCTTTCTCTGCTTTGCAGGTGGTTTGGGGCGCCGGGGCTTGTCTCGCCCACAGCGACCAGGTGGTCACCCCCTGACCCAGCAGTATCAAAGGGGGGTGCGTTCTCACAGCAAGGAGTCCACACCACCTAAAGACCTGGACCTGGTGACCAAGCGGATGCTCTCGGCCCGCCTCCTAAAAATCAATGAATTGCGCAATGCTCTTTCTGAGCTGCAGCAGCGCACGGACGAACTGCAGAAAGAAAATCGAATTCTTCGACAGGTAGGCCTGTTTCAATATTTGGTTTAAATGCTTTGAAGGAAGAGTGTTCTTAAATAATTTTATGGCTTTTATTCATGTTTGTAGTAAAAAAGAAACAGACTTTTTTTACAGGAAAATCAATTACAATTCTCCTTCTTCTTCACCACTCTCAATGCAACCTTTGCCATGCTTCAGCTTCAGGTGCGTCAAGAGAAAGCCCTGCAGCGGTACGATGATACAGAAAGCGAAATCTCCCAGCTCTTATCCCGGCACTCCAACGAGATCCACGTGCTGCGTGAACGTCTCAGGCGCACCCAAGAACGGGAACGGAAAGCTGAGCGGCAGCTGAGGGACACCGAGGAGCGGTTTCAGAGGGGTCAAGCTACCATTTCACGGCTGAAGAAGCTGGTCGAGCAGCGGGATTTAGGAGCCAGAGAGGAGCTCAGCCGCAGGCTAGAGGAAGAGAAGTTTCGGGCCCAAGAAGCTGAACGTAAGCTTAAGGTAAATAGACAGTGGAATAAAAGATCTAACCTTCTTCTGGATCTTCTGGATCTTCTGGATTCCGATTAAATACTTATTGACCTGAAATTAAGTCTTATTAACCCTGATTTCTAGAGCCCCACATACTGCTTTGTAGCATGAATGATTAACCTGGAACATGTTGAATGTTGGGTTTCTGGTTTACAATATAACAAACTGATGCACATTTATGTGCAATCTCTTGTCAGTGAACACTCAAAATTGTAATTCTCATTTATTGTTTTTATCCTAAACCATGGGTTCCCTTTCAATGCAGCAACTTTCAATGAGTGTTTGTGTTTGAAGGAGGTGGAGCGTAGCATGGAGCTAAGAAATAGCAGTTATCAGAGACAGCTTGTCGCAGAGAAGAAGAAGACACTTAGTACCCAAGAAGAGATCAGGGACTCTCCAGGAGGAACTTGAACGACTGAACAATAAACTCAAGGTACATGTACAAAAAATAACCTTAAAAAGTAGCCGCTGCCATCGAAAGCAGGACTGTGCATCAAAAGCAGATTGCTCATTGTGTAAAACAGTATTTTTTGTTGTTGTTTTTTTTATTTCTTCTTAAAATGTTCAGGAAAAGGAGAGAGAACTCGATGCGAAGAATATTTATGCCAATCGCATGGTGAAACCCTCACAAAAAAAAGAGACTGAAAGTGACACAAAGCACAAAGGTAACAATTAACTTGCTGAGGCTTATTGTGTAGTTCATTTGACTTTATATCAAAAAGTGGATGCCAGATGGTATCATGAGTCACAAAATTCACTTTTTGTGTTGGATAGAATCCTTTGGAAAGCCTGAATTTTTTTCCCACATTGATATTTGATACATGTTTTTGCTGTAACTTCATTGGCTGTGTCTGAATCCATACTAATAAATATGCATGGTGGCTAAAAAGCAATCAGGATTGCTTATAAGTAATGATAGTGCTTTGTGTAATGGGATGGTCAGAAATATGTTGAGTAAAAGTGATTTTATACTTTTCCCACACATAGTTCCCAGCAGGAGCAGCTCTAAGGCGATACAGACTGAAGGCAGGATGCTGAGTCTGGATTTTCCCACACCTCCCCCTGCTATCACAGATGCCAGCGAGTACAGGGAACATCCACCTGATGAATATTTATCACTTAAGGTGTTGTGTCTACTCTTTCCTTGTACTTACTTTGTCCACATCTTTTACCACTAATTGTTGTCATTCATCACTTTTCAAATTTCTGCTATCAGGAGCTTAACAGAGCGGTCAATCAAGCAGAGGCAGAAGACAGGGGACCAAACTGGGAACAAAAGAGTAGAGAAAGACATGAGGAGAAGGAGTTGGCGAAGGAAGAGAAAGAGGCCAAAAAGTACCTTGATCAGGAACAGAAAGCGCTTGAAGTTAAGGCAAAGCTTTTAAGAAACGGTAAGCCAAAGATTAGTTAAGAGTAGTTGTAGAGCATATACTTCACTTATAAAAAGCTTGTCAAAGCAGCATTGTTTGTACTTTAATCTGAGGAACGCTATCCCAACAGGCTCGGAGAAAGAAAAGGATGAAGAGGGCCAAAAGTGGACGAGTTCCCTGTTCAACCAAAATGGGGATGATAACTACAAGAAGCACGGTCATGTCCAGGGAGAGGTGGAGAGATGGAATCAGGAGGCGCTGGCCTGTCAGCAAGCATCAGAAGAAGCGCGGCGCAAAAAAGAGCAGCTGCTGGCAAAGATGCGGGAAATAGACAGTCAGAAACAGGGGGCCCAGGATTCCTTGTTTGCCTCGAGTCCTTCTGAGTCCAATAAGGGTCTCGGTGAACATTCTTCTCCACGCCCTCCTGAGCAAAGGAACCATAACTCTTCGATTTTCAGCCTAACTAATTCAGAGGAGCCGGATGGTTTGCGTGCTGGGAGCAAAGAAGGTGGAAGGAGGAGACTAGGCACAGAGGGTGGAGCAGTTACAGCAACGATAGGGAGGAGAGCGCTCCGGTCTCAAATCTCCAGCGATGACTTGGCATTTGGAGGTTACGCACCTTCATTTGTACATTCAACTTTCCGTGGTTCCTCTGGCTTCCCTCCACCTCCACCCAAAGAGGACAAGGAATCTGCGTTAGAAGCAATAGGGGTGTTTAATATCAGTGCGGCAGAGGAGAGGGAGACAGAAAAAGCTCAGGGAAAGGACAGGAAGTCAAGTCTAATGCACCAGCTGTTTGGTCCCCAAGCCACAGCTGTTGGTGATGGCGCGAATACCTCCAATAAACTGGAGCTTCTTAATAGTCCTCCAACAACCAATGGAGTGCGTTCAAGAAGGGATGGACTGCTCAACTTCAACTCAGGATCTCCCACTGCTCCAGCAGCCTCCTTTAGCACCCTCCATGTTGCAGATAGCAGACCTGCCATCCGTGCCATCACCTCCTTCGAAGACGAGATTGAGGAACTCACATTATGAAATTAATTTAGATTGAAAGTAGTCTGGGTCTTTGATGGCAAACCATCAAATCTGAGAGGTTATTTATGAAATATAAGAACAACCCAGCATTAAAAATTGAGAACATCAAAAAAGAAGAAACTTGCAGAAACTGATTGTTTCATCCATCAGTCCTTTTTAACTGCCTCTGTCCAGTTGGATCAGCCACTCAAAACACCCCTAAGGTGGACAAGCAGTTAAGAAAAAGGATCAATGGGTTAATGTGCAATTTGTACGTTTGTTACATTGTTTTTCTTAGACGTTCCTTTAACCAGCTTAACTCTCATAACAGTGATTTTTATTTGTAGCACCTGTGAAAATTAAAGAGTAGCTTTTCTGACAGACTATGACTGAAGCTCTTACTCCATTTAGATATTTTAGTGCTTTGCTGGGTTTTGTATAGTTTGGGATATTTTTTGTCTTTGTCAGATAGTTTGTAATCATAGATTTTCCCATAATCTGAAAGGGCTGCAGTAGGGAGGAAGAAATTACAATGCATGGTACATAATAGCACCCTTCCTACAGTTCCCCCTTCTCTGTTCAAAACACCTCCTACCAGATGGCTTCACACTGGATTTAAACTCTACTGTATCAGGTGAATGCCCTCTGCTCAAGGCATTGTATCATCACTTTCTACACAGATTTGATTTAGTTTTAAATAAACCACTAGATCTGTCATTGGCTAGTTTTTTTCAGTCATCAACTAGATTTCTTTTTAAACAATACCAGTGGAGATGCAGGAGTCTCTTCCTTTCAGATCACTTGAATTAAAATCCACTTGAAGGCCATAAGGGATGTGTTCTCCAGTGGTGCCAAAATATGTTTCCCACTCCTTTAATTCTTTTGCAGATATTTTGACATAAAAATGTACCCCTAAATGACAAGACAATCACACCATGTGTAGATCGCCTGTACAACATCTGACTGTTACTGTATGATAAACGAGTTTTCAATTTTATATGTAATCTTACCAGCACTCTAAGCACATGTAAGTCCCAGGTCTTCCTTTCGCCCAACCCATTTAGGGGTTGCCACAGCAAATCACCAGCCTCCATGTAACCCTAGAGCCACAGCAGTTCTCATTACCATTTTTGTTTAATTGGTTGTTTTTTTGTTTTTTACATTATGTTCACTAATCTACAAGATTGTGTAAATAATGATCTGTATTAAACCCACCAAATACCAGCTTAGTCCATGCCCTGCACCAGAAAATGTAACATCAGCCTAATGTTGCCAGATCCTTCTCTCTTTTCCTTTCTGCACTAAATGTCTTGTGATGGGAGCGCTTTACTTTCAAAAAGGCAATCAGCCCTGTAGTAAGCAATCTGATGGCTTTATTGAAATGAAATGAAGACACAAAATGCTCTTATTTTAATAATCATTTGTTATTACACTCGAGCTACATTCAGACAGCACTTTTTACATGTGACACAAAGCTGTCTCCGCCCTCAGTCTAAAGTTGATACCTATTATTTACTTGTGAAACTCTTTGTATTTATTCTGTGAAGCTTATTTAATATGAAACATGTAACCAGTTACATTTCGTCTAATGTTTAAAATTGTTGAATGAATTAAAGGTTTGTACAATAGTGACGCTGTCTCCTGGTCATCAGACTGTGGCGCACTTGCAGTAATATTCATCTAGCGGGAAGTCGGATTCCTTGGACGTCTCCAAGCAACCACAACCTGACGCAACCTTCCCGCCCCTCCTCCGGTAGCTCCCTGCTCAAAAATAAGTGCACCGCAGAGCCATAGAGGGGATCTTATCAGGGAGAGAGAGACTAGCGGTGATGGTCTGCGCCGATGTGGCTGCCAGGATTCAGCGTGGTAAGTTGGACCGCTGCTGGGAGGTTCCTGAAAGGTAAACGAAGTCGTAGTCTACGTGCGTAGCCGAGTTTTCAGGTGATCCCCCCCCTCGGGGTATCACCTTGCAGCACGCTGCCAGAATAGCAGGAATAGGCTGAAATGAATCACATGCAAAATAAATCATCGTGCAAGATGTTCCAGGGGATTTAGAAGGAAAAATGTTATCTTTACAGATGGTGTTTGTTCCCCAGTGAGCGCAATAGTAATCACAATTGTTTCTTTTATGCTGTGAGAACTATCAGTAGCCTATGTTATTTTCTCATAAATAAAAAATAATAATTAATTTAAAAAACACTTTTTATTACATGCCCGCTTTCACTGTCAGAACTAAATGGCACTTAAAATCATAATGGTTCTCTCCATTTCAGATACGACTTCAAGTTCTATATTAACAAGTCCTGTTTTACCTTTATTATTACTATTACTGTTATATGGATCTATATATTTCAAATGTTGTAACTCTCAAGAGTGTCTTTGTCACTTCCATTGTGCGTTATGATCAAGTTAATCGCTTCTTTTCTGAATACAGTCAGAACTGTAGAGCTTCGATGTCTACTTTAGGGTTACAAATGCAAAGATTGGTTCACTTTGAACTACAGACTGCTTTATTGGGCTTCTGTTGCCACAACACGGGGGGGGAAATCAATACGCTGCAGCAGTGTTTGCACTACTAACACGAACCTGGAGATAATTTCTTTCGGTTATGCTCAGTATCAAAGATGAAATTGAAATCCCTGCAAATTACTCAGGGTCAGGTTCTATTATAGATTGGAGGACTATACGCTAAAGCTTCATTTAGTTAACTCTGTGGTTGTGTTTCTTACGTAGACATGACCTCATGTTCCAGATAGGAGAGCCAGACTTCCTAAGCTGCTCAGCCAGACCAGGTTTTGGCATCTCACAGAAGTCCCAACACCACAAAATATATTTTATTAGTGTGGCAACTGGAGTTTAAACCAGAGGAATGTATGGGTGATGTGTGCTGATTCACTTAGGACATTTGGATAGGGACAGCTGGACTTCCCCCACTGCCACCCCCTCCCTGACATCTAACATTTGACAGTGTTTTTTATATGCCCTGGGTGAATTTGATATTCAGGATGTAAAACTTGGCTTCCTAGAGAGGCAGAGTTCCTGCTGGCCTATTCAAAAAAGTGACTGGCTTCACCAGATCAGCCAGTAAAGAGGGGTTTGTGGGGTTTAAAAAAAAACAACAACAAAAACCTCTCTATTTCTTTATAATTGTGATCACAGCTCATTATGTGATACAGACACACTTTTCCACATCCTTTCTAAGTGTTCTGGATAAGCAGTCCCTATTCACAATCTAACCAGTTCCTCACTGTACACGAATGGTCCTTACAAAGTTAAAAATGCCTGCCTCCAGCTTTAATGCTCTCTCTACACAGTGCGGACTTCAGCAATGCACTGATTCATGCAGATAACGAAGACAGCATCCATTCCCAGGCTACTAAAAAGTCAGCTGCTCATCACAGTGTATTTTCCATTGCAAAGCAGCCAAGCCGGCTGTATCATTAGATCCAGGGGCAGGGACTTCACTGCTGCTATTATAGAATAACAGCACACCCCAACCACTTATTGAGATCTTATGGACTCAGTAGGAAGACACTGAGCAGTAAGAGTGCTTTTGCTATTGCTGCCCCTTTTACCAGTTGTAACTGGTCTTGCATTCCAACTCAACAGGTCCTGAGAAGGTTTTTATTTTATTTATTTTATTTTTTAAAAAAGCACATTCACATTCATTGTGGCTTTGGGTTTATTGAGGCAATAAGCCTCGTGGACAGGAGGTCGGAAATTGCTGATTCATTTATAGCACCTCTGTTGTTGCTATGGAAACAGTTTGTTTCTGTTAAATGAAAATCCAGGAGGTGTTTTATCCCCCTCTGTGTGCCGTCCCCTAATTTCTGATATTAGAGAGGCCACATGCTTCATCCAGATCAGTTTATAGAAATACAATGAAGGTCTTTCTAGAGTGTAATCTCATTTTTTTCTCTATGTTGGCACATTAGGTTTGTCCTTTGTTATTATCAGCAAATGTTTCATAACCTGTGTCTTTTTTCTTCTACAGATCTACAGATATTCTGCATTTGAAGCATCTGATTCCACTAAAGACTGAAGACTGGGTCTCCTGAAGAATATAAAGGGCAGAAAAGTGAATGCTGGACAGACAGAATGGAAGCCTGATGTGATTTATAGCGACGAAAGAGGCCAGATAGCTTTTTTTTTTTGTTTTTGTATTTAACAGGTTAAAAATGAATTCGCACTCAGCTCCACAGATCGTGGTTAACAGGACAAATGTCCAGGACGAGGCAGACTGTGGGGAAGGTGTAGATTTGCCTACAGATGACCATCTGATGACTTTGAAGGCCTTAACAGAGAAACTAAGACTGGAAACCAGGAGACCCTCCTACCTGGAGTGGCAAGCCCGGCTTGAGGCAGATCGCTTCAGAGACTCAGAAACTGGGACTAAAGGGAAAGTAGTTAGACACAAGGAGACTTCAGTGGACCCAGATGTGAGTCAGCCCAAGTTGCCATCAGGTGGACTCAAGGGATTTGAAAACATTGATGAAGCTCTAACCTGGCTCAGAAGAGAACTGGTGAGGCACTGTCTAAATTATCACCACCATCTAATCTTTATTTTGTTCTAATTTCTCATAGATTTTCAGAAATGTTTTGGGTTACAGTGTAATCAGCTTGCAGCATGTTTTTGTACTAACACTTCATAAAAGGAATTAAGGAAACAGGGAACATGGGCGTAATGAGGGATTTAATATTGGCTCCACGTGTTCAAAAGAGGAACACATGGGTCTTTTGATAAGTTCAGGCTGCTTAGTTGAAAATCCTTCGCAGTCAGTAATTGCCTGAAATCTAGAACCCATGGACATCACCACACACTTTGTTTCCTCTCAATGAGGTGCTCTGTCAGCCCCATTCTGAACCCACCTTCAGTCGCTGCTTATTTGTGGGTCTTTCTGCATTCAGGTTTGTCTTCAGTAACATGAAAAGCATGCTCTATTAAGTTGAGATCAGTTGGTTGACTTGGCCATTGAACAATCTCATTTCTTTCTCTTGAGAAACTAATGGTTGCTTCAGCAGTTTGCCTTGGGTCATTATCTGGTTGCACTGTGAAGTGCTGTCTGATCAGTTCTGAAGCATTTGGCTGAATCTGAGCAGAGAGTGTAGCCCTGTACACTTCACGATGCATTCTGCTCCTTCTATCAGTAGACACATTAGCAATATGGGCATGTATGGACCATGCCCATGAACCATGCCATAGCAGTGCCTCCATCTATAGTCTGCTGTAGTCTGCTTTACGCCATGAGCAAAGTCTAATCTGACCTTCTTGTTGCACCTTATTGCAAACCCTCTGTATTTCCATTTATGAAGTTGTGTCTTGATTATAGACCTCTGCCATGGAAATAATTCTGCCATCACGCAGCCCTGACTTGGCCTGACATTTCTTCAGACGTCATGTTGCAATCAAAAGCTATAAAATACAAACAGAACACACTGAATCAACTTCAGATATTGTGTCTGCTTCGACTGTCAAAATCACCTGACCATGAAGATGCTGGGCATTTAATTGTCAAATTAATTTTAATTTGAAATTTTTTTTTTTTTGTTAAAGCCATTGAATGAAAGCTTGCACTTCAATCACACCCTTATTGCTTGATTTAATTCAAAGAGTTGGGAGTTCGCCTTGTAATTGGAAGGTTGCCGGTTCGAGCCCCGGCTTGGACAGGCTCGGTCGTTGTGTCCTTGGGCAAGGACACTTTACCCTGTTGCCTACTGGTGGTGGTCAGAGGGCCCGGTGGCGCCAGTGTTCGGCAGCCTCGCCTCTGTCAGTGCGCCTCAGGGTGGCTGTGGCTACAATGTAGCTTGCCATCACCAGTGTGTGAATGTGTGTGTGAATGGGTAGATGACTGAATGTGTAAAGCGCTTTGGGGTCCTTAGGGACTAAGTAAAGCGCTATACAAATACAGACCATTTACAGGCCATTTTTGTTCTAGTAATATTTTGTTCCACAAATTAGTGTAGTGTGAATTGTAGTAATTATTTTCCCTTTGTGACCATGTTTGATCAGCATAGCAGTCCCAAGATGTGCAGAACTTTCATTCCTATACAAAACAGAAAATACAGCATGCTTCCCCTTTGTCCTCGTGATTACATATAAAGGGGGAATAGTTCTTGTTCCCTTGTACCTACTGCTTTCTGTTGTCCTGTAATTAGTACAGTACGGTTAGGATAGAGTCTTATACTATACTTGGATTAATTCAATTGTATGATTATGACTGCAATTGATTTATTTTTCCTTATATTTTTCTTTTGGTTGTGTAATTTAGGAGGCATTGTTCCACACTCAAAGTTCAAGTAGAAAAGTTCACGCTTCTTAGCTAATTAGAGTTTAACAGTGCACGCGATGTTTAATCACCAGGCAGAAGAATCCCATTCATTCTTATTGGTGAGTGAGATTGATTGTGACCCCAGGCAGCAGAATCTGGCATTTGTTGCGAGCAATTTCTGCAACTGTAATCATTTTTACTCTGCTCAATTACTCTGCACATTCAGCCATAGCTCATATGCTTGGACTGTGCACACAAAGAAGCACTGATAAAAGGCAGACTCACAGTACGTGGCTACAAACAAGAAAGATGATTGTCATCTTTGTGTAGATGTTTGGACACAAACAAAGAAGAGCACCACGGTATCCCACCGTGAGTCTTCTTTTGACAAAAAAGGACCTCACAGAAGCACCTCTGGTCAAGCTCCACAGGTGGACTATACACAGTATGTTGGTGTGATTGAGTCCTCCATAAATGAAAAGAATAATTATGCTTAGAATAGATTAGTTTTAGCTTTCAATCTTTTAGAAAATGACACTTTGACGTGTCCATTCGGCTTCGTATAAAATGAACAAATTCATCTTCCATCCCGACACCTTTGTCTTCTCTTTTGCAGACAGATATGCGCTTGCAGGACCAGCAGCTGGCGAGGCAGCTCATGCGGCTTCGGAGTGACATCAACAAGCTGAAGATTGAACAGACGTGCCATCTGCATCGCCGAATGCTCAACGACGCCACCTTTGGCCTCGAGGAACGGGATGAGCTGTCGGACCTGTTGTGTGAATGCCCGGTCACCCCGGGCCTCGGCCTCTCTGCCCCGCTGAGACTGATCGGAGTCACCAAGATGAACATTAACTCTCGCCGATTCTCGCTCTGCTAGTGGTAACGACGGAAGAAGAAAAAAATCCTGAATACAAAAGACCCTTTATATACTTACTTCTCTTGAGTGCAGCCGGCCAGCCGCAGTGATTAGATAATGATCAGATCTTTTCTGTTTTCAGAGATAAAACCACATAACACCCATTTTTATGCTCACTGAAATCAAAGAGAGAGATTTAAGAGATGAGGAAGAGTTTGATTTTATTAAGTGTGGTGTTTTTGCCACTAAACTCAGCCCTGGAGCAGATTTCATACTTTTAGCCTTCCACGACTTGAAACAGAGTACATGCAGTTTTTGAATCAGTGCAAAAGCAGTGTTAGGCATGCTTCTGTTGTTTTTTAAACCATATTAGTACTGATTACCTTAAGTATTACCATCTACTTTCTGCCATACTTTATCACGCACAGATTAAATGTTTATATATATATTTTCACCACATTCAGACCTCTTTAGGACATTTTCAGTGACAATCACAGTTAGTAAATTTGTTTCTACCTTGTAAGTTTTGTTGTTGTTGTTTTCAAAGTGATGCCTTAATATTATAGAGACTGAGCGCTGTATGCTCATTTGTGTTTGTAGAATATCATGGATATAATGGTTTATTCGGTGTAATGATTGTCAAATTACACTCCTTTCTGAGCTTAGTCTCTGGAGCTTTGCCTTTTGCTCTAATAGTAATCATGTGAGTTGCCCTTGTCAGTCTGAAACAAAAACATGCTTTGTTTTCGCGGATGAACACTAAATTATAACTCATGTAGATCACTGTGAGCGCCCATTGACATGATTATGTGCGTCTTGCTATGACCCCTTTTTTATGCTGGAATCACAGTTATAATTGACTATAATTGAAGGCAACCTTTTCTTTACAAGACACTGACTTCGGGTTTGCATCTATAGTACAGTACTGTGCAGATGTTTTTCTTTAGACATTGGATTTTTTTCACGTGTTTTTTGTCCAACTCCTTGTACCTTGCCCACAAGGTGATTCCCAAAGAGCTAGAATTTGGCGTGTCTCTGCATTGTGTGGAGTGTGTTCTTAAAAAATTAGGACACTGGACAAGTGAAGGACAAAAGAAGTCTTAGGTCTAAAAATTATCAGCAGCTGATGAACAGTCTCTGAAAGTCATGTCCTTAAGAAATAGGAAAACAAATCTAGCAAAGATCTGACACAAAACCTAAGAGATGAATCTGGCCCTTAGGCCTTTGCATCTACTGTCCATCAGAAATAGTCTCAGTGGAAGGGTGGCTGTCAAGAAGCTACTCTTAAGGAAGGGAAACATGAAGAAAAGGCCGTTGTGTGCCAAACAGGTCTTCTGGAATGATTAATCCAAAATTTAAATTTTCGGTTCAGTTGGTTTGAGCAGTTGTTATCAATATGTATGGAGGAGGTCAGGATAGAGGTACAACAGTGAGTGTCTACAGGCAGGTCTTGGGCTGCATTTCAGGTAGTGATGCTGGAGGTCTTGTTAAAACTGCTGGAATTCTGAATGCACCACCAGATTTTGATCTACTATGCATTACCCTCTGGAAAGCGTTTGATTGGCAGCAGCTTCATTTGTGAGCATGATGATCCCAAAAAAACACTGCAGATACAGTAAAAGCATACCTGGATAGAAAAACACACAATGGATTACTCTCCTTCATGGATTGGCCTCCCCAGAACCTGGAGTCCAACATTATTGAAGCAGTGTGGGATCATTTTTAGAAAGAATGGAACAAATAGCAGCCAACAACCAAAGAGGAGTTTTGAATGTCATTCAAGATGCCTGGAGAACTATTCCTGAAGACTCCTTAAAAGAAATGTTTGCATAAGAGAGTTCAGTCTGTGTTGAAGACTAAGAGTCACACCAAATATTGATTTTCATGCTCATTAGAATTGTACAAACTCTGCTCTTTCCTACTATACTGTATTTCCATCTATCCATCTAGCCAGGTTACAGATGTGGGTTGGTCAAAGACTTTTACATATTACTGTATAAGTGCATGAAATTTGTTTAGTCATGTTTAGTCCAAGGGAAATGAATGCACAATGAAAAAGAGCTTGTCTCATGGTTTCGATATATAACAAATGCAATATCAGAGATTTAAAGCTTTCCCACGTGCCTTGGCTTTTATTTATTTTCAGCAGTGGTATTAGCAGAACAGATTACCTCCTGTAACACCCTCTGAAATAATAAAAAAGACCACAGTGTCTACTATAGCTTAGATTATCTTAATACTTAGCCTTTGCCCCATTTAACAGCGTTCTCGAAAGAAGTAAAGGAAAGAAGTAGTCCATCAAGAGATGGATGCACTAAATGCATTACTTTCTCACTGTCTAATTTGCTGCCTTTAAAGGAAAATCATTACCAGTAGCATCTTATATTTTCCCTATAAAGCCTGTCTCCCAAACACAGTGAACCAGATGGAGGTAGGATGGTGTTTACATCACTAATGCTCTTATTTAAACACCAGTGGTAAGTGTGTCGGAGGGGTTTGGTTCTTGACTCAAGACAATATCAGAACTCTTTGTTCTGATACAACCCTCCTCATATCAAGCCTTAATTAAAAAATAAATACTTAAAAAAAACAGTTGGGAGAAAGTGGAGAAAATTAGGCCTTCTCACCTCATTACTTCATCTAACATGTTGGATTGATTTAGTTCATTCACGAGGTGTAAAAATTTCTTTCCAAAAGGGGCAGGCTGCTGATTCCTCTGCTTGTGCTAACAGGTTGCTTCGAGAATAGCATCCGCTTTCTCATCTATCACTGTCAGAAAATGTATTTCTGTTTCTTTCAAGCGAGTGAAACTGCCACCTAACAGTGCATGTGAAGACAACGGTCAGCTTTGCATGCTAGAGTTGATTTACGCCGTTTCCTGGTCCCCGTGTCTCTCTCCTTATGAAGTGGTTGAAGCGGCCTGAGTCGTGAATGATTATGCTGAGCCTGGATTTTCATGCATGAGCTCCAGCTTTATTTGGGATTATTGCAGATGAAAGCCACAACTCTTTCTACATAAAAGGCTGCCAGTGGGGCCATTACATGCATTTTCTAAAACGTTCCGGGCCATCAAGGTGTAGTTACCATGATTTTTTATGTTTTTAAAGTAAAATACTGGAAACAAATCAATGCAGTTGGAGCCAGATATTTTTAAAAAACGGTATAGATTCCAGTGTTGGAGTCTAGCAGCATCGCATCAGTGCAGGAAGGTCTTGGGTTTGAATCCACCAGCTGGTGGGAGCGTTTTACTCTGGAGTTTGCGTGTTCTCCCAAATACTCCAGCTTCCACCCATAGTCCAAAGACATGCATGTTAAAAATAAAGCAATTTTAAAAAGGTGACATTAAATGGGGCATCAGTGTGCAACCTTGCCTCTTGCCCTCAACAACTGGGATAGGTTATATCCCAACCATGACCCTCGACTGGACATGTGGAAGAAAATGGATGGATTCCCGCTCCGTTCAACAGCTGTCCCTAGAGTTGGTTATTTTAATAATTTCATACCTAAACCATCTCATTTACATGACAAAAAGCGCCTTGAGGCAACTGTTGTTGTGATTTGGTGCTATCTTTAAAAAATGAATTGAAATTGAATTGAACTGAATTGAAAATGACATGCATACAGTCATTCACTGTCAGTTTGAGAAGCATAAAATCTCAAGAATAAAGGCCCAGTGTGGTATGCAATAAAAAGTAGGCCACACTGAGGGTTAAATAATCTGCTGTTTTGGGATGATTGTGAGAGATGTTTGATCTCCGTTCTGTTTCAAGAAAGTTGTGATACTGTCTTCCACTTCGATTTTATGTATACTGCATACTGAAGAGGAGTTAATCTAGCAAAAATGGATGTAACAGATGTAACACCACAGAGCGGCACTGCGCGCTCGAACACAAACAGCTAACAGAGATCTCACCAAGGTGAACCACAGGGTGAGACTGGCGCAGATCCCAGACTGCATCTCATGCCGAGCCTTTGTGTAGGAGTGTCTGAGCACATCTCATCTCAAAGATTTACTGCTAGAGTGAGATGGTTTCAAACCACCACAGTTTGGAGAAGAATGTAGTTTTAACAGGACATATAGTCTTGGAAATTGATGGGTTACCCATCAAATTGACTGTCTTTGGATGCTGACTTAGACAATGTGATGACAACAAGTCCTACTCGGCCACTTTGACTCTTTGTAAAAAATTTTCTTTAACAGATTTACTGGAAATATCTAGCAAGTAATGGCATTTTTAGTATCAACTGGTTCCAAAATAAGATCTAAAGCAGGTGGATTTGATGCATAAGAAGGCACATGATGAATTCAAAAGGTTTTAAGTTTTAAGTACAAACAAGCAGCTGCACACATCTCATCTTCTATATGTGACTCATGCAGTGTTGATGAGGAACTGCAGGAGCTTCTGTCATTGTGTGCCGTTAATTGGTAAACTCTTTATAAAACAGCATGGGATCTCTTAATGACTTAATTAGTCCAACTGATCTATTTAATAATTACTTGCTTCAGTGAGGTGCTGTACTGAGTAATTATCTGCTCAGTCCAAATTGGATTAAGATGAGAATTTATAGGCGGCCAATTAGTATTCCTCCAAGTACTGCCGGGAAACAGTTCAATTACATCAAAAGGGGATGTAAAAAAAAACAGCATTTACTCCCTTTCTGCATGACATCATAGCACAGCTATACAGCGAACACTTGTTAGGACACAAGACTGAATGTGTACTTGTTATATCCCTCTTTTGTTCAAAGAAAACAGTGTCTAAAGCCAAAGATGTTATCTGAACCAAAGTGTAGTTTTACTATGGGTACCTCTACTCCAATCCCATAAATGACACAGAATAACTCCAGAGATTAACATAGTACGGTGCAGAAATCTTTAGCCATTTTAATGGGAAAATGTGAAATAGGTGCAGCAATTTATTGAAACATGCAAGGAAATAAAGTGAGTAAGGAAAGACATTCAGAGCTCTTCTTTGGATGTTGGCCATCTCTTGTTACATTCTCTGTCAAGATGATCCAACACTGCTTCAATAAAGTTGAGTTCCAGGCTCTGGGGAGGCCAATCCATGACTGATTCAACTAAAGAAATGTGAACAAATTGTGTTTTTGTGGCAGGCTGCTCGTAACAAAGTGTCTAAAGAAACAATTTAAAAGATAGTTGGTTCTTTGGTAAGTTACTTGTTAAGTGGAGACAATACTGGTTCAGCCCTTGAGTTGGGCATCCCTTTTTACACTTGAAAGATTTGTGGCTCAGTGTCGAGTAGCTTGAAGAACAAAGATATTCCTGTGAAAATGGTCAGGTTCAAGGACTGAGGGGTGAGAAAAGCCGAGTTAAAGTCTGCTGATGGGCTTTTACGGAACGGAATGTGCTCAACTCGTGCTGTCCTCAAAATTTCCCGTCCCCAAGACTCACAAAACTAATCCCTGACTTTGTGGGCATTCAGCAGCATCCAGCCTGGCTGCTTTGATGAAGCTCTGAATGAAATTCCACTGCAGCTTAGGTGCATCCAAGCAAATGATCATATTTGGACTACAAAACTTCCCCTTGTGTCAGTTCTTATGTATAGAGGTCAAATGAAGAGCTAGTGAACATTGATAACGCAGCAGACAGGTGGTAAGGGATAATACTATATTGTTTTTATGCAACATCAAGATGCGTGTAAATTTTGCAATAAGATACAATCAGTGTAAAATAGCTGTTATTTAATAACCATGTTTTGCTGAACAACTGTAGTTACAGTTCATAATTATCTGTCTGTGAGTGACAGACAGCAGGCAGCAGTACTGCAGTGTGAAGGCACAACATAACAAGATGACCTGCATGTGAAGAACGACTTTTTAAACGTTATAAATTTACATCAGCCATCAACTAACTGGCTTTGTCAAATACAGTCCTCACTCACTAAATGAATGAGAATTTGTTTTTACAGCATTTCATCGGTCAGTTTGAGTAAGGCAAAAATATGTAAATAAGTAAACAATGATAACAAATGATAGTGTAAAACAAAGCAGTACACAAACCTTACTGGAAAAAAATGGCGCAAAATGTTACACACACCGTAACACACAATGTGAATGAAGAAAACCAAAGTTCTCTTTGTGGATGAAGCTGACTGATCTATAGCAAACACAAAACAGCCCCAGGCTTCACCTTCTAAAATGTGTACACAGTCCTCTGATGGATTATCCACAATTTTCAAAATTACAGATTTCAAAGACTGAAGATATTCGCTACATTGCTCATAGCAGTGGCAGATACTGCCAATAAATGAGCACAAAGTAAAAATTTTAAAATAAATCAGTCTATAAAACCAACAATCCAACTCACTGCGTTTCATCTACAGGGTCTGCATAAGTGCATTTGTTGACTTAATAGTAACAACTTAAGGCTTTCCTTGAGTGTGTAGGGACTATGGAACGTCCTCTTGACAATTAGAGGAAAATACAATAAATCAAATCTTAGGTCAGTGCTGAACAACCACCTTCATCTCATCCACTCACATCATGCCAGCTAGAGTGGCCATCAGTTCATGTCCACAGCTCCCCAAACTACCCCCCTCTGTTCCCCATGTCAAGGTGTCACTGGATCCTGGTCCATACTACAGCCGAGAGCTTCAATGTCATTGCTGATATCGGTGATCATACGGTCCCATTCATCCCCCTCAGAGGGCTCGTGGCCTTCGTCCGAGGCAACACTGTCACCACTTCCTCCTGCTGCTCCGTTGCCATTGGTGGTGGAATCTGAGGCAGAGCTTGCTGTGCGCTTGTAACGACCAAAGCTGTCAGTGATGATGCCTCGGCCGTCCTTCACACCGATGGTCTCAAGGAAGTTCTCAAAGTGTTGGCTGTCCTTCTCTGGTATGAAGGGCCGCAGGCCTGCAAGAGGAAGAAAAAGCTCTGAATTACTGCACATTTTATTACGTGAAGTATTTAAGTTACTTTAAAACACTGACAGGGACTAGAAAGAGAGACCATATTTCTTTATATTGGCTTCTCTTCATTTGCTCTGTTAAATCCAGAATTGAATTCAAAAATCCTTGAACTTGAATAATTAGGCTCCATCTTATCTTAATGACCCCATAGTACAGTCACTGGTATTGCCCCATCAGAGCTCTCGGACTGTGTGCTTACTTGTGGTTCCTAGAGTATTTAAAAGTAGAATGAGAGGCAGAGCCTTCAGTTTTCAGGCCCCTCTTCTGTGGAACCAGCTTGAAATTTGGATTCGGCAGACAGACACAGTCTTTACTTTTAAGCTCAGGCTTAAAACTTTCCTTTTTGCTAAAGCATATAGTTGGGGCTGGATCAGGTGACCCTGAAGCCTCCCTTAGTTATGCTGCAATAGGCGTAGGCTACTGGGGGATTCCCATGATGCAGGGAAGGAGTATTTCTTCTTCAGTCCCTGTTCTCACTCACTATGTATTAATAGACCTCTCTGCATTGAATCATTACTTGTTATTAATCTCTGGTTCTCTTCTACAGCATGTTTTTTTTATCCTGTCTTCCTTCTCTCACCCCAACCAGTTGCGGCTAATGGCCGCCCCTCCCTGAGCCTGGTTCTGTTGGAGGTTTCTTCCTGTTAAAAGGGAGTTTTTCCATCCCACTATTGCCAAAGTGCTTGCTCATAGGGGGTTGTATGATTGTTGGCTTTACTCTGTTGTATTATTGTAGGGTCTACCTTACAATATAAAGCACCTTGAGGTGACTGTTGTTGTGATTTGATGCTGTCTAAATAAAACTATTGAAAATTGAATTGAATACACAAGATCTGTTACACCTGTCTTAGGTCTCACACACACACACACACACACACACACACACACACACACACACAAGTGTGCTCTACTTCAGTCCCACCATGCCCTGAGACCAGTCTATTGGCATGTATGTCTGAGGTGTTGCTGTAGCCTTACATAAGCACACCATCTGTGATCTGACTGATCTTGGTGAAAATCTCACCAGAAACAGGTACTAAGATGAGCACTCTAATAAGTGCTTGTTCCATTTATGTAGCAGCTCCCTGTCCTTAGCCAACAAAGCTGCAGGCTGTCCTCCAGGAGTGGAAAGAAAAAAAAAAAGAAGAAAATCCTGATACTTGCAGTCTATGTGAACACAGGTGACTGCTTGATACATGCCCACAGGAGGCAGTCCTTCCATTAAAGATCTCATTTCTTTTTTTTCATGTCACACTGTCTATTAAAAATGTTTGATGATCTGAAACATCAAAGTGTGACAAATATGAAAAAAAAAAAAAAAAAAAAAAAAAAAAAGATGAGAAATCAGGAACGGGGATACTTAAAACCACAAACTACTTTTTTCTTTTTACAAGTATATATGTACGTTCATACCATCAATATTAGAGTACCATAAAAATGTTGTTGCTTGAAGTTGGTATTTTACTTTTTAGGATATTTTCTGTGCTCTTCTCCAAGATGTACCATTTAAAATATTGCTGTAATTAGATCAGTGGATGTAACTACTGTTACATAAACTGTGACTACTATATTAATCGCACAGACACCTAAAAAGAATAACACATAGCAAACTAAGACTTCAGCAAAAGTACAAAAGTTAACTGCTAACACTTTACACTTGATGATATGAAGTTTAAATTAATTGAATCTTCAGTTGTAGTGTGGGCTTACCGAGCAGAAGAAATTTCCTGCTGTCCCCATAAAGTTGTCGCAAATTAATGCAGAACTCATGAATGGAGGCACCGTTACGGTATTCATGGAGCAAAGTAGCAAACTGCTGGATCTCCTGTGATGAGAGCTTTGTCCGCAGCTAGAAAGGGAGGGGGGAAATTAAAAAATAAAAACAAGAATGATTACAGTTTCGTATCAACATAGCTTTCAATATTCTTATTCTCACAAACAGAATTGGACAAAGAAAAGAGTGAAGTGAAAGCCATACTGTGGTCATGTAGTCCTGCAGCAGCTCTGCAGCTGTGGTGCTCAGCTCGCCTTCGCTTGCAGTTTTGGTCTGAGGAGATGCAGGAGTGGAAGCAGATGGAGAGCTTCCTTCTGTAACCAGGAACTGACTGAGAGACCGCAACACACTTAAGTGATGAGCAAAACTTTCACAGATGTGACAAAACTTTGAAAAGAAAAATGGAACTGCACTGTAGCTGGACTGAGCTGTGTACTCACAGTGGGCTGGGTTCCTCTTCAAAAGAGTCTTTAACATCTACTTTGCTCGAAGAGTCATCTTTAAGGTTAACAAAAGGAAATATTAACAGACTAACAATTGATGGAAAATCTTAAATTTCATTAGCTTAAAAAGCTACAAAACAGCACCAACCTACATGTTATAAAAAACATTTTTAAGCTTCTTATCAAGTAAACCAAATATTTAAAAGTCTGTTAATTTTCCCATCACTTTTGTCCATATGGAAAACAATTTTCTGCTTTACCACTGTACTGAGAAAGGTGTCTGGTTGGTGTAGTTGCGCCATCAAAAATGGCTCTGTCTAAGAAGTCGATGGTTGATTCTGTGTAAACAATCTGGAAAACTTGGCTAAGCAAAAGACACAACTCCTCGGCTGCTGCCTAAAAAAAAAAAAAAAAACGAAAGAATAATACAGTTAGTGCACAGTTTTTATCATGCAAAACACATCAAAACTAAAATGATCTCTTAGAGATTGATGAATGCATCATAAAAAAAATTACAGTTTGTAGATTAACATACACTTGTTTCATCTTTTTAAATGACCAGGATAAAAAAAAAAACCAAAACAAAAAAAAAAAAAAAAAAAAAAAAAAAAAAAACGGTTTTTGCTGGTTCCCATTCAGGTTCAACAGTGCTGCAGGTGGCTCGAAGCCAACACTTCAATTTAGATCTTTAAACCCTGTCTAGCATTTCAAAAGGAGTCTGCAGTTTGCCTCACATGCAAAATGTTACCTTATTATCAACTGCCAGAACAAGCAGACAGCAGACTTCAACAAGCACAGTTCCACTTTCTGACAAGGAGCTCCGAGTTTGAGACTTATTGAGATCAGGACATGAACTGGGACAGGGTGAGCCCCCTGACTCCTGGGCTGAAAACAAACAAACAAAAACAACAACCCACATTTAAAATGAACATATAGTCAAAACTTTACTTATTCAGTTTTTATGCATGAATCCTGATCCTTAATAGCCATAATACTTTTAGCAAAAGTCAAACCTGAAAAGCTTTGTTTTTACCTGTTTTTATCACTACAAGGTGTAATGAGTCATCCCTGATGTAGGAGACAGCAGCAATATCATGGATGGGCACTCTTAAAATGATGTCTTCTCCATCTCGCCGTACCAGCTTGATGTTGTATGCTGACAAGCTCACGACTGCATCCTGCTCTGATGTCAGCTGGCCTACCAACTGATGTGACTTCTGAAATACCGGGAGAGAAATATTTAAGAAATATGCTTTCATTTGTCATTTTGTGATATACAACTATTCACCACCCAGTTAGCACAAACATCTCATGTTAGATATGCAGACAAGCCTGCTGAAGTTCAAACCGAGCTTTAGAATGGGGAAGAAAGGCGATATAAGTGACTAAATGTAACCCGAGTTTTCCAGAAACTGTTGACTTACTGGGATTTTTCCACACAACCATCTTTAGGATTTACAGAGAATGGTCTAAAAACTGGCACTTCTCTGTATGACAAATGCTTTCTTGATGTCAAGTGGAAAATGTTCTGCCTGCTTTGAGTTCTTGGAAGGGAACAGTAACTCAAATAAGCACGTGTTAAAACCACGGTACGCAGAAGAGCATCTTTGAATGCACAACAAACCTTGAAGAAGTTGGGCTACAACAGCAGAGGACCACATTGGATACCACTCATATCAGCTAAGAACGGGAAACTGAGGCTAGAATTCACACACAACATATTGTAACATATTCTACTTAAATGGTCTCCAAAAATCACCACATCTCAGTCCAATAGAGCACAGAAGATTTGCATTATGCACCAACTGTGTGCTGTCATGTCAAAATGGATCAAAATCTCTGAGGAATGTTTCCAGCACCTTGATGAATCTATGCCTTGAACAATTAAAGTAGTTCAAAAGGCAAAAAGGAGTCCAATCCAATTCTTGCAAGGTGTACTTAATATATTGTCCACTGAGTATATGTGAGTTACGTAGGAATAACTTTTCAACAGTTTTGAAAGAAAAATCAGGAGACGGGGGGAGTAATCGCATTTAAAGATTCCGATAAATCCTCTTACTCAGGTACTTACTCTCGCATTGTCAATTAGCTGCAGGACCTCTGTCCTACTTGATGGGTTCAAGTATCCTGGAACTGATGTCAGCTGCCCCAAGTACTGAAAATGATAAAGGAAAAAAAACACTTCATATTAGAGAAAGTTGCACCAAAATCTAAATTTAAAAAAATAATAATCATTTAAAAGCAAAAAAACCCCAAGAAAAAACCAAAAAAGACCCAAAAAGACCAAACCTGATATAAGTGAACAAAACGACTAGAGCTTCAAAGAAAACATAAATGGTCTTAATAAGATCAGTTTTCAGGGTCAAAAGTTATTTTTGCACTTAAAGTCTCCTCCAGTAGTTTCTCACAGTTTAATGGCTCTATAGAATCTTAAGTATATGCGTGGGAGTTTAACATCTGTCCTTATCACACTCACTTTGACTTCCTTCTCAATGTAGTCATTGAGCAGGATGTCTGGGTCGATGCGGTGGTCAGGCTGAGAGAGTGAGAAGGTGTGGAGGGCCCTGCGCTCTGTGGCCTTCTCCTGGGCTTTCTTGTCCCTCCCCTTCTCTCCTTTCAGGAAGACTCGCTTGAACGGAGAGACGATACCAGGCTATTGAATAAAGAAAGAAAGAGCAAAGGTGAGTGAAGTAAGAGGACAGCAGTCTGTGTAACAGTAACTTGAACTCGCCTTTTAAGTTTGAGTAAATACAAGTAGTAATTCCCTATAAGACCATATAAGAAAAAATACATGTGTGACAATCTAACACTTGCAAGTGGAATTACGAGTTCAGTATGAAAAAGGGAAGCTACGTTAAATTTTGTTGACAGTTCTTCTCGCCTGGCCTATAATTTCTGCTGAGCCCGTTTCCCCTCACTGTTCTGCTAGTTCCAAAATAAGACACCACAGAATTACAAACCTCAATGTTGTGCAATACGTTATGCTACAATACTAACAAAAGCACATGTAAACAATACGTTTTGTGATTTTGATGACCCTTTGCAGGTTTCCCTAACTGGAGCATGCATCAAGACATAGAAAAATCAATTTTCATTCTCTCTCAAACATCTTTGTTTTTAAGTCTGTTTATTTCACTTCATTCCTTTGTCTGCATATAGGTAGTACAACATTACGCACCAGTGTTGATCTCGTATATGTTTGAAACCCAAATACAGTTACTTAACATAAACTCTGACATATTACCTTTGGAAAATGTTTCAAAAGCATAAAAAAGATAAAGCGTGTAAAAATAATAATAAAATCATACCTCGTTCTCCATGAACCCGCACTTTGGGGATACGCCTATGCAACAAGCTCGCAGCCTGGCCACAAATGCTCAGACACTGCCTAAACTAAAGATCACCTGATGCCTCCACTCACATGCAATGACAGCTGCCAACTGGCGAGAGACACTCAGTATAGCACACGGGGTATAGATGTCAGGGGTGTGTTCCCCACAAAGGAAGGGAAGTGTCTCTGACTTTATACTCAAGCACAAGAACAGGAAGGAGACCAACCACAGCTTCCTGCAATGACACGTGTATTGATGCTTTGAATATTTAGACACTTCTCTGCAGGAAACTTGTCATGTAGTTTTGAGAACTGTTTGGCAGATGCTGAATGCAATTTTAGTAAATGTGATTCAAAGGTACACTTTTACCTCAAAACTAATAACATTTCAATGCGATTGCTTGTTTCTATCACAGTCACAGGACTCTGCAAGACTCTGAAAGCACATTTATACATACTGCTGCTAAACCACAGAATTAGACAACTTTGTCTCTTTCTCCTCAGCTAACCACAGCTATGACATCTGCAACGCTGTTAACAGTGCAGATTTCAGAAGGTGAAAAGTGCAGGCAATCTAAAGACAGATGTTCATTTTTTTAATTAAACAGGCAAATTATAAATAGTAAAAACTTTTCTCTGCAACAATAAAAGCAAATCAAGAGCAGACATTTAGAAGTTTGCAAACACCATCTACAACAGAAGGACTACTTTAGTCATTTGTAGTTCCCAAATTTGTAGCTAGAATTTTTTTAAACAGATTTCTATATCTTTTCTCGTGATCTGAGAAGATAATGTCATTAATTTCATTATATTAGTTTATTGCTTTTGTAGAATTTCAGTGACAGTTGTGTTTTTTTCGTCATATGTCCCTGTGACAGCCACACCCTGTGTGAGAGTGTGTTTGTATGTATGGAGGTACAGTATGTGAGTGTATGTATGTCTTTGCTAATTGAAGTTAAGCATTTTTGCCATAGTCCCTGGCAGAAATAAGTAATTAAAGGAAAAATCTATTACGGAGTCAGTTACATGCTGGTAAAGGAGGACTTTAAAGAACTGGTTAAGAAGTAGGGTTGGGCAATTGGACGAATATATCGACTATTGACGATAGACTGAGCCCATCAGCGATCGTTTTTACAAGGGCGATTTATTTATTCATTTGCCCATGACTAAGTTTGCTAATAATGATGGAGCTAACAGAAGCAGTCAACAGAAAATAATAATAATAATAATAGCACTGTTTTAGCAACATGCTTTTTCATCTGCGAGCCTCAGAATGTGCCCAAATGCTTTTTAATGGAGCTGCATTAACACTGACAGCCTTAATTTTTTGGGGGGGAAATTAGTTCGCCCACAACATGTTGTGCTATAAACATGCAAATCAGTCCGTGCTACATTGCTCCGCCCATCAAAAAGTCTGCGCATGTGCGAATATGTCGCCCAATGTCCATTAATGGACTGATGATTGTTGGAAAATTTTTACATATCGCCCAACCCTATTAAGAAGGCTGACCCAAGAAACAACATTCCAGGTAAAATATAATTTTCAGTTTCATATTTGACAATATTGTGCAGGCTCAGATTAAGTTACAAGGCTAGTTATTATTATAGAGATTGAAAATGTGACGTCATTCCGGGGTAAAACCGCAAAGAATTCTGGGAACGAGTGGCAAGCGGTACTAGTGCACCCAGGCTTTCACATGAAAACAGTCACACAGCGATAAAAAGAAACCCAAAAAATGGCAAGAAGCTGTTGTATTATTAACTGCAATAGCCGGTTGAATGACAGCGACGGGAAGCCAATGGGTAAAGAGATCGGTTTTTATCGGATTACGTCGTGGAAGAGAAATTGTTCAAGCAGTGTTTCCGAAGTAACAAAGAGCCGACGGATGGCCTGGATTGCAGCCATTCGAAGACCAAATATAACGTTCCAGAACACTCCAGCTCATATGTTAGTCTGCTCCAATCATTTCCACAAAGGTAAGTCTTCTGTTGTAGTTATTACGTAATTTATCATAACATAATTGTTGATGTAGGTTACAAATAAGTCTTATATTGATTTGAATTGAATTCATTGCGCTATGCTGCTTTGTTCACTGTGGCTTTGCGGGCTAATGTTTGTTGTGTTTTGTAGGAAAACCAGTCTACAAAATGTTAGAATGCGATCCAGACTGGGCACCCTCTATCAACCGGGGTCATACTGAGTTTAAAGCTACTACCACAGCGAGATTTGATCGGTTAAGAGAGCGCGATATCAAAACAGCCACGAAACGTCCTGCATATATGTGCCCAAGGGTTGTATTGAAGCACTCAAGTGATGAATAACTGTTTTCCAGTATGTTGTTTTGCAATGTTTTTTGGGGTTTTTTTGCATTGTTGATTTGTTTTTTTTACCGAAGCAGCTAATAAAGCATAATGGAATACAATTTTGCGTCTTTCCTGTAAGATTCTATAATAGAATGAGACAATAATACCAGTTATAAATAAAGACAATGAATTGAATGAATTACGAAACACTCATTTGATTTCTATTAGATCTGAAAATGCTCGTACCACTCGTACCCAACATGCAATGCGCGAAAGTCGCGTGGTCTGTCAATCTCTATAGTTAAGCATTAAGCAGTTATGTTATCTTTTTACTGAAAATCTCCAAGGAACACACTACCTAGGCTACGTTTATGCTTTACCATTGACTTATGCTGTTTGTATTCTTGCACTTTAATGCTGCTGCTGGTGACTTGTGGTAATAACAGTCACACTTTGAAAGGGTTAGTCTGTCATCGGTGACACTTGAAAAGGATGGAAATCCCCTTGATTTTGTTTGCGGCAATAAATAAATGCTGCTACCGGTGAGCTGCAGTCACTGATTCAATGTTATTCAGCATCTTGTTTTCTATATAATCAGAAATATCATCACAAATTTTCTTGAAATATTATAACAATATTTTGATGCCATCTCACCCACTCCCAACTGTGCCACTCAAAAACTCATGTTACAAACCTGGCTTTTTATATCTATGCTAAGAAATATCAGCACATAAGAGACAAACTAAATGCAAATTTAAAAGCCATACATTCACTCAGACACACATACATGTGTGTGTGTGTGTGTGTGTGTGTGTGTGTGTGTGTGTGTGTGTGTGTGTGTGTTAATGTATGTTGTTTCTTACGTGCTGATATTTCTTAGCCTTCAGTCACTATAGAACTCGAGCTCCATCACCCACTGCATTATTTAATAGTATGCAACTATTGAAGTACATTAACATTTTATGGCCTTTACTTGTGAAATGTGAGACTATAGTTGACCCCAGTAAAAGGCCACAAACTGATGTGTGTTTTTTATTCATAAAATACATATAAATGAAGAAACTGCATAGTTTCTGTGGGGTGTGACAATAATGAGTATAGATAAGACTTTCACATTTACTTCAAAACAATGCAAGAAAACCTAGACCAGCTGTAAGAGAAGCCAGCATTCTCAATTCACTGAGACCTATTCAGAAACGCGGCCTAATAATAACAATTAAATCCTACAAATAATCATTCACAGTAAAGTATTCAAGAACATTACCATATACAGTTGTAGGAAAAAGTTCGAGGACCCTTGAGGTTTACTAGAATTTCTGCATGAAATATTCATAAAAGAAGGTGTAATCTTCATCGTGTCCCCTTTAGAATCATAAGGTCCAATCTGACACTTCTGTCAAACCTGACTTATTCTAATATTCTTATTCCCTGACAACTTAAAAATAATGCAAGTATTTCATTTTTAACTTTTCAATTGCAACTTTGAAAAAAAAAAAAGTCTCTGCATAAGGATTCTTTAACTTTGCATTAAAAGGTGTCATCTATGAGCCAATAAGAACTTGATGACATGTTGAAACCAGAAAGGAAACGAAATGAGTCTGGTGCTCAGTTGGCTAGCATGAGAGTATTGAAATGTGCCATTTTTTTTTTTTTTTTTTTTTTACAATTTGTATTCAATCATTCATTTATTTATTGAAAAGATGCCACTCTTTTAAGCATCGTCTTGTCACAGAATGCATTACATTTGATTTAATCATACTTGTGGAGACAGTTACATTACTAATTGTATATTTTAAAACTAATTATAATTATGGTTTTAAATGGTTAACTTAATTATAAGTTAACCATTTATAATTACTTGAAAATCTGATTTCACATTTTGTAAAACGAACCTAATGTTTCCAAAGAAAAATAAGTTTGTAGAATTAAAAGGTTTATCTGCATTTCACTTGTTCAAAAGCTATACACTTGACAGGGTTCAAGACTATAGATTTAAAAGACATATAGGGTGTGTGTCATAATCATATGCGAGTAAGACTTATTCCACATGTAATTTTTGCGATGTGGACTGCAAAAACCTGAAAACATAATATCTCAAAACTGGTCAGAATCCATAAAGAAACGTATAATTCTAAGGGGATGAAACAGCAGTTCATCCAATCAGGGATGACAGAAACTCAAAACAATGCGTATTCACACTATAATGTTCCTCTAAGGCACATACCGGTAATTTTTAACCAAGACTTTGCTTGCAGAATACCTGCCTTAATGCCTCACTATCTGACAAATATACTAACAAGGAGGATCCATTAATGAATCAGTCAGAAGAATAATAGCAACACTTTATCGACTTAGGCAACTGAGCTTTTCCATAAAATAAATCTCAGCCAAATGTAATCCACAGTCAGCACCAAGTGGTACAAACAGGAACTGCACAACTCATGTTTAAATTTTTAAACCCTAGTAACATTGCACCACATGGTAAATAGGTGATCAGCTGTTTGAACACTGTCCACTCATAATGCAGATTTGCAATGAGAAGTAAAAGGAACTTCCACATAATGACAATCCAAAATTGTGGTTAAAAAGCATCCTACTGGAGTCTGGACAATCATTAGTGATCAGATATTCTGGGTGTAAGGTTCAGTGGAAATTATGTCTTATCGGGCTATGTGCACATTCTGGTATGTTATCATTGCTGGAAAACCATGTCCTTGAGAAAACAAACAATCTAGGTCAACACTGGATTTCTTCCCAAATTTCCCCTTGCATCAAGAGGAAGCTGAATTAGATAGGAAGATGCATTAGTGTCCCTTTCGTGGAAAAAACGGCTGAATGACTAACACAATCATAACAAAGCGTCAGACATCTCAGTTTTCATTATACTTCTTTTTCATGTCCTGCCATCCCGTTTCTTCCTGTTCCAGCCAACAGAACAGGAGCAAAAGCCCTCCCTGTGTCTGCTCTAATGAACAGGATAAAAGGAGTGTCTCCCAAACAACTATCTGCTGCGTGTGTTTACTGTAACGACCTGCCTCCATATCAAACGGGAGCATGTACTGTATCAGTGTATCACTGTGTGAGGGCAGGTTTGTTGGCACGACCAAGTGGTGCTTCTTCCTTTTAGAATGACTGACACTGATAACAGCTGCCTTTGACAGCAGACCCATGCCTGCCATATCAACGAGCTATTGCTTTGGGAAACTCGGTTGTGCTTTCGTTAGCTTTTTGGTGAACAATATCACTGAGGTATACCAGCATCAAGCTCGCTGTTTAAAGCCCAATATCCAATAATATATTCGCCTAATTGTTAATACACCATATTTTCCATAACGAACATCCACTACATTTAAGCGCACGAAAATATAAAGCGAACAAATCCTTTACAACTTCCCAAACTTTACTTGTTTCTTACTATAATCCTTTCGGTACGTTGCACATTCTATTCTTTTATAAGTGACGCCGGCTGATTGGAAGCACAGTCTATCAGTCCGAGTCGTATTGGGATTGATTCCCGGGTCCGCTGGCCAGCTAACGTAAGCTAAACTTTACTTGATAGTTTGCTACTTATCTTAGCCAGTTACCAGCTCAGCTAGCTTAGGTAATAAGGTAGCAGGTAGTCAACCTGCTATAAAAGTGCGCAAATTGTCCAACTTACCTTTTTTACTTTTTTCACATCATCCTCCATTTCTATGGGAAGAATTTCATCTTCATATTCACTTCAGCTTATAGACGCAGGTGAGACGTGAAGGTTTTAGCCAAGCACTCATCTAAGACCAGTTAGCTTGCTAGCCTAGCTTAGCCAAGCCTAGCATTGGCAAAGTGATGCCCGATTTTGAGCTGATACCAAAACGCCATGCTAATTCTTGTGTAACTCTTCAACCATTAGAAAAAATCCCGGTGCTCCACCATTGTGGAAAAAATGAAGCCGATTCCGTACAGTTTAAACAGTCAAAGAAATAGTTTGTGAAGAAGACAAACTCCAACAAAACAGTCAAAACTTTTCAACCGTGCCGCCATTTTGGGCGTTTAACTGTAATCCAGGCCCAGCATGCCTTGCTTTGCTTTGCACAAACCAAAACAGGGCAGCTGTTGTGCTTTACAGCTGTCAATGCTGCCGGCTGATGGGAGAAACCAACTTCACGAACGGAGTAATTTGCTATTAACTGCAGTGAAAAATGAATTATGGAAACATGATCTCAGCTCAGCTTAGAGGGTGTTTGCGTTTTATATAACTGGTAGGTTTCTTCATTGTTTTAATGCTTTACGTTTACTGCTTCATATAGTACTCCTCTTTGCCCGGGATTTATTAAATTGTTTAAAATCGAGTTTGAGCCTTCTTTGTCAAAAACAAATCTCACTGGATTTTTAAACAATAGCCCACTGACGTGAAGTCATCAGAGATTAGATTGACTAACAGCTGATGACTCTGAGAGCTTTTAGTTATCCGAAAATGAGAGTGCGGACATGGGGTGGAGGTGAGTGTCAGGGGTGATTTGTCACGCAGCCTTAAGACCTGCTCTGATGCAACGTTTACAGAGGCAGAGGTGTAGGTTGCAAAGTTAAAGATGCTAAAGTTTTTGCTGTGAGTGATGAGGAGGAGCAGGATTAGAAAGGATTATAACAGAGGGACAGCTCAATGGTGGTACTTAGGCTCTGTTTTCCCAAACACGTGAATAAAGCAGGTGAAGGCTATTCTTTGCTGTATGTTATTTCACACTATGAGGAACTGGTCATCAGTGATTTGTTTCTCTAATTAAATTTTCAGCTGTTTCTTCTCTTTGACCCTCACTGTGCAGAATTATGTATGTATTAAGAGTGTTAAACAATTGTAAATCAAACATTTCTGTGTGCACAGAGTTAAAGCTGTATACCTGTGCATGAGCTATGACTTCATGCTACAGGCAAATTACGCAAGTGTCTGTGAATGGGCTGTCATTCATGTAGGAAACGTCTTGACTCCAGTAGTTTAATATTTACATATTGATCGATTTTTGGTTTTTTTAAAATGAAACATTTAAAAATTACTGAATTTATTTAGAAACCTAGAGGATTTAGAGAGTTTCTGTGAAGAGGAGTGGGCCAGAATTCCCCCTGAGTGACCAGCTATACAAGAAATGTCTTACTGCCATCCTTCCCAAAAAGGGTTTCCCCACCAAGTAAGCCATGTTTTGCTTAGCTCCTTAAGGGAAACTCAAGGTTGATGTGATTTTGCACAATATAAATAAAATGGAATTGAATTGCTTGGGGATCAAATACTTATTTAACTCAATAACATACAAATCAATTTTTAACTTTTTTGTAATGTGTTTTTTTTTTTCTGGAGTGTTAGTTGATATTTTGTGTATCTCCTTAAAAATTAGAGACTGTTCACTCATTTATAAGTGAGCTAGCTTACAAATTCCACTTCCGCTCCCTCTCTCTAGTTTTTTACCAGTTGTCTTTAGCAGTCTATGTTCAAATATGAAAATATACTTACTTAATTCAGTTGCAGTGGATCTGCAAAACTATTGCATTTTGTCTTGTATTCTGGAGAGCCAATGTGTGTGTGTGCATGTGTGTGCAGGGTTTAAACAAGCTCAACTAAAGGATGTACATTTCTATTGTGAAGCATTTCTCGAACATACAGTTGTGCTTACTTTTACTTACTAATCCCAACCTATATGGGTCACATTCAGAAACAGCTTTTCCCTTCTTACCCCAGCTGGTAAAAAAGTCAGACTGCAGTCACAGTCATCTGACAAAAATGTGAGACATGCATGTGAAGACATTACAGATATATAGTGCACTTTCAAATACTATATTTATTTTTCTCTTCTGGGATGAACAGTCTGATATATGAATCTACAGTAAGGCTTAACATTACATTTTCAGCATAATATTTCTCTTTTCATCTAAAAACCAAAACATACAAAAAAAACTTTAGCACCATATGTTATTAATAATATTCATATTGTTCCCAAAAATAGGGCGTAGGTACAATACTGGACATCAGTTTTGCTTCTTTTGTTTTTTTTAAAGAATGGGGATTCCATGAAACAATTTACTTACATTTTATATTTAACAACAACAAAGAAATCATTCCTTATATGTACTCAATCACAACATGGGTCGTATGGGTCCACTTTCATAAACATGCTACATTTGTAGCAATTTTTGAGTACTAACATTGTGCCAACTTTTGGAATACCCCGGATATACCATATAGCCTACGGAGTATCCTGATAGATTTGTGAAATACACCAACAAGCTAACACAACCTATAAATTGATTGAATATAAACAAAGCAATATTTCCCAACACCTTTGATAACGATTCCAAAAAATCAGCAGCAATTAATATGACAACCATAGTCGCTTCGTTGGAATATCAAATCCATTTTCAAACAAAATATTACAGCCAATTCTACAATAACAACAAAATTAGATACACACAGATTAAGGACATATAGATGACAGGAATTTACAACACAGCAATCACGTTCTATATATATATATTTTACCCAAATTCCATTAGCAGAAGTACATTTGTGCTCCTGTGTATTTGCTAAAAAGATGCATTTGTCATCTGCCATTTTCATTCTGTCCGAAAAGAAAAAATCCTAGTGCAGACTGAATTATAGTAAAACAAAAACGTACCGTATGCGGAACCCAGTAGAATAAATCTTATATGAGCAGTAGAGTAACTATTGGGTTTTTTTGTTTTTTTTGTGCAGACTGGGAAATCAAAATGGCACCACTGAGAGCTGAGTTCTGCTGTAAACTGTGTGGATTTGAGGTGCTGGCTGTAGAGCATTTTGAGACTGCACGTTTGTGGTATGCAGGATCTCTCAGTCAACTGGAAGGCTAAAGCCAAAGAGTGGACTCTTAGTCCACAGCGGTAGCACCTTTTTAAATGTATTTATTCAGCACCAGGTTATGAACAAAAACGTAAAGAAGGAATAAAAGTTTTAAAAAAAAAAAAAAAAGAAAACAAAAATGCACCGTTTTTTAACATCTGAACATTCTGCCCCTGTGGTCAAACGGATGGTCATGACACAAAGGTATAGACTCGAACCAGGTCAAACACTACAATGGCCTGTTGCTACACATTAATGCAAAAATCAGAGGGTTTCTTGTGCAGTCGAGAGCACTTGCATGCTAAATGCTGAGGGTCACCTCACGATGAGTCATAAAGGCATGCTGGGAGGTGGTAGAAAATCCAGAAAATGAGGTTATTCAAAAGAGAAGCAGTGATTGGGCCTGTTTCGTGATCATTCCATAGTAAGAAGACGTAACAACTGATTTTTTGCGCTTTTTGTCGTCAGTTTCTTCCACGTTGTATTCTAAACGCAGGCATTTTTGTTTTGGCTAGAGGACGTATTGTTCACACAAGACACAGAAAACGACACAGAAAGTTTACGCCTTAGCACTACAAATCATTCATAACTGCAAGACAGAAGAAGATGTAAAGGCATAGACGAAAGTACAAAAACAATCATTGGCCAAATCTTTCGGTAACTTGGCTGGTTATCTGCGACCGTGACTCTCCATCAAACACTTCAGAACTAACGCTTTTAAACGGACTATTAACTGTTATATTGTTACTCGCCGAATCAGCTGGGGTTGGCGTCATACTCGAAAAGATGAGGAACCCTGGGTTCAAGTACAGAAGATGTTCAGTATTGCCGTACTTTTTCTCCTGTGTCTTTGACATAACCAATTACTGGGTTTCACACAATACCCATCACTTGATTCTGTCACACAGTAAAGTCCAGATGTAACACCATAATGAGGAAACAGCGCAGTCCTCGAGATGACATCTTAGATGAAACTGTAAGACTAAATAGCACTGTCAACGGAGGTGTTAGCTCACAGAATTGGGAACCTGGCTTGATCTGGTTTAGGGTGGGAAAGGGGTCACAGACAGGAAGAATATTGTTTGGTGTTATCATCTTGGTGGGTGTGCTGGCACATGAAACAAGTAAAGAAAGACATTGGCATTTGTTTGCGGACCTGGCTGCCATGGCTGGTTCGAAGCACCCAAAGTAACAAGGCACAACAAGGACTGAGAAGAGCAAGCTTTGCTGTTCAAATCCTCTTGCTGTGTTTTGTGGCTCTCGGACGATGTGGTGTTTGGAAGGTAACCTAACAGAAACTGTCCTGTGCGAGGGATTTCTCTGTGACCTTGTTTATGGTATAAAGTGTGGCAGCCTGAATGCTACACGAAATAGTATACTTCCTACTCCCGCTTAAACCTGTGTGTAGCTTAGCTCTTGAAACCCGTGTATAATTTAAAGAACACAAGAAAAATACATAAAACGTAAAATCCGCTTATTATCTGGCTTCTAGCTAATCATTGTTACTAGTTACAGATTGTGACAAAGTGGTGATTGCTCTGTAGAAATATTTAAAATATACTGCATGTTCTATAAAAATCCAGAATTGTACATATAGACTCTTTGTAATTACTTTAACTGTCATTACTAGGGATGCACCAACGTAATGAACACTGGTATCAGTAGCAACTAATATCGGCATATCTGCAAAAAGAATTCTCTTTACCAGTTGGAGTGGTCAATATTCACCTGTTCTGTGATGACTAAGTGAAAATAAATTGTAAGTATAGATATCTTTGACTCTCTGGCGTAAAAGTGATAATAAATAACAACAACGTGGAAAACATTGGTATCGGCATTAACGATCAGTGCATCCCTAGCCATTATTATGCTTATTTTAATGACACGGTTACGCAGGCGTAAATATTCTGCGTCACGTGTCAAGCACCACTAAATGAAATGCAGCCCAGTTGTACATAATCTTGTTTTTGAATCTATATAATACTGTCATTCCACACACAACCACACATGCACACAAAAATGAATGAGTCACAGTGTATTTGCACCTGATTTGGACATGTGTCCACTTCTGGAAAAGGTCAGCAGTGTTTAGAAAGGATGCACTATATGCCAGGCAGCCAACTACCACAAAAAACTGCCCCTACGCCCGTTAATCACAATGAATAATCATTCCCACGAAGGAAATGAATAAATAAAAATGTGCAAACCATAATTTAGTGGTACAGTCCCAGCCGAGGAGTCGTCTAGGATGCAGTATGTTAAGGAAAAAAAATGGAGACCCTTGAGGACATGCCTGGAGATGAGAACTGCATTGAGACACCCCTGAGTCAGCTGGTTCAGTGGTCTTGTTTTTTTGGTCCTGAGGAACCCCTGTATTGGCTGTTTTAAGTGTTTTTTTAATTGTTTTTTAGATTTTTTTAGTTTAACAATACTTATTATTCATTATTTACTTATTAATGAACTATTAACATGGCTGTTCATTCACTACAACATAGAGGAACTATACTCTGGCTACTGTGGTAAACAGTGAACAAGTTGGTTATTTGCATACACATGTATATCTATACATATGGTGTGTCGGATGTTTGCTCCAGCCTAGCTGACCCAACAGCTCTCAATTACTCAGGGCTGAACATCGCTTTTACGCTGAAGGGTAGCAGACCCTGGATGTTGAAGCTCTTGGTCATGGCAGTGTACCTCATTGCATGTTCTCATGTCAGGATCTCAGTTTGTTTCAGCCTCAACTACGCTGTTCAGTTACCAGAGAGTGTGAGAGTGTTTTCACGGGAGCGCACCAAGGCCCGGCACCGCAGAGACGGGGAAGAGGGCGAAGCAGCAACCGAGGATGGAGCCGAACAATCGGCAGGAGAACAGAATCGTGGGAAAGGGCTGAGGACACACACATGCACCCAGAACCGTTCAAGCATACTTGATAACACTTCAGCACACGCCGGGCCAAACATTCACCTTTTCACACGATCATTCAAGGAATCATACGTAACTTCAATCAGGCCCTTTGCCACGATCTGCCCTCGTGTTCTTTTCCAACCCTGGCAAAAACCCTCTTTCACCTTTAGCCCTGAGTCACATGGTGTCTGCCTTTTACAGTACGATGTTAGCAGGCACGTGAGGCCACAGCAAAGCAGAAAGCCAGTGAGCCAGGGGGAAAAGGAATCTCTGTGTTGCGTAGAGCTCTTGGGCATCCCTTGTTGGGTGCATTTGTACTAATGCCTCATACTAAAGTCATGCCAAACACTACAATGTAAAAAACACACATTATATACGTATTCAGATGAGTCATCGAGTAAATAGATACAATTGAAGTATGAAAAGCATTCTTTTTTTTTCTCATGAATTGTAGCCCTCTCTAGAAATGTTAGTCGAGCTCCTTTGACTTCGAAGGATCACTGCGTTCACTTCTTCGAGTGAATTCAGTGTCTTCCCTTGGGTATCGGTTTTGGAGAGCTCCTGCAGATTCAGCAGGAGATGTATTTAAGTGTATAATTGCTGTACAGCAGGCCTTTAGATGGCACACGTTTCGCACAGACTCATTCAACTGGTTCAAGGGGGGAGGGCAGAATAAATTGGAAAGACAGTACTGTAAGATACGATTTGGCTTTGTTTCAACTGCGATATAGCAGGTGTCAGCACAGTTGCCCTGTACACCCATATAAGAGCATCATCTCTTTTAGGGCACACTGATGTTGAGGAGAATATACCTTTAAACATGGCGATGTTAAAAAAAGTGTGTGTGGCAAAATATAAAGCTATGTCAGTAACTATCAATGTGGACACAAATATGCACTGAAGTATAGTAGCACAGAAATATCTTCTCAGACCTCTTTTTTCCCCCCAATAACCTATTACAGGGCTTTGCAGCCAATAAGTGTGTATTACCTAAACCATTTTTTTAAAATATAAAAACAACATAGGGAGGTTGAAAAAGGATTCAAAAGGGAATGGTGGAGGATTCCTTGAAGGCTGTCTCTGCACTTTGCTCCTTCACTCTTTGTTAAACACCTCTAATCTTTTTTGTGTTTGGAATGTTTTTCATATGATTTTCTACTTCCTCACAAATTTAGAAAACGTTGTGCTCATTTCTACTACAGTCCCTTCATTGTGTTTTGTTATCTCAAGTGCTGTCACAACCATATGGGGGGAAAAAATACAATTATAAGTTAAGGCATGCTGTTGGAGCTTGCCTCCACTGGAGGGCAGTCTGTACTATAAAAATGGATTGTGTGGGTAAAACTGATTGAAGGTCAGTGTGCTTTTTTTTTCTTCCATGCAGGCTGTAGTTTTGATTTGAAATTTGTAACAAAAGTGGCATAGCTGGGACGCTCTTGTGCCATATAAGCTTGCCGAAGGGAGATATATTCAGAACTGTGTCTTTTGGAAAAATTTGTGATTGTGTGCATTGTTAGAATTTACAGAATCATTAAAGGAATTTTAGGCTGAGGACTTCGTAAACATTATCATATAGTTCAATGAGTTACATAAAGAATGGTGGTAAATGTGGGCATATGCAAAGACCTGCCCCCTCTCCTCCATCATTCCCAGCAGGCTTTGCGCAAGTCCCGGGGACATACAGTATGCCCTTCACAAGTATTCACAGGTTCAATCACCAATACAGTATAATGCATTAAACACATTTCATAATGAAACATTCATATGTTATCTACACTCTCATACATAATCCCCCTCTATCAGTGCAGAGGGATTTGTTTATATCACATAACATATTTTAGGTTCATAATTTTCTCTCTGTACTGTATGTTTATTTCCAAAAATAAATCATGACTGTGTGTTTAGACTGTCTTAACAGATTTCCGGTTGACAAAACACACATCTCCTGCAGGAAATTGAGTGACCACGGATGAGAGAAGGAAAGAGTCGAAATGTGGGATGGAAAGAGATCATATCTGGAGAGAAGGAAAGGGGAGAAGTGAAAGAAAATAAGAGCATGTTTATCATATTGTGGATGAGGGGATGACAGAGCTGTGGGAGAAGCCTTCAGAGGGAGGATTCATACTGCAGGAGTTCATAAAGAAGTGGACCGTCCCTGTACCTGATGCCCACCGCATTAGGGCTGACATACTGAAGCACATTTATGGTCCTGCGCAGGCGCCGATCCACAAAGTGCGCATCCCAGGCTGGGTAACGTTTTCTGGGCATGTCTATCTTGATGAGTGGACCCTCAGGTCGGATGGGCCTACCAGCTGCATCCACAGGCTCTGTGGACCTCACCTGGAAAACTGGAAGGCAGGTGTCTGTGGCTGTTTCGTCTGACTCCACATGTTCCCCTGCCAGACCCCGTGTTGGAGTGGCCTGGGAGCCACGGGGCCCTGGTGTGGGAGCCATCGGCTCAGCTTCAGGGGGTAACGGAAGGCCCCACAACAGCTCAGCACAGCAGGAGCTGGCCAGCACCCTCAGTCGGGGGCCCATGGGGTGTAGGACCCCGTAGTAGAGAACCATACAGGCCACACCTGAGGCAAAGCACAGGAAGACGCCGCAGAGGGCAAAAGAGGCATAGGCGTCAGTGGTGGCTGGGTCGCGATACGCATACCAAAGGGAGCTGAGGATGGCATTTTCTAACAGTACTACTGTGTAATAGGCCACCATTCTGTACCGTGTCCGGCCCTCTCGTACATTGAACCAACAGAAGACATAGACCACGGCCACCACCATGTTGAACAGTACCTCCTCCCACTTGGACATGCAGAAATCAGTGCCGCCATGGATGACCCAGAAAGCCATGGCACACCAATGGAGCACCACAAAAATGCCAAAGTAGATGTGGAAAACAGAGGCAAAGAGGGCAAAGGAGAGCACCCGTGAAGAGATGGTAAAAAGGCGCCAGAACAGATGCACCAGGGCACCTCTGTAACTCATGCTCTTCTTGTCGTCACGTGAATCACGCAGAAGCTTGTGGTAAGAGGCTAGCACCCATGCCAGGGACAGGAGGGAGGACACGGCAGAAAGACCTAGAGAAAATGAAAGGAGAGAGGAAACAAAAGCAGAGGAAAGCTAAGAATTAAAAAGATACTGACACCTACCGACAGATGGTTCTAAAAACATCCGAGAGAAGTTTCCAGTTTCATCTTTAAGCATGAATCATAACCTGAAGATTTATGGTTTTATCCTGGACTTGCTGCTGTTCCTAGCAAACAGTATGTTTTATTACATCCAAAGCAATCCATCACATTTTTTCAAAGGCATATTATTACCAGGATGATCCCACGTCATCCAGTCAACACAGTCTCCTTTAAGTGCACCAATTCAGTTTCCTTAAGACATATAATTGTACAGACAGCAGATATGTCGGAGCAGTAACCTGCTGCATGAAAAATGATAGAGTATTATCTGCAGAGCAGAAACATACTGTCTCTCTGCAAATGTATTGATGGCGTTTCTAAAGACACCCCAGCGGAGAAGGGTATCACTTGTTATGATTGAATTGCCTTCCTTGGGGAACTGTATTCCAAGAGAAAACTAGAATTGCAAAAGAGGTTTCAGTAACAAGAGTGGTGAGTGTTGGAAACCTGATACAAGTGGTGAAGACTGCTGGTAACACTAAATAAGCTGATATGTGAACTCCACAAAAAATGGACTGTCGCTTGGAGATTATGGAGGCATGTGACGACCTCGGTACGTGTTTGATGCATTACACACAAAAAAAGAAAATGTCTTGAACTGTCAGCAAAATATCAGAATCAAATGTTCCTCATGCACAGTCTTAGAGAAGCCCTTACACTGCAGCCACTCAGTCTTGTTGCTCTGGATCATGATGCAGAGCTGCAGCACCAGCTGAGGGGCGCTTTCTAAGAAAGTCTCCAGCAGCCGCAACATGTTGACATCGGCATACTCGTACATCATAGCCCAGTAAAAACGCCGCTGGTTCTCCTTCTGCCGGTGGCTTTGAATGCCGAGGTACATCGTGCGGATGTATCTGCAGAGAGAGAGAGAGAGAGAGAGAGAGAGGGGTGGAGGAGGTGAAGAATGAGACAGTTCCAGCGTTCAAGTCTTTTACGGTTTACACAATAATAAATACTTTACATTATTTATGCAAAACAGGCAAAAATGTAAGTATGAAATCACTTTTTTTGACAACACTAGAGGGCATTCTTAGCAGCACTAAAAAATGGAAACATATCTACATGCTTTACCAGCAATATATTGATGAGTTCTGTGCCTCAAGCTAACTTTTGCTAGTCTTTCTCAGAGCAGTGCGCTGTAGAGTTAAAACTGATAAAACAGAAAAAAAAGAAGGAAAATAACCATGGTAACCTATCCTAACAGTCTAAGAAATTCATTGCTTATTTTATTAGGCACAACTGTTAAATCTAATACACCACAATCCAATACAACATTAATACAACTTTATGAAGTTCCTTCAATTTCAGTTTTTGTAGATATGATAGTTTGTTTTTTTATTATTGGGGTCATATTGGGTTTATATTTATATTACACAGAGAATATGTTAATGGGGTGGACCCAATATCACAAACACATTTAAAGATAATGCAGGTAAGAACGGCTCGCTGTGATCTAATAATAAACAAAGTAACATGATCACTTTTTGAGAATTACAGCAAAAAATAGAATCACAGGTGCATCTAAATACATTTTTGGGTGACTATGCTGTATATCCAACTGTGTAATCACATAATCAGCTCTTAATGCGGAAAATTCGATTTTCAGATTGCTAACAGATTAAGTAGACTTTAATGGTTCAAATATTTAATGGATCTTGCAAAACCTTGTGAATTTTCAGTGATAAAATTGTGATAAAACAAATAATCAAACAAAAAGAATGATTTGTAGCATAGACGGAGCCCTGTCTAAAGCAGAAAAACACACCACTGGTATGATCGCATTGAAAAAGCACGATCATCTCTCTGGCCTTCGATGGTGCGGTGATCGAACTTGTTATGAAAGTAGGACACGGATAGTAAGCAAGGCAATAATAATAATAATTCTATGTCTGCACATGACTCATATTGTCAGCTGGTGCAGTGGCTACTTTCATGACTGAAGGGGTTTCATAATGGTGAAGTGACTCTGATGAAGCCGGAGAATTAGGTAATGCAGCTGAGATGTGGAAGGTAACTGAATCTCACTTCTGGTGCAATCATACCATGCCACGTTCAAATTATAATGAGATTTCAGAAAGTTATCCAAGTTCAGCCTTGTATGAGCTCACTGACATCCCTACTGTGGTCAGGAACGTCTCACAACACGCTTAAAAATCCTCTGTGGAAATATCAATCCACCCAACAGAACAAAAAAAATGTAAAACAACAAAATCAAAGCAGGGCTGTTTCTTCTTTCTAGAGAAAACTGTTATCATAAATGACTTTGACAGTTATAGTGGTTTATAGTTATCTTAACAGTCACTTCCTCTATTGCATATTGGGTGGTAGCTGCAGGGTCTATCTGCCTGAGCTGGCAGAGTGGCCAGATAAATCCAGCACTTGATGTGAAGGCAGTCAACCGAGGACAATAGTGTAGCAAGGACAGAAATAGACTAGACAGTAGCACTCCCCCAAACAAACAGAGAACCAAAGGATCTAAATGCAGCTCCTAAAAGTGAGACCCAAATTCACTGCAGCGTAACAAACACAACTAGAAAATGCTTATGAGTGGTTTTCAGCATAATTAGCTTTTGCATTTGGGTACTGGGTAAGAGATTACTGTTTAATTTGAAATGCGGCTGAGAACAGTGCACTGTAAAGAATGCATTTGTCAAATAGAGTCTGACTGATTTTGGTCACTGTTTTGAAGGAGATTCCTCCTTACCATAAAACTCCAATTAAGAGACAAGACTTTCAGTTAAATGTGAGAACACTTAATATACATATGGTACATAATTACTTGTGCTCAAGCTGTAATTGATGACCTCTATATATGCTTTGTTTCCCCGAAATGACAATATGATTATCCTCCAGCATAAGGATCTGTGTAGTGTAGCAAAATGAGGGTGTAGATACACAGCTTTATATCTCAGGATAGGAGTCTTTGGCCCATCAAATGTAGCAATGTAGCAATATTTTAACATTCCTTTAGTAAAACCTGACTTCTTAGTGAACGTCTTGACTCGCTCTTTCACTACATGACACAGTTTCCATTTTTTTTCAGGTCTTGCTGTTTTAACACAGCATAATCACTGTCTTACTGTAGGCCATCCCAAATTGTGCTGCAATTGTATGGCCAGTACTTTGTTATATTACCTTATTCCACTTTATAAATCTGACATATGTACATGACATTAGACAGCTGATAATGCTACACTATTTAATCTGCAAAGAGGAGATAAGGAGGAGTTCAGTATGCATATTATGCATATTAAAACCAGTGTATGAGAAATGTATGAGAAACATTAAAAATGTCTGCTTTTTCTGCTATTTTTGGTCTTTTAAAAATGAAAATATTAGGAATATTTAATCATATTTTGTAATTTATACCCCAATAAACAAAACTTTTAATGATATATTAATGATGCATTTTCACTTTGGCTAAAACATAACTGACAGCGCAGGACAAAAAATCTTAATCTGCAGACTTTAGACACTAGCTGTATAATGAGGTACATGTTCATGGTTCAACAGTAGGTTTCTATAGGTAGCTCATACTGTCATTAGCAGAATTGAAAATGTGGTTGACAAATAGAATAAAAATGGCATAAAACATACATAACCATGAAATACGCATACAGTATAAAGTTTTTGAACTTACTGTAATAGATCTGTTCTGTTCTTAAAGTTGTTATATAAAGCCCTTCCATGCAGTGGGATTGCATGGAGTAATGGAGTAAAGCAGAGCTAGATCTGGCTTGGCAAGGAAATTAGGAGCACAGGGATGAAGGTTTTTCTCAGGACAGTGGATAAGAGGAACAACAGAGGGGCAAAATGGGCAAGTTTTTTGGCATCAATAGCTCTGGGCTGCAAGAGGCACCATTATATTCAGAGGTAAAGGCTGGCATTCCGTGACATTTTCTGTGAGACTGGTAAATGTCAGATGGAACAAGTCAACCCCACTCCCTCACTAATGACATGCCACAGAGACCTACACATACACAGGCCCTTTGTCTCCATCCCCCAGTTTCCATTAGCCTGTGTTCCATAGATACGTCTCACTAGTTTGTAGTGCCACCATCAGAAACTGTAATCTTCATGGCCTTCATAGCTTGCGCACTTAAAAAAAATCTAGAAATGAGCAGCTGTGGTTAGCCACAGCAGTGTTTTAGCTAAATGCTACTGCCAGCATGCTAACATGAGTGAAATAATGCTAGCAGGCTGATGCTAAACAGGGTCACCATCACAATTTAGCATTGGCACTTTAATACTAGTGGCACTAGTCATTAATGTTGTGGTTTTCCTTTTTTCTGTGAGACATATTGTGGCACCACAGTGGTGCAGTGATTAACACTATCAGCAAGACTCCGCTGGAGCCTCCCTGTGTTGGGTTTACTTGTCTGCGTGGGTTCTCTCCAGGTGACCTGGCTTCCTCCTACAGTCCAAAGACATGCATATTATGTTAACTAGCGATTCTAAATGGACAATATGTTTGAGTGCTTGTCTGTCTCTCTGTTTTAGCCCTGCAATGGACTGCCAACCGTCCACTGTGTACCCCACATCTTGCACTGTGAGAGCTTGGGTAGGTTCCTGGCTAAAAATGGAGGTCAAAACTCCAGTCCCTGAGAAACAGCTTAATTACGCATGCTAGTTGAGCTTCAGTTTTTGAAAAATGACCAGAACTGAGAAAAATCTGGGTCAACAAAACAAAACATGTCAAAGAGAATATTTAATGAAAAGGTTAAAAAAAAAAAGTATGACACATTTTAATGCCCAAAGACAACAGTTGACAGGTGACAAAGTACAGGTAGAAATAATCACTTGGAGCAGACACTCACAGGGGTGAGAAAACAAAGAAAAAGGGGAAGCAAAAATGTTAAAAGAAAGTGATTATCTAACTAAACTAAGTGACAATAAAAATTAAAGATTGGACCTATAAAAAGCCACAGACAGGATGTGTAGGAAACAAAGAAATGGAAGAAAAACTACAATAATGGGACAGGAACTAAAAAGAAACTAAATGACAATATTTTAGCCCTTAATTTATTTTTAGACTGCTTCAGCACGTCTAAGGACACAAAACTAAACCACATCTGTCATTTACTCTCGTCTGCTGTTTTCGTTTCTCAGAATAAACTCATACTGCCTCGGATTCAGCAAAAAAACTTGTAGAGTTAAACACTTTGGGTTTCAGGGCTGTCAGAAAAATCCAAGCTCACTTCATCATGTATCCAACACACACACAAACACATAGCACGTTCCCTTCCTACAATCTCACACACATCCTGCGATTGTGATGCATACTGTTAACACTCCCACTGTGCCTTTTCAGATGTAGTAACACACAAACGTCTTCTGAGAAAAAAGCGTGCGCATACACACAAAGATGGATACATGATTGCGCACACACACTTGTCAGCACGGTAGGTAATAGGGGGGGGATTTCCTTTCTTTTTCCAGGCACATTTGTCAGACGGATCCATCTCTGCCCCTCTCTCCTCGTCCCCTTCCCTTCCTGACCCTCTCTCCACTTACGCTGGGGTACTCCTCGAGTCCCTGATGCGTTTTCCTCTCCCCTCCTTTCCCTTTTAGGTCCATAGCTCCTCTACAGGGCTCCTCATGAATTATTTGTGGTGAGATCATAGCGATCACTCATGGCTCGTTAGGCAGCGTACGCATGGCCTAACAGCTCAATGCGAAGCCGGGGTCATGTTCCAAGACCAGCTGTCTGCTATTGCTGTCAGAGTGCAGGCAGCCATTAAAAGCTCCCATCACCATGGCACGTTGCACCCATGTATACAATCACAACCACGAGGTCTTTCTACCTTTTAAATATACTAACCAAACCAAGACGGGAGCGCTAAAGGACAAATCCAGACACTGAACTGTATTATTTGTATGACATCTTGAGATCAGAGCATGAGCTGCTGTAAGAGATGGGTGGAATGACAAACCCACACCATGTGGAAGACTTGGCTGCGTTTTTCCTCCTTCTCCTCCAAAGTCATTGACCACTGAGTCATCCAACCACCCTTACACTAATCTCTCGAGAGTGCGGTTAAAAGGATCACACACAAACACACACGCACCTTGCCAAGTTTAACAGCATCTGTCTTCTCAGTCATGCTCGTGGGAAGGCTCAGCAGCTCAGGCTGTATTCATATCTTGTCATAGGCTGATTCATAAGACAATCACAAGCAGCATGAAGCAGAGCTCATGCATCAGCTGAAACAGGTGGGATTCTTGCAGAACACTAAGCACAGGGGACATGTAACATACGCAAAGTCTGTGGGTATATAAAAAAGTGTGTGTGTGTGTGTGTGTGTGTGTGTGTGTGTGTGTGTGTCTAAAGTGGAGGCAATGCCAGCTGCAATGAGTCACACCCTGAGTCACTCCATGGGGCCACACATCGACTCTCAATGAGGCTTAAACCTCCTTTATCAGAGAGTTTTACACCTCTATTCCTCTTGCTTAATATCTTTACTTTTTATGCCTTTCTCTTTTCAGAACACTTATACACTTTCTTCTGGGATGGGATTAAGTTTTCTTCTGTTCTAGGCAAAGTGGTTATAACACGTACTACTTCTTCCAGCACCAGCCTTCATGAATTTAACTGTAGAAAACGTCCCATTGCGAGTCCATACTTTCACAATATTACCACAACCTTGAAAATTCAGTGTATGTTGAGACCTGTTATAACAACCTCAGTAAAACTCTCAAATAGCACTTGCAACAATTATTTAATAATTAATGTATTAATTAGCCGACTGACAGAAAATGAACAAAGCCTAATCACTGTACTGACTAATTATTATTAGATAAAAATGGTCTTTAAAAAAACAACAACAACAAAAAGAAAAAAATGCCAGACATTGCAGTTTTTTGAAAGGAAGATTTACTGATTTTTTTTTTCTCTTTTTCCATTTCAGGCTTGCAGAAGGTGCTGGAGGTAATCCCAGGTGTTATAGGGTGAGAGGCACTGTACACCCTGGTACACCCAGGTCACCAGCCTGTCACACCACTACTACAGAGAGACAGACAGCCACTGTCACTCACATTCACACCTACAGCCAACTTAGAATCACCAATTAACCTGAAAGTACCTGCAGAGAACCCACACAGGCAGAGAGAGAGAACATGCAAAGAAAGAAAGGTCCACATACCGGTAGATTCAAAGCCCTTAAACAAACAAAGAAACAAAAAACAAGGGGGCTTTAGACTAAAACTTGGTTTTGGATGATGGTGATGTTGTTTACTGTTAGATAAAAAAGTACTATAACATCCATCCATCCATCCATCCATCCATCTTCTTCCGCTTTATCCGGGGCCGGGACACGGGGGCAGCAGCCTAAGCAGAGAAGCCCAGATCTGCCTCTCCCCAGCCACTTCCTCTAGCTTATCCGGGGGAACACCAAGGTGTTCCCAGGCCAGCCGGGAGATATAATCTCTCCAGCGTGTCCTGGGTCTGCCCCGGGGCCTTCTCCCATTGGGACATGCCCGGAACACCTCACCCAGGAGGCGCCCAGGAGGCATCCTTGTCAGATGCCCGAATCACCTCAGCTGGCTCCTTTCGATGTACTATAACATAACAATTTATTTTTTTGTTCAGTTTATCTCTTTCAGCTTGTACATCCTTCTGGCCTTTCTAACTTTACTGGACAACCTTTCCTATCATACAGAAAACTGAATATTGTAACTGAAGACTCAAAGTCACACTCAGACTTTCACAGAATTTTCTCGTGTGTGTGTTTGTATATGTATGTGTGTGCAAAAAAAATTGTGGGCCTCATTATGAACACATATACCAACACTAACTCCAGAAAAATAGTTTTGGGAATGCACAAAGTGATGTAACACACACACAATCTCTTCTTTACCACAGTCGCATACCATATGTGAGCACAGGGATGGATGCTTCTGTCTTGCACAACATCTCACGGAGATGTCAGCAGGGGCAACAAACAGATAGCTGTCTATGTATGATTGGCTACATAGCATTAGCATTACTTCTAGTCAAGCATCAGAAGTAATGCTTGACTTCTGAAGGAAAACATTATGCTTTCACTCTACCAGTTAGGTCAGTACGGGTCTGCTCGTTGCTCAAGGACATTTAAGGAGGCCGTCTTCTGAATCAGTCAGTTTTCTTTTTCTTTTTGCCCTTTCCAGTCAATGGAAGTGTCACAACTCTGGCAGGAGCTTAACAGTGATGTCAGTGTTGTGTTATTCATCAGTTGCCAATTTGTAGCATGCCAGTGAAAACTGTTACAGCAAACATCTCTTCCAGTCAACATTTTAGCTTCCAGTAGGGAAAAAAGAAAAGGGGTCAAAATGTTTTTGTTTTTTATATGTTAACATTTCCAGCACTTATAGGATTTTTGCACTTTCCAGAAACACTTTGTGGTTCAGTGCGGCTCAACTTTACAGCATACACTGATCCTATATCAGATATGTATTTATCCTCCTTAGGGTGAAGAATAGCCCTGGATGAAAAGCTGGTAGAGTTGAGTAGAGATGAGTCCCACAAGCGAGTCAGATACACTTACATACAAACACACACCGATGTGTGACCAGTGTCTTCGGGTGATTCTGACACTGAGAGGTGCTGGAATTTTGAATGGAGACCAGGTTGACATGATGCAAGCTGAAAGCGACGGGGAGCGGCAGGCTGAGATGCGAGACGCTTTGTCAACTCTGCTCCGGCTTGTCAGTTCTTAGAGTTTCTAATGGTTAACCAGCTCTGACGTTTCGACTAAATGTTATCGCTGTAATTGTAACACGTCTCACACACACACAATGTTTCATGTGGTCCGTTTGTGATTTACGAGGAATTTCTTTGATTTTTGAATTCATTTTGTTGGATCAAAACTGGCTTTAGTTGTCTGAGTTTAGTCATGAAACTGAAGACAAAAACAGCGGACGCTCACAACAAATCATTCTTACTGTTTTTTCAGTCCAGTGAGAGCAAATGTTCAGCATTCAGCAATTGGCCACCACCATCATATCTGTCATTCATTATTACAAGTATTGAAACCTGGCAATAAATTCTCAACAAACTTTACGTGACGGCTACATAAAGTCCAGTTCCAGCAGTAATATAATCAGTTTGAGCTCTTTGTCTTTGTATCTGGATTAATTAGCCAACAAAATATTTACCAATACAGTTACTTGTTGTAAATTACAGAAGGTTTGTGATTTACAATTATGGCATGTAGCCTCACGGTTAACTCTGGGTTTTCTATACTGCACAGGTAGCTCACTTTTTAAAGAGATGCATCGCCATGGTAACTAATGCTACAAACCTAGTTCCAGATTAGAGGTCAACACTAAATCACCACCTACTGACCAATCAGTGCTCCAGAAAATACCATTACCATTCATCCATGGATACCATACCATCCATACCTGGATCATCCCTTGGACCTCTGGGCGTGAAGTTTTTAAATAGCGACTTATGTCTTTGTCTTTCCCTGATAACCATCAGTAATAAATATATATACTTTTCCTATTAGCTCCAAACTATTTTACAACAATATTATTGTTCTATAAACATTAAACAGGACATGTACACTGTACTTGTTGAGCTTATATCATATTTGCACACAAACATATGATAACACAAACATAAATATTCACAAAAGTGTATATTTGAATACAGTTTTTATATTTAATCTTTACTTTTAGACTGTTAAACACTAATGAGTGTGCAGCTGAGAGAATAAAAAGTAAAATAAATTAAAATTATTTAATCATTATAATTTTTAAATATTTACTATATATTATAATTAATCAGATTCTCATTTGTGTTAATGACAGTCTTTTAAATGAGAAAGTCAGTATTTTTGCTTAGGTTTTAGTCCTAGATTCTAGGACTACATTAAAGACATAGGATGTAAGTTTCTAGTTTCTAGTTAGCTTGTTAGCATTCATGTAGCTAATGACTCCAGCTCATTAACCTGCCCTTGTTCTGTAATAAATTGGTATTGCTATAAAAACCCAAACTGAAACTTAGCATCCTCAAAACTATTAATGAAAATGTATTATATTGTGGTTCTTTACTTGTTTTCCAGTTATGAGTCCAAAATAAAAAAATCTGCATCTTCTGGTCCTCTTAGTAAGACGTAAGTTCTATTTTGTCATGATGCCATCTGACAACTGAGGAAGCCTAAGGTGATGTACCAGAGATATACATAAAATAAATAAATAAAAAATTGGCCAGATAAGAATCTTATCTACTGCAGCTCAAGTTTAGTCCGTTAACTTTATAATTTATATGTTTTAATCAACCTAACGAGCAAGCAATTCTGCACATCATAAACACTAATTGTTACGTTTAACCATCAGAGCTATGCTATTTTTTGGTGGTACCTTTGTGCCATTTTGCGTAGGTTTGGAGGGGGCATGCAGCTAATGCTAAGGTTGACGTGGATTTTACTATGCAGAGGTCAACCGAACATCACAAATGGGAGACGCATGGAAAAACATCGAAGATACAAACATATAGCCTAAAGGTACAGATGGTTGCTGCACTGAATGTTTTTATTTGTTTCTAACAATGGAAGATAAACCTACTCAGTCTCATTTCAGCTCTTTCCACGTTATAGACTATGTGCACGTTAGCATATGCTACTTCCGGTGCGGAAACTCATGTGGGGAGCTTTGTTTCCGGTGTCCTATTCGCGCCCTGTTTACGGTCCAAAACAAGTTAAGCAAATGAATGAATCAAGCGGCGATTTACATTTCTATAGATGTCTCGGGCATTTACCCAATATATCTGTAAATGATGTTCATCGACTTGTCGATATTTTCCCCCCGTGCCTCAGAGCAAAAGAGAAAAGGGATTCAAATGTTATATTTCTCAGTATCTGTAAACAGCGGTCCCTCGTTTATTGCGGGTGTTATGTTCTAAAAATAACCAGCGATAGGTGAAATCAAGTAGCCAATTTTATTTTTTGACGGTGCAAAACGTTTCGTGGACATCGTGGACATACAGCACTGCATTTCAGAGTCACACTGCTAGCGATCGATGCAGCGATTCTGTACTGTATAGTGTACAGGAGAGACGTCACGGAAGAGATCGTCTGCAGCAATCAGGACGCAGGACACAATGTGATGTAAAAAAAAAAATAAGCATGCAAACTTGCACTAAAAAATCCACGAAACAGCGAGGTGAAAGGTGAACCGCGTTATAGCGAGGGACCGCTGTAATTTTGAAGGTAAGTCACAACATACGCTTCATAAATACTAATGTATAGAAACCAGCAATCGTTCATTTTTTGTGTGGCTTTTTTTCACGGTTTGTTAACATGCTGTGTAGGTGTGTACTTGACTAGCTGATATCGACATAACGGGGAAACATCTGGTTTGACTATTCTTCACCTGTAGTTTGAATGCTGAACATTTGCTTGTTTAAATCATAATAACTGTCACTATACAGAGATGTGCTTCTGAATGTGGACGATGTGTCTTCTGCATGCAGTAATGCAGTTCTGCTTGTGTTGAGTGATGTAAACAACTGATCGATCTAAACTCTTTAAACGTCAAAACTGATCATTAGATTTTTTTATGACACAACAGTGGTGAGTGTTCCCACCTTCTCCTCTTTGTAACTTAACGCGATCTTTCCGTTTTCGAGTTTTGGACATGATTTTGGAGTATATCTTCGCAGTAGTGATTGACCGCAAAGTAAAGCTACCGGAAATGTACAACCCCACATCCGGTCTCAAACCAGGAAGTTAGCATTTTCTCGTGCACAGGGTCCATAAGTTCGCCATTCTCCCTGGCTTTGCCGATGGATCAACAACACCACAAGAATGTCCCACAAACCACCTGTTTGTGACACTGCCCCCTGGTGACAGTAAAAAGCAAAAACATGTAAATGTTCAACCAATTAAGAACTTCTTGGCTTAATATAATAGCTCCCCCTTCTGATAGTGCAACGTCTGCATGAATGTCCATTTCATGCTTTGGAGAGGCAAAGCATGAAACAGACAAGGTGGACTGGCATGTCTATTACACATTTTGACGTGACACTGGATTGAAATGTTGGTCCGTACAGCTGTTTGTAGGTGACCACTATAAAACCACATTGGATCCTTTAGTAGTAGAGTGATTTACCAGATATAGTTTACAAGGTGAAAAATCTTCTTTCTGTTGTCTCTTAGGCATCCTCCACAACAGAAATAGAGGTAGTTAGCATTGCTCAGATGTAACCCAGCACAGACTTCTATTAGAAACACAGAAGTACAGTTGTTACATGGTGACAGTATCGGGGGTGTACGAATAAATTCATCATATGCCACATGATAAGATATGAATGTTTCACCAGCCCTCCCCCTTCTATCTTTCCCATACTGTCTTAGATGTCTACATTACTTTCTGTGCTAAAAGTTAGACACCATCTGAAATATGAAACCAGGGGATGCTTGGTTTATTCTAGCTTTAAGAACTGGCTGCAAATCTTCTAAACAAACACTAAAATGTGAAGAAAAATCTTTCTTACAACGTTAAACCCTTGGAACAAAACCAACTTTGCGCTGACTTTAATCATGTATATTAGCGTTCCCCTCTGCTATACACATTCTCTTTTCCTTTCTGTGCAGCCAGTCATTTGTCACCATTAGGAACAGTCCTCAGGTACCCCAACCCAATAAGCTGTGATCATGTGACATGATGCAGCCACTTAGATTAAAGGAAAGCAGAGAGAAGGGGGTAAAATAAGAAACAAGACAAAGGGTTATAAGGTGACCATGTTTGGCAGACGAGGAGGCAAAAAAGGAGCAATAGGAGAGATAAGAGGAGGAAAGGTAAGAGGAGAGAAAGAGATTTGGTCACCTTGCCTTCAGGATGGATGCCAGCCAGAGATTCAGAGTGATAATTTGAGGTCAGTAATGGACGAAAGCATGACAAGGATAAGGATGTGCAGATTGAGCTACTGATTGCTTCAGCATCCATCAACAGCACCGGGGCTCTCCAGCATTCAGATGGTTGATCAAATGAAAGGAAGGCTTAATTAAATCAATTAGTTAATTCAATCAAAACTACATATTTCAGCTTTAAAAATGATCCAATGCAGATTAGAAAAAGACTAAAAGCGTACAACAAATGTGCATCCTTGAAGCAGCGTGAAGTGCCAAATCTAGAAGTTCTATAATTTATCCATAATTCCTCAGAAACATGGTGATAATCGGTCCAAAAGCTGCCACACAAGCTGTTAAAAGATAAATAAAGAAATAGACATGAATGCTCACTATTAATTAGTGAATCATTGGGATTTTTTTTTCAGTACTGCCTTAAAATAGCAACAAATACAAAATTTTGCATTTTTACCCCTAGCAAAACCATTTAGCTCATCCATAGTTGCTTTTTCATTTGTTTTTGACCTCTTAAAGATGAAAGCGTGAGCTGCAGGGATATTTCAGAAAGACCTCAAACTCATTACAAATTGCAGCTGATATCACAGCTCTTCATGTCAAAGGTCCTGTTGAATTTTAAAATAAGGCGCACACACACTCACACGTGTTGCTATATGAGATCCACATCAACTGATGACAATTTTGATGTTAGGAGCTTAAATAGTAGGACAGGGAGTTCTTTGAGTACAGTAGTTTGTTACTCTGTATCATTTTCCTACCTCAAACTGCCTTTTTAGTGGGAAGCACCCTGACAGCTTAAAGCGAAATCCCGCTTTACTCTCCCTTTCCCGCGGTCTGTTTTTCAGTCTCCTCGCCCCTCCTGCACTGTTCTTGTGGCTGATCTACAACTAGAGAACAAGCGAGATTATGTACGGATTAAGAAGAAAGGCCTGTCCCACTTGCTTTTCAGGGACCCAAAAAAGGCCCATGTGGAGGCTGGCTTTCATTCAGCATCTGTGCCTCTGACACTTGAAGTTCACGTGTATTGCTCTTAAGACTATAATTAGCAGGGCTGGCTTATGGTGTTTAAATGCTTCCTTGACTTACTGACTGATTGAGAGTTCCCCGTGTAAATCTACCAGTACTATCCCATACTCGAGAAATAGACTTCACAGCAGTTTTTAAAAAAAAAATTATTTAATTATTTATTTATTTTTTATTATTCTGGGCTTGCTTGCAGTTTAGGTGGCATTTTGCATTTTTCGAGCCCCAAAGATAATGCAAGAATGAAGGCGAGAGTCAAGTCAGCATGCAAAGAGGAAAAGAGGGGTGGACACGGGGGCTGAGGCCGTGGAGATAACACCGAGCGAGTGGAAAGAGAGCGGCCAAGAGGAAGGGAGAGGATAGAGAGAAGTGACAGTGTGATGTAGTGACAGAGGAAGTGCAAGAAGGCGAGCAGCAGCCAAAGTGGCAAGACAAAGACACAAGGAAGAGCTACATGAGGTAGAAAAGAACCTGGGGAGTGAGAGGACAGTGAGAGGAGAGGAGTGAGAGAGAATGAGACCCAGGAGGTAAACTAATCACTGAGCACGCAATGCAATTTTCTGGCTCTGTGCCTCCACCCCGTCATACTCCTCCCTCCTTTGCACTCCCTCCCACCATGCACCCCCCCCCCCCCTTCATCTCGGGGGCTCTTTTTACTATTCCGCTCACACACGCTGTCTCTCGCTCCTCTATCTATCAGGCTGTACCATTTCACTGTCCCCCCTCCCCTCTCTCTTCTGTAGTACCGCTCTGTAATTCCCTTTGGCTCCCAAAAATGGATTGATCCACTCTGGCCATCAGCATTTCAAAAAATATGCTGTGGATGAAGGAAGAGGGGCTTCTAATGGAGCGACTTGGGTGATTCTGTATCATGTTTAAATGGCAAAATGTATTATTTAGTGCTAAATAAGGTTTGGGGGGTTTTTAGGTGAGGGCTGTTTTCTTCTTTCTGTGATATGGCTTGTTTGTGATAAATCGAGTGATTGTGGAAAATACAACAACAGGAGAAGGGAAAAAAATGATGTAAAACAGCATCTGTGCATGTGTGTGCGTAGAGTGTGTTTTCCCCCAGGCGAAGGAATTTAGGAAACGTTTGATATCGCAGCAGTAAAGGTTTAAAGTGTCTCGAGTCTCTCTCCCGAGAGCGGCGGCGGGCGGCTGCCTGCCTCACTGTTTTGCAGCGCCTTGATGATGATGATAGATGTTCACTCCAGACATGCAAATACAGCAGGCAGCTCCATAGAACCGCGCACATGCTCCCACTCACAAACACACGCACACAGGCACACATACCAGCTCATGTGAATGCTTAACTATAATCAAGTCATCCATTCATATATTAATCTTCCATTTATGGGGAAATAACCCTGAGAAAATGCAGAAAGCTCCCGCTCACAGCAGTCTCAAACCTGCCTTTTTTTCACAGTCGCGCGGGATGAAAAGCAATATTAGTCATATAACGTGTTAATTTGAGAGATAGGAATGCTTTCTCAAGGAGAAAGGTGTAAATGTGTGAGGAAAGTGAGCAACTCATTATTGACATGCACTATGTCACCTCATTCATCACAAATGAAACTGCTCTCACACTGCTGAGGCACACAGGGACACACAGCCATACAGGTATAATGTTTATCATAACGCAACAAAATGTAGACATTGTCTGTTTCGCAGACAAACACACAAAAAAACCGCGTTCATATTCAGACAAATTCAACTTCAACTTTGGCACAGATCCACATATCCTTCCCTGAAACATGTAATTAAACCCTTAAAAAGCCACCTAAATACTTGCACAGCTACCATCCTTACTTTCAAGCAATAAAAAGCCCAAACGTACACACACAGACACAGTAACACATACACACACGCGTTCACACACGATCAGATTTTTACACCAGGCTTCACACCATCACACAGCGCCACTATGGGAAAGCCCTGAGCCCCATTGCTAACCTGAGGGGATCTGGTGACACAAAGCATATGTGTTAGCCTCAACTGCTACTCTGTGACAGGCCCATTGAGTATAACTTGTTGTGACAGATCAAAATATCTGCCTTGCAGGTGCAGGGAAAAAGACAGACAGACAGAGAGTGAGAAAGTGAAAGAGAAAGCATATTACATTGTCATCAAAACAAAAAAGGTGTTTTAGTCATACTGGAGCGCTTTCAGGTTACCAGTAGGTACTATTGCAGTTGGGCACAGCAGACTGCGATGCAAATAGCTACTGACAATGAGGAAAAAATTAAAAGTCATCACAGTTCCCACAGAGCTGCAGTGGGGGAAAAAAATCTCTCCTGCCTTTTGCAGCATTTTCTCCCCTCATAAACAGCTTCCTCCCATCACCCAAAATTTTTCTAACACAATATGATATAAATCCTCTGAGACAGTGGACTAGATTCATGGTGTCAGCTTTTCCAGCTCTTAAAAACGCTTGCACACAAACACACACAGGGAGGCAGTCATAACACGCATGTACAGCTGAGATTGGGAACTCCTGGGTGCCTTTGCATTTCTGGGCTATTGGGGGATGTAGATGGATGATAGGAGGAAAAAGATGTGTGTGTGTGTGTGGTGGGGGGGATGGGCCAAAATCGATAGTGGTATCCTGAGAACCCATCCTTTCCTCAATGAATCTATGCAGGGGAGAGTGGATGCTGACAGGACAAAGCCACCTCCAGACGCTAGAGCGAGGCCTCATCCCCATCTAAGGTTCTTTTCATCAGTGCACTGGAGTTACTGATTGGCCGTTTGAGGAGACGCAAACATCCCTTGCAGTCAATAAAAGCAGTGTCTGTGATTGCAGCTGTATCTGCTTGTCTCTGCCTCAGAGCTAAAAAGGGCTGAGATGTGCGATAAGACACACACACTGTGATGAAAATCGTGCACAAATAGTGAAGCTTCGCCGATGCGTTGATGATATGACAAGAATGATCTGTGTGTGTTTTTTTTAATTGGGTACAGTAGCTTGATAACAGTGGTTTAACCTCACCGGGATATAAAAAACAAATTCTGACAAGTGAGCTGGTTGACTATCAAGGTGTGTTTGAGTTGGAGCCGAGTATTCTGTACACTGCTCGACCTTTTATTCGAGGTTACATTTTACCAGGGATGTTTAACACCACCTTGAAAAAGATCATTATTCAAATTACACCAGTAACATGCCATCTGTGTAAGTGAAGGTCAATGAGTTTTTGCAGATTTTTTGGTCGCAACCTTGAAAGATTGTTGAAGTATTTACAGTTGGATCCATAATTATTTGGACAGAGAAGACCTTTTTCTAATGTTGGTTCTGCACATTACCACAAGGAATTTTAAATGAACAATTCAGACGCAGTTGACGTGCAGACTTTCAGTTTTAATTCAGTGGGTTGAACAAAAACATTGTGTAAAAACGTGAGGAACTGAGCACTTTTAACACAATCCCTTCATTTCAGGGGCCCAAACGTAATTGGACAAACTTAATAACTGAAAAAAATAAAACATTCATTTCTAATACTTGATTGAAAAACCTTTGCAGGCAATGACAGCCTGAAGTCTTAGACTCATGGACATCACCAGATGCTGGGTTTCCTCCTTTTTAATGCTCTTCCAGGTCTTTAGTGCAGCAGCTTTCAGTTGCTGTTTGATTGGGGCCTTTCTGTCCAAAGCTGAGTGCACCAGAGCTTTCTTTGTTTCTGAGGATTTAGATTTTGCCACTCCTAATAATGTAGCAATTTCTTAGATGGGTTTTTAACAGATTAAGGATGGCTTGTTTCACCTGCAGAAGTCAATTGTCCAATTAATTTTGGTCCCTTTAAGAAGAGGGTGGCACAGGTTAAGGAGCTGAAACTCCTAAATCTTTCATCCAATTTGAATGTGAATACCCTTAAATGAAAGCTGAGAGTCTACACATTATGTCAGTTATTTCCAGTAATTGCAATATGTTTCAGTAAACAGGTGAAACAAACCCAAAACTTGTGTCAGTGTCCAAATATATAAACATAACTGTAAGCTCTGCTATTTGTCAATACTTCGCTTAATACTTCGTGATCCATGCTTTCATTACTGTAATTCTTTGTATGCCAGATTGGGAAAGACACTGTTATCGTGATAGCAGTTAGTAAAATCTGCTGCTGTTAGACTCCTGACTGGTAAATGACAACATGAACACTGGCCACCTGCGCGGTTTAGAATTCATTATAAAAATCATTTTGTTCACCTATAAATACTATAATAAAGTATTTCTCAGAGATCCTACAGTTTTATATTCCTTGTTGAATGCTTAGGTCAGCTGAGCAGGAGCAGTTTGTCATTCCTAACACCAGCTGCTGGTTTGTACAGCAGTTCAAAAACTCTGGAACACCCTCCCTCTGCAGATCAGACAGTCTGTTTCACTAACAGTTTTCAAATCATAACTCTTCTCTGTAGCCTCTTCATTTTCATTAAAATTTTCAACTGTGTCACCCTTTGAGCAGTGCAGGCTGCTGTTTTTGATTATTTATAATCATGCTTTTAATTATGTTCTCTTATTGTTTTGTAATTTCATCTTTACAATTGTTTTATTGATTGTTGTGCAGCCCTATGGTTAATGTTTGCTGTGCTTAAATGTGCTACTATATATAAATGAACATAACCTGTGTACATACATATATATATGTGTGTGTGTGTGTGTGTGTGTGTGTGTGTGTGTGTGTGTGTGTAGTATATATAGTGCGTGTAAAAATCTACGTTTGCTTGGTTTTGTCAACACCACCCACACATATACTCTCTCTAACATCACAAATGACACTGACTAGATATGAAATCTATTTCCAATACACATGTATGATTAATACATCCGGTGTAATTAGTAGCTCTAATCATGTCATGTTTGCTGCCCACAGCTGGCTGTGCATCGGATTATTTCCTTTTCCTCTATCAAATAGCTGACCTTGGTTACAGGACCAGTGGTCTGGATCTAAGGGTAAATAGTGTTTGGTTGTTTACATGTCTCACAGGTCAGCTGCTAAAAACTGAATCTGGGCTTATATTGCACATGTATCCTGCTCCCCCACATCTCTCTTGAGAAGCTCAAAAGGAAGCGGGACATATTGTTCAGCTATTATGTTACATCACAGTGTGTGCCACAACACTTATCAGGGAAGTTTTTATGTCAACACTCCAATCATACAGATTGCTTCTCTTACCTGAAAAAAACTGATAAACCTCAATGGAACCATGTTTCCCTCCATTAAAGCTTGTTCCATGTCATGTGAAACACAGGTTGGCCATTACCGCTGCAGAGCACTTTAAGTTCAGTGAGTGGACAGATAGAGCTTGGATGAAAGAGGAGAGGGTCTGCGGTTGTTTGGATGAGGTTGTGTGTGTGTGTGTGTGTGTGTGTGTGTGTGTGTGTGTGTGTGTATGTCCAAGAAAACGAATAACAAGAAGAAGCAGTAATTAATTGCCAGAATGTGATTGGTACATCTAAGATAGAGCTACTTTTTAGCTTAAAAAAATTACATTATTGTCAGTTTTTTCTGATTCATTAAAATTGGACATATGGTTTAAGTAAAAGACTATCTATCAGATTTATTCTTGCATAAAACACTTCACAGTATAAAACAACTAATGCACAGCTGTAAAAAAGGATTTGCTCCTTTCCTGATTTCTTATCTTTTTTGCATATTTGTCACATTTACATGTTTCAGATCATCAAACAAAATTTAATATTTAACAAATACAACCTGAGTAAATAAAAAATGGCATTTAAAAACAATGATGTCATTTCTTAAGGAAACAACAGCTATCCAAACCTACATGGCCCTGTGGGAAAAAGTGATTGCCCCCTAAACCTAATAACTGGTTGTGCCACCCTTGGCAACAAGAACTGCAATCAAGCGTTTGCGATAACTGGCAATGAGTCTGTGGAGGATTTTTGGCCCACTCTCCTATGCAGAATTGTTTTAATTCGGCCTCACTGGAGGGATTTTGAGTATGAACGGCCTGTTTAAGTATCTCAATCAGATTTAAGTCCAGACTTTGACTAGGCCACTCAAACCTTCATTTTGTTCCCTTTGAGCCACACACAGGTGGACTTGAAGACTTGAAAGTGTTGTTTTGGATCATTGTCTTGCTACATAACTGAAGTGCACTTGAGTTTCGGGGCACAAATTGATGGCTGGACTTTCTCCTTCAGGATTTTCTGTTAAAGAGCAGAGTTCATGGTTCCATCACTTACTATGGTCATCCAGGTCCTGAAGCAGCAAAGCAGCAGCCATAGACCACTTTGCTACCACCACCATGTTTCAGTGTTGCTGTAACAGGACAGTTTTTATCTTGCCAGTGGACAGAATGTTTTGGGAATCATCAAGATGCTTTGTGGCTCTTACTAGATGAGTCTTTGATGCACTCTTGGAGTAATTTGGTAGGTCCTGCTACTAGTTCTCCACTGTTTTAAGTTTTCTCCATTTATGCTTTGTTGAAGTCCCAAAGCCTTTCCACAATGATAGATGTCAATTCATTTGTTTCTCAGTTGTTTCTTTCAATCGTGACATGATGTGTTGCTTTTTGAGCTCTTTCAGCCTACTTCACTTTGTCATACAGGTTCTAGTGATTCAACACTAGACACTTGACTCAACATGTCTGACAGTAATCAGGCCTGGGTGTAGCTAGTGAAATTAAAATTTGGTTAATCACAGGTAATTCATGATTTAAAAAGGGTGAGGGGGAAGAAATTATTTTTTTCATGTTACCTTAGTTTATTATTAAAATTTGCTTGCTCATCTGAAACAAGTCAGCAAACCCTCATGTGGCAAATATGCAAAAAACAAAGGAATCAGGAAGAGGGCAATTGCTTTTCCATAACCCGCCATGTACCATAACAATGCGGAAGGTCACCTTTCGCCTTCCTCAGGAACGCTGCAGGACGTGACAAAACGTCAGGATGATGATTTCTTAGATGATACATAAAAGCTCAATATTTATTGAATTTTATGCCATTTTATAGGCTCCTTATAATATTACAGCCGTAGTTGCTTTTGTTTTCCTTTTATAACTGCACAATAAACATTTAATTCCAGGGTGTTTTCACTCACTGTACACATAAGCGGTATAGATATTGAAACAGTATATATTTTAACAATATTTTAAACTTAGTTATGAACAGAAATATGATGAAGAACCGAGAGAGAGCGTGGGGGAACATTGGGTAGAGCTGATGACTCTTGGGAGTTGCTAAGTGGTGGTAACTGGATTCCAACATGTTGCAGTCTGGGAAATCTGCTGATGAATAGGAGGAAGAGAAGACTGTGGAAGAGGGATGACAAGAAGGCAGGCAGGATGAAAACCTGCCTGTGTAATGTACAGGCATCATGCCAAGGCGTCCATTTCATTCACAAAACCCCTGAGCATGTGCAGCCTTAGGCTGAACAATCTGTTCTTACTTAGCCCAGGGGAAAAAGGGAAGAAAGCTCTCACTCCACCTACCTATTATTTGCTTTCTTTCCACCTTTGTTTTTTTCACCCTACTTTTCAAAAGCTGAACTATAGGTAAGCGATTAGTGCTGTTAGGACTGACACTTCATGGAAAGAGTTGTGTTGTTTTGTTGTGTTTTGGTTTTTTATAGCATAATATGGTTTTGGTCTTGCTGGAAGATGCACTTTCCAAATGCCCCACTAGTTGTTTCCTAAAATGTCTTACAGGACATACTAAAATGTTACCTCATTAATCAATATTTCTTTGGATCTGTCCACATGGCCAACAAGGATGCTGCTTTGAGAATCCCTGGCTGGTTTTACTAACTTGTTTTTCAAGTCTAAAATGACTCATTTGGCATGGGACCAACTACATCTTCATGCATCTGCATCTGAACACAGTATATCACCTACACGCTTGTACTATCAGGGTAATGTAGCTGCTGTAATTAACCGAACCAAATTACTGGGGCTTGTGTGCCAACATTGTGTCCTTCTAAAATTACAGTAGACTCTTCAAAATGGAAAAATGTGGTTTTACTTTTTCATAAAAAGCCTCCATCTGACATGAGGCTGCTCAACTGACCCTGACCCTCGGGTAATTTGAGTCAGAGGAGCCGCTCCAGTTAGTCTGGTCATCATTTTAAAAGAAAACCCCCCAGCTTACACAAAAATGATATGCCGAATGATCAGCAATTTAACTTAAGCAGTTTAGTTTTTTACCCATACTCTGTATCATAAAAGAGGCTGGAGCTACAAATTTAACACACTTTAGTGCATGTTTGTTATTTATTGATAGCCACCCAGGGTTGATGCATTTGCTTTGACTCACCAACTCAGTGACTGTTGTGTTCACGTATGAACCTGTAGGTGTCTATGTGTAGGAGTATAGTTTAAGAAAACACATTTTTTAGATCATGCATTTGGGCCTTTGTGTCTACACACATACAGAATCCAGAATCTGTGCTGCGACATATTAAATTTGAAATTGTACAACCCGCAGCTTTAGATCAATATTGAAAGACTGTGAGACGTAGTTATTGTAAGACGTCAAATTTAAAATGATGATTCAAGTGGAGAAGAAGATAATAACAAGGAAAAATCTGCCAGACAGTCCAGACAGTGTCAGTGTCTCTTCCTTCATACAGCACACAACAAGAGATGGTCTGCTCCAGAGTACACCACGTCATAGCTAACATTTTCTTCTGATGAAAAGAAGATGATAACTAAATAAAAACGAATGCATGAGGAAATGTATTGACACTTTTGTCAGTGAATAAAAGAGATGCAAGTATGGTAAGAAGGGAGCCAATGATAACTAATGATAACAAATGATTCAATCAGAAGTAATCTCACTTTAAAGTGAGGTTGGATTTGATTTGCCTCTTTTTGGGGGGTTACAACTAGCTCCCATGCACCCTTTTTCGCATTAAAACGCAAGAAAATGTCATTGCTTTGGTTGGAGGAAAAGAAGAGCAGACATAGAGACACATTTTGCATTCGATGTCAAGGAAAACAGGACGCTTTGTAAACCATGTGGAGCAACTCTCCAGTAAAAGCACAACAAACTCTTACGCTTTATATTTTAGTGAACACAATCAAGTTCACATTTTGTCTATTACACTTTTATGATATTTAGTTTACTAAAACTAGACAAATTTTTAACCAAGGCTACGGCTTAAACTAAGTCAAAATTTGCTGTCCAATGTTTTGTAGTTCACATGATGTATTTAAATATATAACCTTAGATCTAAAAGAGGGTGTACTCTTTTTTTTTCTTTTTTTTTTTTACCATGACTGTATACCAACTAGCTGTGTCTTAGAGACAAAGTTCTGTGAACTAATGAAAAAGGAGGAAAAAAGAAACAGTCCAAGGGGAAAATGATGGTGATTTGGCTATATATGGCTGCGAATGGAAGTGACACACTCTAATGTTGCTCTTTATTGATGATTTCACTGCTGATAAGAGCACATGGATGGGTGCAAAGGTATACTGAAGCATTCTGTGCTTGGATTACACCAAATGCATCAAAACTCACTGGACGTTTCATCATTCATCAGGGCAACCAATGGGCCTTTCAGGGTAAAGTTTTGGAATAACCCGAGCCAGCAGATCTCAATCTTGTAGCAGAATACCTGATTAAAGAGCTAAAAGTGTTTGCAGTGAAAGCCTGAGAGAGCATCACCAGGGAAAATAAACCTCTAGTTATCTATATGGGTCGGAGACTTCAAAGTTTGGACGCAGTGTGCTTTAAAAAAAAAAGGGCATGTCTCCCACAGAGTTCATGGCATCATAATGCAAATCTCCTCAAATTACAGAGGACTCTTGGTACGTTTATTTAATATGTTTTATGTTACTTTAAATCAAAGGGAATCATGGAGCTGTCTAAATACTTAAAATCTGGATATATGTGTAGATTTTCCATTTACACACTTCACAGCATAAGAAGTAATGGTTGGGTGGTCAACCAGCAGGAGTAGAAAAACACAAACAAAAGCTAAAAGCATAGGGATATTAATAAGGAAAAAGTTCCTGTTAAATGTGATTCCGAGTCTTGTAGTTGGAGCATGACTTTTGGAGCTGGTGGTGTGCTGGGGGGAAAGAGGAAGATCAGGAGGAAAAAGACAGGCAGAGAAAGTAGGACAAAGATGGGTGGGCTCGGCTGTGGAACGATGGTGTCTCTAATCTGGACTGAGCAGCTGCTATTAGTCCAGCACTCTCACATGAAGTGAAAGCAAAAAATCCTACTTGTGCTTTAACATCGAAGAGGGAAATCAAAAACACACAGGCTGCTGTTAGAAACAGCACAAAACCTTTGAAAAACATCAGACGTTGAAACAGGATTCTCTTCAGCTTAGTTGTGTCAATATTGCGATACCTTTAAATAATTTAGTACAACTTATCGGCAGATGAAAAGTGGTCAAGGCAAAGCCTACTATGAAGTTCACTCCTTTGGACTGTATTTTTAGCCATAAGCCTTAACTGTCTGTTGGCTAAATCCCTCACAGTAAGCCTGTTAAGTTTTACAGTTTTCCTAGCTTGCCAGAGCAGTGTGCATGGGGCTGTCCGCTTGTTAAGGGGTGACGTATCGACCTTCCAAAAATACAGTTTCTGGATCCGAGCCTGTACAGCATTAGCTGAGGCTATCATCTTTAAAATGCTGCAGTGCAGTATATCGTGTTGTTTTTATAAATCTGAGCCCAAAGAACTACATCTGTGGTCAGATGTTTACACACACTCATCACGGGCAGCACGAGCAGTTCAACAAAATCATTAAAAGCCCATGACATTCACGCCCACGATGAATGTTAGCTAGATAACCACTAACTCCTACAGTAAGTGCCCTTGATCATAACACCAGTACACTCAACATTTCGACAGTCATAGTAGGTTTAATACCATGGATCAATGCTGCACATTCAGTGTGCTAACAGATAATGTTGCTAAACAACGGTATCACTAGCCAGCAGACCACTACATTAGCCTAGCAGGTTAATGTTAGCCATTGTTAACATTCTCTGTGGACCACATGCAGCATAGTCACAGACAACTGGTAACAACTACTACAATTGAAATTTGCTCTTTAGGTACCAATATATATTGTTCTAGTAACAAGCATAACAACCAACACATACCTTCACTGGTTATGGGTAAGGTTCCACTTTAGCCCCATTAGCTAGATTGTTCAGGCTTGTATTGTCAAGGATACCTTGTGGGCCCAAACTTAAGCATCCCTGTCTTGCCACATCAGAAGGTAAATGTGGCATCAACTAATTTCATCAATTTCATTTCAAATTTTTGTTTTGAAATGACATAGGAAATGCTATAAAGGTTGTACTTTAGACTTTTTTGGTAACAAGGCATTGCATTCAAACTATCATAAAAAAAACTTTTTCATTCAAAGTTTTGCACATTAGCCTCTGAAATGCACATTGTTTTTCAAGCAAGTCACCAAAGCCCATTTCCTGTAGCAAACCCTGCAGCAACAACACACAGAAGCACCTCACACTGAAATATTAAATAGCAAATAAGAAGCGACAGTCTCTCAAAATCTCAGTACTTTGTAGAAAAAAAAAGCTGTCAATATCCCTGGAAGCACACAGAACCTAAAAGAGACAAAGTGACAGACAGTGACACGCGGAGAAACAGAAAGACAAGACGATATAGAAAGGACACACTGACATCTTTTTCTCTCTCACTATGGACTAAGGTGCTTGTCTGTGACAAGCGAATGCCGATCTATATCTAAGGAGGAGAGCTAAGCCATGTTGTGTTGGTAGCTGTATTCACCCAAGAGGCACGGTGAATATGCTATAAAACTTTAAGCCTAGCTTATAGAGTGAAAAGGATCTTGAAGGTGAAATTGGTTAAGCACAAAGTTTGAAGCCAGTGCATTTTTAATATGACTATTTTTTCAAACAAAATGAAAAATACATCCAAACTATACAGTCATGCCCAGGTGCTGGTCATTTACCAACTCAGTACTGGTTATCCCAGCATTTGTAAAGAGAATGAAAGTAAAAGTAAGATGGTGTGCAGTGCAGTCCAATGCATTCAGAAAAAACAAATCAATTAAATAATTAAATAAAAATGCGTGTTTTTTAATTTTAGATCAGTGCTACTGTTTTGTTAATCTCCTCTGCTCTCTATTTCAATATGATCTTTCTCTACAATAGTGACAGAGAGCAGAGGAGAGAAGAAAAACAGCAGTAGTGCCTCTCAACATACCATAACTGATGGCTTTTAAACTGTGCTATAAGAAAATGCCAGATGGTCCCTTTCTTCTTTAGTCTGAAAGGACATAGCATCCATGATTTAAGGGGGCCACGATGTAGGAAGTTAATCTGGCCTGAGAGCCAGCTTGTATGCCAGCTCTTTTCTCTCTGTCAGCATCTATCTTATTTGCTTATTTTTTAAAAAAAATTCAGTTTATAAATAAGCTGATTGTGCAGACCTTTGTCGCTTGTGTTCCTTCATATGGATTCCCTCTGTGTCACGGTCACAGTGTATCCCAAAACTAAACATCTGGGAGAGGATAATTAGCTGGTGTGTATGTGCATGGTTGTTTCTGTTTGCAACCAGGTCACCTCTCCAATTCACATCAGACCAGATCAAACGGCTGCATCTCAACTCTGTGACACACTTTCATCAAAAGCAGCACACAAGAGAGAGAAATCTTTTTAGAAAGGCTCAATATGTTACGGTCGGGTTGCCTTCCTAAAGCAGCCCTGAGTATATACAGCACTAGAAGCACACACGCATGCACATACACACACACACACACACACACACACACACACACACACACACACACACACACACACACACACACACACATGCACACACACATAAATACTACTGTGAATGGAACCAATTTTTTTTTTAAAGAAGCACACATTGCTGTATTCAGCATATATACATATATATATATATATATATATATATATATATATATATATGTATATATATATATATATATATATATATATATATATATATATATATATATATACATATTCTGGTCTGCACATTTAAATAGGCAACACAAGGACCCAAAATTATAGGGCTTTTTTCAAAGCTTTATAACAGGACTGACCTTCACTTTCTTAGATTTCGCTTTTTTTCACTTTATTCTAAACAGTTTGTGTCTGTGCCAGAGTGAAAAACAAGGCAGAGTTGACTTCAAACAGTCTTGTTCAATGAAAAACATGTTACAGCCCCTTCAGCTTTATCTTTGAAACACCCTGGATTGAGCATGCTCAGTGGTACCCAGTCAATAAGTCATTAGTTGAGGCTTCAATGGCAGTTGCTCACCTTGTGAGGCTGTGCGCTGACCCAGAGTCTGACTGGGGACCGCCAGAGTACCTCCTTGTACATGCCTTCATCTCACAGAGATCCAAAGGATAAATGAGAAGTGCCTTTAAAGGTAAGCTGAAGAGCTGTCTATTACCTTCTGAAACCAAAATTTAAAACTGCCGATTGGTGAAATAATGGACATCTTAATTTCTACATGATATAAAAAGGTCATATAGCAGTATCATTGCTATAGCAAAGCCATGCGCTTATGTCCTCTAGTGTATAAAAAAGGATACAACCAAGAGTCTGAAACCAAGAGTCTCGTGTCAGCATCTGAAGGCGATTTAGTATCTAAAAAATTAGCTACTTATAAAACCTCCAAGAAAACACAGCACTTTGTAAAATATGCAAGAAAACTGCTAACGCTAAAGGCACAAACATTCACACATTGAATTAGGTAGTGTGTCATCAGTGACAGTAGCTCATTGAAAAAGAAGGATAGGAAAACGCCTTTTATTTACATACACTTATAAATGCTGCTGCCTGTAAGATGCAAGCATCAATAAAACATTATTCAGTGTGTTTTTTCCTAAACCATCAGAAATACTGTTATTGCAAATTTTACTGAAATATTGTGATATTATTTTGAGGCCATATCACTGCACACTAGTAGTGTGATATATAGTGACACTTAGCTTGTGGGTGAAGTAACTTTATGTATATATTACATAATTTCCTCTGGGATTAAGAAAGTATTCTGATTCTAATGTAGATAGAGTACACAGCCAACAGACCGCTGCACATAAAAAGAAGAAATCTCATGCTGGCTAACTTTAGATAGAGACAGCCTAGCTGCTTTCCCTGTTTCTAAGATATAAAGCGGGGATGAAAACATATGAATCAAATATAAGACAGCTTTGGAAAAAGTGAAGGAGAGCATAAAGTTTAGACTTTTATTGTATTTTCACAGGTTTGACACCATTTGTCTATTGATAAAGACCTCCCCCAAGGCCATTCATACTACACTGAAGTAATTAATAAATAAATAAACAATCAAATGCTAGAAAATTCCTGTTTTCAATATTATAAAAAAATTATGATTTTTACAGTGGGTTCACAGTAAAAAACAAACAAACAAATGGACAATGAGCTATCAGAACATTTTATGTAATTTTACACATTCATTTCTTACAACTTGTCTAAATTTCATAAAAGTGAGTGAACAACAGGTGCGTAGGAGGCTTTTCTTCCTCTTTTTTTTTAAATAACATCAATTATATCTTCTGCACACTGTCTCACAATTATTTATCTTTTTTAAATCACAATGTTTTAGTCCAAGTTTGTACTTGATGAAGGTCGGAGGAACCAAAACATTGTAATTTAATAAAGACAGTGTGGGAAGTTTATAATTTATCTTTTTATTGTGTTTATTTCTTGCAATTTAAGTCCAAGCAACATTTCTTTAACATGTAGAAAAACTGAGATGTAATGCTGAAATTTCACTTCTTTTCTTTATATTAAAATATCTCTGGGACTATATGTGTTGTTAGACTTCTTTGCACTGACAGAAACTGGAGTTTCACTGGTCTGGCCCACTTAAGATCAAAGCAGACTGTAGGTGGCCCACAATGAAAAAAGAGTTTGACATGTTATTGCTAGCTGCAGCTTCATATTTATTGAATAGACACAAGAGTGTTATCAAAGCTAAACTCTGGGAGCTCCATGTACTTTCTTATGGAGCCCCGCAGGGGACATGGGAGAAAAAGAAAATTAAGACGGACTTTTGCGAGATCTCGCAAAAGTTTTGCAAAACTAACTCGGGATCTCGCAAAACTTTTGCGAGATCTCGCAAAACAAACTCGGGATCTCGCAAAAGTCGAATTCCAACAATGGCGGCAGCTACTTAGTTGTAATATTACTCTTTCTGGGTCACAAAATACACTTTTAAGATCTCGCAAAACTTTTGCGAGATCTCGAGTTTGTTTTGCGAGATCTCGCAAAAGTCCGTCTTAATTTTTTTTTCTCCCATGTCCCCTGCGGGGCTCCATACTTTCTCCCTAAGTAGGTCAATCAATAAAAACTCATGAAGATCAACACCATTGGTATATCTGAAATCACTGACACAGTGCTAAAGTGTATTATATAATCTTAGAAAACTACATGCCCCTGTGGAAGTCCTATTTGTGTATAATTCGAAGCTTAGAAATTAGAAATTAGGTGCTGTGTAGAAGCTTAGAAAATTCATAAATAAATAAAAATCTTATACTACAACCAAGACAGGAATAGCTTCAACCGGGTCAAGTTGAACTGTGTAGACATTGTAAAAAGATGTGATAGCAGAATTTAAAAGTAAAAACTCGCAGCAAGATCAGTCATTCATGAGGGCTGGAGACTGAGATCAAAACCTGTATGCACTGTGCACAGAGGCTTCAGAAAGTCTCTTTCATGGCTCTTCTCACTATAACCCACACTGAACCCGTCTGTCTTTTTAACTTCAACTCCTTATTACTTTCCTTTCCACTCTTAGTCATCCTTCCCAGATTTTCTTTTTTGTTTTACCATATGTGTTTCTACCTCTTCCTCTGCATTTCTCACCTTTTTCTCTTCCAGCGATTTTACCCAATTATGAAAAAGCTCAATGAGAGAAATGCAAAAACTGCTACTGTGATGACAAACTGCTCATCTTTGTTGTTTTAATGCTGTAAAAGTGGCAAGAGCATGCACATTTTTCTGTAAAAAGAATAGAAAGGCAGTACATTTTATAATGAAAGTGTGAACAGTGATTCAAAAGAACAATGTGAGGTCTTTAACAGTTATTTAAACATTTCATGGGCCAAAGGAATGGGGAGGCAGCTGCCTTATACACTTCCACACCGTTAAAACTAACAGGTGAGCTGAACAACGTACTGAATAATGAATATCTTGTTAAAGCGGTTAGGCACAGAATGTGATGTGTTGGAAGAAGGAAAAATAGGCAAATATTAGGAGCTGAGTAACTCTGACAAGGGCCAGATTTTGATGGCTGAATGACTGGTTTAGAGCATCTCCAAAATAGCAGGTCTTTTGGAGTGTAAATGTTATGTAAATGGTACTTATATACTGGTACTTATATACCGCTTTTCTACTCTATTTGAGCACTCAAAGCGTTTTCTTACTACAAGCCTCTTTCGCTTACTCACACACTTTTAACATTCACACACTCACACTTGAATGGATGCATGAATTCGGGGTCAAAACTCTTGAACAAGAATACTTCAACATGTAGACAATAGAGGAACTAAGGATCGAGCCACCAACCTTTCATTTAGCTCTAGATCCTTAGGTTAGTACCTACCAAGAACAAAAATAGTTCAACCAGACAGAGAATCATGAGTGTTTAAGGCTCATGTATGTGTGTGAGAAGCAAGAGGTGGCCCCTGTGGTCCGAATCCCATGTAAGAGCTCCTGTTTACTAAATGCTGAAAATGTTAATGTTGTCTACCACAGAAAGTTGTCCGAACATGCACGGCATGCTGGGATCTTCGTGACTGAAGATGAGTGCTAAGCTCTGTTAATGTGAGAAACATATGAAGCATCAGAACTGGACCATGGAACAATGAAAGAATGTGGTTTCAGTGATGCAGACACTGAATGTGCTGTTTGCATGTGGGAAGAGAGCACAGAAGTATAGGATTTTGGGAAGAATGCAAGCCACCTTAGTCATTTTGATGATATGGAAAATGTTTTGGTGGCAAAGCTTTGATCCTGCCATTCATGTGGCGGTTCCTTTGTACAGCCTTAATGCTGCTATAGACCACGCCCGTTCATGGCTGCAAGGAGTTGACTTGGTCTCTGAATTTCCAAGATCCCAGTCTCCTTGTCTATCCATATAGATATGGTACAAACATTGGATCTATTGAGGTCCCAAATTAGAAATAACACAACTTAATTCATCTGCTGCTCAAGGGTACCTTCCCAAGTTTTGCTGAGCCAGTTTATTGGAGGTCACACAGTATTAGGCATGTGGCTGACTAGTGTACATATATTTCAGGAGATTAGAACTAGGTTAGTATTGTGCCTTATTTTCTAAAGAATCTTTTAACATTGGACTTCTACTATAGCCTGTGGTAACGCCATTTTTTTAAGTCACTGTGGGAATATCTTTCATACATTTTCCAATTTCTATGAACAATGGCACTTTCTCCCACAGCTGAATCAGTATTAATTAGCTCTTCAGACATAAGAGGATTCTACCTATAGTAAATTAAAATTGAATAGAGGAACAATAGGAGACATGTAAAGGTTTTTTTTTCCTAACCATAGTGTGATGCATTGGCTTCTTTCCCCTCCTTACTTTTGGCAGCCACATAAGATATTACTGTGCTCAAAGCCAATGTGTTTGTAGGCCGTTCAACCCAAAGGTATTTTAGCCAAGGAACTGACGCTTGATTTAAGTGTACAGTTATGCCAGTTTGATAGAGATTAAACACTTTCTAGTATTGCAGTTAGCCAATTCATTAAATGACCCTGAAACAGCATTAGTGTGGCAATGATGTGACAATACAGATAGTTCAGATCTGATAATGACTGTTTCAAGTTTTGCCCATTTGTAACCTACATTCATTGATTCATTACAAGGACACCGGGTATTCCCACCAAAAGCTGCTTTTGTATTATTTTCCCTGTTCATCGGTGGGTACTCCCTGTAAGTGAATTAACTAAAAACGTAACCCATGCTATAGGAACTGCATACTTCACATTATTGCATATTTCACTATTCACCTAGTTCAAGTAGTTTAAAGACTACTAAAATTAACAATTAACTTTAGTTGCCAGCAGAGATTTGAAAGGCACTTCACATCTTACTTTACCTTATGTGTTCTTATTATGTTGTTTCTAGCAGGACATATACATGTGAACCACCAATGAAAAATATTTCACTGCAAAGGCTTTTATTTTTAAAGAAGAAATACCCTATACCTGGACTTGACCAGCTCTTAATATGGCTGTTGTGTGCATTTTTCCAAGTCCCTTTACTCATCTCAATATCTTGCTAAGCAAATGTAACTATTCGACCGCACACTGTGTTGGCATGTTAAGCAAGGCATGGCTGAGGCTGATGGAATTGCAAAATTATTCTATTTTAAGGGGACTCTTCATCCATCCAACCCTTCATCCATTTTGTTAAATACTTATCCTACTGATGCAATAGGTCACAACTGCATCAAAAGGACTAACACATCAAGACGGATGGTTTGTTCCATTTGAAGTTGGAAGTTCTGTGTTCGGAATTTTAAAATGGAACACCCCCTGAAGTCATATTTCCTACTCCTAAAGTTGGTGCCATCCCAACAACCCAGAGTTAACAATCCAAGATGGCAGCAGTGTGTGTAAACGGTTTTCAAAAGTGTAAAACAGTTGAGTTTTGATTTATCTCTTAACCAAACAGCAATATCATTGGTCCAGGACAGCAAGTCTGACCTCCAGTGGCAAGAAGAGCATGCAAATATGAAAATCCAAATGTATGAACGACAATTTCATTATAACAAGCGTTATTGTAAAAAAGTTATTTCACACAAAAAAAAACAAATGTTCATTTCATGATGACACATTAGAAGTCGACTCCAGATGTTGAGATGGAAGCTTCCATTCCACATGTGTAGCTCAGCTAGTGAGATGGCTAGAGTGCCATGGAAACGTTTGGAATTTGTGTGTAAAACGCACAAGAAGAACAAAATAGTGAAATGCAAATTATTCCTGACTCAGAAGTCTTTGTCAGCTGTCAAGAGCTCTATTTTAAATTTAAAGAAGAACAACTCTAAAACGCTGGTGGTGAGGCACTTTGAAGAAGAGATGGATGCCAGCGCTGTAACTGAATCAGCAACAGCTAGTGTTTAGTTCAGCTACAGCAGTCGCTCTTAATTTGGTGCACAACCATGCTTTGAACTGGAACAGGCTGTGTGTGTCTGTGTTTCTGTGTTCGTGGTAGTTTTTTTTCTATGTATCTTTTTAGCAGATTTGCTTCACACTTGGCGGGTGCATAGGGATGCAGGGATATGCAGTGTTGAGTTTGAGCCGTTTTCACATTTGGCTAAAAGTGGTTTTCTGTTACCCTTTCACATCTACTGATTGCCTGCACTCGAAGTGTTTAGAGGACATTTGTAAATCATAACTACAGAAAAACCTTTCCTGAGGTTTACTTTACATTAGACTAATGAAAGTAGGAAAAATTATTGAATTATTTACTAAGGAAGATCTTTGCTTTTACTTTGCTTTTGAGTAGATACCATTTTACTCTCGCCAGCATTATTTGGATGACTACTTTGAATTCTACAGGAATGAGATATTTGCTGTTACTAAGTACAAGTACCTTTTCTTGATTACATTTTTTGGTCTACTCCTCTCACCTCTCATTCACAAGCTAGATTGTGATGAGTGAAGGTGATGGACTCATGAGACTTCAAGTTTAAATATTGTCCGTACAGTCTGTGACACATGTTATATATTACTACTATAAAGTACTACATCTCTAAAAACTGCTTTTCATTGTTTGTGCTTTGCTTCACCCTGTCAAAAATTCCCCCTGTTTAGAAGTAGATTTGATAATCTTATGATTTATACTTTTTTTAATTCCCAGAACAGCATTATTATCTAGTATTACAACCTGGGGTGGGGTGCAAACTATTGGAGATAAAATATCAGGTAAATCCTGTGCAGCTTCTTTATCGCCTTATGACTCTTTGCAATATTTCTGCTGACCTTTCTGAGCAGGTCTTCCCAGGCTGGCAATTATAACTGTAAACCTTACGACACAGACCTGTACAACTGAATCCATAGGGTTTAGAAGTTTGAAAAATGCATCCTGCAGAACTAATATAAATGAACGTAGTATTAGTAAAAAAAATATGCAGTCAGTATGATGCATATTACAAAGACATACTTTGTAGTATATCGAAACATAGAAATAGTGTCCAGAGGAGATATGAAACCATAAGCAGTGTACAGAGAAGGTCTGTGGGACACACATGCCTCTGATCAACTAGCATAATAAGCAGAGTAAGATGAAGCATCTTGTGCAAAGCGCTAAGTGACATTTCTGCCGACCCTGACTCTTCAATAAGTTGAGTGGACCCCTGCTGGGTGGTGCATTGGAATGACACCATCTGCAGAGGGCTCAAAACGCCCCCGCACTTGGACCTCAGCAGGGGTCTTTGTGCTTACAGAAGGGGATGCTATGGTAACTAGATTAGCCTCTTATGTGAGTTTTTTTTTAAACATCCTTATGCAACTATACCTGGATGTGAAATAGAAGTGGAGTTGGAGTGTGTGCGTCTGTGAGACAGAGACAGAAAGATGCTGAGAAGCTAGAAAACAAACACTTTCCTGCACTACAGATTCTGAGGGATTCCCCTCCTCCCACCACCTGTCTTTCTTGCCTTTCTCCTTCCTTCAGCATTCCGTGCACAAATGTCGGAGCAATTTCTCATATAACTTGCTCAACAGTTCACACCGATTCCACACCTTGTGCAAAGCTTAGGGGACAAGTGTCTGCGAGCAGAGAGAAAAAACAGAGACAGTGACAGGTGGGGAAGACAGGGGTACAGGCAGTTGGAGACAATGGGATAAGTCAACAGCGTAGAGAGGCAGACCACAATGCAGAGACGAATGCTGTCTGGAAGGCTGAGAGCATCACCATCATCATTTTCTTCCCCTCAACCTGAAATCTACCACAAAACCAGTAATCAACAGTGCTGCTGGAAGCAGACATCCTGCAGAGAGAGGAAACAATTAGTAATGGTGCTTAGCACCCAAAACGCTGCCACAACCAAAGCCACCAAAATCCAACGAGCATGTGGAGATTGTTGTCTAAATCATCGTAGCTGCTGTATTTGATTACTGGGCCAACAGCTTGTTTGGGGGGACAGGAGACAGTAAGGGAGAGGGGGTAAACATCTATATGGGTTTGGTCTACTTGAAAAGGAGCTGTGGAATATGAGCTCAATCAGAAATTCTTCCTTATTTCTTGCAACCTGGTGACTAAAAGCTCTCAGGGGAGCAGTCACTTGCAGCCCACTTGTTGCCATGGTGATTAAATGTCAATCAAGAGATGGTGGGGCTCTCAACATTGGATTTTACACCCACATGCACAGGCACTAGGTCTCACACTTGCCTTATTTGAGCTAAAACGACTACAGCAAACAAACATAAACATATGTAGGTGGAGTTCACTGATTGTGTCATGAAAATTATCCAAGCCTGATGTCAAAAGGATTGTTTTTCTTTAGTAAATTCAGTGCACTTGAAAAGTATATGCTCACCTCATTTTACCTCAAATACTATTTTGTATTTTATTTGATCCTTACTTATTACACATACATACAAACATACACAAACATTCTGTCTTTCTGTCATTCAATATTTTCCATGTACTACTTGCTCCAGCTTCTTCCCTCTTTGTCTCTGCGGCTCAGCGACTGTTACTCAGTCTCAGTGGAGCTGAGCGAAAGTGACCTCGAAATCGACTGCTAATACAACTGTCATCGCCTGCTGCCCGCCAAGGCCCACCAGGGTAGGTCTGGGAAAAGCAACAGAGGAATGAGAGACAGAGGGAGAAAGAACCAGAGGCGCATGTGAGCAGATTCATGAGAGAAGGCGGCAAGAGCATGTAGGAGAGAGAGAGGAGTACAAATGCGAGATTGCAGAGCAAACAGAAGGACGGCAGACAAGCTCAGTGAGACAGAACTTATGTCAGTGGGTGAGGAAGAGAAGAGTGGGCCGCTTAGCCAGACTGCTCAGGCTATGGTGAGTCACCGAGGTCGTCCCGTGACAAGGCTGCACTTTGTAGCATCATGGTCAGCAGGTCAACAGGTGGATGCCTCTGAACACACAATGATTTCCACCTCACCGGACACAACAGGGTGCACATAGTACTGCTATGCACATGTGCATATTCAACTACAGACGGGCATTGTTGAGTGTATGGCATTACAAAGTGCAACATTACATGTTAATTGTTTGTTGTAATGAGTATATAATTACGAAATACTTTTTTGGGACTCTTTCTTCTTCCCTGAAGGCCAGTACACACCAAGTGCTTTGCAAAATAGTGTCACAAAATTAAAATTCTTTGGTATACGAACTTGTTGTGCAATGTATGCATGAAAGCATGCATTAGAAGATTTTTTTGTCAAAAACTGCACTGTGACAAAAATGACACTGGGTTTGCCCATCTCTCAAGAGAAGGCAGGTCTGTTTATTTGCATAAGAAAAATAAAATCACACGCTTATGTGGAATTATGTGGTCAATGTGAATGGCTGCATTAAGAATAGGTGAAACAAAATATTTACATATATATTTTACGTGTCCAGTGCATAAAGGCGTTAAGACTCAAACTGCTTGGTTAGCAGCTGCATACTAGCAAAAATGTATCCTATAGTTGTATCACTCACATTAGCTAGTTTGACAGAAGAGAGGACTATCTTACCATATTCATATTATTTTGTGCTAATGAAGTGATAAGGCCAAAGCATTCTACTTAACATTTAGATGAAGCATGGAGGTGAGGGTAATTGTGGTACTCCAAAACAGCACCAGCTAGCTGTTAGTTTGGTTCAATTTGTAGTGCTGAGGTAAAATTAACAAGCTTGTAAGTGGTTAAATGTGCACCTCATTATGAAATAGAAACGTCACCAGAGCTGATACTTAGGCTACTATTTAATACCAAAATTCTGAGAATGCAACAGTACTTGTTGCTCTTTGCTACCATTGGTAACATGCAGCATATGTACTGAGGTGGCAAGTGCTTTGGAAAAGGGCATACAGCAACAAGTGTACTAGTCTAGCCTTATGTGCTTCATTAATAAGGCAGTATGCAAACCATGTTGTCATGTTTTTCAGACCAATGGAGGAAATGCTTCCAATTTAGTGACATCAGCCTCCAGAACTTTTCAAAGAATTTCAGTCGATTATTCTGTTACTCAATCACAGTAAAAACATCCAAAGCTTTTTACTTTATCTTGAAATGGACATTATATTTTTTTGTGAGACAGATGGCTCTGCAATTGTGAAATCAACTTTTGTTCCATAGGCTGAACTGTTTGCAGTGGCTAATGTTAACATAATGTAGTATTAGTCGGCTACTCAGCAAACATCCTAACATTTTAGTTTGTGTCTTGTAAACAGGATATCATTTTATAATCTTAAATAAATGGATTGCTAAAGTGTTGGTATATCAAGTTTTTAATGATAGAGTTTATATTCAAGTAGATGAGATCGTCATTTTTTTAGTATCGAATTTAGTATTGAGAATTGTGTAATTCAACTGGTTTTGGTACTGAATACTAAATTTCTGGTAACGTGACATCCCTACTGTGCTGTTAGGCAAAGTTTCACACACGCTGTCTAGAATCGTAACCCAACAAGAGCAAGCAAAATATAAATGGTGCTAATCCTCATTCCCACTGCTTCACACTCGGCTGCGAACCGTTCCAGTGCAAGCTGGAGGCCTTCACCTGATGAAGCCAACAGAACCACATTATCCGCGAAAAGCAGAGATGAGATTCTGAGGCCACCGAAGTGAAAGCCCTCCGCCACTTTGCTACACCTAGAAATCCTGTCCATAAAAATTATGAACAGAATCGGTGACAAAGGACAGCCCTGGCGGAGCCCATCACCCACCGGGAATGAGTCCGACTTATTGCCGGCAATGCGAACCAAGCTCTTGCAACGGTTGTATAGGGATTGAATGGCCTGTAGCAATGGGCCAGACACCCTATACTCCCGGAGCACCTCCCACAGGACACCCCGAGGGACACGGTCGAATGCCTTCTCCAAGTCCACAAAACACATGTAGACTGGTTGGGCAAACTCCCATGCACCCTCAAGTATCCTTGAGAGGATAAAGAGCTGGTCCAGTGTTCCGCGACCAGGACGAAAACCGCATTGTTCCTCCTGTAGCCGAGGTTCGACTAGCGGACGAACTCTACTTTCCAGCACCCTGGCATAGACTTTCCCAGGGATGCTGAGGAGTGTGATCCCCCTGTAGTTGGAACACACCCTCCGGTCCCCCTTCTTAAAGATGGGGACCACCACCCCGGTCTGCCAGTCCAGGGGTACTGCCCCTGATCTCCACGCAACATTGTAGAGGCGTGTCAACCAGGACAGCCCTACAACGTCCAGAGCCTTCAGGAACTCGGGGCGGACCTCATCAGCACCAGGGGCTCTGCCACCAAGGAGTTGTTTAACTGCCTCAGTGACCTCGCCTCCGGAAATTGGCGGGTCATTCCCCTCATCCCAAGACTCTGCTTCCTCCTCGGAAGACGTGTCAGTGGGATTAAGGAGGTCCTCGAAATATTCCTTCCACCACCTGACAATTTCCTCAGTCGAAGTCAGCAGTGCTCCGCCAGCACTATACACAGTGTAGGTAGAGCACCGCTTTCCCCTCCTGAGACGCCTGACGGTTTGCCAGAATCTCTTCGAGGCAGTCCGAAAGTCTTTTTCCATGGCCTCTCCGAACTCCTCCCACACCCGAGTTTTTGCTTCAGCCACTGCCCGAGCCGCATTCTGCTTGGCCTGTCGATACCTGTCGGCTGCCTCCGGAGTCCCACAAGCTAACCAAGCCTGACAGGACTCCTTCTTCAGCCTGGTGGCTCCCCTCACCTCTGTTGTCCACGGCAGGCACCATCCACCTTGCGGCCACAGCTCAATGCAGCAGCTTCGGCAATGGAGATGCTGAACATGGTCCATTCGGACTCAATGTACCCAGTCTCCAGGTGGAGCACCTTCCAGCACCCCACCCAGGGACTCTAAGAAGGCTGGGTACTCTGAACTGCCACTCGGCGTATAAGCGCAGATGACAGTCAGGACCCGTTCCCCGACCCTAAGGCGCAGGGAACAAACCCTCTCATCCACCGGGAAAAACCCAGCCCGCCGCCTCTCGCCAGGGGCAACTCCAGACTGAGACAGAGTCCAGCCCCTCTCCAGCAGACTGGTTCCAGAGCCCAAGCCATGCGTAGAGGTGAGCCTGACTATATCTAGCCGGTACCTCTCAACCTCACGCACTAACTCAGGCTCCTTTCCCACCAGAGAGGTGACATTCCATGTCCCAATTGCCAGTCTTGGCAGCCGGGGATCAGTCCGCCAGGGCCTCCACTCCTTGCCGCCACCCGGCACACAATGCACCCGACCCCTATGGCGCCTCCTGCGGGTGGTGGGCCTGCGGGAGGATGGGCCCATGTCCCCTTTTTGGGCTGTGCCTGGCCGGGCCCCATGGACTAAGGCCTGGCCACCAGACGCTCGCCCTCGGGCAACCTCCCCGGGCCTGGCTCCAGGGCGGGGCCCTGGTAACCCTATCCCGGGCAGGGTAAACTGTTCCCTCGATGTTTTCTTCATAAGGGTCTTCTGAATCGCTCTTTGTCTGGTCCCTCACCCAGGACCAATTTGCCATGGGAGACCCTACCAGGGGGCAAAATCCCCCAGACAACATAGCCCCTGGGGTCCCTGGGACACGCAAACCCCTCCACCACGATAAGGTAGCGATTCACGGAGAGGGGTTATAATCATTAAAGTAATATGACAAGATACTTTCAAAAGTATCGCTACTCAACACTGCCGATGGGCGACAACTTTGGAATAAAACAATAAAAAGTATCTTCATAAGGTGTTGATCTACCACATACCATCAGAACTTCTTCAGATTATCTATCACTGAATCTACAAGTCTTTGAAACTCTACTAGAGACCATTTTTTAAAAGATATTCCTTTATGTGGTGCCCTAAGGATGGAGATGCTATCGTCCTATGAAAGGCCACTCCCACCAGGGTAGACATGTTTGATCACACAATAAATGTGGTTGCTCACTCTGAACAAACTTTATAATGTTTTTTGGTGTTTCTTCTGTCTAAGGGGACAAGAGGACTGAAATCATACCATGAAATGCCTCTCAAAGATCCCCTGAAGCATTACGGTAGCTTGATGTGATAGTTATGGTAAACAGGAAAAATGCACAAAACTTACTGCAACATCATGCTAATTTCAAAATAATAAATCAAAATTGAGACAATGCAAGCCAAACATTTCTGCATTGAAATGCTGGATAGATAGAGACAGTAGGTGGGTGACAGATGACTTGTGTTTTTTGCTTTTTGTTTTATTTAAGTAAGCTATTTTTCATTGGTATCCTCAGAGGCATTAAAATTTATCTGCCTTAACATCTTGGAGGTGACCTTGTTATGTGGAGGTACTGGGTTGCTCAATAGGTCTGAAAGACAGAATGACAGGATCATGATAGCTGAAAAAGTGTATGCTCCATCTGACTTGAATAAGTATTGCTAACCTCCTCTTTCTAAGTGGCTTTTGGATCTTTCAGCCAAATATAGGCTTTCCTCCACTTCTTATTTCAACATCTAAATTCACTACAAACCTCTCTTTTGTTCCTTTTTTATATGGCCAATGCTTGATGAATATTTTGTCTCATGATAGAGTGAAATCGGAGTGGAATTTCATACCCAAATAAATACTTCAAATCCATTTTCTCTTATTGAGCACATTTTGTTGAAACATACAGGCAGAGAGAAGAAGAGACACAGAGTGAGCGAGAGAGGGTTTGTGCTTTTTGTTCTTCATTTTTCTACGCATGGTTGAAGCTGAGTGTGCTTTTAATGAAAACAGAGCACTGCCACTGTACGGCAGCGCCGGTCTGACTGGTCAGTGTAGGGCTCTGCTATGAATCTAGGTCACAGTTTGCAGCAGGGCATTACCTAATTAACAGTTCTCAATACACGCGTCTACATTTTAGCTCTCTGGCTACAAGGCATCTAGATAGTAAAAGAAAAAATGTACAGAGGGAAACTTCACAAGGCAGATGAATTGATGGGTTCTCAAAAATTGTTCTTTATGTTCATTTGCTTTAGTCACAATTTCCACTTACCCTAAGCAAACCTTTGTAATAACCTATGTTATATGGCCACGTTACAGTAAATAATTTAAATTTTTCATTACTGTCAGCTGATATCTCGGCAACAGAATCTTTATCATCTTTCACTACATTGAGTAAATAATTTTGTTTATATATTTTCACCTAAATACAGATTCCTTTTCTTTTCATGTAGAAACTTTCATACAAACTAATAAGAAAGCACAAATATCATTCAAACTGCCCGACCAAAACACAGTCACATTCTCGAATATTTCATTGGGCTACCTTTAGCTTTGATGATGACACACATTCACTGTGGCATTACTTCAGTAAGCAAATGCTATGTCAGAACATTTATTTCCATCCAGAGTTGCATTCATTTTTTTAATTGAAGGGTAGATGTAAGCAGATTCAACTACAGGAATGAGAACAAATCATGTGTTTTTGTGACAGGCTGTTAGTAACACAGCTTTTAAAGATACCATTTAAAATGAGTTATTTGCTAAGTTATCGATTATGTGTGGATACAACACTGGATCATCCCTTGCGTTAGATGCCTTATTGAACGCTTAAATGATTCATATGTCAGTGTTGAGTGGTTTAAAAACAAAAGAACATTCCTCTGAAAATGTTTGGGTACAAGGACTGGACTGAAAATGAGTGACAACCAGCCAGTGTCCAAAGAAAAACTTATTGTTCAAGACCATTTTTAAAAATTAAACAAAAGGAAAAGACAGGAGAGGGAGATTGACAGACGGATAGGGTAATGCAGTGATGTGGATATGGCACTGGCCTGTTGTGGTGCAGAGGGAGCTGAGCATAAATGTAAAGCTTTTGATTTAGCGGTCAACCTACATTCCCACCCTCACCTATGGCCACGAGCTATGGGTAGAGACTGAAAGAATGAAATTGTGGATACAAACAGCAGAAAAAAAACTTTTCTCTGAAGAGTGGCCTCTCCTTTAGTGATAGAGCGAGGAGTTCCGTCATTTGAGAGGGGCTCGGAGCAGAACCGCTACTACTCCACATTGAAAGGAGCCACTTCAGGTGGTTCAGTGATCTGACTAGGATGACTCCTAGGCAGCTCCTGGGTGAGGTGTTGCAGCGGTGTCGTACTGGGAGGAGGTCCCAGGGTTAACCGGGGACATTTGAAGAGAATATATCTCTCAGCTGGCCTGGGATAAGCTTGGCATAACCCCAGATAAGATTAATTTAGGTAGCTGGGGAGATGGAGGTCTGGGTTTCTCTCTTTAGGATTCTCCCCCCACAACCCATCCTTGGATAAGAAAATAGATGGATGGATAGACTTTTCATAGTGTTCTCCAACAACAACACTATGAAAAGTTCTCCAACTCTCCTAACTCTGGTTAAGTGAACCCACTGCGCCAATGTATTTTATATGTCATTTTTGGATTGTGGTAGAACTCGACTTAAGCGGTCAAAGAAGTGCAGGAGACTGATGCTGTCCTGCGTAGCAAGTGATTTATTCACCATTTTGTGAACCAAACAATATTTACAAAGAAACAAATAAGAAACTCAACTCTATAATTAACTCAGTTCAAATAAACATAACTGAACTTAAATCAACGGAAATTAAGGTCAAACTGCACACAGCTACACTGACCTGAACCTTTCTCTCTCGAAACACCTGAGTTCTTCTGCTTAAATAGTCCACTTAACCAAACAATTTCTCCTCTGGACTATTCCATTCAGTATGTAGGTAAGATGAACATGATTATATTCAAACCTCTACTACTCCTCTTTACTGGCAACATAAACTCTGTGGTGTAATCAATACATATTACAACAATAAATCTATTTCTTCATAAACCCTCTAAAATCAACTTTATTAAATTATAAGAGTTCTTCCCCTTCTGCACTTGGTCTCTTCCTGTGACCTCAGATGAACCCAGAAGGTATAAAGCAGGAAGTAAAACTACATTTCCTCCTTTTGTTTCTGGAAGACAGGTAGGTAAGGTAAGTTCTAAACAATACAAATTAACAGTTGAAATAAATAACATGTTAACTTAACAAACTTGTATGAATTGATTTAAACCAAGATGTTATATTATATAATCTGTAAAAGTGCAAAACATAAACAAACCCGGGATAGTAGATGTTTGCCTATTGCAGATTACATGTGAAATATGGTTAAATCAAAACAAGAATGTTAACTAAGAATATAGACAAATGGTCTTCTCACCCAATTTGTCACATGGATGTAGAATTCTGGTCCACTGAAGAGGTTGTTTTGTAACACCAGGTGTCTTTTTTTTTCAATATCTACTGAACGTCTAGTGTTCGTGTCTGTAGGACCTCCATGTACAGGCTATTTATAGTCCAAACGTGGTCGCTATGGATGTCTTTTTAATGTCAAACTTAAAAAACAACTCAAACAAAAATGTCAAAAATGACTCATTTTAGATGTCGTTATAATGCTTGAATAAATCAGTAGGTTAACACGCAATAAATTCTGTTTGTTTTTAAATAATCTGTATTCATGTATCATGTTGATAACAATGTTGATATTTGTAAATAAAAATCTATTACATGTATTGCTCATGTAAATTTCCTGCACCTGTCATAGATGTCCACATGATGTCCAGAAAACCCCGTCGTATTCATGTCCAGCTTGGGTCGCTGTTCGGTGTCCAAATTCTGGACCTAGTCTGGACGTCATATAGATGTCCAGATTTGGTCATGGACCGACAGACCTAATATTGTCAAGATCTGCACGTCTATCCGACACCCAATGTTTAGTGGGAAGTGTCACTTTTTTTTGTTTTTTTATAATTCTGATGGGCAGATGCTGTGCAAAGAGCTAATTAAAACTGTACTGGGGATTCAGCAGTGAATAATTAATTGCATTATTACTGTACTGCCAGATGATCTATTTAATAATTCTCACTAAAGAACAAATGAGTTTGGGAAATCTCCCTCAGCAGGCAGAGCATTTTTACAATCTCATAATCAGTGTCTACTGTAGCATGTTCCTATATTCTCTTTTTCCAGTCTCCTTCTTAGTCTTTCTCTCCTTCAGTGACACTTAAGTACACACATAGCACAGATATTCTGCTCTGCTCTTTCCTCTCATTTCCTCTCTGTTGCACATAGACGTGCAACTTTGAGGTAAGGCATGTTAATGACTGATTAGACATTTGGACAAACCTTAGGCAACTTTGTGTTTTGGCTCAGTTAATTTCACAGTGTCTTTGGCAAGGACAGGTGTAAATGAAACCTGACACATCAAATCGTCATCAACAGTCCACATCCAGGCGCGAAACACACAACAACACAAGCCAGAATGTGCGCACGCATGCACACAAACACACAAAGTCATCTGAAGTGTCAAACTCACTGTACAGCATTAACAGCATTTGGCTTGGTATAAAAATGTAATATAATTATAGGTAAAAGTGTAGATTTATACTGTGCAAAACCTCTCAGAAGACCTATTACAAGTTGTCATTGGTAGCCGTGCAGTGCTATACATCCATCCTCTTACCCTTGAGTGCGGAGGGGAGGCTGGAACCAATCCCTGCTGACATTGGGTGAATAGCAAAGGATATCCCTGGGCATGGTGGCCTCCTTCTCAGTTGGTAATCAAATACAGTCTGATGTAATTTTCATGATCCAAGAGCTTGGTGTGGCTTTTGAGATTTGGGTTCTTGTCTATTATTGGTTAGTTTGATTTCCTGTTTTGAGTCAATTATTATGGTCATATTTAGGTTCATTTGAGTTTTTATTTCCATTTCATGACAAAGTTTAGATTCCAAGCCTTAGATCTTGTTAAATTCTTCTGGTCTCATTCTTTTTAATAGTCTAACCTTCACTTTCAGTGTTTCCTCTGTCTCGTTCATTTGCTTTCACCTTTTGTGCTTTTTTTCATACTTTAGGGGGATTTTTAGCTTTTATTATGATAGGACAGGCTTCAGGAGTGGACAGGAAAAGTGGGAGTAAGAGTAGAAGAGCAGGAGAAGAAGCAAATGACCCAAGTAAAATCAAACTCAGGCCTTTAAAATAGCCTTGCAGCAAATGGGTTGGTGAGCCTTCAATGCTACCCTGTCTGTAATAATGTTTAGGTTAATCTTCAGTGTTGGTTATCTTTTCATTTTGCTTTTTCCTATTGTACTTTGTAGGATAGTTTTCCTTCTTGCCTTATGGTAATTTTATTTCCTTCCTTTGAGACTCTCCCGAAACTAGTTTTTAATTATTTTTTTCACCTTCTCTCTGTTTGTCAGATCCCACTGTTGAATTTCCTCTGATGTTTCTTACTAAATTCATCATTCTGTTTGCCTGGATTTTTGCCTTGTCATTTTTTTTCCAAGTCGTGTATTATTTGGACTTTTGTCTTTCCCCGGTATCAGCTGTGTGCTTCCTTTTTTTGGATGTATGTATATTTTAGACTTTGGGGCGTCTCTGCTCTTGTTAGTTGAAGGATTCGTTAGTTTGTTTGCAAGCTGCACTTCAGTCCTCTTCACATTTCATGACAGTAATACAATGATGTAACTGCAAGTTGTCTTAAATGTCTGCTAATATTTCAAAATGTTTTCCATGTCATGGGACGTGTATGTGCACGTTAGGCCTCAATCATGCAGGCCTAGAAAATTGAAAACTCACAAAAGTGTGTATTCCCCAACTGGTTGGCTAGCGGTTGCTGCCAATTACTGCGTGAAATCAGTTGCAAAGAGGATGCTGCACCAAAAACCTCCCTTGCTTCGTCCACTGAATACCATGGTTGCTGGCAGTTTGCATGAAAGATGCCATCGCATCTGCAAGCTGTGGCCCACTACTCGCTGAGTGCAAACTATAAACTGTGACTCCTCCAAAAACAGAGATTCTCCTTCAAAAAAAAGCTGTGGCTTTTAAAATGTGTTGGTTGCAGTGGTAAGGATAACTCTCCAAAAGTTCATTCTGTTCATCTGGACGTAGCGTTTTCAGTGGGAGAAACGTTTCGTCACTGATCCAGGTGACTTCTTCAGTTTCAGCTGACTGCAGGTTTCCCCAATATTATAAACAGTATATTTGCATAATGACTGAAACCAGCCCACTGAAGGAACAATGGGCTGGGAGGTCAGTTCCTTAATCATAATTATGCAAATTCTCATGACCATTGATCAACAACCACTGAGACTGAAGAAGTCACTTGGATGAGTGACAAAACGTTTCTCCCACTGAAAACGCTACGTCCAGATAAACAGAATCAAGTTTTGGAGATTTACTTACCTGGATGATTGAGCATCCATCAAGATGGTAAGTATAACATTTACTTTTAAGGAGAACAGTCTCCATTCACAGTTTACATTGTACTTTTCACACTTTCTGATAGTGACCAAAGCAATCGCAAGGAGGTTGTGTGTGCAATTACGACCAATGTCACCGTCCATTTGCCAGCAACCAGCCACCAACCATTTTTCCCTTAGTGACCCATGGTAGCCAGGGGGGCACCAGCTAGTCTCCAGGTATGTGTGATTTTGATCTTAATAAACCAAACTGCAAATGCAAAGATTAAAAATGTTTTGTTATTCAGTCAGAAAGAACCAGCTCAAGAAAATTGTTATTTAAAACTAATAATTTAAAAGTGATGAATGAATTACATGTAACTAAATATTGCATTAATAGTAAATATAGATAGCTAACAGCTAATGCTATATTTAATTTAAATCATGAGATAAATTAATGTACAACTTATGTTTAAAGTAGTATTGTTTGTGTCACTGTTCTACATGAGTAAGATAAAAAATATGTTCATAAATCATAATAAGTTTCTACATGACAAGGTTTTACGGTAATAATAGGAGAGCATTTTGTTTTTAGTAACATACAGGTTCACAGACACCACTTTGAGAGGTTTTCAAGTAAAGCGTTTGAGAAAATCAGGTATGAAAACGCCATTATCTGTGAAAACATATTTGAAATGGAGCCCTTATGCTCTACTACTATCTATATTGCTCCATGTTTTGTTACACTGACTCGTCTTCAAAAGAGAGATTTGTGCCCACTGGGGAAGTTTGTGTGTGTGAGAGAGAGAGTGGAGCGGAAAGCTCAGCCTTGCCCAAAAAGACAAAACCCAGTCAGCAATCTCTTGTGGCAGTGAGAGGGAAAATGCCAAAGTGGACAAAAATAAATGATCAAATAAGCAACCTTCTCTCGCTTGGATGAAAATAGTGTGGGAAAAGCCTCAAAGTCTTCCACAGAAATTCTGCATCAAAATAGTCTCGAATAAATCAATAAAAAGACACCCACATATTTGATAGCGTTACTTGATTTTTTTTTTTTTTTTTTTCTCCATTCCCAAGGACTTTTCTCCTGAGAGCAGACGAAAAAGAATTCCCATGCTATTTTTTTTCCCAGCCTTGCACTCGGATAAATGTTAAGCTTATTTCAAAAGGCTCCATGATTAAACGTCCTGCTAATCTTGGCGCGTTCTACATAAAAATCCACAGAGCATAAATCCATTTACTGCAAAATGTGAGGGAAGGCAAACAGAAAGTGGGGTTGCTAACAATTTTCAGGGTGAAAATGGCAACCATAAAGACGTGGAGCATTTGGAAATGTGTTTGCTCGTCACTGCTCATCAAGGTTAAAAATGTGTAAATTGGCCATATGGCTTGGATTGCTGAATTTCTAAAAAAAAAAAAAGAAAAGAAAAGAAAAAAAATGGTTGGTGTGTAATATTTTCATGCCATCCAGAAATTGACAGTTTGCTAAAACTCCTTCTTGGATGGATTTTATTACACCTGGTTGTACACCAAACACAAGAAAGGACGTAACACCTTGGTGGAAATGGGCTGCATGAAAGTTTCTTGATATAAATAAAAAGATAAACATGTTGCAAGCACCAAAGCTGCAGAGAGATGAACAAAGCATCCATTTGTGTGCCCTCACATCAGATTCTTGGTAATCTGCTGATTAAGCAGAAACCAAATGCCAAAATATATCCGAATCTAACACCTTTTAATACTTGCACACATTCTTCAAGAATCTTTGCAGGTATATTTTTTGGGCACTTGGATGGACTTGTCAAGGCTCCTCTGCAAAATATGACTGTAAAGTTAAAATCAAGGCCAGAACCAAAGCAATTGCTGTGCAACTCCCTGTTCTTCTTGTTGCTACTCACTCAGATTGTGACTGTATGTTTGCGGGTGCATTCGTGTGCTGAATGAACACATTTGGGAGCAATCACACGTGTTCCATCTGAATCTCTTGGACAGTATTGTATAGGATATACTGCATATGAGATGTTCATAGCACGCTTCTTGTTGTTTCTTCTGAACCTGTAATCCGTATAGAGGCAGGGGAGTCACAGTGGCAGTTTTACACTGTTATGTCCCTTCAAGGAATAGTGGACTAATCCACTCAGTTACGGCGGCTGAAAATATCTCACTGACTCCATTTCATCCTCAAAACACTGCAGGGGAAGAACCAAATGGAGCAATGTTCACTGACATATTGGGCCCATAATCCATGTTCATACTGTATATAATTATTCCTTATATACTAGAATTCCATGTTCATAATACTATATATATATTAAACTGTACACAAGTGTATGTGTATGTATGTGCCTAAGAAGTGGCATTGAAACCCTTGTCTCTGGGGGAAATTGACCTGAATTCAGCGCTCAGACTGCTCAGTCATCTTGACTACAAACACTGCAAAGAATCAACCCGGTGCGCACATATATAGCTTAACTTTTATTTTGTGCGATGTCTGTCGTCTTACGTATTTCCCTTTCTGTCGTTCTTCTCTCAGAACCTTTGGATTTATGTTTTCTTTTTTCATATAGGTCTGAATATGACATAAGAAGTGTTGTTGTGCTGCCGCAGAGCAAAACTTCACAGCATATAATCTGATGTTTTACACTATACCATATGAGATGAGCCGAGTGCTTCTGAACACTCATCGAAACATAAGGCAAAAGAACATTCACGCCGCCTATGCATGTATCCCTGTTCACACGTTTGCACACGTAGCTGGAAACAAACAGATTTAGATATGAGTAAGAGCCGACTTAAGTATAAAGTCAGTCTTGCTGCTTTTGTTGCAGAAAAGGGGAAAAGTCTGCATATTCTACAGTTCTTAAAAAACCTTTGCAAAGGCAACCGTTTCGATCTATAGGAACTTGTTTGGGCATTGCTGCTTTTGCTGCCAGGCATATTGACCACAATGCATTTAAATGGCCTGCTGAGCACAAAGCATTCAGACTCCTGTTAATATGTAATTTGCTCTGAGGACAAACAGACATGAGATAAGAGCTGAAAAACAGAGGGATGAAGGCGAAGAGTGGGAGGGGAAGCAGGAAGTGCAAAGAGCAGACACAAATAGAAACAAAGACAGAAGGATATGAGGAGGGGCAAGAGTCAGAGGAGAGAGAGAGAGAGAAAAAATGACTGGTAAACAGAGAAAATAGTCCCAACATATGAAGTGCACTTTTAATGAACCCCCTTCCCTGTTAGTCCTGAAGTGGTGGTGATGTATGACATCTAACTGATCACTGTTGGTCTCTTGAGCAGATGACCTCTCTCCTGTGATGCTCTCAGCCCTCCACAAGAACCCAATTTAGCTCTTCTGCCTCACCACAGCCACCAGAATAAAGGAAAAATCCATCCAGCCGCAATCATAAAGAAGAAAAGAAGGACACAAGAAGGACAGCGATGGACTACTGAGCAAGAGGCCTGAATACAGGCTGTTCTAAATACGAGCAGGCCACTAACATTATGTAGGACAGAACAGATGTTTTTCTTACAGTAAATGTCATGCGTGAAAGCCCAAGATGAATTCAAGCATGTGTGTTTACACATACTGTAAAGAAATGTGCCCTTTTTTGTTTCCTTGTTGGGATCTGGAGAAAAGGATCGCTTTCATGAGCGTCTGTTTGCAAGAAAGCCAGAATGAGGGAAGTGTTACAGTACCTCAGCAAAAGACTAGATAAAACTGTCTCAGAGGGTAAATCCAGGCATAGCGAGCTGAGACGGCGTGCACGCTCCGCACAACATCGCGTTGTTTTGGGGGTTTTTTGAAAGTGCGTGCGCGCTTTTTGACTTTCTATCGTCACATTCCCAATTTCTCAGTGAGTGTAACAGCTCACTAAGCAGGGTATCACCATGCAAATATGAGAATGAGAAGAGAAGAGTGTGAAACACTGCAAGTGTGACACTGAGAGAGCATGAGAACTAACGGGGCTGTTCAATTATTTATAAGCAGAGATTGTCTGTTTATCAAACTGACGCCTGGAGCGTCGGCCATGATTAGACTCAAACAATGGTGGTCTTCACTGAACACTGCTGAGCCAGCTTTCAAGACACAGACTAGATATGAATAAAGCGCAGACAGCATCAAAGTGTGTGTGTGTGTGAATATGTGTGTGTATGTGTGCTTGTGTGTATAAATAGTTTTTCAGTGTTGGTTTTCACACTGTTAAGAATGGATTATTATGTTGTAAAATATCCAGTCATCATTTATGCACCTCTTATGAATACTTCAGGTGGAAACTAATAGTTGTTGAAAAATTAACTGCTTAGACCTCGACTGTAGCATACTGTAATGTGTTAGATGCACCTGTTCAACTGGTGGTTAATGCAAATATCTAATTAGCGAACCAAATGCAACTCAGTGCACTGAGGCTTCTAGAAATGGTCGCAAAAGTTCAAACCAATCATCAGATCAACTGCTGATATACTGGGGTTTTTCCCCACAACCAGCCAGGGTCTGGGTTTTACAGACAATAGTATTAAAAATTGAAAATATCCAGCGAGCAGTGGTTCTCTGGGTGAAAATGTCCTTGTTAATCCCAGAGGTCTTAGGAGAATGGGTGCACTGCTTCAATAACAGGCAACAGTAACACAAATAAGTGCTTGTTACAGCCAAGGCATGTAGAAGAGCATCTCTGAACGCACAACAAATTGAACCTTGGAGTAGATGGGCTACAGCGGGGAGAAAACCACACAAGGCACTGCCGCTGTCAGCTAAGAACAGGAAACTGAGGTTAAAATTCACACTGGATCACCAAAATTTAACAATAAAAGATTGGAAAAATGCTGCCTGGTCTGACGATACTCGATTTGTGCTGCAACATTCACAGGGCAGGTTCAGAATTCGGTGTAAACAACATGAAATCATGGCTCCGTCCTGCCTTCTATCAGGCTGCTGTTGGTGGTTTAATGGTGTGGGGGATGTTTTCTTGACAAACTTTGCATCCCTTTGCACAAAATACGCATTGTTTAAATGCGATGGTCTACCTGATTATTGCTGTTGATGGTGTCCGTCCTTGACCACAGCACGCCGACCTTCTGATGGCTGCTTCCAGCAGGAAGCACACAGCATGTCTTAAAACTCAAATCACCTGAAACTGGTTTCTTGAACATCACAGTGAGTTCACTGCACTCAAATGGCCTCCACAGTCACCTGAGCTCCTTTGGGATGATATATGCTCAGGCTGTAAAGTCTTTAAAAGCCTTTTGAACCTGTTTGTTCACATTGTTATGTAAGAGTCTGCTGAAATATCTTCTTTAAAGTGGCAATAAAACAATTTTTACCCACTTGCAGAAAATATTCTTGCTTATATCAAACCAGATTCTTCCAGCTCCTTACACAACCTGCAGAAGCAGAATATGCCGTCCGTCCTGTTGGAATCACTTGTTAGTGAGTTTTTATTTCGATCAGCAAAACACTTGCATACTTTGCATTATTATTCACTCTAATGTTATATGTTCTACTCGATTTATCGGTTCAATTACTGAGAGAAAGACTGCTTTCTGTTTGGCTTGATGTTTGCCTTCCTTCACCTGTTGCTTGTTTTTCTCCACTTCACACTGAACAGCTTGTGTACAGTCAGCTGGTGTGATCTCGTGGGCTGCCTGCAGCTTCTCTGAACTAACATTATTTTGCCTTGAGTTGAAAAGTGGCCATAAGCTGCACCGCACACACACACACACACACACGCACTGCACGGCCGGGTGTTGATTCTCAGTGGGATCTGCAATACCAGCAAACCTTTTTAAACCTGTTTTTCTGCCCTAGCATCGAAATGTCATTCAACGCACCTTCGAAGACGTTTCAGATTTTACAATGAAAGACTGTGCGCTCTCCCTTTTTTTACGACGTGAACTATGACTTGCTCTGTTGCGTGCGGTCTTTTCAGCAGAGCATAAATAAGTGGCCGTGTGAAAAGCTGTGAATCTAAAGGAATGCCATGAGCTGCGAGAACAGAGCCATTACGCCACAGGTGGACTCTTGAACCGAGGTGTAACAGTTTCCTGCAGGAACGAGACGTTTTGTCAGGGTGGAAATGAGGAACGGAACGTGGGAGATCTGAAAATGGGCTCTGCAGGGAGCATAAGATGGGTGGTATGGCAGGATAAGGAAGGCAGGGAGGGAAGAGGCGCTGTGTTGTAATGGGGCAGGAGCCAGATGCTCCAGTTTCCTTGACAGAAATGGAGGTCAAATGCAGCTTTATGTGAAGGCAACAGTGAGAGAGAGAGAGGCACAGACATAGAGAGAAATATAGAGGGGAGGGAGGCAGCATCATGACTTTAACTAGTGGTAAGGGACACTGCACACCGTGTAGAGAGCCCCATCTTTCTAACTACAGCAGGGGAGGATAAGACTGTGTGGTGTCTACTTCCAGGATAGATGAAGGGGGGAGTAATGGGGTTTATAAGGAGGCTGAGAACATTAATAGATGTAAGTGAGAGAGAGGGATAAAAATAAAAACATATGTTAGGGTAGACAGAGCTTATGAAGCACTAATGGATAGAGAGACTATACGGGGAGGACACATGATGAACTCAAATAGTCCATCTGGGAGTGTGGGCCTCACCTATTCCAGGAGAAAAAGGGGCATAAATATATATTAGAGATGCAGCTATTAGGCAAGGGACTCTAGATGAAAAATAGCTTTTGTATGTGAGTATTTCAGCTTGCACTGGATAGCCCATGGGCCCACGTAATGATTTTCTCTGAGTAGAATATGCAGTTGGGTAATGGGGGAATATACATCACACGTGCTGTTGTGAAGGCTTCAAAGGGGAAAGTGGCAAAAAGGGCCGATTTAGGGTTTTGTTTAGAGGAGAATGGGATTAGCAGACAGTTGTAGGGAGGACCGGGAACCGAAATGATGCAGCCAATAAAACCAGCCGCACGCCACGCTGAGCAAACAAGAGACTTCAGAGTCAATAAATCCTACATCGTCACAAGCCAATTTCCACAAGCTGGCAAGCTACAACTGTAGCGAGCAGCAAAGACGAGTGTAAACATGTTAGCATACACAAAGGCAAATTGAACAATACTCTGAATCTGGCGAGTATTTGTCTAATCAAATGTAAAGATAAGGCTGGGTTTGAATGAAAACACCCATGTTAGCCCCGTTCTCGGGACATTTTTACCCTGTTTGAGGCACTCACAAGCCCACTGGTGCCTTTTAAAGACATGTTTACTTTAGAATCATTAATAAATGTACGGTTTCGTACAACAATCACAAACAGTTTAAGAAGTCGTTTGATATTACTGGCAATAAACTGTACATAAAAGATGGACATAGCCCTTGTGATGTCACCCTCATTTTAATGCCAGCAGTGATTTAAATCACACTTTAGGTTCTTAACATGGTCAGCACGCCTGCTTTCAGAGATTGTATATAAATCCACCCCACAGAAACAAATCCTTGCTATCTGGTGCTACACCTCCAGTCACCAAAACTGAAACACAGACAAGCCGCATTATTTGACATGTAGTCTGATTAAAAATGCTCCAAATGTCACCAGCGTCACAAACACGCTTGACTCAATCAACAACAAAAGGCAGACTGTACTCTCTAAGGAAGAGAGTGAAGGAGATGACTTCAGGCAAAAGGAGAGAGCCACGGGAGGACAGGAGGAGTTCACTGCCAGCTGACGCACCACTCTCTGATCAAAGCGCCTTGAGAAACAGGACCTGGAAATGTGTTATTCTCAAGGTGTGTGGTTCCTGTAAGAGAGCAAGATGCTGTGACGTGAGACTGCATATAAAGAGGTGTATAAAAAAACAGCTTCTCCCTACTCCCTTGAGGTTCACGTACATACGTATGTGCGTGTGTGTGTGTGTGTTTGTGTGATCCGCATACAGATCTCTGTCTGGTAACCCATCTGCCCCCCGTGTGCTTGATATTCAGTCATGAGCCTGCCTCTGTCTGTTGAACAGCGTGGAGAGGCAGAAAGAATTTAGCATCAGGGCCTTCAGGCGCCTACGACAAAATATTGTTTTGCTTAGGAGGCCAGCCTGAGGCGGTTAAATCAAGCATGATCACATGCTTTTTATCCGTATTCATTTGCCCTGCACTGAACTTAAGAGCCTTCTACAGTAACAGCTTGCGTTACCGCCTGTAGAAACAAGACTGGAATGAACCAACATGTTAGCTACTCATTTATTTACAGGGTTACCCTTACGTACCCATGTGTTGTCAAAACCCTCCGCTAAAGCTTGTTGAGTCTTTTACAAGACCCAGTTTAATCACCCATCTGTTTATTAAGAGGTGAAACATCTGGATTTGAATACCCACTGAATGAAACGTTTTCCAGCAATGCTCCAGCCTCAACCGAAATCATGAAGAAATGGAACCAAAACAGCAATTGAGTTCTCTTTTTCAGCTCTCTCCCCCTCATCTCCGCTTCTCAAATGACTAAGGCAAATATTTCTCTGCCATTTATGGCTTTCTGTCTCTTTACCCCCGGCTGCGGCGCATTCCCAAGAAAGCCGGCTTTTCTTGTATTTTGATGGGCTCCTCTGTCACATAATTGGGGGCTTTCTTGGAGAGCTGGCTTTAAAGGTTTGTTCCCTGTTATCACTGCTAATGAGAAAATGAGCAGCGTTACACTGATGTGATCCACCAATTGGAATGTAATGTGCTGCCTGTAAATAACACACAACAGAGGTAGATGTGCACCTGAATTTAAAAAAAAAAGGTTTGCTAGCTGATGTATTTTGATGTCTTTAGCATGTAAATATAAATACATAATATGTTTTATATATCTTATTTTAAAGGAGATTCCCTGTCTTTGCTACCAGCAAAGAGAATAAGCAGTCCAATAAGACCCCAGGCATCGATCGCTCCTTCCCTTCATTTCAAAAATACTCCAGTGCCTCCACGGCGGAGGGAACAAGATGTTCCCATCTTTCACCGCTTTAAACTCTCAATATGTAATTGCCAATCACCAATCCATCCAAGCCTTCATCGTTCCCTTCTTTCACCCTCTCGGCTGTTTTTCTTTTTTTTTTTTGTCTTTCTTGTGTTTTTTTTTGCATTGACATGGCAGCTGGTTGCATTGAATCATCTCAGTGTCTTGCTTCACTGCGTCTACAAACCTTTTTTGGCAACTACAAGCAGCCCAGCCAGCCAAGGGAGGCTTTTGTTGACTCCTTCGCAGACTGTATTAATATTTACCAGGCTCTGAAACACAGGCAGACATCGACCATGAGGCGATTCCTTCGTGTTGCTTGGTGGTAAGCCCGTTCTTGTTTTTTGGATTAAAGCATAATCCAACCAACCAGATTTTGCAGTGTTTAAACATTGCTTGCTGCAGTAAGGGGGTGTGAGGAATTGGTGGGGGGGAGGGGGGGGGGAATCCCCACGCTGTTGGCTTCTGTTCAGCTGGAGAATTCCTTAAAAACCAAGATGATCGTAGGATTTGAGTGACGCTATATGTTAACCGGTCTGAGTAGCAATCTCACTGGCAATTCTCCATATACACTGCAGATGTTTTTTTTTTTCATTTTCTTGCACTGAGTTGGAAAGAAAATTTATAAGAGTAGAAAAAAAAGCAGTAATACATCCCACACACAGCGATGATCTTAGACACCATATTTAAAATACTACTTTCTCGCTAACCAGATTGAAACCTTTCAGCCTACTCTATTGATTCAGATGGACATAGCAAAATGAAAAATATACATAAACTCATAATACTTTCAAAGTTTTCCCTTGTGTGCTGACAAACTGTCAAGAACCGAGTGAAGGTTTAAAGTGTGTGAGAGGAAGGACTCAAAATGTGCACCAAATACAAAATAAGACAAGCAAATTTGATCATATCCAAACACGGTACGCAGTTCCCAGATGACCCCTTCATCACTGTGGTTACAACACTGTGAAAAAACAGAGCTGCATATGCCTGGGAGACAGGAAAAAATCAATACACAGTCCCATATACAAGCACCCTTTAATATTCACGGAGTGTAATCTGAAACCAGGACCTCATAAGGTTAAAAATACCAAGATGAGGCGCTGAAACTTTCTTGGTGCTCGAGGTAGAATTTCAGCACTGACACCAGCAGAGCAGTCGTTTCACAGAGGCACAGCTCCCCAGCCTTTTTCTTATATTCTGACAAATTATCACCATCTTTCAGATTACTTCTCAAATGCCAGTTGTGATCACCAAAACCTTTAAAAGAAAAACAACCCCTTCAGAAGGATTTTGTTTTTTCAAACAACCCACATGGCTACCTACTGGACTTATAAAAGCACCAACATGAAACTTTTAATAGTCATTCATAATATACCACGTACAGTCTTTTATCCAGGGATGAACGAGACAATGTTTAAAACGCTGAATGGGAATGGATGTCTCAGACTAGCTACTTGTTGCTCTGATGCATATTTTCTTAATGTGCCCTTAGTCGGGGAACTGACGAGAAACGGCTTAAAAAAAACAAAACAAAACAAGAATGGCCAAAGTTAATGCAGAAGAATGTGAAATATTCTGACCTTAATCGTTAAGGTTGGTTTAAAAAACGACAATACTGGATGGTTCCAACCTCTTAAATATGCCCATGACTTCCGCTTCTTTAACCTGTGATGCACACTTTCACCTTCAGCCAACAACCACACAAGACAGAAGACAGATGTGTAGGGACATGTAAACTGAATGTTTTACCTAACATCTGGATTGCTTGTTTAAACCAATAAACGCTTCAGTCGTGTTAGAACAATCTTTAAAAATGTTTTGCCAAATACCAGTATCTGTGGCTGAAGAAGCAATGTGATGTTAATGCATTCACTTTTTAGTGGTTAGCAATCGCTGCTGCACAAGTGTTGCTCACTTTGGAGGAACAGCACAGGAGCTTGCCACTTTTACACAGCTATTAGAATTAAAAAAGAGAAGGGGTAGACTATGCCCCGCCCCGGTTCTGCGGGGAATTCCCAACCTCCTGAAACCATCTGAAATTTCTGTATGGATTCCTGCAATGAGGTGCGGATGGATGCAGTTCTCTTTCAGCCAGGCACTAATTTGGGCTTACACTGATTAAGCTGTTCATCGTGCTGCCAGGAGACCGCTGTGTATGTGCGATCCGCTAAGCGTATGTGAGGAGAATCTCTAAAGCTCAAGGAGACACCATCAGCGGTGCTGGCGACTCACGGGGAGAGAGGACATGAAAGAGCTACGGACAGCCGGTGTCATAGTGGGATTACAGATGGGAGAGGAATCCTCCCCACTCTGTCAACAATTAACAAGCAGATAACTGCAAAACAAGCTCGGCGAATCTGTCATCGGCTGGGTCCTCAGGTACACAGAGAAGGAGAGGGGGGAAAGAAAGGAGCTAATTGAATGTAGAATTGAAAGTAGAACTCAGTAATGAGACATGATGAGGCAGCGTTTTTGACTCCTGTCAGCACTTCAGGTTGTTTCCTCGTATTAATGATGGCAAAACATTTCACAAACTGATACTGCAGCAGCTTGCCTGAGAATGGCCATTATTGGTCATTTGAAATCCAGTCATGAAAAAACAACAACATCACCCATAAAAGAAACAAAAGACATGCTTCTCAAAGTTTAGACACAGCTGATGAAATGCAACAAAGTGAACTAGGTAGAGAACAGTTTAATATATACGCACGCCACATGATGCAGCGCAGTATGACAACATATGCTGCTTATTGGCAGGGTGGCATCTTGCAGCGTCTAATAATCTCCATATCAACTGTTATCCCTGTGGGGCTCAGGTTATGAACTCTCACTAAGCTGACAAGAGCAGCTTCTGACCCTCCACTCCAAACCAGCAGCCAGGCGGATCATGTCCAAAGGGAGAAAGTGGCCTGACAATGATCCCCTGCCCCCAGGTTTTGTGCTGTCACAACATACACAACAACACATTATGTTTCCTTGAGTTCCTCATAAGCAACGTTTAATCACTCCGGTCTGTTGTTGTACTTTAACCATCTTGGATTTCTCTTGTGCAAATCCTTACTTTTCATGTTCATGCAAAGTTGAAGTTGTTTGGTATAAACTTAACTTTGCTATTTTACGGTTATGCAGCTGGGGTCAGGGGAACAGTTACCAGGCAACCAGAGGAGATTATACAGGAAGAGTCAGGCTGGGGTCCCCCATTTCCATCTTTGAGCTTAGCTAAGCAAGCCAGCTGCATGTGGAAGTTGATATATTTAAAAAGATTTTGTTAAAATAGTTCAAGTGTGGCACTGAGCTCATTTAAATATGGCAATAGAACAGGAAAAAATACCTATTTTCCAGCTGCTGTTATATAAAGGGTTTACTGGAGTTCGTAGGCACCTAAACAAAGATGCACACAGTCATATCAGACTAATAACACTACTGATGGTTCACTTCCATTTACAAATCTCTGTAAGCCAAGCCACTGAGCCAGCATGTCTACCAGGACCCTGGTGTAATTAATACAGCCATAATCAATTATATTGTTTACATCAGTGTTTTTCCTTACATGCTGAATATCTGAAGAGAAGCAAATATCTAATGTGTTTCAGCAAATGCTCAGTGGTATTTCTCTAAAACAGAGTGTGCAACAATGAGGTTAGGCAAATTAGGGTTCTCTCCATTTTTGTACATTTTTACTTAGGATGCATATGACCAACCACTTTCACCATCAACACAAGCAGTGTCTTTGACTGGGTGCCTGCTAACAGCACTCTCCATGCCCTCAACCCACTACAGACATGAGCAAAAATAATCAATCGAATCACACTAGAGTAAATAAACATGAGCCAATGCAACTGCAGCTAATCAGTCTAACAGCCTATAGGTGTACCTCAAAACTGGTTGGATGGGGGAAAGCTACTGGAGACCCACCAGCAAGCACTAAATTTAACTTTAGTGCAGTAGTGAGGTTGGGTTTTTTTTGTTTTTGTTTTTTTTCAAGAACATAAAAAGGACATTGGGCTTTTTTTCTTTACACTAAACTGCAAGGCTCAAAATTGGAGAAATGGCACGAGAAGATATCTAATTTAATTGCCCTGTGCCATTTTTTCCATAAAGGTCAGTGAGTTTTAGTTCACATTTTACTCTTACGCGTGTGAGTAATTTAGCCCGTAGCACAGATGTTACTGTGCATCACACTAAGTCACGGCTTAGGAAAAAAATCCATTTGTCCGATGAGGAGCAAAAAGGCTGCTCTCAAACACAAACACCGTAAAAGAATGAGGTGGACCCTTCCGCCGGTTCCCACGGTGTACTGCTTTACATTTTCCCCACTTCTCTCTGGGCAGCCGTCATGCGTTACTTTTTCCCCCATTAAATGCCAGCCACTGCGTCTGTCTGCACCAAAAAAAAAAAACAACAACAACTCGTCGGCCAGAAGCTCCGACTAAACAGCCCACATATAGTAGGAGAGCTATGCGCACCGGTGTCACATTTACTACTATAGACTCTAGATGTCACAGATTGCGCGCTGAGATCTACACATTTAAGCATCTCCGTAGTCCCCCCGGCTCATCAATTTGCATGGCCAAAAAAAGCGGATTTTGGTGACCAAAATCTGTCGAGCGTCGCAGAGGAATCGATGACATCATGTCTGTGGGGGGAAGATGTAGTTTTTGCGAGCCGTGAAAACAGATGCTCGTCTGGCCTCTGGTTGGAGTATCTGATGCGGGGAGGGGAAAGCGGGTGCATTGAGGCGACTGTGCACTGTGATGTGAGCGACACACACACACACACACACACACACACACACACACACACACACACGAGCTTTAGGTTACTACCTGCTCCGTCTGAGCAAATAGCTCTCTTCCCTCCCCACAAAAGCGCAATGGCGCACTGTGGTGCACGCACAGCGGTGCGATTTCTGTGCAGATGTGGACACATTTGCGCAACTAAAACGCGCGTGGTGTGACTGAATGTCGAAATAAGCTAAAATGTAAATGCATACATGTGAGCCACAATGAGGCTGAGAGCCGAGCGTAACGGCATCACCGTGGTGCTGATGTTTTTTTTTTTTTTTTACCCCAGCCATGTACACAAGATCGGGTTATACCAGGTGACAGTCAAGAAGAGGTTAGAAGGCTGGCTGAGTGGATAGAGGAGAGGAGCTGGAAACACTGCGCTTTTAGGAGCTTAACCGATTCTTTTGAGGCCCAAACTTAAAAGTTTGTCTTACCTCCACACTTGTCCCATCTGAAAGATGTGTATAAGGGTCTGCCAGACCCAGACGGAGAGGCGGCAGCACCTGTCTCTTTGCAAACTGGCTGTAGCTCTACGACTACTCAGCCCCTCCACGGAGCCCAGTCCTCCCCCCGTGTAATCCTGGACAAACCACCTGAAGCTCAGGATCTGAACCAGAACCGAGGGCACCAGCACGAAGAACAGGGTCAGGCCTGACCACAGGAAGTCCTGTTTGTGATAATAGTCGACGGCCAGCCACAAATCGGTCCCCACGTCCCAGAAGAACACCAGCAGTGCCAGGATGATCCACAGGCAGTCCAGCCAGAGGCGTTCCTCCTGCGGTGGTCGCGCTGCATCTCTTCCCTTCCCTTTCCCCTTCCCCCGGAGGTAATGCAGGCAGGCGCTCCGGCAGCCCCAGTAGCACGACGAGGTGTTGCAGCAGTGACAGATGTGGAATGAGCTGCCGTCCCGAGTGTCGTCCTCTCCCGTCCCCACCACCTCGTCCAGATTGTGCAGCTGGGCGAAACCGGTGACGACCCCGCGACCATCGGATTTCGCTGCCATCTTTCCCTCTGATGTTCCCACCTCCTCCGGCTTCCGGGGTTCGTGACGACACTTCCCTGACACCTGTTTTGCACCCCAAATGTTGGAGCCATCTAAAAGCGGGGTGTCAGCGCGTCGCCGTCGCTCGCTCCGTCCCCAGAAAGCGCACCGGTGGCGCAACAGACGCGGCACATTTTCCCCTGCTTTCCCTCCACTGCAGATCTACTCCCACCTGGCAACAACAATCTAATCTGCGAGTTCAAACAATTTAATTGGCAACTCATGCGTCCGACTGCGATCCAACAATTTTTACCTGCGCATTAATCTCATTTCCTGCTGTTCAGTTGTTTCCCATCTCTGCAGCTCGCCTCCAGCTGCAAGCGGAGTGCCATGAGCAGACGGTCCCTCCACTGTCCCACGCCGACGTAACTCACCCCCCCCCCTCCCTCTCTCTCTCTCTCTCTCTCACACACACACACACACACACACACACACACACACACACACACACACACAGACTCACTGCCAACGTGGTTGCCATCTAGTGTCTCATTTGAAGCCCCAAAATATGCAGGAGTGGGCCGACTGCATAATGTAGATGGTGATTTGGTGATGACTTGAGTGTTTGAATCAATCACACTGACACAGTTTGGAGTCACTGTTTGTGGGATGCAAACAGAAGCTCCTCCGCTTACGCAAAAAAAACAAAAAAAAAAAAAAACCCAAAACGCCAGCTCCCGAGAGTTTACGTGAACTGCTGTGGTTTTCGCTTTGCGTGTGAGTGCATATGAGGTTATTTTCTCTCGTAAATGTTTAGACTTTTAATACAAAAAGAGCGATATGGGTAACTTCTATACAAAATATAAGATGGGCTTTGTTTCAGTGGGAATCAGAGGGGTTAAGCGTATACTGAAAAGCACCCCCACCCCACCCTCGGGTTACATGTGGGAACAAAGGGCTGGTGAGTCCGCTGCAGGCTCAACAACTGTGATTAGAATGTGCCCACTGAGCTGCCACGCAGGGTCATATCCAATGTGAGATTGATTGGATCATGTCCGCTTCACCCCCGCTGTCTGCTCAGCTCTGCCTGTGCGGACTTGATGGGAGCTGTCTAGTGCTGAATCCTCGACAGCTCTGTCTTTATTCCCGAAGGCCCTAATTGAGAACGCTTCGTCTGAACTAGTTATCTATCTAACAAGGTTACTGTAACTAAACTGAAACTTGAAAATTAACGTGAAATATACAATTTTAGTTTGTTTGCTAAAATATTTTTTTGTAGGGAAAGAAAATAAAAATGAACTGAAATGATTTTGTGAACAACTAACTCAAATAAACTCAAACTATAAAGAAAACATCCTTAGGTTTACTCCTTGTCAGTCTGGCAAAATGTATTATCACAGCTTGCCTGATGAGGCTTTAGTTTGTACTGAGACTTAGCATTTCTACAAAACTGTGAGTCAACTGCTTTCAAAAAGCTCTGTTTTGTATTGTGCTACTTATGCTGATTTTCCTATATCTTGCCTCTGGCATGTTCCTTCATACAATATTAAATAAAAACACTAAAACTAATGAAAAACTAAACGGAAATGCAAAAAAAAAAATACAAAAAAAAGCCCTAACTAAATAAAACTAACTCAAAATCAAACAGTCAAAATGAAATTAAAATGAAAACTAATTGGAGGACACAAAACTATAACATGTCTGGTACTCAACTAACAAAAGCATCCCTAAATATTTACACTCACTGGCCACTTCATTAGGTACATCAAGTCATCATCTTATTATTATTATTAGTATCGAATCAGCCAATTACATGGCAGCAACTCATTTACATTTAGGGGTCAGGCCTAACTAGTTGATGTTCAAGCTGAGCATCAGAATGTGAAAGAATGGCGGTTTAAGTGATTTTGAGCGTTGGATGGTTGTTGGTGCCAGACGAGCTGGTCGGAGTATTTCAGAAACTGATGATCTGCTGGGATTTTCCCACACAGCCATCTCTAGGGTTTACAGAGAATGGGCTGAAAAAGAGAAAATATGAAGTGAGCAGCTGTTCTCCGGGTGAAAATACTTTGCTGAAGCAGGGGTCAGAGGAGAAGGTCAGACTGCTTCAGCAACAGGCAACAGCAACTCAAATAAGCACTTGTTACAACAAAGGAAGGCATAAGAGCATCGCTGAATGCACAGCACATCAAATCTTGAGCCACACCAGACCACACCAAGTGACACTACTTCAGTAAGCTCAGGAACCAGAGCTCAATCCAATAGTGCATCTTTGGGATTTACATCAAGGATATGCAGCCAACTGCAGCAACTTTGTGATCCTCATGTCAAACAAAATCTCTGAGGAGTGTTTCCAGCACCAGTTATTTGGCTCAGAGTAGCAGGTATAACTTCGTTAGTACCTCACGTCTCTAAACAGTGCCTTGTGATCAGCACTCTGGATGCACACTCAGGTCTAATGGCCTGGGGTAGGCAGTGAAAAAAAGGCCTCAGAGCAATAACAATTAAAAAACAAAACTGTTTTCTTGTAATAACAATAATTTTACGCACAAAAAAGCAAAACACAAACCTACAGTAGTGGTTTGGATCAGAGATGAGTTACCTTTAACCCTGTGAGGTCAGTGATGACCCCAAACCTGGTCCTAAATCCCAACATTTTGAGAGATAAACAAATAAATACTTATTTGTTAGAAAAAGCAATGTAAATAGCTGTTACATGCATCAATTCAAATATTTTTATTTCTAATTTGCAAGAACATTTTCTTTTAATTGGTGGGAGAACATTTTAAACATACAAAAATCGACACATCCAGAAAGCATGGGATCAGATGGTAAATGGCCTGTATTTATATAGCGCTTTACTAGTCCCTAAAGACCCCAAAGCGCTTTACATATCCAGTCATCCACCCATTCACACACCCATTCACACACTGGTGATGGCAAGCTACATTGTAGCCACAGCCACCCTGGGGCGCACTGACAGAGGCGAGGCTGCCGGACATTGGCGCCACCGGCGCCACCGGGCCCTCTGACCACCACCAGTAGGCAACGGGTGAAGTGTCTTGCCCAAGGACACAATGACCGAGACTGTCCAAGCCGGGGCTCGAACCGGCAACTTTCCGATTACAAGGCGAACTCCCAACTCTTGAGCCACGATCGCCCCATGGATGGACTCAGAGGGCTGAAAGAATACAAAGCAGGAACAATAAGGCTTTTTTGAGGAGTAGGTCTGGGGTGACGATTTTCTAAGGGTGGCATACGCAAAATTATTCAGGCAGTATGTGTGTGATCCCCACCCAAGTACAAGGAATCCGCGAAGCAGTGTGGCTTTACTTCAAATGTAAATGTGGCATCCTGTGAATAATATGTTCAGGTTGAACAAATCAATGATGCACTGTAGGCAAGGCTGTGTTATGATTTCAGAGGTTAAATCAATACAAGTGGCAATGAGAAGCTAATAACAAGACTGTGGGATTCTCCTCTACTTTGGATGAGTATTAGTGATGCTGTAAATAACATCTATCTGGCTTATGTTAAATATTACCATGGGTCACTTCTACTGATGTAAATAATTATCCCCAGAATATCAATGTATAAATCTAAGAAGGCAGCTCATGCTTTGTTTTTGTTTGTGTGTGTATGTAAATGTATATAAACCAGGAATAGAAGACAAAGAATGAGAGAAAAAGAAGTTCTAATCAATTGCAAAAAAGAAACACTGAGCTCTATCACTATTCATTGAAGGAGCTTAATCAACTTGATCAGAGGCAATAAGCCTACTGATGGAGCACAGAAGTGCAAATCCAGACATTTGTCACAGTGAAAAATCACAACAGATTCTGGTGTTAGACTCCGCAACTACATCGAAGTCATTATCTGCCTTGACAGACAGCTCTGATTCACTGGACATGCCCAAAATAACATCACACAAACAAGAACCATTCAGAACAGAAGGTTAAAGTGAAGGAATGAATCATGGATGAGATTGTCTTCATCAGAAGATGAATGAAGAGCCCGGGTGAGTAATTGGTGTTGGTGTGGGTACTAATTATCCAGCCCCTAAAATTTGCCAGACGATGTTCCAGCATGTTCGGAACTCCTCAATAAATGTCAAAAAATTGCTCTGTGGGAAGTGTGGGAGTGAGCATTCAGTTCCCTCGCGACAAATTTGGACACTTAACAGATCACAGTTTGACGTTAACTGGGAGCCTGTCAGTGCACCTTTAATGGGAAATGTGGGTACGTCTTTGGCAAGAGTTACATGCAGTGATTTCCCACGTTCCACGGAGTTACAGTCATTATGCTTCACCCACTTTTATATTTATAACTTCTTCTTTTTTGTAGGTTGTGGATCTTTTATAACAGATGCTAAACTAAATCAGCTTCACATTTCTCAGAGCATCCTCTTTAAAAAAAGATAGAGGTTAAGTTAGTCTGTTGTATTCTGTGAAGTGCATGTTTGGTTTGAAAGTTATTTTTTATCAGTTCATCTCGTGACAGCAAAGCATCTTCTCCCCAGAAGAAGAGCAGTTATTTGGTTTGTAAAGCAATGCTGGGTTTCACATTCAATTTAGCCCTGGTGTCTATACAGCGCTCCCTATGATGTGGGCTGGGAAGGCCCAGAGCAAACCATCTATTGTGAAGCTTAGACAGGCTGCAAGTGAAGCAAATACCGTGCTGATTTGCAATACATCACAGACACACACACACACCCACACAATGCTCAGAATGTCTAAAACAAAATGGTCCACAGTAGCCTCTGCCAAGCTATCTGCTATTCTTCTTCTCTTTCCAAAAGCGTTCACCTCTTTAGGGAGTCTGCCGTTCAGACTCCTTGTGTGTTCCTTCATATGCTTTAAGATCTCAGCAGGCAGTTGTCCTCGCTATTCAGAGAGCTAAGACAAAAACCTCAGGCAACGTTTCTTCTGCTGCACGCCCTTTCTTTAGAATAAACTCCCCAGCCGCCTTCAGCTAATGCAGCGCACACATGATCTTTAAAGCCCGAGTCAAAATGTCATTATCTCTAATGAGTATGAGTGTGTGCAGCTTTTTAATCTCCTGATTATTTAATCAGCATCCATAAAGCAGAAAAGTGCAGTTTAGTCTGAGCTCATGCTTAGCCTTGTCAGTAGGTCCCCTCCTCCTCTGTCATTTGTGTTTAAGGGTACTGAAGTCTCCTGTGTCAGTTCTGCCCCTGCCAGCTGCCTACTGGCTCCTCCTTCTCTACCCCCCCCCCCCCCCCCTCCTCCTCTTCTTCCTCCTCCTCCTCCTCCTCAGGCCAGATATGACTTCTCTTTGCTCTCCTTGTTAAACTTTGCTACACCAGCCTGTCAAACTGTACTTGGAACTACACAAAGACCCAACACTAGACTTTTTTTCCTTTGGGGCCTTGAATCATTGGACTTAATATTAACTGTTAAAACTCTGTCTTCAGTTCACTTTAACTCCTATTTTTTCAATTGTATACCGGACTCAGCAGGTCATTGTTGTCCACTTATTTTTTCTTTTTGTTGTTGTCTAAGTTATCTTGATATATTGACATTGTAGTTTACAGCTTGTGCGTTTCCCTGACTTACTGCAGTCTTACCTTGCATACCTATCTGTGATCAGTGGTATTATCAGGCCTCCACCACCAGGCTGGATCAATAATTTAGTGTAATTCAAATTTTTTTACAGTCTATATCACACCAAGTTGCTTCATGTTGTAAGGTAAAGAACCTACAATATTAGAAAGAAACTTCTATTACCAGATGAGCTCCTATAAGGAAGCAGTTGGAAACTGAGGGAATGACAATCTCTCTGTTAACAGGAGAAATCTCCAATGGAAACAGACTCAATTAGACAGGAGAGAGAGAGAGAGCCAGAGTTTAATAATTGCCAGTAATTAAATTGAGTAGTGTGTGTAAACCCGCAGGAAGTGAAAAGAGGTACGTGATTCAGTGCATCATGGGAAGCTCCCCAGCAGTCTAAGCCTATTACAGCATTACAAAGAGATGGCTCAGGGTCACCTGATCCAGCACTAACTCTAAGTTTTAATCGAAAAGGAAAGTTTTAAGCTTAATCTTAAATAACATGTCTAAATGTATAACATGACTCACAGCACATCTATCATCATACATTATGTACCCGGTGAAATCAGGGCAATACTGTTTAGACTTCTGAAAGCCAGAAATCTCTCAAACGTACTCCAATGTCACCACCTAGTGACCTTTTTTGATATTCTCGGTAGACCCCAAACACACAGACACTAAAATGAAACAGCCTTTCACGGATTTTCAGAAGCCTTGTGGATGAACCACAGATCTGACGCTGCCTCCAAACCACTAAACTCTAACTCATTCACTATGTTGCTATATGTATGTTTAAACATACTTCTATATAATATATGGACATTATAAGTTCTTCGGGGGCTTTACAGATTTAAAGTATAACGCGAATGTTAAAAAACACAGGAGAGCACAGAGTCACTTCCCGTTTTAGATGAGAATTGCGGAATTTGGGATGCAAAACTGAGCCGAGAAAAGTCGGTTGTTTCTAGTCGGCGTGTTTTTCTTAACGTACCAGCATCGACCTGCGACCAAATAAAAGAAAACAGTGTCAGGTAGTTGTACGATAAATCTTTTTAGTATTGATGAAAAACGCTCCTTGTTGTTTTTAATATTTATATTACACGTGATGTTTGTGCTTTGGCTTGAGTTTCGAAATGTCGGCCGTTTTTTATGGCAAATTATCCTCCTTTCTGTCACGATTAGCCTGCTAGCTGACGTTAGCGGTTTAATTTCCGGAATAGAATAACTTTATCAAGATGACCGATTTTTGCAGTACTTTTTCATCTTTACTGTTAACCGACATGGACGTACACAATATATGTCTCATATATGTCGACAGAGGTTGCGCTGGCCTGTCTTTACAATAATAGTAGCATGACCTAACCAATAGCGTTGTATTTATGCTTTAAAATCACCGCGGCTGTTTTCGTTCTGTCTGGTCAGATTATGGAGTTTGCAGAGCTGATAAAGACACCCAGGGTGGACGGGGTTGTCCTACACAGGCCTTTCATGCCTACTGTGGAGGGGACTCTGTGTTTGACTGGTCATCACCTGATTCTCTCCTCCAGACAGGACAACACGGAGGAGCTGTGGCTGCTTCATTCAAACATTGACTCGATAGAGAAGAGGTGACAGCGTTGTGTTATTGTTTTTCTAAATGACTGTTATGTAATCTCTTTGTGAAAATGGTACATCACCTACCCTAAATAGATGCAGGTCAGTAGGGCATGCATTTGTTAAAATCCGTTTGAGTTCCGCCTGTTTTTTAGTGCATGCTGCAGATCCGATTATTATTTATTAATAGTGTCCATATGCATAACTTGCTTATAGTTAAACTGGTTAGAGAAACTAACATATACTGGTTAAAGACACGGGGCTTGTAGTGGCAAAGAATTTGTTTTTCTTCACTGCCATTTCTGGTAATTGTACCGTTTTTAAACATTTTATGTTGGACACAAAATCAGGTTGGACACACAAGCCTCAGGAGGTTTGCCTAGTACTTAACTGCCAGTTTCTATTCCAGTATTGGCCTAATAACCTGCAGACTACCTTAAGGTTTAATTTTAGGTTTTGGTATGGGCTTTCTAAATGGAGAATAACTTGGAAGAGTGGTAAACCTTCCCAAGAGTGCCTAGCCGACCAACACTGACACATCCAGGAGGTTTGAATAGACACAAGATCAACCTTTAAAGAACTGAAGGCCTCAGTTAAAGCCAGTGTTCATGATTTAACAATAAGAAAGATGCTGTGCAAAAATGGCATCCATGGGAGAGTTCCAAGGTGAAAAATCACTGCTGACCAAAAAGAACACAAAGGGCTTGTCTCACATTTTATAAAAGATATCTTGATGATCCCCAAGACTTTTGGAAAAATACTCAATGGACTAACGAGACAGAAGTTGAACCTTTTGGTATGAAACTAACATGGCATTTTATTTAAAAAACAAAGTCATACCAACAGTCAAACACGGTGGTGTTAGTGTGATGGTCTGAGCTGCATTGCTGCTTCGGAATCTGGATGGCTTGCTGTAGGGATAGGATAAGTATAAGCCATAAGGCTTCAGCCTATTCCTTTTTCGGTTACCGTTTGAGTACTTTTATGTAAAATTATAATCTGTTGTTGTTGTTGACTGAAATAAAAATTTCAATTTCAATTTTCAAATTTATTCAATAAATTCCCCACTACCCAAAAATCCTGAAGGAAAATGTTCAATCATCAGTTCATGCCCTGAAACTCTAGCACACTTTGGTTATGCACCAGGACATTGGTCTGAAACACACAACTGTTCTGAAAGACTCATTGCCAGTTATCACAAACACTTGATTGCAGTTCTTGTTGCCAAGGGTGGCAAAACGTTATTAGGTTTTTTTAGATGGTGCCAGGTAGGTTTGGATATCCATTTCCTTTAATAAATTACATCATTTTAAAATGGCATTTTGCATTTACTCAGGTTGTCTTTGTCTAATATTAAAATATATTTGATCTGAAACATTAAAGTGTGACAAATATGCAGAAAAACAAAACAAAAAACGAAGCAGTCAAATACATTTTCACAGCACTGTATTGTCTCTTTCATTGTAAAGCAAATGACTCATAAATCCTCCTGCCTTTCTGACTGAACTTCATGCAGATGCCTTCACATTAATCCATTAAGAATGGATTTATGCAGCTCATTGTACTTGGATACTGGCCAGTCCACTCTTTCGTCTGTAGCTGGGGCACGTTGCTGCTTAGAGCTTACGTACTGAGCACTGAGTACTGATACTGCCTTTAATAACAATCACTGAATCTACAGTCAAACTAAAAGTCGTTTCAACGATTCTTCCAGAAACCCAACATGACGATAACATAGAAATTACACACAGAAAGCCGAGCTGTAGGGCTCAGAGTAGTTCACTGATACTCTGTGTTTGTTCATGACATTCATCCTCTTTATTGTGCTCACCTTTTAAATTTTAGATTTGTGGGGTCTTTGGGGCACATCACTGTCAAATGCAAAGACTTGAGAGTGATTCAGCTTGAAATCACTGGTATGGAGGAGTGTCTCAACATTGCCAGCTCTATCGAGGTAAGAACAAAGGCTCCCCGTCGGAAAGAGAGTGATTATTTTTAGCTACGCTATATTTTTCTCTCAGGCTCTCTTTGTTTTTGTCATGTCAAGTTAAATTCTGCATGTGATTAATATTGTGAATAACAAGTCAATGTTTTCATTCCTCTCAAGGCCCTGTCCACTCTTGATTTAGTCTCCCTGATGTACCCTTTCTTCTACCGGCCAATGTTTGAAGTCATAGAGGATGGATGGAATTCATTTCTTCCCCAGAATGCCTTTAAAGATTTGGAGTCCATGGTACGTTTAGGTGACATTACAGAGTAATTCAATTTGAATCAGGGTTATTGGACCTTTTTTTGTTTTGTTTTCTCCATCCCCTCTACCGCACTTTGCAGACAGATGAGTGGAGGCTGAGTGAGGTCAACAAAGACTTCAGCTTGTGTCCGTCATACCCCCCACTAGTGGCAGTACCCAAAGATTTTGATGATGAAACGCTGAAGAAAGTAGCTACTTTCCGTCACGGTGGCCGTTTTCCAGTACTTAGCTACTACCACAAGAAGAACGGCATGGTAAGCGCAAGGAAAAATAATTACTCTGCCTTTGACCGTCTCTTTTGCTTTTTATCGTTTATGTTTTTGAACATTATAGCTAGGGATGCACTGATCCAATATACAATACCGGTATCGGTCCGATCCTGACCTAAATTACTGGATCGGATATCAGGGAGAAATAAAAAATGTAACCCGATCCATTAAATATAACAAAAGCACCTCATGAAACTTGCAAAATGGCTTAACCCAGGTAGTGACTTTAGCACGTGGGAGCAGTATGCGTCACGTGATAGTGCGGCTGTTGCGTGGGAGACCTGTCGGTGGTCTGGAGTTGCTTGTCACTGAAAGCATCTGGAGCCTCGCTACGTGCTGCCAAACCGGTATTTCACCTCTGAGCAAGCTGTCCCAGAGAAGTAAAGCAAGTGTGTAAGTTCATCTCTGAATGTTTGTAAAGCATTCTTACGTTAAGCTTAACAACCGATATATGGAGCTCGGACATCTGTGCGTCTGACCATACAATGGTTAGACTCAAGATTTACTTTGGAAAAAAAAAAACCTGTGTTGCAGGCAAAACAGTTCCATGGTTCCCAAAAAACTATGAAAAACACTTTTTTTTCATACTTGTGTTTTGTATAGAGATTACACAAAAGTCAGTCTCAGGTTAAATGTGATTGAAACAGTTTACACTGACATCCATCTTGATAAAACATGAGTGTCATGAAGGCGTGTTTGCATTCGTTTGCACTGCTTTCCACTCTGGATGTCTATTTATGCTAAGCTTTAAGTATAAAAGGGTCCATTCTACGACCCGTTTTTTTGTTGTTGTTGAATATAAACATTATTTTGTGCTGATATTGCACTTCCTTTTTTCAGAACCAAAGAGTTTTTGAAATTTGCATAAAACTGCATTTTAAATTACTTTTTGAGTATTACTTTAAATATTTAGATTTACAGATCTGCTAAAGGTTTAAATAAAAAGATAAATATTGCTGAAATGCAAAATATTTTGGATGCAGTATATTTTTTTGCAAGTGTAATAGAATAGCTTTAGTGTTTTGTCTTTTTAAATTTGAGTATGAAGTGTTGGGAATAAATTATTTTTCAGTGCCTCAATAATGCTATGCTTTTTTATTAATAAGTGTTAATTAATAAGTTATATAGTGTAGTAAGTGGACACAGCCCTGAAAATAAAAGCATTAGACCATGTGTCCTTGGGGAGTAGAAAGCTGCAGATTCTCACTCATGCTGGGAAAATGCAGATAAGAGGGGACCATCTCTAGTGGAAAGTTACTGAGACACTGTTGTTTAGACTAGAATGAAGGAGCTTCTGTAATAAAACTGTTAGACATATACAAAATGCAGCAAGATATTTTAAAAAACAAACAGTTTTATTGATTATAAAATAGACTATATTGGATTCATATCAGTATCGACAGATATCCAAATTCATGATATCGTATCGGACATAAAAAAGTAGCCATCTCTAATTATAGGGGCTGACAAATCACTTCCACTTTCAGGTGATGATGCGAGCAGGACAGCCACTGACGGGCACCAATGGGCGACGGTGTAAGGAGGACGAGAAGCTGATCAACGCCACTCTGCGGCCAGGAAAGCGTGGTTACATCATTGATACACGTGCTATCAATGTTGCTCAGCAGGCCAAAGCCCGAGGTGGAGGGTTTGAGTTGGAGGCCAACTACCCACAATGGAGGAGGATCCACAAGGCCATTGAAAGGTGATTGGACACTTAGATATTAAGAAGACAGTAACACTTTATAATACGACCTGTTTAGAGTCTGTTGCTTTGCAATTCCCTCATGATTAAATGGAATTTCAATCTATTTTATTAGAAATTAAAATGTCATTATAATTGCCTATAAATGCTTAAAGGTGGGTTCGCTCGAATACGGGGTAACAACTCACCTTTATACAGGAAACAAAGAAATAATTATACTGTAAGTACATTTAAGTAGTGCCTGAATTCTGGCAGTTTTGCAAGAAAACAGATACAAATGATAGAGTATTTCATTTTAGGCACTGCATTAAATTTCTTGAAAATTTTGCAGAAAAACAAACAATGTTCCCCCATCTTACATCATAAGTACACTGTACTTTTCCCAGCTTGGGTTGGATTATGGAGTTGCTTAACCTTGCCTAACTAACTGCCTAACAGGAACAGAGACACTCTTTTTACTGTACACTCCTTTTGAAAGTTTTGCTTGAAAAGTGATTGTGAAAGAAAAAAATACTTGGCTTCATCATTCATCATTATACAGTTAGATAGACAAGCAGATTTTGAAGGTATTTGTTTTTTCTTGTAAGCTGATAAGGGAGAACACGTCTTAAGGACATTTGAATAATAGAACGTCCATCATGCACATCAACATAAAGAATATTAAAAAAAACAAAGATGTAAAAAGGCACGATTAACCCACTCCATAATATGGCACTGAAAAGTGCAACTTGTGTTTTTCTGCAAAATTACCAAGAAATTGCACGGCTTAAATTTACTTGTGTTTTAATTCCCTGTAAAAAGCTGACTCGTTACCCCTACTTTTAATTATTTGCAGGTAAATATAATGACAATGTATTTTCAAATAAAATACATTAACTTTTAATTTAATGAAAAGGGAATCACACCCTTAGTTGTGGGCTGTATTACTGTATTACTGAGAAGACTAGATAAAGTGGAAACTGATTGAAATGTATCTCATACTTTAAATGATCTAAATAAATCTGTTTTTTGCAGGTATAATGTCCTTCAGGAGAGCCTGATTAAGTTGGTGGAGGCATGTAACGACCAGTCCCACAGCATGGACCGCTGGTTAAGCAAGTTGGAGGCTTCCAACTGGCAAACTAATGTCAAAGAGATCCTCACCACTGCCTGCTTGGCTGCCCAGTGTATTGACAGGTCTGTTTTTCATTTGGTTGTCCTCATGTCCCAGTAAACATAAACTCGAAAAGCAGCGAGCAGTGACAGACTGTGGGCTCGTGTGTTTATCTCAGGGAGGGAGCGTCAGTGCTTGTTCACGGTACAGAAGGGACAGACTCCACCCTGCAGGTCACCTCCTTGGCTCAGATCATCCTGGATCCCGGCTGCAGGACCGTTAAAGGCTTTCAAAGCCTGGTAGAGCGGGAGTGGCTCCAGGTGAGCTTAGATGCACTGTTTAGAGCCAAATGTTGTCTTTTCTTTCACCTTCTCCTCCACAGTGTGAGTGTTTCCACTCATTTCACCTCTTTGACTGCTTACACAGGCTGGTCACCCTTTCCAGCAGCGCTGTGCCCAGTCTGCCTTCTCCAACAGCAAGCCTCGCCATGAGGCCCCTGTCTTTCTTCTCTTCCTGGACTGTGTGTGGCAGATCCTTCGCCAATTTCCCTGCTCCTTTGAATTCAACGAGAGTTTCTTGGTACTGCTTTTCGAACACGCCTACGCATCTCAGTTTGGGACATTCTTGGGCAACAGTGCAGCTGAGAGGTAAGATAGGAGTTGGCTGATGTAAGACCTTCAGTTTATGTCAGGGCTATGCTTTCAGCTGTGTGATGTGGGTGTCAATCAAATCACGATGCTCTCCCTGCAGCTGTGAACCACCTCTGATAAAACAGCCGTGAACCAGTTTTCCTGTTGGTCAGTCTGACACATTTCTGTCTTTTCACAGAGCCAGACTGTGCTTGCCTGAAAAGACTGTGTCCCTTTGGTCATGGGTGAATCGGCCGCAGGAGCTGGAGCGTCTGACCAACCCACTTTACGAGCCCAACAGTCTTGTGATCTGGCCATCTGTGGCCCCTCAGAGTCTGCTGCTGTGGGAAGGTAAGAAACAAATATATTCGTAGGTATCTCTTAAGACGAGGGAGAGGAGGTAGAAGGGAGGTCTGGGTGTCTGTACAAAAGACATCTGCCTCTGTGATCCATAATAGATGGATAGATAGAAAAATCAGCAAATTTCATTTTCAGACCTTGTTTCCTTTTTTAATAAAAGAAAGTTTTCTAAAGTGAAAAAAAAGGAAGCGTGCCAGATAATTTTAAGTTTTAAAATAATAAAGTACACATAAAGTTTTGTTTGCAGGTTTTAAGGGAACATTTATAGCTGGGAGTATTTTTTTTTTTTTAAATTTAATCTTTATTTAAGTTTCAGCTGTATTTATGTATTTTTTATACATACATTAAATCCAACTGTTACACTGAGTGTCTCATTTGCAACACGAAAGCAATTAAATGGCAAATGTTAATATTCTTCATTGAAAGCAGTCCAGTGAGACCACATGCTGTACATATTTTGCAGTTTTGACTCATGCTTTAAGTTTATTCTCAGTCCGAAGATGGAGTAGGTTAATATCTAAAAACCCACCATGAGGATCAGGTGATAAAACTGCTGTTGTAGCCGCAGGTACACGATTAGAAATTGGGCGTACTCACAATTACAAATACATATTTGCTCACTCATACGTTCTGAAATCTCACCAGTAGGGGGCAGCATTGATTTGAGCATTTGAACCCTGAATGACCCTGACAGCCACTGGGACCCGAGGACCAGCTATTTGTGCTTTCCAAGGTTACAAGCATGAAGACAAGTATACATGCATTGTACAGGATTTTTAAAAAATATTATCAGCAAATAATTTTAGATAAATAAACAAAATGTTGCACGTCAATTTATTCCTTTTACAGTAACCTTTGATCTTTAGTAAAGATAAGCATTCAGTCCCATGATTACCCAATAGTGAACAAACTGTTGGTTGCAGCTTTGTCATGTTGTGTACAGCTACATGACAGGTGAGGTATGTGATCAGTGCTGTCTGACCTGCCACCTGAAACTCAGCAAGATGACTCAGCTGAATTTCATGTAACTTGGTGGAGAGGTGGTACTTGTGCAAAAGTTTCCGGTATAGCTAGCATTATGAATCATTTTACAAGAAGAGGTAGAACACACTTTGGCATTTGGGAAATTGTTCAAAATGCTCCTGAGGTGTGTCCGTGACGTGTTCAGCCTGCCTGTGTGTCTTTTTACAAACAGTTTCCTCATTGAGAGGCAGTGTGATGATATTATGGTAAAGCATGAGTAGCAAAATGGTGCTAAATAAAGAAGCACTGATACAGGCATACAACCACAAAATCTGTTGTGGGTAATTTAAAGTGCTGTTTTTTCACAAGTGCCTTTTGGCATTAAACACAAACATCATGTATCAGTGGAGGTTATATCAGAATATCAGTGTATATAAATGTGATCCTAAATCTTTTTAAATCAAAATTATTTGATCATTTTACATGATCGTTTTTATTTAAATTGCCAGATAAAACCAGCTTTACCAATGTTAGCATTATATCATCATTGTTTTTGGTTTAAAATTATTACTTTTTTCACATTTTTCACACTTTTTAAACCATTGACAATTCAATTCAATTCAATTTTATTGAAATGACGGTGTACTAATTTGATTTTAACAAATTCAGAATGAATATGTAAGTCTGAATTTGTCTAAATTGTGAATTTGAGTGACTGCAGTGAAACTCTTAATTGATGAGGGTTTTTTCCCCCCACAACTTTAATAATGGTGGTTATTCTTATTCTTAACTATGGTTGTCTTAATGTCAGTGGGTTCAGCATAGTGCAACAAGTACAACAAAGCCCTGGGGAGATCTGTGTTAGACCATTCATAAAGAAAAGTTGGGGGAGGGGGAATCCAGACCAACTAGAGGTCATTAGGTTCATGCATTTTGTGCATGGGGCCTCTCTTACTGCCTAAAGCCGTTCACGCTATATGAAGTGGAATGCATAAGAACTGAGTGGAGCATGTGATATCCTGCTTATGCAGCTCTTTCATGGAAAGTGACGCACACTCCTCAGCCCACCTTAAAAGACCCAATGGAAGTCCTGAACTCTAGCTGCTGATGTGGACACTAAAAGAAACTGATGACGTGTGTAAAATCTTTACATCCCAAAAGTTCTGTGTAATTCTTAGCGAAATAATATTGAATAAAAATAATGGTTTAATTAAAAAAACAAAAAATGCACTAAAATAATGTTGTTTTTTTTAATTGGACTGCAGTTTGATCACTTTAAAGGTGTTGAGTAAAAATGTGGAGGTTTTAGTCATTTTATTTGTGTAGCACATTTAAGAACAGCAGACTTTAAACTGTTGAAATTAAATTTTAAAAAAATAGCTAAAAGACATGTAAGAGTTAAAACACTGATAAACATGACTTTTAAACATTTTACAATCCAGTTAGAAAAAGACTTTACAAATACAAAGGAAAGAAATGGAAAGCAGTCAACACTATTCACAAAAGACACAAAGGTTATAAATTCAATATAATTCCAAAAAGTTAATGAGCAAAAGGATTTCAGGATTATTTCTGAATTACACGGGTATAACTGTGTAATAAAATCCAGGACAGGTGAAATGTCAATTATCCATCTTGGGCTTTTCTGTGTGGAGTTTGCATGTTCTTGGTTCTTGGTTGGGCGATAAAGCCTCAAAACTATGTAATGGTATTTCAAGGAAATTTATGATAATAATTTCTGATAATATAGAGGGAAAAAAATTGTGCATAGGGTTTTTCACGGTGATTGCAACTTGTGGGTAGAAGGATTTATTTATCAGCACAAACTAAACGAAGGGCTTTTCCGTCCTTCTTTTCTGACAGTCACTGATGACACAGCTAAGTGTCTTAAAACATTATCAGCAAAGCTTATTTAAAAGAAGAGTAAAAAATGACAGGGTTTTTTTTGTTTTTTTCCCCAAAACATGAAATTTACAATATGATGCCAACGACCTAAGATGCAAAGAAATACTGGAAATATTGCTCACAGTGAGCAATATAGAGTCAAAGTACTAGCAGTAAGGACATGTGCAGAGAAGGGATAGTGGGTATATTGGACAAAGGATGTTGATAATGGTTGAGTTACCATGCAGGAAGGAAAGAGGAAGACCACGAAGAAGATTCATAGATGCAGTGAAGGAGGATCCACTGTGGTGAGCCCCTAAAGGGATCAGGCAAAAGACAAGATTTTTATTTTTCATTAAAGGTGAGGAAATTGGGTAAAAGCAAGGCTTTAATGTCAGCTAAACAACAAGAAATTCACTGAGGGATCAGAGGCAAGTGTGTCTAAATAGCAGTAAAAAAAATATATCAATGGGCATTTGGAGTACAGGTCCAAGTTGGCTGCAGTTAATTAATTGTTCCAAATATTGCGTAAACATAGGAATGCATATGCACATCCTTCCGCAGCCACCATACATTTCACAAGTATTTTGTTATCAATGACCCAAACTTAAAAAGAACTAAAATAACTGAGATCTTATTGAGTAGTGCTATCTACAGACGTGTTACTGGGTTCAGAAACCTCAGTTTGTTGACACACTGGCTTTCCCTATGACTGACAAGTAAAGCGATGGTTCATTCCAGTCATACAGCTCCTCTGTGTTTACACCTGTTTCTCTGCCAACAGCCTCCAACCACCATTAAGATCCAGTGGTTTTGTTTTTTTTGCGCTCAGCACAAACTGTGTGAACTGTTTTTCGAGACTGCTTTAAGTTTTAGACATGTCAGAATCTTGTATTTGTATTCCAACTCAAAACTCCACAAAGAACCACATCCAGCACGATAATACACTTTATCTGTTAGCTGTTTGTTTTCTTTATCACAATTATGTGTGTATGTGTATGTGTAAGTATGTGTTATCATAAGAAAAGTGCATGCTTTCCCGTTAGTGTGCAGTGACTGCACACGCAACGCTTACATAACCTCTATCAAGGTTGTGAGACTGCAGTGTTTAGAAGAAACCAGAACTGGAAGAAACCAGTTTGTGAATTGTTGTTTTCTGATTGGTCCTGCTCTTCTGTGACAGGAGTGTTCCTTCGTTGGAACCGCTCCTCCAAGTGTCTGGATGAGGCCTATGAGGAAATGGTTCATATAATAGAGTACAACAAGGAGCTTCAGACCAAAGTAAACAGCCTGCGCAGGCAGCTGGCCCAGCTTGAAACTGAAGATCCTCTGCTGCATACGCCATAAAGAGAGAGAGAGACCTCTAAAAGTAATTGAGATGGTACATTCAAAAATCACAGACATCCCAGCTTTAGCTTCCCCTTTTTAAAACATAATGTAAGAAAACAACATTATTGTCAAGTTATTGTGAACGCGACTAAATGAACTTCAGTTTTGACGCTTTAATGAAAAACATTTTTATCATGGTGACTCATTGCAAACTACACTCGAGTAAGAGGAAAACATTTAGAAACAAAAGCGCTGTAATGTTAGCCATTTCTCAGAGTGCAGATAAAAGCTAAACCTCCCTTATCACACTGTGGTCGAATATCAGTGTACAGCCAGACCTGCACATGCCTACTGCTCATTTCTATAGATTGTGCTGTGACTGGGCGGCTGATTTCACTGTTGCCAAGCCTCTTCAAACACCCACACTTGTACTTGCTGGCTTCCATTTCTATATACGCGATGTGTAAAAACGACATTGTGGACCCTTTTGTGCTTCTCAGCACTGATCTTGTGTAGTAGAGGATTAAAGGGGCATTTTAAGGACAGCTGGAGAAAAAAAGTGTCTCAGTTGCTACAGGGTTCACATATTTCATGAAAGTTCTGCTGAATGTGTACACCATTAGACCGCTGCAGAGTAACTATGGCAACATATAGGGTGCTGTAAGGGAGCATGTGCTTTTGCTGCACATTGAGATGACATACTAAGCGTAGGTAGGGTCAGGCCAGTGAGGAGGGAGGTTTGTATAATATGTAAAATATCAGATCAATGCTTGACATTCCAGTATCACAGCCAGAATTTGCACAAACGATTTGATGTAACCACGTATAACAATAATCTAACGACTAGATCGGTTGCTGAGCATCTCTGACTTCTTGAGTTTAACATTCAGAACTGATGCACTTTGTGTCAAAAGCATTTCTTTATCTGTATGTACGTATATGCAAATCAATTTTACTCCCACTTTGAAAACGATCTCTCATCAGTTGTTGCCATAATAGATGACAAATGTCCAAATATCAAACAGGACAATATGTATCCAACTAACCTACACACATGTTACACTCCAAAACTCGTGTCTCTTCTGGAAAATGTACTTAATTGTCAGCTTCTCACATCCAAGCTCATACTTATCTCACGAACATAGGAATTATCCTAAACTTCAGCGGTCAGTAAAGCTGTCTGTGTCATTATGGCAAGCTGAAACCCGCAGCGCTCTTTGCTTATAGACCTTAGTTCTTTCATCTTTCAGTGCACTCTTTGGTAGTACCATTAGGAAAAACATCATCTAGCGTTGTAAATACAAATATATTTTTTTGTTATTATGGTCTGGGATTAAAAATTAAATGCACTGCAGCCATCTTTGGCCAGTTTTGTTTGATTGCCTGTAACAAAGTAAATGATCTATGATTTATCTCAATGTCTGCTCAATACACTAATAATCACACTAAGCTTAACTTACTTCCACTACTTTGAAATGCTTTGACAAAGAGAAAGTTTACATGTATATTTCATGTGTGCATGGATAGAACATTTCTTATAGTTGTGTGATGCCTAAGTGATTTTCGCTTTGTCAGAAAGTTGACAAAATTCAAAAATGTAATGTCACACAGTAGATAAATAATCGTGTCTGTTGTACTTTGTGCAATGCCTTACTGTAAAATCCAGATTCAAAATTATGTATACATATTTGTCGCTGCTGATCAGAATGCTTGAAAAATCTAATATTGATTAAAATTTGTTGTTGTGGTTTTTTTTTTTTTTAAGTTTTCACGCCATTAAAATCTGTATTACAACAAAGGAAGCGTTTCAATTCTTTAATCACCACACAGTCTGTGCATCATTCGGTTTTCCGTGATTCAGTCTCACCAGTCTCATTAAGCTAGTTTCTAGGGTTTTTTTGTTTTTTGTTTTAAGAAAACAAAGTGAAAGCCACCTAGTTGGCTGTAAATTGAGCATTTAGCAATAAAATATACCTACCCTACCCATACCAAGGGCTACCCTAATGTTAGCCCTTGGTATTTGAAGACCTTTTTCAAAGCCTCAGCTTCATCTCCAACTCTGTATTTTCAAACTATATGAGATGACTTGGTGGTGGATCTCACTGCCATGGAAGGTGGAAGACACTGACTTGTCTGAGATGAGTCTGAAAGAAAATGTGACACAAACAGTATATTGAGAACGTTCACCTTCAAAGTAAAAGTTGGACCTTACTTGTGCAACCGACACATATCAAAAGGCTCAACTTTTACTTTGAAGGTCAACGTGCTCTGTTTACAGTTTGTGTTGCACTTCTCACATTTTCCGCTTTTGCAGACAAATCAGCGTCTTCCATGCAAATTCCTACTGACTGCAGCAAGCTGAAAGAACCAAAGCAATCACAGAGGGCTTTTCAGTGCAGCGTCTTATACTTATTTGTGAACAATTTCACGCTACTGACTACCAGCTACCACATGCAGAATACATGTTTTTCTGCAGTGAACGGGGGTTTCCAGGCTGGTCGGTCAGTAGGCCTGCGCGAGTGCAACGTCGGTAATTTCACAGCAACTGCCAGTAACCTCCAGTAACCAATCACAACCAGGTAATGAGTACACATTTAGTGTTGTATAATAAAAACAATAAAATCAGAAAGGAGGTGTTTATTGTTGAATTCAGAGATGAAGAGAATAGTACATTTGTTTTTAAACATACTCTTTTCTTTTTTTCTTTTTTTTTTACAGTCTGACTTTCTTTTGCAGGAAAAAACATCGCCCCCTGCTGGCCATTAGAAATATTTCCACTATAAGGCATTTCCTCATTGACTGACACGTTGACTTGGAGGCTGTGTCCATCTTTTATATACAGTCAACAGGCCAACTGTTGACTGTGTCTCAACAGGACAACTTTTTAATGTAAACATGTCTGGGTCATTGTTCCATTATTTTCATGTGGACAAAAATCTGCTTTAAATATATCAGTATTATTTATTTTTTCCCCCTTCCAAAGGTTCCAAATACCAGAAAGAAGTCCTAGAAAATATCCACGTTATGTACCCTGTCCTTGACAGTCTGTCCGAAGATTAGTAAACAGCACCCTAATAAAATGTGTTCGCATTGCTGTGATGACACAATCATCTGATGCGGCGACTGGGGCAAAAAATAGCCAAGGGTCAGCTGCTTCATAGGGAGAGATATCCATGTTGCAGTAAGTGTTTACAGTGCTGCTGGTCAGCCACAACTCTTCTGTCTGTATCATTAAGTCTTTGTGTCTATCAATACCCTAATTTCATGTTTATTACTCACAAGGGAACCCTTAAAATTCTCTTGAAGCAAGGAAGGATTTTGTGCATTATCAAGTAAGATTTTAGATAGAAACTATAGCTTGGTTTATAAGAGACTTTGATTCCCATTTTTAGTAGTGACACTGAGCTATGTAACCTCACAGCTATCAAGTGTCATGTTTGTCTCACATTTCCTGGAATTGCAGGTTACTTAGAAGATTATCCCAGTTTGCAGGTTGAAAGGAAAAATATATTTACGATTTCTTTTTTCTTTCGAGAAAAAATTACATCTTGTTTTTCTTGCCAAAGATCAGGTCAACTTGTTTTTCAGGTAGCTGTGTCTTTCTCAGTCATGACAGGCATGGGGGTGTGCTCGCATGCTCCACTCATATTCCAGTGCAGGCCTTAAGCCCACCCTTTGCTTGCTCCATTCAGCAACGTCATCAGTCGTTCTGACTCGGCTCTATCTCCTGCAAACAAACCTGAAAGTCAAACAGAAAGTGTGTGCATTCATCATATCGTTCACTGATAAACATCTAGATTCAAATCAATGAGGCTGGAGAGCTTCTATTTTTTTTTTTTTTAAATTTTGCCAGGTCACAAAAACTCCAGTGAAGCCAAGGATTTGGTGTTAAATGGCTTTTAAAGTCCATCCTGTAATCGTCCAATTTCTTTGATTGCAGGGCTGCATCGGGCTCGACACCTTGTTTTGCTTTACGTAGACGTCTGCTACTTCTAAATTGTGCACCATTCATATCCATAAAGACATGAGCGCATTCGAACTGTTTGCTTTCAGTATAGCAAAATGTGTTTTACTACACTGGTACATATTCCCATGTAGTTATAAAAAATTTCCACCACCACCCCCCTCTTCATTCTGACACATGTGATTGATCTTGCAGAGCTTTTTTGACTTTTGAATGTTTTGGCATAAATCTAATGTGACCTTTTTGTTCTTGTGACTGATGACTTGTTTGCACCTTGTGCTAAACAGTCTGTATTTTCTCTCTTTTTTTTCTCAATAGAAACAACTAGGATAACTGCTGAGACAGAGTTTTTTCCCAACTCGGGGATTAATAAAGTATTTCTTATACTTATCTTCACTTATGAAGACGCTTACCTGCTGGAGAGTGCTCTCTTGGATGCACAACTCTGATGTTGTGATGATCTACCCCACTGTTGCCCTTTGTTGAAGTTCAGTCCCTTTTATGTTGCTGAGCTCACAGTTTTTTAGGCACTTTAACTTTCACCTCATTTGACTGCATGTTGCAGATTCACAGCCACAGCTTCCAAAAGCAAATTGAAAATCACATTTTAAACCCACTCCACTCCTCTTTTTACCCACTTAACTGATGAAGAATAGCACCTCACGGCCTTTCACGTCAACTGCCCCCTTTCTTTGGTCGCCTGAAAAGGCGAGGGCCTTATATCCTAAACTCTTCCTGCGATTTAGAGTGGACACTCTTGATCTGAAGCTGGACTTTGAGCCCACGTTCATCATGTGAATGCGACTGTCATGGTAAACGTGTATTTGCAACAGTATTTGCACGTTTGACACGATCACACCATCCCCTGCCAATGTGCAGCCTCGGGTATTTTTAAGTAATGCATAAACCGCGTGGCCTCAGATTACGTGGATGCACAAAGATTGACCGGGCGTCGGTGACGCCACGGGAGGGAGTGGTCTGCGAGGGAAGACCGCACCTCCGGGTCTCCGCCAATCCGAGAGAAAGCCGGCTTCCCCTTAAGCAGATGGTCGTTGATATATAGCTTGAAGGCGCAGCTGAGCTGATGCAACACTGAACGGAGATAACACGAACGTCACGTCAGCATCCCATTCTCAAAAAGACGCAAATCGCAGAGGAGCTTTCTTTCTGTGTGTGGCTGTGTTAACTGCAGATTATCTGGTGAGTGCACCGATCCCGATATTTGATTTCTTTTACATTTAAGAACCCGGCCGTTTTTTAATTAGTCCTCTTTTCTAGGGAAATTTTAATTTTAATTTTAGGGAAATTATGCGCAATTTATCAATTCGTGCTTCCACTCTTTTTTTTTCCTTTTTTTTAAAATCACGTGTGTTTAACCTTTCTATCCCGATCAAACCATCTCTCTCTCGCTCTCTCTTTCTCTTTTTTTTTTTTTTAAACCAAAGCAAAGTCCTCTTCTGAAGTGCAGCCGGTTGCTAAGTCACAATGACGTGCTGAGCTCAGACAGAGAAATATTTAGGATCTAAAATAGTGGTTGCTCTCATTCAGAATTTCGTCCACCACCAGCAGTTTTGCCTTCGTGGAAAAGCAGCTGCACATTGGAGGGTATGGAGATCAGTTACGCTGACGTTAAGGAATTAAACGATCGGCATGTCCCATAGAAAGGAGTCTTGGCGAGCTGCCCATATTAAACAGGGGGCTTATATGATGAGTACCTTAAACGATGTTGGCTCAATATTGAACAGCATATGCTCTCAGAAGGGGATAGGCCACAAGCATGATGGAGCGGGAGAGCGTGCTTTTGTGCAAAAGTAATGTTTTCATGCTTAATCCGTGATCTCTGTTATTAATAATTTTATGGTTCAATATATATTTGTAAGAAAATGAAGGCAAACAAAATGAAAGCACATTCCGACTCTGAGTCCATGCCACCCTGATCTTGGCACCGTTTTCCAAGGCTACTGTATGCCGCTGTACGCCCTCTCTCCTTGATTGGCTCTCGTTGAAGGCAGGGCAGTACATATATACTCCAAAGTAACTCCGTTCATTCTTTTACTAGGAAGCGCGTTGAACCCTCGGTAAGTCTTTCCTGAAGTGATGCGTTGCGTAAAAGTCTAGACGTTCCGTAATGAACGACAAATTTAGTTTTATTGCGCTATTTTTGCATGAAGTAGTAGCTCAGTATGCTTAATTTTCTGCAGTTCTGTACCTTTCTAAAGATATGTGGTGTTCGTGTTTTATAATGTTTTTAGATAGATAGAGTTAGTCATGTTGCGTTAAAGTTTTGCTTAACTTTGACTGTTTTGGTGTTTTTATGCGCTTTGATCCTTCCATTGCACTCATTTTCTCTGCATCATGTCATTAGCATGTCATTTGTTGCAATCCACGTGTTTTCGCTTTTGGTATGTTTTCTCTCATCTCAGTGTTTTCAGATGCGTTTGATCAATCTGACTTTTAAGGGAATTAAAATAAAAAAAATTCCGAGTGCCACTTTTGTCGTTTAAAACTTGTTTGTCCACCTCTCGGAGCTTGAAGCTTGGAAATGAGCCCAAAACCTCATGACAAAAATGTTGCGGAGTGAGGCCACCAAATGATGCCAGAGTCTAATTGAATATAAATGGAAATTGGCTTTCATTAGATTTGTAGAGCTCTGCTAGACTTCTTTTTTCATTGGGATTTACCAACCAAAGTGTCACCTAAAAGTAAACAGACACATTGTTCCCTTCCTCCAGGTACCAACATGCCTGTCATGAGGATCTTCAGCAAGGTGGCCAAGCAGGCGTTAATCAGCACCCCAGGCTGTGGCTGCCAGCCCTTAACGGTGGCTGTACGCAACATCAGCTTCTCCCCTCGACAGGTGACCCCTGATGCCAGCTTCCATTCTGTGTCCTTCTCAGAAACAGACCACCCCAAGGTGCTCATCACAGGTACATACGAAGCATCAGGTTTTGGTCTTTTGCAGCCATGCAGTTTAGTCTAATGCTTTAACAAAAAAAGGCCGTTTTAAAATGCATGAGGGTTAAAAAATATGCTGTTCTGGGACTTTGAGATCAGCGGGGTTTCTGACAAGTTTGGCAATGAGAGCTGAGAGGGATGCCATTAAAAAATAAAACGTGGGCGTCCAGTGCTGTGACCTTTTTTTCTTATGGCCACTCTCCTCCTGAGGTACTTCAGTCTCCATGGAAACTAAGCGCTGGTACTTATTAGCTGCTGCGCATCTGATTTGTGTGTGGTGTCCTCAGATCACTCATAATATTTCCACCTCCCTCCAACCTCTGCAGGTGGCCTGGGACAGCTCGGTGTAGGCCTGGCCAAATTGTTGAGGTAAGGATTTTAATTTGTCCGAATATAATAAATGACAAGTTTTGTGTTGATTAGTAATTGTAACACTGCAGTTAAACAGTTTATTATAAGGCAAACTTTGTAACATTGGTTCCTTCGCAGGAAGAGGTACGGAAAGAACAACGTCATTCTATCTGACATCCGGAAACCTCAAAACAGCGTTTTCCACAGTGGTGAGTATACTCATATGCTATATAAAAATGTATACAGTTCAGATACACAAAAGATACTATATTAGCGGTGTTTAATGATTACGTTGCATAGCATATACAAGTACATACAAGACATTTTTTGCCCTTTTCTTTAACTTTTTCTCTCTCTATAAGCCCAGGTGTTATTGAAAAAGCCATGTCCAACTGTAATATTTGTAGCGTGTGCAGACAGTCTTTTTTTCAGTATGATGATCCTCTTTTGGGTGTATTGCTGACTAATGCCAGCCTTACAAAAAAAAAAGTCAGGGATTTGGCAATACAGGTTGTTACGCTTTTGAAATAAATCACAGCATATTGCGTCAGACTGAAATGGGCACATTTGAATAGTAAAGTGTCTGCAAATAAAGCCTCTTGCTTTAATATTGATTTATGCTTTAAGTTGCGTCATGGTTTCCTTTCCCTGTGTGTGTGTGTGTGTGTGTGTGTGTGGGGTGGGGGGGTGGGGGGGTTAATAAGTTTCTCTAAATCAACATTTGAATTGAAACTTCTTAAGTTACTTTGCTAACATTTAGCAATGATCAGAAGTTGTTTATGAACATGGAGAACATACCAATTCCAAATACACACACTCTCATACATTATCAACTACTAGTGTCCTATTGGCAGCCTGTATTGAAGGCTAGGGAACATCCTTGACAAACAAGCGCAGTCACAGTGAAGGTGAAACAAAACTCTTTACAATGCTTATCCATGTCTGTCGCCATCAGGCCCCTTCATCTACTCAGACATCCTGGACTACAAGAACCTGCGGGAAATTGTGGTGAACAACCGCATCACTTGGCTGGTTCACTACAGCGCCCTCCTCAGTGCTGTTGGAGAGGCTAACGTGGCCTTGGCACGCTCTGTTAACATCACCGGTAAGTGAATTTGTAACCAATCTGTCTCATGTGGGCATAACGATGTAGGATGATGCTCTTGTTTTTCATGGGGCACTTGCTGAGCGTTTAGCTGTCTGTTTTTCAGGGCTTCACAACATCCTGGACATTGCAGCAGAGCACGGCTTGCGTCTCTTTGTCCCCAGCACCATTGGTGCCTTTGGTCCCACATCCCCTCGCAACCCTACGCCAGATCTGTGTGTGCAGAGACCCCGCACTATCTACGGTGTTTCCAAAGTACATGCTGAGTTGATGGGAGAGGTGAGAGCTCAGAGTTTAATCTAAACTCTTAATGAGCAAACTTGATATCAAAACCATAGAATGTCCTGAAAACTGATGATCCTCAGTGCATGTGCCTGTTTTGGTTTTTTTTGGGGGGTTTTTTTTGTTTTCATCTATCTTCAATTGATAACTGTTAAATCTCATCTGAGAACCTGCTTGTTCTAAATAACGGAGTTCTTTCTGTTCTTTAACAGTACTACCACCACCGTTATGGGCTGGACTTCCGCTGTCTACGCTATCCTGGAATCATCTCTGCTGATTCCATGCCCGGTGGTGGCACAACAGGTAGGGCGGATTCAGACTACAGATAAGGTTACACTTTTAACGGTTGCTTATTCCTGTGCTGCTATCAAGTGTCAACTTTGTTATGCAACTGATCTATTTCAGAGTGTTGTTATGACTTGTTGCATTTTTTTTTTTTTTTTTTCATGCCATCGCATAACTTGATCCGGTGTCTCCATATTTTCACTTTTCACAGCCACCACACCCAAATCCTCTTATCAGTTAGATTTTTAATTACAGTTTAGCTTTTCATAATCGCATGTTCCTCAAATATTTTACTTGGAATACTTTCTGTTCCTGCTGCATTTGTTACTTTCTTGTAACAAATGTACTTTAAGTGCATAACAGAGTTTAGATTTTTCAGCATTTCTGTAACAAGGCTCTTTTTGTTTTTGTTTTTTTCCCCCCATCTCTGACCAGACTACGCCGTCCAGATTTTCCACGACGCAATCAAAACTGGCAAGTTTGAGTGCAACCTGAGACCTGACACACGGCTGCCCATGATGTACATCGACGACTGCCTGCGTGCCACACTGGAGGTGATGGAAGCACCGGCTGAGACACTAAGCATGAGGACGTACAACATCAACGCCATGAGCTTCACCCCCGAGGAACTGGCCCAGGAACTCCAGAAGCAGATGCCTGAGCTGGAGGTCACATATGAGGTTGACCCTGTACGACAGGCAATTGGTAAGCAAGGCTTTGATTTCTTAAAGGAGAAACTTCTCATTAATCTTTGATATTTTTTTGATGGTGAAAATCCTATAAGATAAACTGACACATGCTTTAAATCTGTTCCTTTTCAGCTGACAGCTGGCCGATGAACTTTGATGACTCCAACGCACGAAATGACTGGGCCTGGAAACACGATTATGATCTCCCAGAACTCGTTCAGACGATGCTCAACTTCTTTGGCTCAGAAACACGCATGGCTCGTTTTAACTGAGGCAACGCGGCATCAATCGTAGTATTTTTTTTAAAATGTTTTTTTTGTACATAATGTAAAACACTGACCAAAGAGAACAGAGAAACATGGCCTGTAAGTCATCATCATCCTCTCACTTCTCTGTGTAACATCAGCAGGGTCCTTCTTGCTTGCCACCGACCGGGCTTGTCTCAAATGTAATGGTCAATGAGGACTAGAAGATCCTCACCCCCATCCCTGGAATCTCTCCACCTCTGCTTTGCTCCCTTTTATCTCTTTTCTATTTAGAGATTTGGGTGAGGGGCAGTCAATGAGTTGAATTGGTGTCAACATTATCAACCTGAAGCTGCGTTTAGATGAAACAAAGGGTAACTTGCATGCTGAAGAATTGTGCAAAATTTTGCAATATTTTCTGATGAATCTAGTTAACAAATTGGGAATGTTGCATTGTACAACCGAAAGCATTTCTATGTTTTTCTTTTGAAAACCCAAATGGTAAGGGGTTTTTTTTCTGATAAGTTTCCATAATCTGGGAATTTTAGGCCTAAAGCTTTGGGGCCAAACTCAAGCAAGAGGTATACTCGTACACGAGGTGTATCCTTTGTTGCACTTTAGACAGAGTTGGATCTTAAAACCTCTCACAAATAAAGGAGCCTAATCACCTACAGGGCTGAATACCTGATACATTGTATCCATTTTTTTTCAAGCAGTGTGGTGCAGGGATTCTTAAGAATTGTTTCTTCTTTGTATTCCATGACAAATTATTTATTCTGTTGGTGTTTTAATATGCGGGAGCACTTTTTGGCACTCTCTTTTTCTTTTATTTCCACATGTTGCTGTCCATGTTTGTTACTTCATTTTTAACATTAGGTCTTTGATTATTTTCACATGAAAGAGAAATGAGAGTTTAGAGGAGACTGTATTTCTGTAAAAGGAACTCTGAAGATTGTCTTCTATGTGAATGTCTTAGCAGGTTTTGCCTGTTCATTCAAACAGCAAGCTTTGACAATAAAAAGAGAAATCACATAACTGTGAGTCCTTTTCCAGTAATTTTCTACACCTTTTTATTTAACCATCAGTTTGTTGACCTGTAGCGAGTTCAAAACCCGGGCTCGAGGAGGGCAGCTTGCCATACCAAAAACGTTTGTACAGACTGTTCTTCCAGTCACAGATAAAGCAAGTGTGAACACATCAGTCCTGAGAACACAATTCTTTCCTTCTCTGTAAAGAATGTTAGAGCTGTTACGTTTTAAAGGAATTCATTTGCATTTGTTTTAAAGCAGATCAGTGATCTCTAGCACACATATTGGGCTGTGAGCTGTGCATGTTGTTGATCAGAACTTGGATAATTTAGTTACTGACAGCAGAGTTAAGTGTGCTATAGTATGCATTTACTGGCCTTAATGGTTGCTCAAAGCTTAACCTGTTGATAGATGTAGAACTGACAATCAGATTACCGTCAAATATGTTCTTTACTGATCTGAATATAAAGATTACATAGTGGAAATGTCAAAACTTTGAGTAACTTCTCGGCAACTGTATCTTGCTTCCAAGAAGCCAGACTTTCTTGTTCTTGTTTTTAAAGAGGTTTTGATCAACAGTTCTCCAGCTTTCTGGAGGTCTTTCAAAGCTTTTCTTTGGACACTGGCTGCTTTCTCACTCATTTTTAGTCAAGTCCTTGTACCTCACCATTTTCAGAGGAATGTTGTTTTTGTTTAAGCCACTTAACACTGACCTATAAATTATTAAGACATAAAAAAGGCACATATCTCAAAGCAAGAACCAATGTAATGTCTACACATAACTAGCACTAGCAGCCAGTCAAAAAACACAATTTGTTCCCACTTCTTTAACTGAATCAAATATAAAACATTTTGACAGGAATTAAATTGTATTTTTTTCACCAACAAGGTGTTTAACAAAGAGTCACTAGCTGAAACTCTAGTATATCTCAGCATGGTGTGCGGTGTGCCTTTAAGAATTTGAGGAAACTGGACAAATGAAGGACAAAATTAGAAAAAGCATCACCAGCAGATGAACAGTATCTGAAAAATTGTATATTTAATATTCCTTTAGCTGATTCTATGAAAAACTCTACCAATGCAGTAAATGCATACCATATAGAAAAACACACCGTGGAACACTATCAGTCATGGATTGGCCTCCCCAAAGCCCAGACCTCAACATTATTGAAGCAATGTTGGATCATCTTGACAGAACAAATTTTTATCTCAAACAGTAATGCAGTCTGAAATTTGAGACACACCAAACTACTTCTCTGCTTGATTATTTGAGAGAAATTGGAATTAATTAGCAACCAAAAACTTGTAAAATGCAAAATATTGACCCAGTTTGCATAGTCAATGATGTTCTCCCACAGAAGAATAAGAAAGAGGAAATAAACCTCCCAAAGAAAAGTGTCCTCCTCATTAATAAACCAGAGCTGCTGGATTTTCCTTACAAACGGGATCATAAACTGTAACCCCTGAGGACAGCAATGTCCTCCACACATTCAACAGCCTGTCTCATATTTCTCTGTGTCAGTACTGCTGTAGCTGTTCCAGGTGACCTCGCTTTGCTTTGTTTGCAGTTTGTGCTTCACGAGAAAGAGCACAGACGGGGAGTTTATGTCAGTGAAGTGAAAGAAGGGGCGCTGCCTTTTATCTTACTCTCATGAGCTCTCATCACTAATGATCACCTGTTCAGTCTTAATATCTGTCGGCAAAACTGCAGGTATACCTCCAAGCTGAGAGGTTTCTTATTTTTTATTTGAAAATCTCAACAAACTATCGGGGAAGCTTTTAAAACTGTAGGATTTCAAACTAGTCCCACCTCCACCTTACCTTGTACAAATCCTTTTAAAATGGGAGTTTTATGTGATTTCTACTCTCCTGAATAACACCAGGTGTGCTTGCAGTCTTGTGCTTTATGGGCTTGAAAATAAAAATCAATATTTGCACCATTTTCACTCTCTGTTGTTGTGAATTAAAAGCAAAGCTTATTCTGGACTAAAAAGACAAACAAAAAAGCTACGTAAAACCTGTAGGATTCGCAGCTAACTTACACTCGTGTGCAGGCATGCACTACAGAGGCATACAACAGTTTGGTCTGGCTGCAGGTTAAGTTCTCAGAGGCAGTCTTCTCCCAGAGAAACTCAGCTATGGATGACTGTATCTGAATGCGAGTGAACATGTCTGTGACAAGGAGGAGGGGCATTAAAGGGTAGTGCAGGAAACAGAGAGGCTCTCTTGTTTTTACTACTTCTGTTCCCCTTCTTGTAAGTGGAACTCAGCCTCTTATGTAAGACATCTCCCTGGGCGCTGCCTTCCACCAGCCAGTCAGAGAGCTTCTCTTGTTGCTCGGTCCCCGCTGCTCTGTTCGTCATCGTGTAAAGAGATTCTCACAGTGTTCAGGAGATTATGTTACACTGGCGCAGTCAGCCGAAGACACCACAGCCTCTGTTCCACAGCCAGCTGTTAGTCTACATGGAGGCTTGTTGCCATGGGGATGCAGGCCAAGGCACTCTCTAAACACCACCAGCACCAAGGACCCAAGACCACAAGCCTTCGTATAACACCCTCCGCCATGAGCAGAAAACAGTAGAGGCCTTTGCTGTACGGTATAGGCCTCCCTATGCGTGCGATCACTGGGGCTTCTCAGCTCTGTGAAACCATTACACAGTTACACACAGGCATGGGTGAAGGAAGCATTCATAAAAATAAAAAAAACATTTATTTACACTACATGAGTTTGCAGAAAGCGCTTCATCCCATAGGGCAATAAAGAATATGAAATATTGTTGGTTACAAATCTCTCAATGTATTTTTCACTGGTTCAGTCGTCTGGAACTGGGCTATATTTACAGCTGTCGTAAAATCAATTTTTACTGCGGGGTTATGTTCCCCTTGATGCACTGCGTGGTTAAACTATCTCTAAATTTAGCTCCACGTTTTTAATTTGATGATGTTTAGACCTGATCTGACCTTTTCACCTCAAGTACACGTTGTGCACATGCTTAGAAAAGCACTTTTAGCATTTTATATAACCCGCTTCGTCGCTGTAACACGCAAAGCACTCTTTCAAGATTCATGAAAAAATGAATGATGATTGATTAAGTGTAGGTTCTGCTGTCTTGTTAGTTAAGATGAGCACACTTTTTGCTCCTTGATCCTTTCATGGCTTTGGTTACGCAACCTAATTCCCTGCTTGAGGTGTTAACCCCAGCCACAGTTCAGGTCAGATTATATGTTCCCTTGATAGAGTTTTGACCGTTAGAAACCCCAAGTGATACCTGACACTGGACCAGCAGATAAAATGAGGGTCGCTCCTTCTAATCTGAGTAAATCTGTGCTTTCAGGACTAGACTCTGTGGCATACAAACATGTCGGTGTACAGTGTAGGCTGGGTTTCACCTTTATGCCAGCCTATTTACAGAGTCTATGTAGCAGTTAGTGACATATTTATTCTGGGCTGTCAGACAAGCTTCAGTCTTTGGCACAGAAAACATGGAAACCAAAACTGTTCAGTTTGAGTCATCATCTTAGTGACTTAAAACACAATGAATGAACAAAACAGCTGCATATCAGACAATAATCAACATCCTATGTGAAATCTTCATTTGGAGTCACTGTTCAAGAATTCAATTGAAAAATAAATGGCTTAGTAGTAACAACTCCTGCTCTTGCTCTTTCTACACAAACAAATCTGAAGGTGACCCAGGATAACATAACAAGAATAAGAGTTTTACTCTTCAGGTTTTCTTCTAAGAAGTCTGATAAATATTCCCAGAAAGATTCTGCAAACACTTACTCCATCCTAACACTTTTGCCTGCAAAGCTAAGACCCTGCAATGTACTGCTGCAACAATATGAGGTGTCTGTGTTTGTGTAAAATGATCTCTGAAGTTTGTTTTCTGTGCTTGAAAGCCTCATTAGGCTCTGCTTGTTCTTTTGCACAATTAAAACTTTCTACACCTTTTATTTAATCATTGGTTTGTTGACCTCCAGCAAATTCAAGACTCGCACACCACAGGAGAAAGCTGTTGTGCTCGGGCTCGAGGAGGGCAGCTTGCCATGCCAAAAACTTTTGTACAGACTGTTCTCTTAGTTACAGATAAAGCGAGTGTGACAACATCAATCCTGAGAAAACAACTCTTTCCTGCTTGTTAAACAATATTAGAGCTGTTATGTTTTAAAGGAATTAATTTGCGTATATTTTAAAGCAGATCAGTGATCTCTAACAAACATATTGAGCCATGTGCTCTTGGATTTTTTAAGGTTGCTAACAGCAGGTGAAATACATGATAATATCCCTTCATTCAGTAAAGCTTAAAATGCTGAGAGATGCAAAATCAAAAATCCCATTACCTTAAAATATGCTCATACTAATCTGAATATCGAGATTATATAGAGTAAACATCACAAATCTACAGCACTGTACAAAGTCTTGAGTCAACCCTCATTCCTTTACATTTTGTTTCCAAGGAGCCAGATTTTTGTGACTTGTTTTAATGGGTCTTGAGCAATTCTAAGTCGTATCTTTAGGCATTTTGTTACCAGCAGCCTGTCAAAAAAAATGCACAAAACCCCAGCAAAGACCTAACACAGGACCCATAGGAGCCATCTGAACCTTTAGTTGATCCATCAAATGTTCACTGAAGCATCATCAGAAATTGTTTCAGTGGAAGGGTGGCTGTCAAGAAGTCATTCTTAATGATGGTAAACAGGGAGAAACGGCTGTAGGAGGAGGTCATGAAAGAGGTCCAATACTGAGTGTCTACAGCCATATGAAAAACACGGTGGAGACTCTGTCATGGGTTGGGGCTGCAATTCAATCAGTGTTGTTGGAGATTTCGTCAAAACTGATGCAGCTGTGAGTGTTGAAATGTCAGATTTTGATCTACCATGCTCTACTAAGCTTAATTTTTTAGCATGCCAATGATCAAAGTGAAGTCACTATTACAGAGTCCACCACTGCATCTGTTGATACTATTGCTGTGTCTTAGGTTTGTGCTAAGTTACATAAGCATGACTACAGTATTTTGTGTGAACTTCAGTTGGCCCACATGTGCATTTACTGTTTATTCTGCTGCGGGTAAAGCCGCCGAATTCAAAGGCAGCTATCAGGCTTCTTTTTCAGAGTTCAAGTGCTTCTTCTGTTAGTGAGAGACCTTTCAACAGGATTTCTAAAGGTGAAAAGTGATATCGGGCATTAAGTGAGAGAGGAGAGATGATTCAGGTTTGCTTCCTTGCTCCCATGAGTTAAGCAACTTTAACAAAACAAAAAGAAAAACAGACAACAATCTTTCCACAGCAGGTCTGCACTGAGATTTCCTTAATCATTTGATATTTTTATAGTTCTTCTGGTTCACAAATCCTCTTTATATAAAAACCTCTTTAAATGTGTTGCTGCATAGTCAAAGGTCATTTTGTCAAATGCACCTGTGATATTGCTTTCTCCGCTGCATGTATGGGAAGGAAATTAGGCAGTGCTTTGTTTGACCTGGGCACAGAATAGTTTGGGTGGAACTTGACTGAAAGATCTGGGAGCTGATATCAGCTGAACTGGATCACTGCACATATATTGGCCAAGTGGTCTTGTGATGTGTGCTGGAATATAAACTGTTTGTATTAATTAATTAATTTCTGCTATGATGTCACTTACACCACCAGCCCATTGTAGTTTTGTGTCTAACAACTATTGTCTATAGGTGGGCTGTACATGTATTTGTATATTTAGCATTATAGCAATGTTAAATTCAGAAACCCAGAATAACTCTGATTGGCTGTTTAAGCACGCGTGAGCTGCCACGTGCAGCAAACTGTCCTGACCAATGACTGACTGTTTGGCTGTAGCGCCCTCTGTCTGCGAAAAATATTCACCTGCAACGTTAACAAATAAAATAAAGATAATATGACAGGATAAAATAATATAAAAATTCATATAGTATAGTGTCATTCATAATGAATGAGGCACACAACATTTACTTCCGTGAGGCGATATTCACCTCCGATACCGCCGTAGTCGTGTATTTTGCTCAGGCATATTTTGAGAACCCTCTTGGACCTTCGTCAAGCTGTTAAAGGACCTCAGGATGTCCATGCTCGCTGAGCGTATGTATACTTGTTTCACTTTTTTTAATATATATTTATTTTTTCTGACGTCGCATGACGCTACGTTTAGGTGGTTATTTTCGCACAACCCGGTCTACAACATATGTCACATAGTTTCCTCCTGAAAACGCTCATTAGTTTGTAGAATTGTGTATTAAAGTATTCCGGTAGTTAGCATTAGCATTTTTAACAGCTGTCTGTGGACACGTGTTTTTTCTTTTGACTGCTTCCTAACGACAGTAACTCACTCATTTGTAGTTAGGTTTTGCTCTGGGGATGCAGACGTTTATTAAAACATGCACTCTGTTAACTCTTTAATCGTAAGTTGTGGCAGAAAGCTCGCTGGAAGCATGGTTGAAGGTTGGAGTGTAAAACTTCAATTGTGATCTCTCATAACTGTCAGGTTAGCTCCTGTCATGAACACACGCATAATGCATCCCGTCTTTGTTTTTATCGGTGTTAATCATATGTGCGTTGGCTCCATAAACCCAGTGTCAGTCAGGCGTATAGACCATTTAAAGTAGGAGACGATGTGACTGACTTGTTCTGGTTTCCTGTTATGTAACACTGTTGCTGCTGTTGTATGTTCAGCTCGTAGGAAGCTTAAGTGGTCTGTCGACCCCAGGAACAGCGCCTGGAGTAATGATGACTCCAAATTTGGCCAGAAGATGCTTGAGCGAATGGGGTGGTCCAAGGGAAAGGTAAGTAATGAAAGCGGTTAATATTGTTTTTTTTGTTTTTTTTTCCTCAGAGACTGTACATTGGAAGAACTGGTGAGCATGTCTCGTGTCTCTCCCCCCCCCTTTTTTTTCCCTCTCTTTTTCAAATCTGAATTAAGGGTCTGGGGAGGAGTGAGCAAGGCTCAACTGACCATATCAAAGTGAAAGTTAAAAATGACAGCTATGGGCTTGGAGCAAATGCCAGCTGTGAGGTAAGCAAACGTTTAAAGCCCAGTTTCACGTTTGAATCAAATGAAGGCTTTTAAAAAGTCACATCTGTGTTGACCCTAACTACATCATTTTGTTTTGCATGGTGTAATTTGAGATTTTTTTGACTTTTACAAATCCTCATTAATTATCTAAGTTGTCATTTTAACCTGTCATTTTTTAGTCACATTGTGTTGCCGTGTATGATTTTTCCACAGGATAAGTGGATTGCTCACCAAGATGATTTTAATGAGCTGCTTGCTCAACTGAACAGCTGCCATGGTCAAAACAGCAGCAGTGGTATGTACACGAAGCCCGATAAACCTTTATCAACTTTATACAACTAAATTTCTGAGCTGTGGGACTAATAAAGGCGATCATATCTTAATAAGACAAACTAGGGCTGCTCAATTAATCGAATTTTAATCACGATTACGATCTGGGCTTTCAATGATCATTAAAAATGACTGTGCCGATTATTAGCACCTCCCTCATGCTTTACTCTTGCGCTGCTCCGCTCTGCATTTCGAACACGCGTCACAACAATTAAGAGGACCCAAGGGAAGCTCGGAAAGCTAAGCAGAAGTTATTTGGAGAGGAGAGTGACTGCCGTTGGTTGAAAAGAGAGGTAAAAAAAACTTCAGTGGTGTGGAAACATTATGGGTTCGCGGAGTCAGACGTGGATCAAGTAGACATAGTGTGTAAACTTTGCTACATCACTAAACATAGATGTTTACATTTTTCATTTATTTTTTATATTGCAAACATTTGCACTGTTATCAGTATTTGCACACTATTTTATATTATTTTTTTTAAAGTCATTATTCAATACATTGTTATTGTTAACCCTTTAAAGCCGGTCAGAGCAGCACGCTCCGTTTTGTGTAACTATTTTTGAGTCCCTGTAGAACCTGAACCATGTAAGCTAGCGCAATAATTTTTTTTGCATATGAAACTTACATCTTATGCCATCAGCTTGTCCTAGGTCATGGTTTCCTTCCACATAAAGCTTTGCAAAAATTGCATAAAAAGCGCTTGCAGGAACAAAAACATAATATTCCAGAAACAGGCTTTGCCGATCCGATCAGCTTTTCGTAACACTTCCCACATTGAAACAGCCGTCAGCGAGAACTATCGCATGTCGCCATTTCCTGCCCGAAACAGAAAGTGACGTCATTTTCGCGAAAAATGTAGTTTTTTACTTGTAGGCCTTAAAAGCCTATACTGGTGTTTTTATAAGCCATGTTTGACTTTTCTGAATAGTTTCTGGGATGCTTAGAACTCGAATTGCACTGCTGGAAATAGTTTATTTTGATGCACCTGCTGTTTTCTTTGCAAATTTGCATCATAGGATTGTTTTTTTGTTTTTCCTGCAGTATATAAAAATTGCTGTATCTCTAAAATAAACTATGCAGACACTCAAAATAAATTTCCTGTTGTTGTAAAGTATTTTTTGCAACTTTTTTGTATTTAAAGTTTTGAGGGATAAACCTCTTAAATTTCTCCAAGTAGAAATATATGTAAAAAACAAAACAAAAACGATTTTCAATTTTTTTTGTAGTTTATTGCACTTTTTTGCAATTAATGTAGTTACTATGGACTTAATGCATACATATTATTAAAATATGGGCTATAACAGTTGTATTGATGTATAGCAACTTGAAATGCTCCCACAAATGGCACTACAACATGTAAAAAAAAAAAAATAAGCTCTGCCGGACTTGGTTCTATGGTAGGTCTTAAAGGGTTAAATAAATATCGTCAAATAATCGAGATCTCAATTTCAGTGAAAATAATCGTGATTATCATTTTTGCCATAATCGAGCAGCCCTAAGACAAACTAATGAAAAATAATGAAGGCTGCTTGTCTTGTGTCATAGCACAACATAACAGCATGTCAAGTATACGATGATATCCTGGATGGTCAGGATATAGTGACTTCCTACATGTTCATAATTATATTTGGTTAGTTTTATAGTTCATTCTGCCATTGATCAACTATGTAGAGTACTATGCAAAAGTCTTGAGTCATATATTTTACTAGTAAAATGGGAAATAGATGCATTCATTTATTGAAATGTTCAAACATGCATGGAAATACAGTATAAAATTCAACAGAGTTTATAGAATTCTGACTTTTAAAGTCAATATTTGGTATGACCACCTTTATTGTTCAACTCGCTTGAGCCGTTTTCTTGTCATTTCTTTAAAATCCTTCAGAAATCCTTTAGAACTATTGGTCAAGAGCACTTGATTATAAGACGGTGTGTTCCTTGGAAGCAAAATGTAAAGAAATTAGGAATGGTTCTAGACTTCTGCACAATACTGAATGTTATATTGTAAAGCATGTAGTGTTGGTGCATGCTGGTGTTAAAAGAAATGCAAAACAAACTCATATTCAATAGTAACATTTCCAAAACAAGTGAAAACTTTTATCTGTTATCAAGCAACACAAAACTGCAAAAAAACAAACGAAAAAGTATTTTTTTGATCAATCAGCCTGTTGGACAGTAGAGGGTGCTACAGTGCAACATTTAGTTACTTAAAGGCAAGGCTATATTCACAGTAACCATTATCCTCAGTGCTGTGACAAAAACATGTTTACACTACCGGATGATGATACTAAATGACATTCTTCTAATTTTCTAACTCAATCTGGGTCATATTTCAAATTTTATCTTCAATTTTCTTCTTCTGTAGAAACTCCACCAGATGAGCAGAAAGGCTTCAGTTTGGAAGAAAAATCCAAGACATCCAAAAAGAGGGTCCACTACATGAAATTCACTAAAGGTGGGTTTATCATGAGGCGGCAATGGAGCAAGATGAACAGGAATAAATGTGCTAAGATATACGATGCTAAACACAGTTTTCTTGCTCTCTGCAGCAATTACCTGTCAAACTATATCCCATTTTAAAAATAAATAAATAAATTAATTAATTAAAAAGTCAGCCAGGAGGCCTGATATTATATTCGTAACACAGCAGAAAGTTAGAAACGCATTGAGGATAATTAGTTCATTCTAACTGCAAGCAAAAATAATCCCTCTTGCTTTCTTATTTTGATGCCAATATACACCTGCATACCATCTACTCAGGGAGACGGACAGACAACCTCTTTGACCCTCGTTAAGCTTTGTGCTCTCGTCTCAGACCACAGGCGCTGATCAGAGCTCCGTCAGCCTGTCCTGGGTCAGTTGGCCTGGTGTGAGCACTAAGGGAGGTTATTTATAACTCTCCCCTCTCCTTTCATTGCTCTTTTACACGTCAGGAAGTTAAGATTTGCTGGTCAAGGCCAGAACACTGATAGGCGTAAGGAGGACTTTTGTGTTCTGGACCAAAATGGGTAACTGCTAGCCCATATTTTACTGCTGAGTCGCTGCATTTGGGCTTGCAGCATAGTTTCACGATCACACACCTACCTTATTTGGTGAAATGATGAAACTGTGTGTTATTTTGTACTTGGATTATGTAGCTGATACAGATACTATTTTTGTTTTGTATGTTAGTGCACTCATCGATTGTAAACATGTCTAAATAATCAATAATTGTTTCTCACTGGCTTAAAATCTACCTCATCAAGTCAGCATGCTCTGCAAAAACAAAATACCTCAACTTTTGCCTCACCTGGAAGAGCCTTCTACACTTTACGTCATTCAATAGCAGCTTCCTGCTTCCTGTTTGGGGCATCTGGCATCTCCATTTACTGGCCCCCCAAAAACAACAACCTCCCGTGACCTATTAGATGACCCATCCTGATAAAACACTGCCTCGGTCTCTCCCCCAGACCCTCTTGCCCTGTTTTTGTAGTCTTAATTTAGCAGGAGCCAAAAACGGACCCTTTTTTTTTTTTTTTTTTTTGAGTGAGTGTTTCCTAACAGATGAGATTCACCTTTACAAGAGACACGCAAAGCATAAAGCGTGGACATGGCGGGATGATGATGATGATGGTGCTGATGCTCAGTTTTTCTTGGTTCACTACAGATCAGAGTTAGATGCTGAGTACTCGTACAGCCTTGTGTGAAGTTTAGTTTAGATTGAAACCTTTGTGACTCACCCAGAAGCACCTTTGGCTCATTCTGTTTCCGCCTGCTTCCTGATCGCTTTACATTGTTATATACAGCGCACTGCCTTTTTAACCACATCTGCTTTTGAAATGTGAAAAATGGCCAACTGAGTTTCTTATAATATGTTATTAGGCCTCATGAGTATACAAGATAAAATTTAGTCCAATCTGGTTCTGGACAGTTATTTTATAAAATACTGTGCTGAAGCTTAGATTTAATTTGAGTAGGTTTACATCAACATCTGTATGGGAGAGGATGACTGTTAACACATAATTGGAATCACACTGAGATGTCAAACTCATTTTTACATCATGGGCCACATACAGTGAAGGTCCCCTCTCTGTAAGTGTAGAGAAATTTAACTACATGTGTAATAAAGGAGAAACCATCATTGAAGGAAAAAGAAGAAAAATGCTGTCAGCACGAGTCTTTGTGCTTAAATTGTAAGAATTAAATGTGTAAAATACAGAAATCCACAACTCGGTTAGTTTGGTGTAGTTTGAATAGCCATGGGTGAGGTCCTCCACATTTTTTTTAAATTTTTTTTTATTTTAAAAACTGTCCAGTGGACCGGAGTCTTTGTTGACCCCTGGGCTTGTTTGACTGCTCTGGACATTTTTTTAAATCTCTGATTTATCGTAGTGTCTTGTGTGCAAGTTCCATTGGCATAAATGCATGCCCCGGCCGTCTCTATAGTGGTCTCTATTGTTGAAAATTTAAGTTGAATTTTGTCTCATTAGTCTGAACTGTTTCACACCAGTTTCTTGTTAAATGTGTCTTCTACATGTTTCTAGTGAACCTGCTGAAATGCTACTCTTATTCCCACCAGATGTTTATAAAATTTCAGAGGAAACTAAAGGGAAAATTTGCAGTTCATTGCATTTGGCATGTTGAGAAGGAAACCGTTTAGGGGGATTGCAGGTGCAATTATTGTAGCTGGACTCTTGAAGGAGAGTGCAGCTCTGTTGATCGTAGACCTTCAACTGTCTTTGGGAATATAACACCGTTTTAACATGTTGCTATACAAAGAGGTGGCAACCGTTGTCACGCAACAATAAAGGAGGCTGGTATTTCATGTTTGACTGTACGAAAATTATAATTTAATTGGAAACTTGAGACTCCCAGTTCTCAGTGGTCTGATAGGCGTTTATGTTCAGTGCACTTTGAACTAGAGAACTGTCATTTTTGACCTTTTTAAATTGAGAACATATTTATTGTTCTCTCTAAGTGGCAGGTGACAGTATTTTATGTATTGGGCACTTCCTCTTGACAGATCATCATTTTGTTTTCAGTTTATGGCACGGATTAAAACCAAAGAGTTACCTGGCAACATATAACCTGTCACGGCTGTTTGCAAGTTTCCACCGACCGCTCTCCTCTCTGTGAAGCTGTTGCCAAGTTGAGGCTTGGATTTAGAGTTGTTAAGCTTGTTACATGAGAGGTTGAAAAGATCAGGTAATAGCTCTGTCATTGACTGTCAGCCTTTTCGTGATAGTTTCTCTGGTTGAATATTCCAACCTCATTTGAGCCATTTTAAAGTACATTGTTTATTTAGTCCAGTAGTTTTTTGCATCTAAAACACTTCACCACCGCACAGCTTCAGTTGAATTAATTTTATTCTAAGATTGGACTACTTTTAGCTTGGTTTAGAGCAGTTATGCTTGTGAATTGTTTAAGTCAGGGGTGTCAAACATAAAGCCCAGGAGCCAGAATTGGCCTGGCAAAGCCTAGATTCCAGACCATTGGACAGCTTGGAAAATATGAAAGAGGGCATAAATTTTGGACTTTTATCTGTATTTTCATAAGTTTGTCTTACCTACAAAGACCTCCCTCATGGGCATTCAAACTATACCAAAGTAATTAAGTAACAGATAAACAACTAAATAGCCCAAAAAAATTGGATCTTTTCTGTTATTGTCTGGCCCTCAGGGTGAAATAAGTTTGACATCCTTGGTTTAAACCATTTATCTGCAACTATTGGCCCATCATTTCAAAACACTGGTGCACTCCATTTAACAGCTATTGATTCCATTTAGTCACTAATTGATTATGCCTTTGAAAAAACTCCTAGATAAAGATTCAGTTACTTATAACTATTATAACAGCTTATCTGCACTTTCCAACAAACGGATCTAATAGTTTATCCGTACTCTTATCTAATGCTTGTTAGCCATAATTAAACATTTTTCCATTATGATCATTATTTCAATCATCTATGTTTTCTTTTTGGCTCTCAGTTTGTACTGCTTAACTTTTTTTGTACTCACGTTTTGATTCAAAAGCAAGTTTAAGTTAAAATTCTTCCCGGGTCTTCCCCTCTCACTTCTGCCGAATTGCCCCATTCTTGAGAATTGGCTTGGCTTGGTCTATAACCAGTCACTGAGCTCAGTGCATTCCTGCAGTACTGCTGTAAAAACATTGTGGCCACAGCATCATCAGTACCTCTCCCTTTTAGTGAAGGTCTCCTCCTGACTCTCCCTTTCTTTTTTTCCTTTTTTTTTTTTTTTTATTGATATCCTGTTCATGCTGGCTCTCTCTCTCTGCCAGCGCTGAGGATTGATGGCCTTTGTTTGTGGGGAAAGGCACCAAAATCTCCACTGCTTAGGTCCAGGGCCCACAGCATAAACCAGTAACCCAGTTTTAATTGCTACCTCCATCTATCACCTGTCAGGGCAGCAAGGGTGGTTGATGCGGAATTTAACTACAGCTCTCCATCGGCTACTCTGTGTTGGCTTCGTTCCAGCTTTTGGGCTTTTAATTAAACATGTTTTTGCATCACGACCAAAGTGAATTGATGGAGCCTAACAGACCGTGTGAATTACATGTATATATGCTGAGGACCTCCTGTTCTAATTTCACTGACAGCGTTTTCTGTTCACTGGAGCTTCTGTAAGTCTCTACTGATAATTGTCGTTTCATCTGTGACCTTGGAAACCACAAACCTTTTCCACTGCATGTAGGCAGTACCCACGCTTCATCCCATTTAAGTGTATTCATCCAACTTTAAACGCATAGTGGGAAAAACTAGGATTTTTTTTTTTTTTTTTTTTTAATCAGAACGTTGTTATTTGCACTTTCACCTGAAAGCCTGACAATTTTGACAGGCATTTCCTCATCCAAACAGTAGAAAGGTCAAATTGGATATAATTTTTATGTCTGACCGGAGTTCACTAGATGACAACCACCACAGCAAACACCCCCCACCCCACCCACCCCCACCGTCCTTTCCATTTATTTTACTTTTCATCTGACTTTCTTGGTTTTGCTGCTTAGACCTTGTATGCAGGGACTTTCAAAGCCAAGAGCAGGGGAGATAGAGGTTTAAAAGCAATAAATAACCGAATGTTATCAGAGCCCCGCTGAAGGAAGAGGATGCAGCTGCATGAACAGGACCCAGGCTTGAGACAAGCCACTGTGTGCTTCAGGAGTCTTTGAGGACCCGCTTGAAAAGGGGAATCCGGAGGCGTGGCGTGGCAGACCTTTTCGTCCAGTTTATTTTTCTTTACCGTTTTATCCCTGCAAAAAGAATACAGCCCCCCACCACCCCTACCCTGTTTCTTTTATTTACTCAGTGACCACCTTCTGCTCACCCCCAACACAAACACACACAAAGGTACTCAGCTGCAATATTTAAAGGTTTGCCTGGAAAAAAGAGAAACAATAAACAATGTTTAAGAAAAAAAAAGCATGCATGTTGTTGAAAATGGGACTGTGAATCAATTTTTATCACCTTTTAATTCATAAGGTGGTCTTTTTATTCTGAGTCGCAGCACAAAAGTTTTCCAGCCTGGTGTTAATGATTTGTACATATTCTTTTCTGCTTATTACTCTTTCAGGAAAGGATCTATCCAGTCGTAGTGAAACAGATCTTAACTGTATCTTTGGGAAGAGGGCTAGATCAGCAAAAGTCCAAGATCAGGTAAGAGATTACACCTATTTACATCATTCAGAATTAGAAAAAAGTTCTTTTGAGACTTCAATATCATAATTTATAAAATACATTAGTTCAAATCCACTTAGTTTAACAAGTTAAAAACAAACTGTCCTGTGGCTTCGTAATTAGTAATTCTAATCCAGTGGGTGCGTTCCTAAAATATTAGTGCAAGGGCACAGGACTGTGATCTTCCTTAACCCCGTCAAAGTCAAGCGTGCAGTCCAGCAGGAGATGCCGCACCACTGGCCCAGCTGGCTTGCACTTATCTGTGTCTCCTTGGTAATTCCAAATGATTATTGGTTGCTGATGCTTCCTTCCATCGGTAACTCTGGTATCATCTGGTCCTTCTGCTTCTGCGGGGTACGGCTCCTTGAGCAGCCCGTGGCCCTAGATTAGCCGTGTCACAGCATGCAGCTTTAACACCTCTAACAGGCCACCGATGGCAGCAAGAGCGCCTAAATCCAGTTAAGGGATTTGCACTCTTACCCCCTACTCCTCTCCCTCGCACTCCTGCTTTGCTGTACTTCTGTCTCGAAGCGTCACATCAGCTAGTTAAGAGTGCCAGCGGGCATTATTAAAGGAACATCAAAATTGCAGTGAGGTGTGCAGAAATCTGAAATGATGACGCTTGCAAAAAAAGTTTCTTTTTTGCTCTTGGCATTGGTGGGCCCATCACTTCAAACGTCACTTTGCCATTTGGCGTTATGGTAGGTCTCATGCTTTTGGAACATGGCTTACAGGCTCCTGCGGGTCTGAGTTGTATTTCGAATCCAGTAAGAACCTTTAGCTTACATATCAAAAACAAAATGTTATTTATGAAATTTGCCTGCATCATCTTTCTATTGATTTTTAAATAAGTTGTCAAGCTGTTTTAATCAGAAAATCAGCTCAAGTGTTTATCTCTGGAGGTATATGAAGCCGTACTTATTGAAACTCACATCAAAGATGTCATTTATTTAAATGAAAGACAGATGAGCGAATTATATGGTTAAAAATACATGTACATAAAAGATGCTATTAAAAATGATCTAAGCTGATTAATAGAACAGATTTACATGCACAGAAGAACTGGAAATTATTAAGCACCTACATAACTTTTTATTATTTTATTATGAAAAAAATAACACATTTAAAAATGTGCAATAAAAACTTTTTTTTGTTGTTCTTAGAACTTTTACTGGCCCAGTAGAGGGCCAGAAGAACAATAACATATCTAGCTTTTGGACTCCAAGGCCCAGAAAAAGCCTCTTGCTGGCTTCTTGTGTTTATCTCGAGCATTTGGCTTGAAGAAATTGGCATCTTAAATATCCATAAATTGTACAAAAAACCACCCTGCCCTATTCCCCCAGCAGGTGCTGAGCCATAACATCACAATGGCAGCTGCTCCCCAGCTGATTAACACTGGAAATGCAAGCAATACACACCATATTTTTTTTTCCTCTCTAAACGTTTGGTTATGGGTTGTTATTTTACAGCCAGGAGGGACACCATTGACCATATCGAAAACACTCAACACAATTACAATGCTTTCCCATGAGGCCTTGTGTTGAAACCCAGCAACATCTGAGGTTGCTGGAAAAGAGGTAAAGAGGGTGATGGACCAATCGAGCTCTAGGCATTTTGCCGAATCTCCTGCGAGAGTGAAGGCGACGCTGCCAGTGACCCTCAGCTCACACTGATCTGTGCTTACATTTAACTGCTGTTGCTGCAAAAGTATAATATATGCTTGCAGTAATCTCAATGCCCCATGGAGTTGTAACCCTTAGTAGCGACGAGCTTTGGCTTGATGGTGTAGTTGATTTGTAGTGGCTTGCAGAAGCCACTGCCACCGGTCGCATTATATCACATATCTGCATCGTGACAAGGTGAGGCCAAGAGACTTTGACCAAATCTGGATCTGCTTCTCCAGACCTGCCCTCCTTCCCCCTCATGAATCTTCCAGCACAATCACACCCATTGCTGTCTCTCCGGCCTCCTTTCCACCAGTTCCCCACTGCTGGTGTTTTCCTTCCTTTGCAGTGATGTGCTTCCTGCTCACCTCTTATCGCGGCTCACAACCCTCCCTGAAGTGCAGACAAGCGCATGCGCACACGCACAAACACGCAGACACACACACACACACACACAGTGTGTACACATTCAGCTGTCCCAGATGCCTCTATTCATCAAAGATGAGAATGTATTGGAAACAGTATATGAGAATATTTTAATTGGTTATTTACAGGGAGCAGCAGCTCTATTCCTTTAGTGTTAATATTAAATGTAAATATCTTGTTCAGAGGGTAGAGCTCTGTTTAAGGTAAAAAATTTCTCTTCCAGGTTAAGAATGTATTTATTTTAAAGCTGTACATAATGAAAAATCTGCATGTTTTTTTTTTTTTTTTTTTTTTTTTTTTTTTTTTTGCAATTTTTTACTGTTATTTTTGATATTTAAAAAAATGAGAAATGCACATGAAAGCTTAAAGGAAACTCATACTGACCCTGTTTCCTGGCATAGTTCAGCAGATGTTTGATCAGACCGTGATTAAACAAGCATTTTTGTGTCAACTTTAATTAACTGACAAGTGATTATCTGTGATTAAGTATGCTGACAGATGGGATATCGTAGTGAAATGCACATTACTCCCTCCTTTCTTACAGTGTATGATAGAGCAGGGATTAGAAGCACTGTTTGATTTTTTTTTTTTTCTTTTAATTGCATGTGCAAACATGTAGTTGAGCATGATTGTAACTTAATTTTACTCGTGCAAGAGTATTTCCTAAGATTGTGTTCTTAGAGAATCTCCCATGTCATCCATAACCACAGTTTTTATGTAGCCACATGCTTAAAAAAAAAACAACCTTATTTACTCTGCCTTACTGTGAGGGTTGCGGCGTAGCACCTGTCTATCTACTTACCTCTCGGTTATCCATCACCCATCCCACGCTAGCAACCCGCCTCCATCTCCTGCCTCCTCCTTGTGCCCCTCGGTACAATTACTCACCGCATGACAAATGACAGGCGCTCTCTGCCGAGATATCAAAAAAGCCCCGGCCACTTTTAAATGAAGGCACTTTGGCAGCGCCCTGCTCCCCGTTCTTATCGGCAGGCAAGCAGTGCCCCTGGCCGTCTTGCGTCCCGCTCTCCTTCCTCCCCCCTCCTTCTCCACCACCCCTGCTCTCCGTGCCCTCCTCTGGGGGTTTAGTTAGGGGAGCCACATGGAGGGCCAGCCCAGCTTGATTTATCTCCCTTGCCCCTCTGCCCAGCCACTCAGGCAGGCCGAAAGAGCCAACGAGGCTCCAACGGGCCTCAACTCGAAACCCCGGCATTAGCTGAAATAAACCATTCTGCCGCCCAGTGAAAAATGTCCTCTGATTGGCTAATTAATCAGTCAAAGGGGAGCGACGCGGCTTGTGACTTGAGGGACCCAAGCGGGCGACCGCAGAGGGCCTGCTGATAAATAGACTCCCCGCCGATTCATACATCAACAAAAGTTAGTCATTTTTTAAAGCCGCCAGCTCAGTTGAAAGGTGGAAACAAGCCATAGTTTTATTTTTCCACCTACATTTCCTTCTTCCTTTCTCTTTTTAAGGGAGTGGGTGGTGGCAGTAGTAGTAGTAGTAGTAGTAGTAGTAACAATAATAATAATAATAGTTATGATTTGATGCATTTTTAAAACCACTAGTAGTTTAAAATGAAAGTGAATGAGATTAATTATCATTATAATTTTTTTTTTTAGTACTTTTAATCTTTTATATACTAAAGTTAAGACGCCCAAGCATGATGGAAAAGTTTGGTGCTTGAGTTTTCAATTTACCAGTTTGAAAACTAAAAGCTTGGCTGGTAGTCGTAAGAAAAAAGAAACATCTAAAGATTACGGTTTTATATTAACCGTTATGACCACTACAGACATGACAGTTGTTCCAACATCAATCCATTCATTAGTTCTGTACTCCCTAAAAGTGTCAGGGAAGAAAAATGGTGGCGAATAATTTAGTGCGATCCTTGTTTTGACGTCTGAACCTCCAGTCAGACAGTAGGCACGGTGCGCCCTGTTCTTGGGTCAGCGCGACCCCTGCGGCCTCTCCCACTCCCACTCGTGCTCCGGCACAAAGGGCCGAGGATCGAGCATCATCGGGCGGCACCTGTTGCAAGTGTTTCCTGCCCACGCGTTGTCCACATGAAGGATCGCGCTTCAGCAGGGGCTCCCCCGATACTGCCGTGTTAAGGAATATGGGGCAGGGGTGACACGGGTAGCTCTTGAGCATTTGGAAGATGCGATGCCGAAGTGCCAGGGGGGTCGGACGAAACTTTGCTGATGGCGCAGCACGATTTCTTTTCAGGACCTTTTTTTTTTTTTTTTTTTTTTTTTTTTTACAGCTTGGTACTGAGGCCAGTGGAGAGTAAAGTGAGTTAAAAATGACCAGGAAATGTGGATGCTTGGTCATAGAAAAAGCCCGAGTACCAGCTGTACTTACGGCATGTAAGCAAACTGAGAAGTTATCTTTCATATCATGTAATTTAAAGAGACTATGTGTAGGTCGGGGTCCATTGTATTGTAAAAATGACATTGTAAATAGAAATACAACCCCAAAAGTCAAGGATTTTTTTTCTTGGCTGACTTTTCCATTAATATGCAGAACTGAAATGTTGAAAGGGGATGCCGGTGTAAACGTGCATTGTCGCAGTGTGTTTGCCGCAGTTTTAAACAGGGCGGTGCATTCGCGCAGGCTGCAGGGCTCATTGTGAAGCTGGAGAGCTCTAATACATTCTCAGATAACATCTAATTGCTTCGAGCAAAGCATTCCCTTTCTTAAGCATTTTTGTTGACAGGCCCTTTTACACGACCGCCGAAAATATCAAGGCCCGCCAAATATCCCCCCCCCCCCCCAAACTCCCTAAAAGACACACACACATCGCATTTGCCACTTTACCTCCCTGGCAGTTGTGTGGATTGCTCTCATGCCAGCTCGCTGACACTTGCAGATTAGCGTGGGACACACAAAAAAAAAAAAGGAAAAGAAAAGAGGGTGTCTGTCTCTTAGTTACAGCCCAAGCTAGAATACATGAGAGCAGGGTAATTACCGCCTGGTAAAGCTAACCGCCCAAAGATTTCCAGCTCTCTCGGCTGTTTACAGCCGCAGACTACCGTTTAATCACTGACTCTTTAATCTAATAAATCACAGCTGGGAAAAATAATCACGGTCTGTTCTCTCCCCGGGCTTGGGGTTGGGATGGGGGGGGGGAGTACCCCAATGTTCGTGATGGGGGCATTGTCAGCAAGCGTTTGCAATGTTAAACAAGCACAGGGCAGTCATGCTGCATGCATAATGTTGTCTTCATTTGTTACTTATGATAAACGTTCTCGCACCAGGCACAAAGTGTAATTTTTCAAACCCATTTTAATGCGTTTTGCCTCAACTGCACACTGAGGCTATGCGTTAAGCAAAGTATTGCTTTGTGGAAGTTTCATACCGTGTGTGGCATTTGATGTGCGTACACTTCATCATTTTATTTACTTTTTTTTTGTTGTTTTAAAATTTACTTTGTGTAAGCCACATTTATACAGAACAAGGATTCATGAAAGAATGACGCTGAAGGCAGCATCAGTACTTAAAGTGGCCAACTGAAACATTTACCTATTTCCCAGGAAATAAAGTATCAATCTATTTTTTTCCCCTTTTCCCATGTCCGCCCACATCAGGCTCATGAAGGATGGGGCTGCTGGACTTGCGTGTTCATCAGGGAGAGACAGCTGGCTAATCAGGGCCTGATCCATAGACCTTGAGTATCACCAAATTTATTATTGTGGCAGAACAATGAGGGCACACTCGTGCAATTACAGAACCGACCAATATTGGCTAGAATTTTATTGAAGAAAAAAAAGCAAGTAATGCAAACAGGCAGTTTTTTTATTTATTTATTTATTTATTTTTTAGGAAAATAAATGAGCAACTGGAGCATTGTCAAATCCTAATTAACATGAGTTGGAAGGCGTGTTGTGTCTGCAAAACTATTCACATTCACCTGGTTTTTAATGACTTTTAGAAATCAAATACAGGTAAACTTTGTAACTTCCCCCAGGTTTAACGTGCATGTTTGTATATGCATTTTCTAGACTTTTTTTTTTTTTTTTAAAGAAACTGTGGTTCTGTTATTACATATATTTACTAGATCTGTGTTTGAATTTGAGTGGATGGATTTGCAGTATTTCTCTTTTTTCCACAAAAATGCACCGCGTTCGTGTGTACACATTACATGGCAAGTTTAGATCCAGAAAATTCTGAATTTCATGTTTATTTTTTTTGCAACACACTCTCTGTGTAATGACCTTTACTCTACTCCTGACTGCTAGCACCCTCAAGTCCTATAGTTACTGAGATCCTTTGATCTGGTTGACTGCCTGTAAAATCTGGCTCATTTTAAAGTTTGATCAGATTTTTACACCTGAACATTTTCCCTACATTCAACAAGGTGACTATTACAACCAATCGATCACTTACTACCTAACATATCTTGCACTTGGCAAAAATCCTTAATTTAAGATGTTACTTGAGCTGTTGTCCTGGAACTTTTGGTTTCTCTTTAGAAGTAGGCAGACATAAAGTAACCCAGCTTGCTCTGCAAAGCCGTTAGAGCAAATTAGTAATAAATGAACTGAACATCGTTCTGTTTCTTTTTGCTACATTTTGCTGGGGAGAAAAGTTTTGCATGCACTCTGGTGAACCCTTTCCATCATCTCTCTGCTGGCTTGATTGACTCTCCCACTGAATGTGTTGGCCTCGGTATCCTGGCACCTCTGCCACATGTCTTACCATCGGCTTTCCAGTGACTACATTACCAAGAAGAGATAGAACTGGAGTGTCTTGAAGGAGACGGCCTGTTGAATGTCTTCCCACCCTCTCCTTTTCTCTGGGACCCTCTGTGGACCCTCCCTGTGTTCCCTGCCCAGCCCCCGCCAGGGGAGAGAGCGGAGCAGGAAGGGCCCGATAGCCAGCCAGGCCGCTCCTCTGCTGAAGGAGCCTTATCTCAGAACTGCACACAGTGCATTGAGTGCATCCTTTTCCTGGGGTTCTGCATCTGGGAGAAGAGGAGGAGAAGGAGTAGACATGGCTTGATATAGGTGTGTTCTACAGCACAGGCTTATTTATTTGTTTATTTATTTAAGTCATTCTTCTAGTCCCAGCAATTATAAATTTGTACATTTGGTACATCCTTATGCAAAGGATAGCTTAGTATGTATATGCTAAGTAAAAAACATTATTTCGTGTTTATTGGTGAATCTAAACTAACCACTGTCAAAAGGAAAAATATCAAAAAGAAATGACATTCTCTTTTGGATGATTTTAATAAATCATTTTATGCATACACATTTATAACTTGTAGCCTTAGTGAAAAAGTTATATGCTCTCAATTTTCACTATTGCAAGTGTTGTGGCCAGTAAAATTAAATCAAATTGTTAAGTTACATGATGCGTCCTATTTTCCTCCCTTCTATACCAGTGGAATAATTGGCCGTAAGTATTCAGTGTATTCTCATTTAAAAATAAACATTTTAGGTTTTTTTTTTTTTTTTTTTAATGACAGTATTTTAAAATGTAGAGACAGATAAAAAGATATAAAAAGGAGAATCATGGAGTAGCTCACAATGCTATGACAATACATTTCATGTGACAAAAACTCCCACAATACAGTGATTATGTGATACTTGGTACCTTATAATACAGCTTTTATATCTGTGTAAATGAAGGAAAAGATGCCTTTAAAAGATTAAGTTTTTTTTTTTTTTTTTTAAATTGTCCATATTGTGCTTTTTTTTTATGTTCTTTTTCGCAAGGATTTCCTTTCAAGTTTCGTCATCGTCGCTGGAATTTTGTCAACTTCTGCCACTAAATATGGGAAGCTTTACCATAATAACTCACGAAGCAGCCACCATTCTTGCTGCTAGTATGCCATTAATCTTATTGCAACAACAAGGTTTACAGTGTACTGTGAAATCCTAATTTTTTTTATTTTCATTTTTTTTTAAATAAAAAGAAGCAGCTTTTTTGTAGTTTTGGGTCTGTACCATATGCTGTAAAGCAGAAGAAATTACTAAAGAATAGAAGACACACCTGGATATGGGGAAACAAGATCCCAAACATTACTGCAGAGTAGTTTCTTAGTAACATGTTGCCCTCAACACTCCACGCCAAGAAAAATCTCCAGGGCTGCTAGTAATGCTGACTGGATCTGTAGGTTTATCCCCATACTGTATGTGTGTCCAGCCTGTGCTCAGCACAGCACTTCTGCTCCTGTCAGATGAGCGTCTAATGGAGATCCCCAGGCAGTGAGGATGAACCACATACCAAGCTCAAGCCACCTTTCCCTGATGATGAAGATGTTCTTCGCTCAGTCACTCTCCCCTCATTCTTCCCAGCTCTTTCACCCTCCCTCTCCCTCCTGAGAGTAATTTCACAGGCAGTTCTAAAGTGGCCCCCAGCCATCTTCCCAAATCCCAGTTACATGTTGTTTGGCGATGTCAGCTCAAAGCTCCATCTCCACTCTCCCAAGCAGAGAGGATGCCATTGTGCAGTAACGGGGAGTATAGATTTTCTCAGGGAAGTTGAAAAGTTTTGTATAATGGCACCTCACCTGAAGGGCCTCATTCCCCTTGTTAGAAGTTCTTTGTAGTCAGGGTGGAAAACTTTGTCCATTTGAACACCTGCGTTGTCATTTAGCCTCAGTCACGTTTTTTCATATCATCTGATTTCGTTGTTTTGTAGATGCGATTGTGTTATGTAACACTCGGATATCCTCACAGCAAAACATTCCCGTTCTGATCGTTCAGATTAAAATCTTGTTCATAAGTTGCAGCCTTTCTTGCTCTTCAGACATGAATCGGTGTATCAGACCACAAAGACAATAGCGTTTCCCTTGATGAAACTATATTGACTATGAAAAGCCTTTTAGTTGGCTAAGACTAATTGCTTTTTGGGGCTCACTGAAGTCCCTGGTGAAGTCCTTGGTGACTGGTTTAAAGAAAGGGGGGGAAAAAAACACTTTTACATACAGTAACATACAGCACATCATCCCTACACAAGACCAAAGCCACATCTAGTAACTTCACTCTACATTAAAGGCCTTTTTAAGTCCCAGAACATACATGCATTGTTTTACCCGAACATTAGTTAGCATATCTGTCTGAATCACTGCCGAGGGTCAGAGTAGTGTAATCATAATGTAAAAGCTTAAAGGCCAAAACCACGAGGTGACTCGACACAACAGTGTTTTCAATTTATCTCTAATCTGTAGGGTTTGAAAAATGCCATCTAATAATTCACCATCTCCAAGGTAATATGGAAAGGCTATATTGTTTGGTGTGATCCTCAAGAGGAGCTTCTGTATTCTTCTGAACAAATCATTATGCATTGAGTAGGCCATTAGGAAAATGAAGACAAATGGCTCACAGGGGTGAGGTGACAAATTGTTCATGCTGTGGAGTTAAAAATCTGGAGTGTAGTTGTTCCTCACAGTTGTAAAGTTGTCCCCTTTTAATGTGGAGCCTAAAGGTCGGCAGAATGAGTCTTAACTGTCCTACTTTTTAACCTTTACGATCAACATGGGGACGATGACTGATGCGAGCACCTCTCACTTACATTCAGTAAGCAGAGCCAGCCACGAGCTCGCAGCCTCGGTATGAGCAAAGGATCAATGTTAGGAGGGAAATTATGCAACAATTACAAAATAGAAGATGATTTTTGGACTGTTGAATTTAGAAACATACTAGAAAATAATGGAAGTACCTGAAATTCTTTATTGTGAGCCATCACTGATAGGTGACTGTTTAAGAAGCTAACTGTGACAAACACCCACAGCTGGATTGATGGATTTATGAAGATTATTAATGACTGGGTGATAAATGTGGTTCAGTGCTTATTTTAAGGCTTTAACACCTATTGTTAAATTAGCATCCTGTTGTGTGCTCTTTCTTTTCACTCACTGAAGTCTGCCGTGGTAATTTTTACATGTTGATTGACGACCACTTAAGCCCCCCCCCCTCGCTCTACCATTGGTTGTTGTCTTTATCTGTGTAGATTCTCAAAGTGATGCATCAAAGCCTGACTCTGCCTTCTTACTCGTGTCTTTGTGGTTTAGGAGAGCAACAGCAGTGACTCGCAGGGTGAGGCGGAGGACGGCGTGAATCCTGATCCTTCTGACCAGGACCCAGAAGCCATCACTAAGACTGTCACGAGTACTCTCACTATGCAGGAGTACTTTGCACAGCGTATGGCTCAGCTGAAAAAGGCTCGTGGGGCCCAGAATGCAGATACTCCTGAGACATCAAATGCATCTGAGGAAGTCGGCCTCAACCACAACAGCAATGATGATACAGAAGAGCCCAAAAAGAAGAAGAAGAAGAAGAAGAAGAAAAAGGCTGCAGATGAGGTGGCAGAAGAGCAGTGTAGCACACCCGCTGCAGTAGAGGACAAAGAGGATCAAGAGAAAGAACGTTCAAAGAAAAAAAAGAAAAAGAGAAAAATGGCAGAAAGTGAAGAAGTAGTAAATGAAAACTGTAGCTCCACCTGTAGCACTGAGTGTGAAGAATTACAAACCAAGAAGAAAAAGCTTAAAAAACACAGTGAGCAAAGTGAGCTACTAAATGGACACGAGCCCGCAGAGGATGAAACGCTAAATTTGAATACAGTGCAGAAAAAGAAGAAGAAGAACAGAGATGAGGTGGACAGTGTAGCAACAGAAGACGGGAAGGAAGAGCTGGTGGAAAAGAAATCCAAAAAGAAAAAGAAAAGGAAGCATCAAGAGCAGGGTTTACATTAGGGCAGGGTGACTCAGTACTGCACTATTCTCCTGACTCCTAAGGGGGTACTTGTATTATGAAATTAAATGCCTTGTATATACACACCATAATAATCTGTTAAAGCATCCATTGATGCTGGGTTTTTTTTTTCTTATTATTCTTTAGATAGTGACTGTAGGAAAGGGGAAAAAAAAAAAAAAAAACTGATAGGGAGTGTTTGTCACTGGAAAAAACCTTGAAGCAGCCTATAAAAAGCCTCAACCTTGCACTGGTGGCCTCTGGAACACACTGCTGTAGGAGGAGATAGTATGGACATCTTGCTGACAGTGAGATGAGAATAAAAACACCACTATCATGGCTCAACAGGAAATACAAACTAGGAAAAAGGTCTGGAGCTTCCCATAAAACCCCCAACATGTTTTACCACCAGTGTTCAAGTCAGAAGGGTACACCTGGACTAGCCATTTTCCTGTTTCCAATCTTTAGCAAAGTTAGCCTCATATTTACTGCTCAGATATTAAAGTGGGATAGACATACAGCTATGTTTAAAAATGTATTTAATATAGAGAGAAGTTGACATGGCTGTCGTCTAATCCCTTTTTAAAATAAAAATAATATTTAGATGATACATGTGCTTCATTCTATGAATTCTCTTGCCCAATGAATTAAAATGAGTATCATAGGAAACGTGGCAGATCTTAAAATGCATTTTTTGGAAAATATAATTTTGTATGTTACCATCTTATATGTAAATGCATTACTATTTGCCCATTTTCACAGTGGTTTATTTTTTCCCACCACTTTTGATGCCCCTTCATTTTATTAGAGTGACTCAGACAACTTCTGTCAGCTTTACAAAATGAAACGGAAACATGTTTTCTCTTTGATGTCACATGACTGATGTACTTTGATAATGCTTTGGCAGATATATGAAAGAATTCTTGACTATTTTGAGTTCTACAGAAGGTTTTTTTTTTTTTTTTTTAATAAATCCAAATGTCCATCACCCTTTGAATGTGTCCCTTTTTTTTTTCTCCATAGGTCAAGAGAAATGTTGTGCAAAAGTATTGAGACACCTCTGATTTCTTTGTTTTGCTTCCAATGAGTTAAACTCTTTTCTTCTTACTTTTTTAAGTGCTCTTGAGCAATAGTCCTCCAGGCAAAGCTTTTCTTTGGCTGCTCTTCCACTTTGTTTCAGTCCAATACTTGTACCTGACCATTTTCAGGGGATTGTATTTGTTAGTGTATGTATAATGTGTACGTAAATTCACCCCCTCCCCTGGCCATTTATTAACCACTTATTACTGACCTATGAATCACTCAGCCATAAAAAAAACTTGCATGATGAACCAGAGCTTCTACATAAGATATAACTTGATAAAGAACCAATTTTGAATTTGATTATTACCGACAGCTTGCAGTAAGAACATACTTTGTTCCCATTTCTTTAGTGGAATCTAATGAAAAACGACACTGTTTGACAAGCATAAAGTAATAGTTTTGTACCAACAAGGTGATTCCCTGAAAACCTGACGTATCTGAGCATGGTGTGCAGTCTGTCCTTCAACATGTGAGAAAACTGGACAAGAAGTCTTTAAAAAAAAAAAAAGAAGGAACAACAGATAAACAGTAAAGACCTGAAAGATGCATCTGGCCCTTCATTTGATCCACACTGAAGTTGAAATGGTTTTACTGGAAGCGGCTGAAGTAAACCCAAGAACTGGACTGAAGATCAACTGCAACTTAGGGAGTGATGAATCCAAATTAGAAAATTTTGGTCATCAAAATCAACTAATCTATGGAGGAGGTCAGGAGAGAGTGAGTGTAAAACCTATTAGAGCAGGCTTGGCCAGCTCCAGGCTTCGGGGGCTGGTGTCCTGCAGGTTTTAGAGCTCACCCTAGGTCTGCACACCTGAATCAAATGATTAGTTAATTACCAGGCTTCTGGAGAACTTCAAGAAATGTTGAGGAGGTAATTTAGCCATTTAAATCAGCTGTAATGGACCAAGGACACGTCTAAAACCTGCAGGACACTGGCCCTTGAGGCCTGGGTTTGGACACCACTGTATTAGAGGCAACAGCTTCATTTTTTCAGCACGACAATGATCGCAAACCCATTGCCAATGCAGTAAAAGCATTAACTGGATAGAAAACACACAGTGGAACCCTATCATTCATGGATTGGCCTCCCCAGGGCTCAACATTATTGAAGCAATGTGGGATTAAAACGCCAGATGGGTCAAGATTTTTGCACGGCGCACTGTAAGAGCACTTAAAAAAAAAACATTAAGAAAGAGATGAGGTAAAAAATCTGCTTGGTTGTAGAGATTTCAAAAAGTAAAAAGAAATTCACACAGGTATATTCAAACACAGGTGGTTTCTGGAAGATTCACCTTTTCCACTTCAAATGTGACGCACAATGTTATGAAATCTTCCGAATATGACAGCTTAACAACTAGTCTGTCTTGTTCAGCAGTCGTCTGGTATGAGTCAAAGGAGGAAAAGGGGAAACTAAGACGTCCAGTCTTGCACATGAAAACACTGTAGTATTCCTCGTCTCTATTTTAGGTTTTACGGAAACTTCTGAAAGTGAAGATGGTGATTGGTCATCCTGTGACGAAAAGACGTCTCGGGTATCTTTTCCTCTGCAATCAATAGCTGTGGATTATGCAATTCAGTTAGTTACCACACACAGAAACCACAATGAGTTTGTGGATAGATACAAAATAAAACTATCAAAGAGTAAATGGTTTTAGAAATGTAGATTTTTATTCCTCCTAAATTTCAGCAAGGGCACGGAGGGGGTGCGATGATCATATTTCATTAAAAACAAACTATTTAACATTAACAGAATATGCCATGCAATTGTCCACTTACCTCTGTTTCCTCACTTATTTTGAAACTAAAAGGATGATCTTGGGAAGTGTAGCAGTAGGCCATGCATGACAGGTGACAAAGCTTTTACTTTTAGAATAACACAAAAGTCTATTAATAAATAGGTTTGGAAATAGGCTCGATTTAAAAACATGCAGTCGTCTGGTATGGAGTCAGACCCCGCCAGGTCTTCAGTAGCCACATGTCTTCTAGAGGGTGAACAGCAGGCTGATACAGCTCTCACCCACACAGCGGTTAATACCAGGAGCTATTAGTCATTTCAGTATCCCTCAACTTTGAGCTCTCATGTGTTTTAATTCCAAATTGCAAATGTGATGTTTAGCTCTTGATCTCGCACGTTCACTTTCCTTCCATGCTGACTTTCACTGGCACTTTGACTACACATCAATGTGTGACCCCTGTCAGACAAGCAAGAGGAAGTGTGGCGCTATATATCACCGATGTGCCTGCTCCACACACAATCTGTGGCTTCAGGTGCCGTATCCTGTTCCTGTGCACTGCAAGTTTCACACAAAGCTGACACTTCAGTTTGATGTGTAAGGAGCAGGCACAGCCACCCAACCGAAAGATGCATATTGCAACTTAACATTGATGCCTGTGAACTCAACCTGCAAGGAAAAAAGAAGTGTTCCTGCAGTGTGTAGTCTGCATGCGTGATATAGATCAAGACGCTATCTGACCTGTGATCAGCGTCCGGGCTTGACAAGTGTGTTTGTGAGAGAGTGGGAGCTGCTCCATGGCTACAGCCCAAGAGTATCCTGTCAACAGGAACTCCAGGATTTGATATGCAGCCGCTTCTTGCCACAGGAGGAAACTGATTTGTTTGTAGTGTGTGTGTGTGTGTGTGTGTGATGTGGTCTCTTTACAGGTTCCAGAAATTAATCTACATCCCCAACTTCAGAAAAAGACTCATCACGATTCTTTGTGGGAGCATGAGAAGATTAATTGTGAAAACATAGTTCACTCAAAACTATTAAGGACTACAAAAACATGACCAAAGTATTTTTCAAGGTACAGTAATTTAAATAAAAATTGTTTTGTTTTTGTCCTCCCTCAGTTTTAAAAGGTATGTGTTCGTTTTACTTGTCACGCTGCTTGCTCTTGGAGTTCAGTGGAAATCTGGAAACACCAGTTAACCAGTTTAGTCTGGTGAGTAAAGCCTTGCGTAGACTGCAAAAGCAGGTTAGGTGTGTTTTCTACGAAGGTTTCCTTGTCAACTCCTAAAAACTCTAAAATTGCAAAACCCTCTTTTTCATCATTACACGTGAGCATTAATGCACCTGTAACAAGGAAACAACAATGAGGTTTGCAAAGTATTTATTTTCCTGTGTGAAAATCCAGCTGATGATGATCAAACGGTGATCAGTAGCTCGAAAGAATCATGAATTACTTTTATGAGTTGACCTATCTCTTAAATGGGATATCTGTCAGAGGAAGAAAGTGCTGTTTTGTAGAGAGGCGAGTTTAAAGAGTTGGTAGTGTTGAGATGTTGCGCTCTCTCTCTCTCTTCCCTTCCACGGGGCGCAACTTACAATCAAGGAGGAGCCGAGAGTCCTGCGGGTTTTTTTCCTGGAACCTGCTAGTCAAATATAAAGCGCTTCCTCCATCCACCAGGAAAGACTGAACCCTAACTCAGAAGAGGAGCCGCTGCCTGAGCACATCTGTGCTTTCTCCCAAATCCGTAGCGATCCAGTGAGTGAGTCAAGCAGCCGTGGAGTTTTAATTGTACTATTATTCTCATTATTATTATTACTTAAGCATGTCTGTGTAGTTTCTCGGTCGCTTAATTAGCCGACAGTGAGAACACAACTTCTCTGAGAGACGCGCATTGTAAGTTTGCAGAGGAGAGCGCGCAGATGGCTGCTCTCATCAGCGCGTACTCGTCGTGGCCGGAGTCCTTCGAGTGTCCTCCGGGAGACGGAGACGGAGCCGACGGGCATGGTCCTCACAGGAATGCCGGGGAAAAGGCGCCGGAGCCGCGGATCAGACGACCCATGAACGCGTTCATGGTTTGGGCCAAAGATGAGCGCAAAACGGCTGGCGATTCAAAATCCTGACCTGCACAATGCCGAGCTCAGCAAGATGTTTGGGTGAGGAAAAAAAGTTATTTAAAGTTACGAGTTTTGTTATTATTATTATTATTGTTATTATTATTATTGTCATCATCATCATCATCATTATAATTATTATTTTTAAGCTACTTATTACACACTTCACTTCTACTTACTTTTCCTCTCTTAGGCCTCGGTTGTAGTAAAACACGTTTTAATACACGTATCCAGCAGTGCCAAATGAGCTGCTTTATTTAAAATGACATAAAAAAAACGTGTTAAAAACTTTTTTTAAATTTAATTGGAATATAATTGCCCATTGTCTTTCTTAAGTAAATGAAACTGCGCCGCAGTTAGAGTTGCCTTCAAAAGCGCATCGCCAGAATCCGCGTGTATTTAGGTTAGTTTAGTTTGCAGTAAATTCGTTAAGAGGCAGAAGACAGAAGCCTGTGTCCCTTTTTTTTTTCTCCATAGGTCAAGAGAATGTTGTGCAAAAGTATTGAGACACCTCTGTTTCTTTGTTTTGTCTCCATGAGTTTAACTCTTTTCTTCTTACTTTTTTAAGTGCTCTTGAGCAATAGTCCTCAGGCAAAGCTTTTCTTTGGCTGCTCTTCCACTTTTGTTTCAGTCCATCTTGTACCTGACCCATTTTCAGGGGATTGTTTTTTAGTGTATGTATAATGTGTACGTAAATTCACCCCTCCCTGGCCATTTATTAACCACTTATTACTGACCTATGAATCACTCAGCCATAAAAAAACTTGCATGATGAACCAGAGCTTCTACATAAAATAACTTGATAAAAAACCAATTTGAATTTGATTTTACCGACAGCTTGCAGTAAGAACATACTTTGTTCCCATTTCTTTAGTGGAATCTAATGAAAAACGACACTGTTTGACAAGCATAATATAGTTTTGTACCAACAAGGTGATTCCCTGAAACCTGACGTATCGGCATGGTGTGCAGTCTGTCCTTCAACATGTGAGAAAACTGGACAAGGTCTTTAAAAAAAAAAAAAGAAGGAACAACAGATAAACAGTAAAGACTGAAAGATGCATCTGGCCCTTCATTTGATCCCACTGAAGTTGAAATGGTTTTATGGAAGCGGCTGAAGTAAACCCAAGAACTGGACTAAGATCAACTGCAACTTAGGGAGTTATGAATCCAAATTAGAAAATTTTGGTCATCAAAATCAACTAATCTATGGAGGTCAGGAGAGAGTGAGTGTAAAACCTATTAGAGCAGGCTGGCCAGCTCCGGCTTCGAGGGCTGGTGTCCTGGCGTTTTAGAGCTCACCCTAGGTCTGCACACCTGAATCAAAATGATTAGTTAATTACCAGGCTTCTGGGAGAACTTCAAGAAATGTTGAGGGGGTAATTTAGCCATTTAAATCAGCTGTATGGACCCAAGGACACGTCTAAAACCTGCAGGACACTGGCCCTTGAGGCCTGGGTTTGGACAACACTGTATTAGAGGCAACAGCTTCATTTTTTCAGCACGACATGATCGCAAACCCACTGCCAATGCAGTAAAAGCATAACTGGATAGAAAACACAGTGGAACTCTATCATTCATGGATTGGCCTCCCCCAGGGCCAAAATTATTGAAGCAATGTGGGATTAAAACGCCAGATGGGTCAAGATTTTTGCACGGCGCACTGTAAGAGCACTTAAAAAAAAAACCTAAGAAGAGATGAGGTAAAAAATCTGCTTGGTTGTAGAGATTTCAAAAAGTAAAAGAAATTCACACAGGTATATTCAAACACAGGTGGTTTCTGGAAGATTCACCTTTTCCACTTCAAATGTGACGCACAATGTTATGAAATCTTCCGAATATGACAGCTTAACAACTAGTCTGTCTTGTTCAGCAGTCGTCTGGTATGAGTCAAAGGAGGAAAAGGGAAACTAAGACGTCCAGTCTTGCACATGAAAACACTGTAGTATTCCTCGTCTCTATTTTAGGTTTTACGGAAACTTCTGAAAGTGAAGATGGTGATTGGTCATCCTGTGACGAAAAGACGTCTCGGGTATCTTTCCTCTGCAATCAATGCTGTGGATTATGCAATTCAGTTAGTTACCACACACAGCAACCACAATGAGTTTGTGGATGATACAAAATAAAACTATCAAAGAGTAAATGGTTTTAGAATGAGATTTTTATTCCTCCTAATTTCAGCAAGGGCAAGGAGGGGTGCGATGATCATATTTCATTAAAAACAAACTATTTAACATTCAACAGAATATGCCATGCAATTGTCCACTTCTGTAGGGTTTGAAAAATGCCATCTAATAATTCACCATCTCCAAGGTAATATGGAAAGGCTATATTGTTTGGTGTGATCCTCAAGAGGAGCTTCTGTATTCTTCTGAACAAATCATTATGCATTGAGTAGGCCATTAGGAAAATGAAGACAATGGCTCACAGGGGTGAGGTGACAAATTGTTCATGCTGTGGAGTTAAAAATCTGGAGTGTAGTTGTTCCTCACAGTTGTAAAGTTGTCCCCTTTTAATGTGGAGCCTAAAGGTCCGGCAGAATGAGTCTTAACTGTCCTACTTTTTAACCTTTACGATCAACATGGGGACGATGACTGATGCGAGCACCTCTCACTTACATTCAGTAAGCAGAGCCAGCCACGAGCTCGCAGCCTCGGTATGAGCAAGGATCAATGTTAGGAGGGAAATTATGCAACAATTACAAAATAGAAGATGATTTTTGGACTGTTGAATTTAGAAACATACTAGAAATAATGGAAGTACCTGAAATTCTTTATTGTGAGCCATCACTGATAGGTGACTGTTTAAGAAGCTAACTGTGACAAACACCCACAGCTGGATTGATGGATTTATGAAGATTATTAATGACTGGGTGATAATGTGGTTCAGTGCTTATTTTAAGGCTTTAACACCTATTGTTAAATTAGCATCCTGTTGTGTGCTCTTTCTTTTCACTCACTGAAGTCTGCCGTGGTAATTTTTACATGTTGATTGACGACCACTTAAGCCCCCCCCCTCGCTCTACCATTGGTTGTTGTCTTTATCTGTGTAGATTCTCAAAGTGATGCATCAAAGCCTGACTCTGCCTTCTTACTCGTGTCTTTGTGGTTTAGGAGAGCAACAGCAGTGACTCGCAGGGTGAGGCGGAGGACGGCGTGAATCCTGATCCTTCTGACCAGGACCCAGAAGCCATCACTAAGACTGTCACGAGTACTCTCACTATGCAGGAGTACTTTGCACAGCGTATGGCTCAGCTGAAAAAGGCTCGTGGGGCCCAGAATGCAGATACTCCTGAGACATCAAATGCATCTGAGGAAGTCGGCCTCAACCACAACAGCAATGATGATACAGAAGAGCCCAAAAAGAAGAAGAAGAAGAAGAAGAAAAAGGCTGCAGATGAGGTGGCAGAAGAGCAGTGTAGCACACCCTGCTGCAGTAGAGGACAAAGAGGATCAAGAGAAAGAACGTTCAAAGAAAAAAAGAAAAGAGAAAAATGGCAGAAGTGAAGAAGTAGTAAATGAAAACTGTAGCTCCACCTGTAGCACTGAGTGTGAAGAATTACAAACCAAGAAGAAAAGCTTAAAAAACGCAGTGAGCAAAGTGAGCTACTAAATGGACACGAGCCCGCAGAGGATGAAACGCTAAATTTGAATACAGTGCAGAAAAAGAAGAAGAAGAACAGAGATGAGGTGGACAGTGTAGCAACAGAAGACGGGAAGGAAGAGCTGGTGGAAAAGAAATCCAAAAAGAAAAAGAAAAGGAAGCATCAAGAGCAGGGTTTACATTAGGGCAGGGTGACTCAGTACTGCACTATTCTCCTGACTCCTAAGGGGGTACTTGTATTATGAAATTAAATGCCTTGTATATACACACCATAATAATCTGTTAAAGCATCCATTGATGCTGGGTTTTTTTTTCTTATTATTATTCTTTAGATAGTGACTGTAGGAAAAAAAAAAAAAAACAACTGATAGGGAGTGTTTGTCACTGGAAAAAACCTTGAAGCAGCCTATAAAAAGCCTCAACCTTGCACTGGTGGCCTCTGGAACACACTGCTGTAGGAGGAGATAGTATGGACATCTTGCTGACAGTGAGATGAGAATAAAAACACCACTATCATGGCTCAACAGGAAATACAAACTAGGAAAAAGGTCTGGAGCTTCCCATAAAACCCCCAACATGTTTTACCACCAGTGTTCAAGTCAGAAGGGTACACCTGGACTAGCCATTTTCCTGTTTCCAATCTTTAGCAAAGTTAGCCTCATATTTACTGCTCAGATATTAAAGTGGGATAGACATACAGCTATGTTTAAAAATGTATTTAATATAGAGAGAAGTTGACATGGCTGTTGTCTAATCCCTTTTTAAAATAAAAATAATATTTAGATGATACATGTGCTTCATTCTATGAATTCTCTTGCCCAATGAATTAAAATGAGTATCATAGGAAACGTGGCAGATCTTAAAATGCATTTTTTGGAAAATATAATTTTGTATATTTACCATCTTATATGTAAATGCATTACTATTTGCCCATTTTCACAGTGGTTTATTTTTTCCCACCACTTTTGATGCCCCTTCATTTTATTAGAGTGACTCAGACAACTTCTGTCAGCTTTACAAAATGAAACGGAAACATGTTTTCTCTTTGATGTCACATGACTGATGTACTTTGATAATGCTTTGGCAGATATATGAAAGAATTCTTGACTATTTTGAGTTCTACAGAAGGTTTTTTTTTTTTTTTTTAATAAATCCAAATGTCCATCACCCTTTGAATGTGTCCCTTTTTTTTTTTCTCCATAGGTCAAGAGAAATGTTGTGCAAAAGTATTGAGACACCTCTGATTTCTTTGTTTTGCTTCCAATGAGTTAAACTCTTTTCTTCTTACTTTTTTAAGTGCTCTTGAGCAATAGTCCTCCAGGCAAAGCTTTTCTTTGGCTGCTCTTCCACTTTGTTTCAATCCAATACTTGTACCTGACCATTTTCAGAGGATTGTATTTGTTAGTGTATGTATAATGTGTACGTAAATTCACCCCCTCCCCTGGCCATTTATTAACCACTTATTACTGACCTATGAATCACTCAGCCATAAAAAAAACTTGCATGATGAACCAGAGCTTCTACATAAGATATAACTTGATAAAGAACCAATTTTGAATTTGATTATTACCGACAGCTTGCAGTAAGAACATACTTTGTTCCCATTTCTTTAGTGGAATCTAATGAAAAACGACACTGTTTGACAAGCATAAAGTAATAGTTTTGTACCAACAAGGTGATTCCCTGAAAACCTGACGTATCTGAGCATGGTGTGCAGTCTGTCCTTCAACATGTGAGAAAACTGGACAAGAAGTCTTTAAAAACAAAAAAGAAGGAACAACAGATAAACAAAAATAATAATGGAATTTCTAAGCGCTTTTCAGCACGAGCGCTTTCAATGCACATTCATCACTCTCACATTCAACCATGGTGGAGGCAAGCTTCATTTAGCACACTGCCCTGGGGCGCGACGAACGAGGCTGCCATATGCGCCATAGAAAGACTGAGAATGCTCTGCCTTCTTTTATCCACACTGGAAATGGTTTATGGCGCAGTGAATAAACCCAAGAACTGGACTACAGATCAACTGCAACTTAGGGAGTGATGAATCCAAATTAGAAAAATTTGGTCATCAAAATCAACTAATCTATGGAGGAGGTCAGGAGAGAGTGAGTGTAAACCGATTAGAGAAGCGTGGCCAGCTCCCAGGCTTCGAGGGCTGGTGGTCCTGCAGGTTTTAGAGCTCACCTCTAGGTCTGCACACCTGAATCAAATGATTAGTTAATTACCAGGCTTCTGGAGAACTTCAAGAAATGTTGAGGAGGTAATTTAGCCATTTAAATCAGCTGTAATGGACCAAGGACACGTCTAAAACCTGCAGGACACTGGCCCTTGAGGCCTGGGTTTGGACACCACTGTATTAGAGGCAACAGCTTCATTTTTTCAGCACGACAATGATCGCAAACCCATTGCCAATGCAGTAAAAGCATTAACTGGATAGAAAACACACAGTGGAACCCTATCATTCATGGATTGGCCTCCCCAGGGCTCAACATTATTGAAGCAATGTGGGATTAAAACGCCAGATGGGTCAAGATTTTTGCACGGCGCACTGTAAGAGCACTTAAAAAAAAAAACATTAAGAAAGAGATGAGGTAAAAAATCTGCTTGGTTGTAGAGATTTCAAAAAGTAAAAAGAAATTCACACAGGTATATTCAAACACAGGTGGTTTCTGGAAGATTCACCTTTTCCACTTCAAATGTGACGCACAATGTTATGAAATCTTTCCGAATTATGACAGCCTTAACAACTAGTCTGTCTTGTTCAGCAGTAGTTCTGGTATGAGTTCAAAGGAGGAAAAGGGAACTAAGACGTTCCAGTCTTGCACATGAAAACACTTGTAAGTATTCCTCGTCTCTATTTTAGGTTTTACGGAAACTTCTGAAAGGAAGATGTGTGATTGGTCATCCTGTGACGAAAAGACGTCTCGGGTTATCTTTTCCTCTGCAATCAATAGCTGTGGATTATGCAATTCAGTTAGTTACCACATCTTGGGAAGTGTAGCAGTAGGCCATGCATGACAGGTGACAAAGCTTTTACTTTTAGAATAACACAAAAGTCTATTAATAAATAGGTTTGAAATAGCTCGATTTAAAAAATTGCAGTCGTCTGGTATGGAGTCAGACCCCGCCAGGTCTTCAGTAGCCACATGTCTTCTAGAGGGTGAACAGCAGGCTGATACAGCTCTCACCCACACAGCGGTTAATACCAGGAGCTATTAGTCATTTCAGTATCCCTCAACTTTGAGCTCTCATGTGTTTTAATTCCAAATTGCAAATGTGATGTTTAGCTCTTGATCTCGCACGTTCACTTTCCTTCCATGCTGACTTTCACTGGCACTTTGACTACACATCAATGTGTGACCCCTGTCAGACAAGCAAGAGGAAGTGTGGCGCTATATATCACCGATGTGCCTGCTCCACACACAATCTGTGGCTTCAGGTGCCGTATCCTGTTCCTGTGCACTGCAAGTTTCACACAAAGCTGACACTTCAGTTTGATGTGTAAGGAGCAGGCACAGCCACCCAACCGAAAGATGCATATTGCAACTTAACATTGATGCCTGTGAACTCAACCTGCAAGGAAAAAAGAAGTGTTCCTGCAGTGTGTAGTCTGCATGCGTGATATAGATCAAGACGCTATCTGACCTGTGATCAGCGTCCGGGCTTGACAAGTGTGTTTGTGAGAGAGTGGGAGCTGCTCCATGGCTACAGCCCAAGAGTATCCTGTCAACAGGAACTCCAGGATTTGATATGCAGCCGCTTCTTGCCACAGGAGGAAACTGATTTGTTTGTAGTGTGTGTGTGTGTGTGTGTGATGTGGTCTCTTTACAGGTTCCAGAAATTAATCTACATCCCCAACTTCAGAAAAAGACTCATCACGATTCTTTGTGGGAGCATGAGAAGATTAATTGTGAAAACATAGTTCACTCAAAACTATTAAGGACTACAAAAACATGACCAAAGTATTTTTCAAGGTACAGTAATTTAAATAAAAATTGTTTTGTTTTTGTCCTCCCTCAGTTTTAAAAGGTATGTGTTCGTTTTACTTGTCACGCTGCTTGCTCTTGGAGTTCAGTGGAAATCTGGAAACACCAGTTAACCAGTTTAGTCTGGTGAGTAAAGCCTTGCGTAGACTGCAAAAGCAGGTTAGGTGTGTTTTCTACGAAGGTTTCCTTGTCAACTCCTAAAAACTCTAAAATTGCAAAACCCTCTTTTTCATCATTACACGTGAGCATTAATGCACCTGTAACAAGGAAACAACAATGAGGTTTGCAAAGTATTTATTTTCCTGTGTGAAAATCCAGCTGATGATGATCAAACGGTGATCAGTAGCTCGAAAGAATCATGAATTACTTTTATGAGTTGACCTATCTCTTAAATGGGATATCTGTCAGAGGAAGAAAGTGCTGTTTTGTAGAGAGGCGAGTTTAAAGAGTTGGTAGTGTTGAGATGTTGCGCTCTCTCTCTCTCTTCCCTTCCACGGGGCGCAACTTACAATCAAGGAGGAGCCGAGAGTCCTGCGGGTTTTTTTTCCTGGAACCTGCTAGTCAAATATAAAGCGCTTCCTCCCATCCACCAGGAAAGACTGAACCATAACTCAGAAGAGGAGCCGCTGCCTGAGCACATCTGTGCTTTCTCCCAAATCCGTAGCGATCCAGTGAGTGAGTCAAGCAGCCGTGGAGTTTTAATTGTACTATTATTCTCATTATTATTATTACTTAAGCATGTCTGTGTAGTTTCTCGGTCGCTTAATTAGCCGACAGTGAGAACACAACTTCTCTGAGAGACGCGCATCGTAAGTTTGCAGAGGAGAGCGCGCAGATGGCTGCTCTCATCAGCGCGTACTCGTCGTGGCCGGAGTCCTTCGAGTGTCCTCCGGGAGACGGAGACGGAGCCGACGGGCATGGTCCTCACAGGAATGCCGGGGAAAAGGCGCCGGAGCCGCGGATCAGACGACCCATGAACGCGTTCATGGTTTGGGCCAAAGATGAGCGCAAACGGCTGGCGATTCAAAATCCTGACCTGCACAATGCCGAGCTCAGCAAGATGTTGGGTGAGGAAAAAAGTTATTTAAAGTTACGAGTTTTGTTATTATTATTATTATTGTTATTATTATTATTGTCATCATCATCATCATTATAATTATTATTTTTAAGCTACTTATTACACACTTCACTTCTACTTACTTTTCCTCTCTTAGGCCTCGGTTGTAGTAAAACACGTTTTAATACACGTATCCAGCAGTGCCAAATGAGCTGCTTTATTTAAAATGACATAAAAAAACGTGTTAAAACTTTTTTTTAAATTTAATTGGAATAAATTGCCCATTGTCTTTCTTAAAGTAAATGAAACTGCGCCGCAGTTAGAGTTGCCTTCAAAAGCGCATCGCCAGAATCCGCGTGTATTTAGTTTAGTTTAGTTTGCAGTAAATTCGTTAAGAGGCAGAAGACAGAAGCGGAGAAAAATTAGCGTTTTATGCTGCTTCTTAGATTATTGGTAAAGGTTAAGCTTTAAATCTGGCACTTGCGGAAATCGGAAATAATCTGTGAGGCCCACATGTGTCTATTTTTGTATTTATCTTTAAAAACTGACGTTCGGCTTGAAAGCGGACATTTAATGCGTGTTGGTAAGTTTCTTAAATGTAATTCAGAGCTACAAAAGACCCAGAAAGTTGCGGTGAAATTAAACACTGATTTTCTTTCTTGTTTATGATCACAAACCTGAGACGTTAATTTAGACTGCGATTTCTAAACAATGGGGTTTATTTTTTCCGTAGCCTGCCAACGTTTCTAATTGCCTTATTTTCAGAACTGGATATTTTACTTGTGAATTAAAAGAAATGTGATTCTGTAACTTAAAAAAAAATAAAATTGCAGTTATTTATAAATTGTTTGTAAGTTAAAAGATGCTGATTTATTTTATAATAATAAAGACTGCTAAACTAGTGCATATATATTGCATTTTATAACTTGTTGAACCATATTCAGATTGAGATTTTTTTTTCTTCTTCCTCTGCATTCAGGCAAGTCATGGAAGGCCCTCACTCCCCCTCAGAAGAGGCCCTATGTTGAGGAAGCAGAGAGGCTTCGGGTGCAGCACATGCAGGACTACCCCAACTACAAGTACCGGCCTCGCCGGAAGAAACAGCTGAAACGCATCTGCAAGCGAGTCGACCCTGGGTTCCTCCTGAGCGGGCTGGCTCCTGACCACAGCACTCTGCCAGATCAACGAGCCCTCTGCCACCCCCTCGACAAAGACGAGGGCAGCCCTAATGGAGCCGTCACCAGCTTTTCCAGCTCCAGCCCTGCTCTGCCCAGCGTCAGAAGCTTCAGAGACCCGGCTGGCTCCAACAGCAGCTTCGACACCTACCCTTACGGCCTGCCCACCCCTCCTGAGATGTCCCCGTTAGATGCGGTGGACCACGAGCAAATACCCCCCTCTTATTACTCAACATCTAGTAGCTCCTCTGTTTCCTGTTCTTCCTCAGTCTCCTGTCCAGACGAGCACCACCAGAATCAGACACACATGGGCAGCCCGCCCCCTTACCACTCTGATTACACTCACGCCCAGATTCACTGTGGGGGCTCACACTTAGGTCACATCTCTCACATGTCCCAAACTGGAGGTGGCAGTGGACTGATCCCTGGCCCACCCCTGTCTTTTTACAGCTCCCCACCTTTCCCCCAGATTCACCACGGGGTCCACCAGGGCCACCTGGGTCAGCTGTCCCCCCCACCAGAGACACAAGGTCACCTGGAGACTCTAGACCAGCTGAGCCAAGCTGAGCTTCTCGGTGAAGTGGACCGCAATGAGTTTGACCAGTACCTGAACTCTACCGCGAGCGGCTTCCACCCGGAGCAGGGCAGCGGCATGACCGTTACAGGACACATCCAGGTGGCATCTGCCGCCACCACTTCTGCCACTACGTGTCCCAGCAGCTCCACAGAAACCAGCCTCATTTCCGTGCTAGCAGACGCGACGGCGGCCTACTACAACAACTATGGCATCTCGTAAGCGTGGTCACAACTCCTATTGAATGCGTGACTGATCAAAGACACTACAAAGGTTGAAGAAATTTAGGACGATGTTGCACTTGGGTGCTGATAAAAGGGAAACCCTTAGCATCTAAGGGCAAATGAATCCAACCATGATTAAAACTGAACTGATTACAGAGCAATATGATTGTCTGGAGCCAGGGAAAGAACAAAGAGCAATTGGAGGACTGTGAAGAGAAGGAGATGGACACCTCAGGGATGCAGACACAAAACACTTACAGTATGCCACCTCCAGTTGTCATGAAATCTCTAAACCAGTAAAACAGTCGGAAAAAAAAAGAAAGACAAAAGACTTGTTTGTCCACTTGTAAATGTCACCAGTTACTGTTGCCAGCGAGGCATGTACAGATGCTTTTTAGAAGCTAATTTAAGTCCTTTGATGTTTTGCATAAATGCTAACTGTAATGCTCTTATCAGCGCTTTCCATTCGAATGTTTGTATCATGTTCCTGCTCTCATTAGTTTGGGAGTCTTACCTCAGTAGTTGTAATTGAATGAGGTTTTAGTTTGGACATTTCTTATGCAATTTAACAAAGTGATGTATATGATGATGACAGAAAGGCGTTTATACTTCTTCTCAAGTACTTAATAATATATAATCGACCTCTACAATGAAAAATAATAATGCTAACTGTAACTGTATGCTGATTTAGGTTTGTGAAAGACAATAATTTAAAAATAAAGGTCAATTTTTATATTAAGGCATTTGCTGCTTGGATAATGAGCCTGCAGATTTTTAAAAGGCACAATTTTGAGCATCTCTTATAAACAGGAGATTCATATCTGACCTGGGGAAGGTAAGTTCAGGCAGTGCTAGTTAAGTCCTAATAAATACATTTAGATTTCTAAATAAAAAAAAAAACTGAGGATAGCAGGAGTCCTGCTAGTCTCCATGAACAAATCGGGGAGGCGGGGGGAGAAAGATCACATCCATCTTTGAATTGAGTGTCACACCGTGTATTCTTCTATTTCAGGCTCTGTCTAGCTGTGAGAGGCCCATTCTACACACCCACTCCCCTGCTGGCTTTTTCCACCCTACATCATCTTTCTCCATCCGTCTCCTCTCGCTTTCATTTCATCCCGGTTCAGAGGATTAGTGTAAAACAGGCACATTCGTCGGCGCCCGCCTCCATCTCAACCATCCTTTGTTTTCCTATAGTCTTATTCTGGGTTCCATTCTTCGGCACGCTGGACCCCCCCCTTCTACACCCACCCCCTCACCCCACGTTATATCTTGCTGATGCAGACCTTTCGTAATCTGTGGAAAAAATAAGTAAAAAAAATTACTGTTTTACCTTCCCCCCCCACCTCCAAACTCTCCACTCCTCCCCTTCTCAACCTCTCTGTTCTCTTGAATTTTTCTTTTTTTGATAAAAGGAATTCAGGGGGCTTTTGACAAATCCTGGAGTCTGGCTGGTCTTCCTGCATTTTTTGGGAATGGTTGAGTCGTGCTTCTTGTAAAGAGGATGTGGCGGAGGAGCGGTGTTTCCTGACTGATAAGGGAAAAGCCTCTCTCCGTCAGGATGTTTGGGCCTGGCTGGGCCCTGCATTAAAGAGTCAGAGTGAGGGAAGGGAACCCGCTGTTCAGCAGCGGGAGGAAACGGTGCCGTGTTGATTAGCATCTTACTTATCCACTATTTTTCGGGGAAAGTCTCTGTCAACCTGGCCTATTGTACCTTGACCACAAACATAAAGACACATCACACAAACATACACAATAATGAGCTTAAAGCAGGCTTGTTATCCTGAAACAACAGTTGTAGTGAGCACACGCACTAACTCTGACCCCTATAGTTACCCACAGTCAACCACAATTGTGTATTTTCTGACACAGCTCATGGCAGATGTGATAAAACGCGCCAGAATGACAACATTCATCATATACTCGTCTTTGCAGCCGGCTGGTATTGGTGTTCATTTCTCTGAGGTTACATCATTACCCTCTGTAGCTGCAGGGTTTGAAACTCTGTGGAGGGTCAATATGCACGCAACCATATTCTGATTGTCGGACGGGTGGTGCCCCAGGCATTTAAGGTGAGAAGGGAATCGCTGATGGGGCATCAGCCTCACAAGTGTCAAGGTCAGCTCGGGGTGCTAGTGCAGACTCCCTTGGTAAAGATGACCAGCAATGTCTCAACAATCAAATCCACCACCTCAGGGTAGGACGCCGTGACAAGGACAAAAACGCAAGCATCAACCGAGTATCATCTGACATAAATTACAGAACAAAGCAGAAGTTTGTTCAGAATGAAGGAGGCTGTTTTTTTTCAGTGGTAGTAGATTTCAGCAACAGCTAAAGGGCCTAATAATATACACACATAAATATACATGAAGTAGTTTTCCTAAATTACAGACACAGTCCTGGCTTTTTATTATTATACAATACATTTTTCTAATTAATATTTTTTTCTCAATGCTTTATTTAGCTGTTATCATTTAAAACAGGAATGTCAAACTCATTTTACATTGTAGGTCATGTACAGCCAACTTTGATCTTAAGTGAGCCAGAGCAGTAAAAATCCTGTTTCTGTCAGTGCAGAGAAGTTTAACTAAACGTTTAATCATTGAGGTATTTTAATTCAAGAAAAAGAACAACAATTTCAAGAAAAACATCTGTCTTTTTCCACATGATAAAGAAGTGCTGCTTTGGGCTTAACTTGTAAGAAATACATGTGTAAAATTACTCTCCAGCAGTTATAAAACAAAAACTGTTTTTTATTTGACAGAATGTGCCCTTTTTGGGTTTTTTTTTCTTCTTGTGAACCCACTGCATAAATAATACATTTCTATAGTAAATGGTGAAAAAAACATGAACTCCCCATCATTTAATTGATTATCTGTTACTTTCACTTTGGAGTAGGACGAGTGGAAATAAAAGAGGTATCAAAGCAGACACAGATAAAGTCTAAAATATATTCCCTCCTTCAAAATTTCCAAAACTGTCCAGTGGACCAGTTTGGTGTCTTCGGTGGGCCAATTCTGGGCCCCAGGCCTTATGTTTGACACCCCTAATTTATAGGTTCAGCTTATTTGAATTTTCATAAATTGAGAGATACATAGCTTCCATTTATGAAAGTGGTTTAAACCAACAAGTTCAAACTCCACACATATGCAAATAACAATTACATTCCAAGCCATGCTGTTTTTGACTAACGCATGCAGCCAGGTAATAAATAGCAATTTTTTTAAATCTCAAACTCATCTCCGATGCCAAACTATTGCACACCAATTGGTTTGAATTTTGCATTGATAATGAAGTGATTAGCATGCCAGCGTCACTCCTGTGAAATGCCCACAGGAGCTACATAATTTGGATTGTTTGCTGAGATTTGTGGATTCTGCGATTTTAAGGTTCTGGGAAGTTACGGGAAACACTCAGTTTGTCATCTTCAATTTTTGTCCTTGCTCGAAGTTGACTCATCAGCACTCTAAACCTTTAGTCAGAGCCATCTGCTGAAATCCAAAGACGGCCATTGCTGTTTTCCCAACTGCAATAAATCATCAAGAACGGAAAGACAAAATGACGTGTCAACCAGCGGTGGTGAATCATGTAAATTTTAGATTTAATGCACACATGCGCAGTTAAGTTTTTCCTCTTACAGCTGATTTCTCCACCCCGGCCGAGTTTAATAATACCTTTAATTCTGTTGATTTTATTTTTGACACATGTGCAGGATCACAAATTTACAATTTCAATGATTTTAAGGATATAGACTGAACAAACAAAAAAGGCTCCTCTTGTTATTTCTCTCTGATTGCTGGCTGGCTCAGCTCCAGTCTCAGGTCAAGCCCATGGAATGAGTCTGTCAGGTAGTCTGTTATGTTTCCTATTTCCTCCTCTGCCGTCATGTCACTTCCCTGGGCAAACAAACAACTCACTGGTCCAATGCAACACTAACTGTCAAGGTAACAGAGAAAAGCTTGGTGTGGGTGGACGGAGCCCAGAGCTTTCGCAGCTGTGTAAAGTATTATCCATCTGCTGGGACCGAGGTGATCAGTGATCACTTTGGATATTGTGTCCTCTGGAGGAACTGAGGAGGCTGTCTGTCTGGTTGGACTAAAGTCTATTGTGTAGCTAGAGAGGGAGCGTCCAGTATCGTCATATTTGGATGATGAACATTTGCGCTATATGACGTTGTTAGCATTAACTATAGGCCAAGAGGATGTGGCTGATTTGTTTTACGTGACTAAGGCATACCATGGAGACTAAGACGCTGTTTAAACCTACGTCCTGTGTAAAAATATAGTGCATTTGAATTATCTAGCTGCTCCTGCTGAATGCTGTGTGATCACAAGTGACCTCTCCTCAAAATAGATTTCTCTTTTGCTGCTCAGTGGAGCAAACTTATTGTTCCGAGCAATTCTGATGGAATTTTCCTGCAAAGCTTTGCGAGCACACAAAACAGCAAACCCATTACAACGTCGTCGTCATCGTCAGCGGTAAACGCACTGAACTTTCCACCAAATTAAACTACTCTATGTGACGGATAAAGACACATTTACATCAGCAAACGCTAAATGTTGTTGGAGTGCATTTCCAGTTGGAGTGTGTTACAGCAGCATAATAACCTGTTTACAATTTGTACTTGGCCCCGAATCTGGGCAAAGGAGGAAAAAGAAGGGAAAACACACACACACACACACAAACAAACACACACACACACATCTCACAGCAAGGGATTATGGGTGCAGCTATTCTTCATCTCATTGTGGCTCAACAACAGGCAGAGTGTGGGGTGGCAGGCAGGCGTGTACGTCGCCGGACGAAGAATGGACCAGACTCGTCGAGGGACAGGTGCCATGTGGCAGAGGATGTGCGGGGACACAGATGGGGACCCCTGGAAAACTTGGGGGACTGAACGAGCAGCCAAGGGCCTCCCACCCGTACCTGTGCTGTGAATGCTGCAGCTGAACGGGATCCGGCACCTGTTCTAAGCAGATACAGACGACCAGCAAAAGCACAGAGGGAGGCCAGCACATGGCTGCCAACCCGGGGAAGGAGAAGGCTAGATTTCCATTTACCCATAAGCACGGCCTGATTACCAAATCAGCACAGGCGGTAAAGCTTGCGCGCTACTGCAGAATGTACAAAAAAGGGACTGAAAAATCTTTTTTTTCTCCTCTGTGCATTTCAGTAAACTTTTATGAGCGCTTTCAAAATGTTTATTTAATATCTCAAAGCAGAAACAGCACAGAGAAATAAAAAGGTATGAACACTTATGTATACTACTACAGATGGATTTTTTTTTTTTTCCTAACATGAGGTTTGCAAAAATGCAGAGCGTGTCCTATTTTTGCAGCCTGGCCTGCATTGGTGCCTCTCTCTCTACTAGCATGGCTTGCACTGGTCTATAGCACGTATGCTGCAGCGCTATCTGGCTTGTTTTTGACTGCTGCAGATTTTCCCTGGGGTGGTATAACTCTTCACCTAAATGTGGAGGAGGATGTTCCTATTGTGCTTCCTAATTGCAATGTGGTTGTTCCATTTAAGAGATAGAACATGCTTATCTGTTGTGTGTGAACTCAAACCGTGTGTGGGAATAAACGGGGCGACGTTACCTGTGCTGATCCATGTTTTCATTGTGCTAGTTACAATATAGATTGCAATGCTTAATTTTATGACTGCTATTCTTAATTGATACTTGTGATATCCAGGTAAATGGCTAATTTCTAATTTGGAAAAACTAGAAATTGGTTGCATATATTTTTATGGTTCTGTTTTCCCTTTATACACAGTTATGTGGAAAATATATATATACAATTATAATAATAATAATAATAATAATAAAGTACTGTCCAAACATAGGAACATAGCTCTTTTTAAGTGAAAGGGCAGCATGCTCTTGAGCTTAAATCATGCCCCATCTTTTCCATTTTAGGAGGCCCACATACTCCATTTGTAGCTCTGGTTGTGTTCTCTTGCGCTAACAGAGTTTACTCAGCATGCATCCTGAAAAGCAGACGCAGTAATGATTTAGATGAGTGATGTTATAAGTTCAGCAGTGTGAGAGAGCCCCTTTTAACAGCTACTGGAGAGGCTAGACAAAGCAAACCAGCAGGCTGTCTGATGACAGCTAGTGAGACACGAGGACAGCCATTAAGGTTTGATGTTTCAGCACTTATCATTCATAAGATGCATGCAGTTACATCATAGCAGTGGTTACAATGTAACAATCAAAAAATTTAAAGGCATTTTGCGCTGTTTTAATGATGAATGTGTGCAAAAAAAGAAAAGAAAGTAAAAAAAAAAGAAGTAAAATATGGTATCTGGTGAGGGTCTTGTAATTATTCTGTTAAGTCTGGGCTTATTTTCCAACAAAAGGAAGACACCACAAAATATTAAAAATAAAAGCCATGTTTAAAACTACCAGGATAATCCTATAAAGAAGTTCCACTATCGCCATCAGACTTCCCAGATTCCCACACTGGATTAGGATATAAGTACTCAACAGTATAAATCACTGCAAGTGCACTACCACAAAAAAGTGTTCTTACTCTTTAAAATTAATCAAGAAACTTGTGTATTTCATGTGTCTAAAGCTCTATCAAGCACATACATTTTGCATTCAAGAGAAATAGTTTGCAACCCTGCAGCACAACCTATGGACTTGATGATTCTGGATTAAATGGATTAAAATTTTCAGTAGCAAAAAAAACCCCCCAAAACTGGTCAGTTGCATCTATAATATTCTTTACTATCATCGAAATCATAAAATGTGCCAAATCTACATCTCTGGAATCATATTTAAAGTCTCCTTCGCCCAAGGCCTGGAAAGCTTTGTCTCGCGTGGCTGATCAATGATGCAAGTTCCTGTACACAGGAACAACAAGCATCGCTGTATCGCTGCTTATTCAGAGATGAAGTACGTCATTTCTGACACACAGCATTTCCCGTGCCTTGATGTGTGCTGTTTACGCTCAAAATTTCTGGGTAAGACTGCTTGTGACTGACCTTGGAAGAGGGTAAGTCTGGCATAATTTCCATCCTCGCTCCCATTCCTCTGACTTTACTCTATGGCTTTAATATTCGGGATGTTGTTGATGTCTGAGCTTGAAGGAATCCCTTCCTGCTGGATGCTCGGCCCTGTTTCCTTAAAGACTCAACATCAAAAATGACACACATGGAAATGAGTCACACAGTTGTCCCAGGAGTTCAGACACTTGAGCTAAAGTACCATGTTGACAGGTTCAAAACAGGATATGAGCTGGATGGGTCTATGTTTATTACAGATGGCAGAATACTTAAAGAGCAGTGATAGCTGAAAGCTCTGATAAGCAAATTAAGCAGCTAGAGTCACGTACCCACTATGAGCTACAAGTGCCCACACAAAGGCTGGACTGGAAGTCACAAACCATTAAGGCTAATAGTCTTACAGTAACTTACACTATAGTTCAGTTTTCTTGTTTTGTTTTTTCCAATGCAGAAGTAACTCTGTTACAATGTTTGGCATGCAAGCTGGCAGCAGGCTCCTTGGACACTTAAAATGTTTCTCAGTTCCTTAACAACACAGAAAAGCAACAAACGTTTGCAAATATTTATATCTAGTTTTTGCAGAATCACAGCTCTTTTATGCACATTGCACACACTTTAATATCACACCATTTACACTCAGAAGGGGCAGAATTCCCAAAGGGTTAGGAGCTTTGATAAAAAGGACTAAATAATTGTAGCCCATGGCAATCTTAAATAAATTTATTTACAAATTAGTTGGACCATAGTTTTGCAGACAAAAATATTAAAAACAACGAGAGTGCACTAATTACGGTGAGTAACAGCTCAATGGATGAGGCGGCTATTAATAACGGTTACCTTTTCTGCCCAGCTACTGTCATGTCATTGCATTATATTCATCCAACACAGCCAGCGAATACAAAACTCAGTTCATTTTTTCCCCTCTACCAATTTAGTGGCTCTTCAGTTTTGATGCTAATTGTTTGCATTGCAGCGAGTTGGACCACAGCACACTCCCCCTTGTGAAAAATAAATTGCCCTTCTTTTGAAACAAATAGCAACCTTCTATCTGCTTAGCTTCTGTCCTTCCCATTGAGGAAATCCAAATAAAAAACGACCTACCTGCTAATTTACAGAGACGTTTAGGCGTCCAATCGAAGTGTAGTTTTGTCGGCGTCAGCCTCTAGCGGACATGTGAGGTACTGCAGGCTTAAGCCATTTGCTCATCCCAGCACTACGAAGCCCCGGCTACGTGTGTTTATGTCTATCCTGTGGGTTATGCTGCAGCTTATATTCGTTTATGGTAGATTATATTCCCTTGTTCGGGAGAACAACGGGTTTGTGTTTAGGTTTGCTTACACAAGAACAGCGTTATTTTAGAGGAGACGTCAGTTTCCTGTAGCTGCGTCTGCCCTAATCATCTTATAAAGCAAGAGAGGTAAATCATCAACGCTCCCGCCATTGTTAGATTCATATTACACGTTTTGTATTAACATTCAAACATTTATAACTGAAAGTTGAGGCATTACGCAATATGCTTTTATGATTCATATGAGACTGCGAGTACATGGCATGTAGTTGTCAGGATGGCCGAGCGGTCTAAGGCGCTGCGTTCAGGTCGCAGTCTCCTCTGGAGGCGTGGGTTCGAATCCCACTTCTGACATCATTCCTTTTTTCGCAAACTTCGTGCCCTACAATGTTAAAAACAAGGTAGGGTATTTTCTCCTCCCAGTCTCTGTGGTCTGAGTTTTTCACACTAACCTTTTAGCACAGTGTAACATGGTTTTTCATCACAGTATAGCTTTAAATTAGAAAAGATGAACAACCATATTTGTAACTATTCTCAAAACAGTGTTATGTATTTTTTTTTTTTTTTTAAAAACAGTCAAAGTTTAGATTAGGAAAGTAGTGGGGATTACATTTCCTGTATATGGAATCCAACATTCAATAGAAGGCAGGCTCAACGTGCTAAACCTGTTATTTATGCTTGTGTCTGGGTGCATATGCGGTAATACAGCATACTTAATAGTGAAGTGAGTTTTCACACAACCTTTGGTACAAATTTTAAATCCTGGGTTTAAGATGAGGATCCAGGGTTTAAGGGAAGGCCCTTCGTGGACCGAGGGTTTTTAAAATTGTTACTCAACAGGCTGTGCAATCGCACATTAATGCCACAATGGGGTTGTTTTAGAGGTAACTCGGTATAGGAACAGGTATGGCTTTCTATGAATCTTACTGAAGGATTCCTCCTCTTAAAATTCAATTAATATTTAAATAGATTGTCTATTCCTTTGTGAGATTTTTGCTGACTTACTTTTTCTTGTAAGTCTGGAATTCCAGATATCAAAGTGTATATATTGCTATAAATGTAATAGCACACAAAGGAGGGTTATCATTGGCTTTAACTTTTTCTTTCATGAATCCAAAAGCTATTAGAACCACTGATTGATTTGTAGCATATGGTCATTTGGCTCAACAATTTATGGTTAATAAAGGAGCAGGTCTTGTACCCTTAAGACAAAGTAGTAGATATTCAGTTTATCCTAAAAGGCTAAATAGCTTAGCAAATAAAAAGATAGGGCCACAGCTTGGTTTAATCATGCAAAAAGAAGAAGGTGTTTGAGTACTTTTAGCTGTCACTAATAGGATTCATTCCTAACAGGCTGACTGCTCTAAAAATAGTGACTTTTCCCCCCTTTTTGCTCCAAATAGAAATGTTATCTGAGGACATTTGCTGCACATGAATCCCAACACAGTGACACAAACATATAAGCACGCTTATACACCACTTCAGTGCTTCACTACACAATACAGCACATGTAAATACAATGAACTACATATTAAACATTTCATGTAAAAGCAAATCCATCATCATTATTGTTTTATACCCTTAGGACTTAGGAAAATGAATATTTTGCTTATCTTAACATTTACACCTGGAGAGAGCTCGTAGGGTTAATGTGCAAGGTCAGGTCAGGTGACTTAAACAGGGATTTAGGGCGATTTAGGGCGTCTTCCAGTACTTTCACAGGTTGAAGGCAGAGGTTGTTGGGCAGCTTTTATATTAGCATGTGGAAGGTTTTTCCATTTGTGTTTTTAAGTTAAGATAGTATAGACATGCAAACTGGTTGGTTGGTTTGCCTTAGAAACACCATTCTAAATCTAGTAGTATTTAAGTTGCTAGCATTTGTGGTTGCTGTATGGATTGTTGGCTTTTCCACTCTATAAGCCAGAAGAATCAGTGAATCCAAAATGAATCCAGTTTCTTGACAGTGTGACCATGTGTGACCACTGATGTACCTTTTAAGTGAGAGTGTTTATCCCATCTTATAGGCAACCTTTGATTTAAACGTCTAAGCCTCACCCTTTAACTGGAGCCATGTATCGGTGCTTCACCTTCCTCTACGTATGCTTCATTAAGACTGTGACTTAATATAGCAGGAGTCCTGGTGCACAGCAGGTTGCACACTAATTAGGCCTGACATTTTAACTGCAGCCAGGAGGGGGGGAGTGCTAAGCCTGAGCATCACTGCACACGTGCAAGCTTGAAGGATGATGTGCTTCGGGGAGTCCTGCTGTGACTATGATCCACACTGCGTCCACATGCAGTGGAGGCTGCAAACCTAATTTGAGTCATTTTAAAGTCCATTTAATGTGGACTAAAAGTTCTTAGAAACCTCCATCAGGCTGGCAGAGCATGCCTGACAGAAGTTGATTAAGGAGAGGACTCTCCCTAGGAAAGCCCACGATTAAAATATTAGCCTCAGTTAGCTTCTGAGTCACTCCTTCCCCTCATGACTCAGTAGGGGATGTGGAGGGGAGGTCTTTCTCTTATTTTCTTCTGTGAGTCAGGATATAATGAAATGGTCACCTCCACCCCACTGTGAGCTGTCAAGCTTGTTAAGACTAAGAGCAGATGGTGTAAAGGGTCACCCCGTGGATGTGCGTGTAGTCTTCACAGGTGCTCATGTGACTAAGCACTTCTTGATTCTCCCCACATCATAAGGACAGGGAGGGACTGGTATGCCGTCTGTGAGCCCCTGATAAGGAGAGACTGCCGTGCATCCTGTGGCGGTTTCCTTGTCCTTGAAAAGATTGATCTGACCCAGAAGGATATTTAGACTAGAAAGGTGCATTTTTTTTAAATTAGCGTCACACGCTGTGGAGCACATACAACAAGGTGGAACATATGCTGAAATGTTTTGAGCCTTGTGACTGTTTTACATGCACCGCCACAGCAATCTGTCAGAGGAGACTGTGCCAGCCTGCCAGTCTGGGATGAAGTAGGCTAATTAGGGGGGCAGTTCCTGTAGTATTTCTATGACATGGCCCCAGAAAATAAATGGGAAATTTAAATGCTGCCATTTACAATGACACGACCCATGAGACAATTCTTTCTGCTGGCCATCATGTCTTAATTGCTTTGTAGGGAGGTACCAATGAATACATATCACGAGACAGCAATTAGAAGAGTAGGTGTGAAACAGGTGATGTTCAGCCGGTAAATCATTTGAAAACCTGCAAAACCTGGTGGATATCCTTACATATTTTAAACAGTATGTCAGAGAGATACAGTCACGGTAAAGGTAAACACCCTCTTTAAATGATAAGGTTTTACATATAAGGAACATTCAGCTGTTTGCTAATACGATGCTAAAAAGGAGACACATCAGCAATGATTTTACAGAAGCAATTGTTGGTGACCATCAAACTGGGAAGGATTATAAGGATATGTCCAAAAAAAAAAAAAAAAATTCAAGTCCAAACAGTGAGAAAGATTATTAACAGATTGAAAACAGAAAGAGAGCTGCCAGTCTTCCCAGGAGTGAACTTCCTGGCAAAAAAATGGACACGGTGTAATATGTCGTGTTTTGTATATTTTTTATTGCGTTGTTAATCCGTGATATTTAAAACCTTAGAATTGATGATGATGATGTACTTTCTTTTTGCCGAGACTGTATATTTAAATTGTGAGCATAGCAGACTACAATAAAGACTGAAACATGAAAAGATAAACAGGCAGGTTTTGTGCTCCTGAGAAAGACAAAAAGAGGCGCTCACGCTTGCTGATGATCAGTTAATCGAGTGATCATGAATGTTGCTACTTACCCTCCTAACCCCCATGGAAGCAGTATGAGTGGGCTTTGTTTTTCACACGCTGCTTCAGTATTTTTGTTACATACGTAATGACAGGATGTGTTGTTTCTCATCTGCCATGGACCCGATTATATAAAAGACCAAAAATTTGGTTTTGACAGCGATGGGTCTGAGATGGTTTTTCTTGTCTCCACTGTCACTGTGACAAATAATAAGAAAACCTGAGTAACAAGACCAGGCAATGTTGTTGAAAGCTATTCTGGGCATTAAGGAAGCAATAAGAGGAAAAGGAAGATGAAAAACAAAATAGAAAAATGCTTCAGAGCTCTGTCATGAGCCAATTCAGCTCATATATCTATCTATCGCTCTCTCTCTTCCTCTATATATATATATATGTGTGTGTGTGTGTGTGCAGTCCCTACCTCGAGTGAAAACAAGGGTTTGCTATGAAGGTAAAACAAGGTATCGTGCTTAGTCATTGAATTTTACTGAGCCAGGAGTTGCTTTCTAAGCGTTTAACTTAGGGTGTTTAACACCCTTTATGCAATGGTGAAGTCCAAGTCATGTGTCCAAAGCTTCAGCAGATTTCAGTCCAATCTCAGAGTGATTAGCAAGGCTTTTCAGTCTATCCTTAGCATCCCATGTATCTGATTAGCAGGTAGGCCCGCTTCCTCAGGGAGGACTTTTCATTGGTTTCTCTTTTCTTTCCTTGCAATAGCCATGGTGCTTCTCTGGGAGTTTACATCTCACATTCTATAGTTTTGGGAGTTGTTTTAATTGCCTGGACTATAACTGTGGATCATGTGAGTATACTGCCTCTGATTATGTGTATGCTTTTGACTGTAGTTACTACACATTTTTGATTGAGCTGCTGCACTTAAACTTGCTGGTAAATTAATATAATTTCCACAGCAGAAATGCAATGACCACAATGATGAAATGCAGTTTCAGTTGCGTGAGATCACATTAAGTATTTAAGATATGCTGGGTAATTTTTTTTTTCATGTTGTAACATTACGTATCAACCTCAGTGGACCCATCTGCATACACGAACTCTTCTATATATTGCAGTTTGGTGAAAAAGAAACAAATTTTGTAGGGTAGATAACTGGCATTTAATTTATTAAATTAAATATTACACTGAGGCATTTTTAAAAAATAAAATATTATGTGCATTATGTTTGGAAATTGTTTATTTCCATAAACCATCCAGTTTATACAAGCACATATAAACTATCAGTTCACACTGATAGAAGTGACACCTGTAATGTGTGACACGAAACAGTGGCAGCATTCAGTGTCACACATAACAGGACACTGAGGCACTTAATTAGTATAGAACACAGACGATATAATTAAGATTAAATACATTTATAAAAGAATCAAAATAAACATTTACACATAAACTAAGTGAAATGGACATTCATAATCCTGATTGTGGGCAACAAAAAAACCCTTTTCGACTCATGTTTTGGCTTCAATAATCAAAAACCTTTTGGGGGATATAAATGGATATTTAAACGTTAAACGACTTAAAAGTTAAACGACTAAAAATGGCAACATGACATGTGAGAATACAAAATAACTGGCTCTTCTTCTCTTTGGAAATGTTCAGCTTCAGGAAACACTTGCTGTTTGACTAAAAAAATTACTAATACAAGAACAAGGATAACAGCCAAGCCTGTTCTTTATAGGTGTCAGTCAAGCTTAGCCTATTTTACCATTTAAAAAAAAAAATCTGTGGCATTTTTATGTGCATTTCATAGTGGGCATGCATCCCTTTTCCATCCGGCAACAATGAATTGACTTTACGTCCAAGTATTGTCACAGTAAGGCTGCATTGTGCCTATTGCAGATATTTCTGCTTTTTTTAGGTAATCCTTGAATTTTAATTGCAGCAGAAGCTGTTCGAGAGTCTATTTTTGTCAGTGACAGGCGCAGTCGCTGAGGTAATGTCCACTTCGACTGTGAGCAGAGACTTAAGCTTGTTATTTAAAGTCACTTAAGGATTTATTTGTGGCTGTAGCCTCATTATCCCTGCCTTTATGCACTCTTTGATCTTCAAAGCAGCCTGTATATATGGCACATGCATGCTGCGTGTGTCACAATATATAATGTCACATTTTTTGTTTGGGCGTAATTGATTTGGGTGTAAATCTCTTAATGAATCCGATTTTAACTGGAATATGTTTGCCATGTTTGCCTGTGTTTTTCAGTCATAAATGTGGACATGTAGAAATACTGAAATGAAAGCCTTACTGGAACATTGGCTAAACATATTAAAGGATAAAATGACACAACAGCCATTTTTAATTTTTTTTTACAAATAAGACAAGATAAATGTAGAGCAGTATCAAACTTATTACACTAACACAGCGGTCCCCAACCTTTTTTGCGCCACGGACCGGTTTATGCCCGACAATATTTTCACGGACCGGCCTTTAAGGTGTCGCGGATAAACACAACAAAATAAAACTAGTACCAGTACCGAAAAAAAGAAGATTTATTCATAACACACGTGAAAAGACCCAGGAATACCGAGTTAACGATAAAAACGATAACAAAATAACGCTGAAAACCGATAAAAACCCTGAAAACCATACATTTCACATCTGAGCCTCAACTCTCGCGGCCCGGTACCAAACGACTCACGGCCCGGGGGTTGGGGACCGCTGTACTAACAGATTTTCATATTTCATCATCAGACAGTAGTCAGTGGATTTAAATTAGATTCAACAAATGTGGCCCTTTTTTCTCTCCACACCAGCTGTTTACCTGCTCAAATGTGATTGATCAAATGGAAATCAGAAAAGCTGGTTTGTAAGATGTTTCTAATGTAATCTCCTTTCAACGCATGCATTTTCATCTATTTTTTCCACATTGTTTCTAGTGAGCGGAGGTTATGCAGATGTGCGGTGCAACACCTCACCCTAGGCAGCTGCAGAAAAACATGGCAACCTTTCAGGACTGTTTGCCGAAGCTGACCTGGCCCCTTCTTCTGCTAACCTGAGCTCATCCTCCATTCTGAGCACAAACCCAATCATCAACGTCACCACAGTCCAAAATGTCTTCCCACAGACGCCACTTTCACTGTTTTGACGCTGTAGGAGGCGAAGGCACCCACAGGTCTTCTATTCCTTTTAAGCGCCACAGCACCCGCTTACCCAGAATCCCCCAGCATGGCATGGTGGCCCATCATGAACCCACAGCCGAATGCTATGTTTGCTCAGAGTGTAGACACGCCCATGCCTTGGAAGCAGTAGAAACTCAGTTGTCACCTTTCTATCACACTCACCCATCATGTCACCACCACCATCCACACCACTATGTTCTCAGTGGGCCGAGCAGGCCTGAAGAAACACCTCTGGGCCACGAACGCCACATTCATCATCACCGATACAGTAAGAAGCTGGTGTTGATGAAGAACAGCGACCCCTCATTCAGAAAGACCATCATCTTGCACCGCAGGGGTCTACGCAGTTTGGGGCTTTTCTTAGAGGAGGTTTCTGAGCTCATGCAGTACCACATCAGGAAGCTGTACACTGTGAGCGGGCACAAGGTGAGGTCATAAACAGCTGGAGCTAGAAGATCACATATTAAGTTTTGGTTTCCTGATTTTCTCTCAGAAACCTTCTGAATAACAGGAGTTAGATAAGATTTTAGACAGGAATGGTTTCCTACTACTTTCAGGAAGAAGTTTTGGTTAGGACCAAGGACCATATGTTAATTAGGCACAAATTTTTACACTGCATGTCATTTCCTGATGAAACCCTCTCGTTTATCCTGACTTGGAACCGGGACCATTGTGACCCCTGAGACTGTATTCGTGTCTTAAACCAAGACTCTTTTGCATATAATCTAATTCTTTGGTCCACAGCATACACAAAGCTTGTGAATCCTGCAAAGCCGTGCGTTGATTTTCCTATAATAAAACATTATACAAAACCATTAGATCTCAAAAGAAGCGAACACTTGCAGGAGATTTTTTTGCTCCTCCAACAAAGCATTTCAGTAAAAACAGGAATCTGCACACTAATACATTCAAATCTACAAGATTCTCTATTTTTACCTGGTGTTTAATTGCTCTATAAGCCTCTTTATTGTACAACAGGCACATTCATAATAAGTCAATAAATAAATAGCATCATTTCATCAACTTTGCAAATAGTTATAATCCCAGATAAGATACTATGAGGCTGTGAGGGAATGAAATGGGGATATTCCCTCACCCATGCATTCAGATTGTGGAGATTGCTCCAAAACCCATTAATCTTGATCATATCAGTGCTATTTTTGAGAGAGAAGAAACAGGTCAACGTTGAAACTCCCCTACTTTGATACCAGAGGTGTCTCAGAAATGTGTCTTCCACCATGGCAATTAATTATCTTCACCTGGGCTTCGTGTGACCACAGATGAAGCCATTCATCTGCCTTTAACAGCAGTGGCTTTAAAATTCAGAACTGCACTGTCATCACAACGAGCCGTACATGAGCCAGATAAAAATCAACAAAACACTCAATACTTCGGGGCTACATGCTTTCACAGCATTTTATGACTGACAGTAGAGAACATGAGTATTTAATATTAAAAACATAGAAAGAGCAATATTACAGATTCATATTATTCTAAGAGTGTTTTGGTCATTTAATTCTGTTACAGACATATTTAACATGCCTATAAGAGGATTTCATTAATTCATTTATTAATGCTTAACAAAATAAGTCCTTAAACCTTAAAAGATTGCATTCTCTGAAATCTGAAAAAAAAAAAAGGATCAAAAACAACAAACATATATTAACCAAGAAGGTTACTCCTGCTAGGCCTTTGTTTGAAAGGTTAGTACACACTGTGTACCCTGAGATTAATATGAATTTTTTCAGGTTAATCATCTCTGACACAGGAGACAAGTCTTCCTAATGCTGATAATTAGCTTGTATGATGTCCAGTTTTATTATCAAACTTTTGATAATAGCTGGAGGTACCCTAAAACAAACTAAATCTTTGTGTCTGAGCTTTATTAATATAGATGAATTACGCAGACATTTAGTCAAACTCTTTTGCACACTCAGCAAGCTGCCAGTACTGCTGAGCCACGCTGATGCTGCTCACAATGGCAGTTCATCATTGCAATGCACCGTCATTTCACAGAGATCATCCGGGATTAGGATAGATGCTTTGTCTTGACTCACTGCATGATTCACACCCTTCTTTGGCAGGGATTTAGAACTCTGCCGCTGTGCTCGAGAGGTGGCAGTGTCCTGACACAATGAAGATATTTATTATTATCATCATTACTCAATAAAAGAAAGACCCCACCTGACTAAAATCACCGTAACAAAATAACACTGAAATATTTTAAAATGTATTCATAATGTTAGGAAACAAAAACATGCAGTATTTTCCATTCTTAGTATGACATCCATTTTCACAAATATGTTGTTATGTAACCCCAATATGTACATCAGCTGCTGTCAAATCCAGGTCTCATCTGCTGATGGCTCAGCTCACGGCCCATCTGGGTATCCTTTCACCAGGTCTTGTACAGGGAGCACTATTTAAGTGATTTTAGCCTTCCTAGAGTTTCTGCAGGTGGTGCAAGGCGCTCTATAGCCCACCTTCATCTCACCTCATCACTGTTATACTGTTTCTAAATTAGATTTAATTTAAATTAAATTAGTTGATCATTGTCCTCTTCACCTTAAGCTTGCTGTACAGATGGGAAGGTGAGAAAGAGCCCAAAAACCAAAGGTATAACTTTTAACTGGTCCTGATTGAAATATGGGACTCTAATTAGTGTGCCAGATCAGATTGTTAAAGGGGGAAATGATGTTTCCCCTACAGTATATAGCGAGAAGCTATTAGATTGTTTTGGATCAAAACAATGGCAGCTAGAGATCAATCATAATCTGACAACACTGATAAGGGTAACTTAATTTCACTCTTCAATTGGCATTAAATTCTTACTTTTGCTGATTAATTGTGATTAACGATGGCATTCTTTTTAAATCATCTTCCCTGTGTTCCTTTAAAGATAACAGTAAACTGTAAACAAACGTATTCGTTATTTGGTTTCAGATCGACAGCGTTCAGAGTCTTCTGCAGTGCCCCGGCGTTCTTGTCTGTGTCGGCCGGGAGCCTTCTCACCCATCGATTGTGGAGAACTTTCGGAAAACATCCGACGATAAACTTCCAAAGCTGAGTGTGAGGTCACGCTCCGGTGGCTGCACTGACGGACATGAGAGTAGGAAAAACTCTTAAAGTGATAATTACATTCTTACAAGTAGTAACTACAAAGTAGAAGTACTGAAAGATATGCTATGGATGGTTCTCTAGCATCTAAATTAAATGACTTTTGTTAACGTACACCTTTAACAAAAGGCCTAATTTGAAATATTTGTCTTTTTTCTTTAACTGCTGCGTGAAAAATCAAGGACTCCCTTCAAAGAAAAGTGTCATCCATCCAAACCTGGAATCTGGAAACAAAGTTATCAGGCAGTCAGTGTCATCTGACAAGTCAGGCCCAGATGGAACTGATTCACCAGACAATGTCAACTCTTGCCCACCCACTGGTGATGGGGTGAGGGAAGATGATATAGAGAAATGTGTTCGTGTTAATAAAGATGGCAGTTTATCAATGGAGATGAAAGTGCGCTTTAGACTGCAAAATGATGAAACAGTGCACTGGTCCACGGAAGTAAGAAAGACCACAGGCAGGACCTGTGACTACCACCAAGGAAACAATAACCCACACTTTCCGAGCTATCTTGAATCTGAAAACATCTCTGCTGTTCAGCCAGACGACCATTTCATGAGTCAGCACTATCAGAGACATCAAGAAGAACCTCATTGTCCTCACTGCTGCAGTCACTGCCAGGATTATGAAATCTGGAAAAATGTACCAGGAACACATGGGGCGAGTCGCCGCATTCAAACATCTAGCTCAAGTGCATCTTCACATACAGTGGTCTCTAGAAAGACAGTAGTATCTAGATCAAGCGAAGAGCTTACTGAACAAGTGGTGGAGACAGAGACTTGTGTGAAGCAGACTATTGAGGCAGCTGAAACTGTAGAGTATTGCACCATCGGGAGTGAGGCTTGCTCACCAAAGTGCAACGTGCAATCTTCCACTTTGTATAACTGTCTAAATGAGAAATCAGAACAAACAAGATCCATTACTAGGCAAACTCAACCCCAGAGTCCTCAAGATACAACATCCAATGCTTCAGGACAATCTAGCAAGTCAAAAAAATCTAAACCCTCACACGCTTGTCATTGTGGAGTATCTGAAGAAAATACAAAAGGACAAATCTACACCCGAGCTGAAGAGGAAGGCAAAATACAAAGAGATTGTTCAAGTGCCATGTCTTTAAAATCGAATGTCTCTTGCAGATCAACTGTGTCTGGCAAAATACAGGACCCAGAGACAAAGGATGAAGAGGAGAACAGGTCTAAAAGTGCCATGTCAGTTCATTCAAATGCCTCGACAAAATCCAAATCAGATGTTTTGGATGTTGCAGTTGGAGGATCTCAAGCATGTGATGACAATGGAACACACAAAAGACCACTGAGCAGCATGTCTGTTAAATCCTCCAAATCCTCCAAATCTGTGAAGTCTGAGCATCAACAACATAAATCAGAGGAAGATGTTGAAGAAGAAAAACCAATAAGTCCCATCTCAGCAAAGTCAGAGATGTCTATTAAATCCAGAGGATCGAGGGCATCTTCTTTCCCAGGTGAAAAAGAAACAAAGGAGGAAACTCAGCCGAGGACACCTAGTGTCACATCAGCTGCTTCAGATTCTTCTGTAGAGTCACCTGAGGCATCTGCAGAAAAAAGCATTCAAAAGCCAGCTGAGAATGAAACTGAACTGAGAACACAAAGCACCATGTCTGGGAATTCAAACACTTCAGCAAAATCTACAGAGTCAAGCGCATCTGAAGATCCACATACAGGAAGTGCAGAGGAAAGATCTGAAAGAACAGTAAGTGTAATGTCAGCTAGGTCTGTCAAGTCAAATGAATCTGCAACATCTAGAAAGTTAAACGTTGAGACAGAAGAGACAAGGGAGGCAACTGATGCCATGTCAGCTAACTCTAATTCATCAGCAAGATCTAAAGGATCCAAGAGGCCCGATCGTCCTGATGCAACTGAATGTGTTGGTTCATCAGATGATATAAATACTGAAGAGCAAAGCGGAGAGAGACCACAAAGCATACTGTCAGTCAAATCAGCAAAGTCTGTAAAGTCCAGTGTTTCTGCAAAATCCAGCAGATCCAAACACGGAGAACAGGGAGAGGAGAGGGGACCAAGTTCTTTGTCAGTAAAATCAGTTCAGTCCAATGTGTCAGGAAAATCAAAAGGGTCAAACACTTCAGCCAAATCTAATATGTCCGCGCCTACCGATATTGAAGCTGAAGAGCAGGCTGCAGTTAATGATGAATATGAAGAAAGACCTCCAAGCAATACATCAACCACATCTGCTAAATCTTTAAAATCAAATGCTTCTGCAGTTACTCCTGAAAGCTGTGGTGATGCTTCTGAAGAAACTAATACTGAAGGTGAGACTGATGGAGAATCAGTGAGCTCATTGTCAATTACATCAGATATTTCTGCAACAACGTTTAAATCAAAAGACGAAGGCACTGAGATGCTTCAAGAAGCAAATGATGAAGAGGAAACTGAACAAAGACCACCAAGCTGCATATCAGCTAAATCACTTCAGTCACATGTTTCTGAAATATCTGCAGAGCGAGTACCAAGTGCTTTGTCAGCTAAATCAGCAAAGTCACGTGCTTCTAACACATCTAATAAACCAAAAACCTGTGAAGTTTGTGCTTGCCAAGCCAATGAAAGATATGGCGAAGAGGAAACTCAGGAAAGAGCACAGAGTGAAGTATCAAACAGATCTGGAAAGTCAACTAATTCTGCAAAATCTCCCAAGTCAAAAGATCATGAAGAGGAAAATATATCTGTTCATATGGAAAATGAAGAGAGAGCTCCAAGCAATCTGTCAGTCAGATCAGGAAAATCAGGAAAGTCAAATGCTTCTGCAACATCTAAAAGATCAAAGGTTTCTGAAATTTGCTTGGAAGACTTTGCTGACCATCCCGAGGAAAGAATCGTTGAAGGTGAGAGTGAAGTGAGAGCAGTGAGTGCTATGTCTTCCAAGTCAGCTAAGTCAGATATTTCTGCCAGATCAAACAGAACAAATCATTCTGTTAATGCTCCAGGTAGCGAAAACTCAGAGAACTCTAATGAAGAAAATGACAAAGAGCAAACAGAACAAAGAGCACAAAGTAGCCTATCAGCCAAATCAGGTCAGTCACATATTTCCGACAGATCTAAAAGGTCTGCAGATAGATCACCCAGTGCTTTGTCATCTAAATCAGCAAAGTCACATACTTCAAACAAATCTGTGAAATCAAATATTTCTGAAGTTCTGTGTAGTGATATTGATAAAATAGATGGTGAAGATCAAACTCAAGAGAGACCACAGAGTGCAATTTCATCCAGAACTGAAAAATCAACAGTTTCTGCAAAATCTAGTAGATCAACGATATTGGAAGATAATATAGTTAAAGAACACACAGAGAGAGCTCCAAGCAATCTGTCGGTCAGATCAGAAAGATCAGCAAAGTCGAATGTTTCTTCAGCATCAAAGAGATCAAATATTTCTGTAGCTGTCTTAGAAGACAATGTTGACCCTTCTGACGAAAGAATTATTGAAGGGGAGAGTGAAGATGGCACAATGAGATCAGCATCTGCGCAGTCAGATATTTCTGCCAGATCAAATAGGTCAAACCAGTCTGCTGATGCATCAGCTAAAGAAAAGTCAGAGAGTGCTGATGAAGAAAATAACAAAGAGCAAACGGAACAAAGAGCACAAAGCAACTTATCAGCCAAATCAGTTAAGTCACATGTTTCTGACAGATCTAAAAAGTCTGCAGATAGATCACACAGTGCTTTATCAGCTAAATCAGCAAGGTCACATACTTCAAACAAATCTGTGAAATCACATATTTCTGAAGTTCTGTGTAGTGATACTGATGAAATAGATGGCAAAGATCAAACTCAAGAGAGATCACAGAGCGCAATTTCATCCAGAACTGAAAAATCAACAGTTTCTGGAAAATCTAGTAGATCAACAAGAATGGAAGAAATTAAAGTTGATCATGAGGAACCCACAGAGCGAGCTCCAAGCAACCTGTCAGTTAGATCAAGAAAATCAAATGTCTCTGCAACATCTGGAACATCAGATATATCTGAAGCTCTTTTAGGAGACTGCATTGACAATACAGAGGAAGTTAAGGGTGAAACTGAAGAGAGGGCAATGAGCTCATTGTCTGTCCAGTCAAATATTTCTGCAAGATCAAATAAGTCAAAACGATCTGTTGATGCTCCAATTAAAGAGGACAGAAAGATCTATGATGAAAGTGAAGAAAGAGCACAAAGCAGCTTATCAGTCAAGTCAGTTAAGTCACGTGTTTCTCAGAGATCTAAAAATTCTGCAGAGAGATCACCCAGTGCTTTGTCAGTTAAATCCACTCAATCGCATGCTTCTGTAATATCGGTCAAATCAAATGCTTCTGAAGATCAGTCTGGCACAGTTGCGCATACTGGTGATGTAGGAGACTCCAAAGATGAAACTGAGGAAAGAGCACCGAGTGCAGTGTCAACCAAAACTGAAAAGTCAGCTATTTCTGAAAAATCCTCAGTGTCAAAAGTATTTCATTGTCCAGATGAAAATGATATTTGTGATCTGGAGGACCATGAAGATCGGTCTCCAAGCAATATGTCTGTCAGCTCAGCAAAATCAGCAAAGTCAAAGACTTCAGAAGTTTCAAAAAAATCAAAATCTTCTGCCATTCAATGTGATCGCATTGCAGAAAATGAAAATAAAGAGGAGCACACTGAAAGCAGATCAGTGAGTTCAATGTCACTCCATTCGGCTGATTCAAATTTTTCTGAAATATCAGGTATATCAAAATATTCAGCAGAGCCTCCAGCTGAAGACAGAGTCGCCACACCTAAATCCCATGTATCTACTATATCTCTAAAATCTAAAGCTTCAAAAGTTGCTTCAGAGCATAAATTACCAGCGCAAGGAAATGATGAGGATGAACCTCAAAACAGAGCAGAAAGTGCAATGTCAGCAAAGTCCTCTATTTCTGCCAAATCCAATAAGTCAAAATTACTGGCTGCCCCAGTAGAAGAAATATCTCATGATTCTGATCATACTGAAAGACCTGTAAGCAGTAAATCACAGAGATCAGCAAAATCCACCAAGTCAAATGTTTCTGTGAAATCTAAGAAATCAAAAGCTACTACTATCCCTTCTGAACACAGCACTGAGATTGCTGATGCAGAGTCTGAGGGAAGAGCGAGCTCATTGTCAACACATACGATAAGGTCAAATATTTCTTCAAAATCCAAAAAGTCAAAATGTTCTCATGTACCAAATTGTGAGAACTCCGATGAAGATAATGACAAATCACAAACTGAAGAAAGATCTCCAAGTGTAATGTCAGTCAAATCAAATATTTCCCATGTTACAGAAAGATCCAATGCCTCTGATATTACTGAAGACGTTGATGAAGTCACTGATGTGTCTGCTGAAGAGCATGTGGCAGAAGATGTAGTGAGAGCAGCTAGTGCCATTTCAGCTGGATCTGCAAAGTCGCATGTCTCAACACGATCTACGAAATCAAAAGGCACATTTCCAGGTGAAGGAAGTGCTGACGAAGAAAGCGCAAAGACAACAACAAGTTGTACATCAGCTAACAAAGAAAATGTAGAGCGAGCACAAAGTTCTATGTCAGCAAAGTCAAGTGGTTCAAGGAGATCTGCAAAAGGATCTCGAGCTTTTGCTGGTGAGGAACATGCTGAAGAAGAAACTGAGGAGAGGTCACCAAGCAGCGTGTCGGCCAAATTAAACAAATCAAATGTATCTGTGTCATCAAGGAGCTCGACAACATGTGAAATATCTTCAGAATACAACAATGCCAATGATTTGGAGACTGTACAGAGATCTCTAAGCTCCTTGTCAGCAAAATCAGCCCGGTCCACCAAATCACTGCAATCCAACATTTCTTCAAAAACTGCTAAGTCAAAACCCTCTGTAGGCAAAGAAAATCATGAAGCGAATGTGGAGAAAGAAACAACTGGTCCCTCCATTATATCTACTGAAAATTGTTTAAATGACACTGATGAAAATACAGCAGAAGACTCAGAGAACAGAGCAATGACCTCAATGTCTACCAAGTCAAATGCAACATCAGTATCTGCAAAAACAAGAACTTCTCAAAAATCAGGGAAATCAAAAGTGCTGGAGCAGGTAGCTGATAAGGCAGATCCAGCACAGAGGAGTCCAAGTGTTTTATCAGTGAAGTCAAACACCTCAGGAAGAACAAAAAAATCAAATATATCTGGAACAACCGCCACTGAAACAGGTTGGACATGAAGAAGAAGCTGATGACAGTGCCATGTCAACCAAATCAGTTAGTTCATCAAAGTCAAATAAATTACAAAGTCCAGAAATCACTACTACAAACAGTTCTGGCCATCCTAATGAAGAGAATACTGAAGAGATATCTGAGAAAGCACAGAGTGCTGTGTCAGCAAAATCAAAAAGGTCAGTAAAATCAACAAAATCTGACATTTTAAGCAAATCAGATGTCCCCATCGTGACCGTTGGGGAAAATGAAACCAGAGCACCTACAGCCATGTCAACGAAGTCCAAGGCTTCATCATCTTCAAAAAAGTCCAAAACATCTGAGATCAGTGGAAAGAAAAGTGCCACAACTACAGATGTCTCTTCTGAGCGGACCAGTGTTTCTCCACTAAATTTAGAAGTAATGAAGCCAAAGGAAAAGAGCCGATCTACTGCCAAATCAAACTCTGGAAGACATTCAGCAATGTCAGAAACAAGTCAGAGAGCAAAGCAGCAGAAAGAAAATGAACAACATGTCATATCTCACACAGAGTCAAATGAAAGTAACTTGTCACAAACTCTGTCTAGTTCAGATATCATCAAAGAGATGTGTGAGTCTCCAGCACACAGTCAATCAAAACGTAATGTTCCTCACAGGATAAATGGTGACCTGGATACTAAGGAAAGTGGTGGAAGTGTCACTGACAAGAAAACTGACAGAAGCAGCAAATATCTGCATAAGAGCACCGAAGTTGATGATTTTGACCTGGTCCCATCCAGCCTACCCAACGCATCCCCTACTGAGGTTGTGAACGAATGGCTGAAATCACTGCCAGCAGAGGGTGAATTAGAGGACGTAGAGGAATTTAATGAAAACTGTGATGGGCCAAAAACTGTCCCCACAACAGAAGAAATTAACAAAGCGGATACTGTTAACAACCCAACTGAGAATTCAAAAGGCCCAGTAGAAGGAGAGGCAAAGAAATGTGTTCCTAATAATGACTGCGAAACAAGCAAAGAAACACCAAAGGAAGATAACGCCTCTACTGATGCAGACAATGCCTCAAAAGTATTTAACTCTTCCATACAAGTGATGAAAGTCCTTTTAAATCCGAAGCTAGACAGATGCAACAGTTTACCAGAAATTTCTCCAGCTTATGGACGTAAGCTGAGCTCCTCAGCTAGAGGTTTTTTGGATTGCCTTGTGAAGCTGCAGCTAATAGACCATGATCCAAAAAATGCCAATGAAAAAAATGAAAGGTATCAAGAACTCATGGGTATTCTTCAGTCCCTTTGGCTTTGTGATCCTCCTGAAAATGAACATGCATTACGGAAAGATGATCACCATTTTGCAGATGATGATTTCAATCATACGTCATCGTCTGGCGTGGATGTCAACAGTGGCTCCACAGGCTCCGGGAACAGCAGTGATGGTGTAAAGAGTGGCAATGACGTGAATGGTGATGTTTCTGAGCCTCACGCCACTGTGGATATGTTTAAGAAGGTACAACAAGTGTGTGAAGTTGAAACAGATACAGATGTTCAGAGCACATCAGTAAGAAAGGCAGAAGGAATGTGTGAAGATGAGCAAAAGGAAGATTATCCAGCAAGCAGTGATAGTCCAAGAGAACAATCCGAAACACCACATTCCTCAAACGAGAGTTCAAGAAATTTCTACGAGGGCCAAAAACTTCCAGAAGCTGAAACCGATTCTTCGGAGAACAGCAACTCTGAGAGCCTTCTCCTCATAGACAGAGAAGAGCTAGCTAAAATGATTTCAAAAGATGATCCTGCTTGGGTCTTAACCTTATTAAATAAAATTGAAAAACAGTTCATGACTCATTATATCAAAGCGATGAATGAGTTCAAAGCTCGATGGAACCTGGGAGATAGTGAGCAGCTTGACAGTATGATTAATGAACTTAGAGCTGAGGTTCACAAAAGAATCCAAGCAAGTATTGACAGGGAACTGTGGAAAATTCAAGGCCAAAAAGGCCAACCAAGACCTCCAAGAGAGACAAAATCCCGTGTTTCAACGACACAAGCAGAAGAGAGAAGACGGAAACTGAAGGTCAACCTCAAACCATCGACTGATTCACATGCAGAAAAAAGTGACGATTCAGCAACAGGAACGTCTTATAGTGACCAGCGCAGTGAAAACGGCGATGAATGCTGTCAATGCGAATCGTGCATTAAGAAAAAAATGACGTGTAGGACACCTCTTCAGGGAGATTCGATGACAACTGTACCTGCTGCCACGGCAATCAAGTGTGCATCTCACCCTGGAAATATTCATGAAACTCAAGTGGCAGAAACCCTTGTGGAAAAAGTTATTGTTAAAGCTTTAAGGGAAGTGCGAGAAGTACATCCAGGCCCTGAAGATATCTCTGAATTTGCAGCAGATGAAAAGGAAGCAGATGATATGAGTCAAGATGCAGTTCGTGATGAGGTTTCTGAAAAGAATGACGCAAAAGAACATGTTGCCAAAGAAATGCCTGAAAAAACTGTTGCTGAAGAAAATAAGGAGGAGAATGATGCCAATGACATAGATGATGAACTGCGAAAACAAAAAGATGATAAAACAAGCGAAGATAAGACTCAGAAAGACATGTCAGTGGAAGAGTCGTTTTTGGCATCAACAGCTAAACAGGAATATGACAAAGGAGGAGCAAAGAATAAATGGTTGATAGCAAAGAACATAATACTGCCATCAATGCAGCTGATCATGCAGAAGATGAGGGCTAATGAAAAGGATGCCACAGCTGATGAATTGTTACATGAACCAAAAGAATCAGGAAAAACTGTGCAAATTGTATCCACAAATGGAGAAGAATTTGCTGAAGCTATCAGGTCAAATGATGAACTCCCAAAACAAGAAGATGCTGTATATTATAATAAGAGTGCTCTAATAAGACATATTGTGGTTACGAGTGAAGATGACCCTAAGGAAGACACAGTAGAGACTTCAACAGAAGAGACTACTCTGACATCTGATGCTAAACATGAACCTGAGGAAGAAGCAGCAAAGAAGGAATGGTTAACGGTAAAGAATACATTGCTGCCATCAATGCAGATGATCATGCAAATGAGAATTCGGAAAGACCAGCTGATGAAAGCAGATGGAAGTGATGCAACAGCTGATGAACAGCTAAATGGACCAACAGAAGAAGATGAAAGTGAAGACACTGAAGCCTCAAGTGAAGATAAGTCTAAGGAAGATGTTGCTGAAGGTACCATGGTTCAAGATGAAGACACACACGTTGCAGGAGCAACAGCTGAACAAAATCCGATGCCAGAAGAAAGTAAATCAGGGAGGTTTAAGGTAAAGAAGAGAGTGCATATGATGCAGGAGGAAGCAGTGAATGAAGACTTAGCTATTGTTGATGAATTTTTAAAAGAAGAAGAAGAAGCATGGTGTAAAGGTAAACTTACTGCAGAAAATGAGACTGCCAGTTTGAGTGAAGATGAGTCAGATGAGGAGTCTGCTGAAGATACTACTACTGAAGATGAAAATACAGCAGTAGAAGCCACCACAGAAGGAAAAGATGAAGTCTGGGAAGAAAAAATACTCCCTGAAGAAGAGAAAATGTCTACCGTTAGTGAAGACGAGTCTGCAGATGAAAGCACTGACACAGCTACAGGTGACGAATCTACAGAAGAACCAGGTGACCTGGCAACAACTGAGGATGAGACAGCTGCAGAAAAAGAGACTGGTCTCGCAGGAAAAGCTGAATCAAAGCATGAAAATGCTGAAGATGAGATTGAAAACAAAGATACTGCTATGGTATCCTCAACTGATCATGAATCAGAGAGTGAGGAAGCTGTGGAATCACTGAAGGTTGATGATGGAGAAGAGACTGATGCTACCAGTGAAGATGACTCTGACGAAGATTTAAATGCCACCACAAATGAAGAAGAAGAGGAAAATGATGTCACAAGTAACGATCTGTCAAATGAACCATCTGAAATAGCAACAACTGAAGATGAGTTTCTTGTAGAAAGAGAGACCGCTGCTACAAGTGAGCATGAACTCACGGAAGGCACTTACGAAGCATCCACAGCTGAAGATGAAAATGTAGCTGTCGAGAGCAGCATGGTGGCCACAAGTGAGCGTGAATCTGAGGAAGATGAGGTTGTGGAAAAAGGAAAAGTCACTGATGAAGAGAAGATCCCTGCTATCAGTGCAGAGGAGTCTGAGGGTGAAAACAATCACGCGAACAAATTGTCAGAAGAACCAGATCGAGCAGCATCAGCTGAAGACAAGACGGCTGTAAGTGAAGAGATTTCTTCAGCAGGAAAAGGTGACTCAAAGGATGAAACTGCAGTGGAAGAAACTGACAATGAGGAAGCTGTTAAAGCAGAAGATGCTGACAATAGAGAAGAGATTGGTGCTGTCACTGAAAATGATTCAGGAGAGGACCTAGATGCCACCACAAATGAAGATGAGACAACAGAGGAGGATGACACCTCAGAACCAGCTGAAGAAACAACCGAAGATGAGCGGGTGATCGAAACAGAGATTGCTGTTTCAACCGAGAATGAACCTAACAGAGGCGCTGCTGCTGATGAAAACGTGGAAGGAACCACAAGTGACAATGAAACTGAAGATTATGGTGCAGCAGAAGAGGCTGACAATGCTGCAACAACTGAACATGACTCAGACACAGCAGTGGCTGTGGACACCGCCAGTGCAAGTGAATCTGAGTCAGAAGATGAGGTTTCTGAAGCAAAAGAGAGTGCTGTCACAAGTGAAGATGAGCTGAAGAAAGCTGCTGTTGAGGTCACTCGGGAAGAGGCAGCAGAAGATGTGACAGATGCCGAGCACGAATTTAACAAAGACACCAGTTCAGATGAGTCAGACATGAAGGGAACGGATGAAAAACTAAGTGAGGGTGAGATTGCTGAGCAAAAGGAAATTGCTGCCACAAGCGAAGATGAAATGGCAGAGGAAGCAGATGAAACCAGTGATGAGTCAGACAAGACAGAGTCGTCTGAAAAAATTGGAGAAAGCAGTGCTAATGAAGAATGTAAAGAAGAAGAAAATGATGAAGATAACAGTAAGAAGCTAGTAGAAGGTGAAACAACTGGAGATGAATCGGAAGAACCTGGAAAGGAAACGGTGGAATCTGGTGAAAATGAATTGACTTGTGAAGATTGCACAGAGGCTTTAACAACAGAGGGCGAGACTGAAAAGCATGAAACCACAGAGGAAGACTCAGGACAGCCTGAAGCAGGAGAGAATGAGACTGATGAAAGTGACAGCAAGGAAGAATCTGGAGCAGAAGGTACATCTGCAGGAGAGGAGGCTGAAACTCAAACAGGAAAGGTGGAATCTACAGATGATACGGAAGATGAATCCGAGCAAGATGAAGGACAGAATGCTGTCAGTGAATCAGAGAATAATTCCAACAAACCAGAGAGTGGATGCCCAGAAAGTGATGTCACTTGTCAAGAAGATACTAATGAAGTAGTGGAGCTTAAACCAGAAGAGGATGAGGAGATGGAGGAAAAATCAGAAACCAAAGAAGAAATCAGAGAAAACAACCCAGAGGATGATGTTACACAATGTGAATGTATTAACATCCCAGATGGAAGTCATGATAATAATAAAGAGGATTCCAATGCTTCTGAAAAGGAGGATGAGGAAACCGAGACACCCAATGAAGACTGGAGTGAAAAACAGGGAGATTCAGCTGATGGAGAAGACGAAGCAGAGGAAGACTCAGATGAACCAGAGGAAGAAAGTGGTGACATACAGCTTCCTTTGGTTACCAGCAAGATAGACAATCAAGATGTAGCTAACATAGTACCTAAGGAAGCACTAAAGCCACTTGATACTTTGACCAAAAAGACCGCAGAATCTGAGGACGGCACTTACGCTGACATTGAAGATTCAGAGCCTGAAATAAACAGCCAAGATGACATTAAAAGCCTTGAGACAAAGAGTGTGAAAAAGAAGTTGTTTTGAATTGACCGTGACTCTGCCAAAGCTGAAGGTGACTGATAGAGAGTGAGACATGGGAGAAAAAAACGAGGGGTATTCTTAATATTTTAGGTTAGGTCTCCTAAATGAAAAAAAGCAAAAGGATTGATGTAGATTATCCTAAATCTTAAGTAGCACTATTAGGCTCTACTTAACAAGTACTAAACATGACAAGCACACAAGATGAGATACTACAGCAAATTCTAGTATCTGCAGAACACAAACTGCTCATGCAACAATATGAAAAACTTGAATGTATATAATGCATATCTAAACTAAATCATAGAGTATTTTATTACATATCACCTGCAATTCTGAGCCTTAGACAGAACACGGTACTGTTTATGAGCTATGCTTTCCAAAACTTGACAGTATGGTCCCGTTCCTGTGAACAACTTACAAATGTCACACATGCACACACATACTGCAATTTTTGTCAGAATTGCTGCAGTTCTTTTACATGTTATGCTGCTTAACATTTTCGGCAGGACTGTGGGTGTTTTGAATGTATCCTATTTAACCAAATAGGTTTTGATTCTACTATAAGCATGCAAAAAAAAAAATGTAATTTTCCATAACCCCAAAACTGTTTGGGTGCTGTGTATAAAAAGTTCTTTAAAAATCAATTGAGATCTTTATTTATTTATCAGATTTTTGAAATATATAATTCTCAGGTTCAATATATTTTGTCTTTGAACCTTTTCTAATCAATTATATATGGATTCTGGCTTCTACCTGTCTTATACAGCACCCACACTCTTTTGGAAAAAAAGCTTGTAAAATAAGTTTTCTCAGCAACCTGGAAAAAACTAATTATATTTATTTATGTGTTTGGTGTACTGCTGTGTATGTAATATACTCTTGTACTCTAGTGTTGCATATACAAAGCAAAACTTGAAGATGATCGCCATCAGTGTAAGCAGATGGTAATGAAAGCCAGAGCTGGGTTTTATGTATCACAACATCCTGCCCTTATGTATTTTAGATGATTCAGCTGTAATTACATGAAGAATCTATGTGATTTTCTGTGGTACAGGGAATTACCTTTGCTCAGTGTACTGCACATATTGATATTAAACATACTTGAAAGTAATTTTATTGTTCTTTTATAAGCTGAGATTTCACACAACAAACTAAGGCTTCCAAATAAAATGTTTAACTTAAAAAAAAATCTCCACTACATAATAAGCACACTACCTATAATAGATCGCAACTACTTTCAGTTACTCCCTTACCACAAGGGGTCACCACAGTGTGTGGGGCTGCATGTTTAATTTGTCAGAGTTTTATGGTGGATGTCGCTCCTGACACATTCCAAAGGGGATTTGTGTCTGGCTGGAATGGAACCAGGAAATTTTCACTTGCCAAGTGATTGTGTTAACCACTACACTATGGAACTACCTATGATAGATTTATATTTTTTATTTTTTTTATATATATATACATTGTTTGCTATGACTATTTTTTATAAAGCATGGTACAGTTTGAAATACTTTATACTAATAATTCATCACAATTCACTGTGATTCAATTAAATAAAATTTTATTCACACAGCACAAAATCACAAAAACAGCCATCGCAAGGCACTTTATATTGTAAAGTTAAGACTATTTCTAATGCAGAACCCCAACAATCCAATAACTCCCTATCAGCAAACATTTGGTGACAGCGGGAAGGAAAAACGCCCTTTTAACAGGAAGAAACCTCTAGCAGGACCAGGCTCAGGGAGGGGCAGCCATCTGCTGCGATTAGTTGAGGGGAAAAACAGGACAGAAGACATGCTGTAAAGCAGAGCCAGAGATTAATAATAACTAATGATTAAATGCAAAGTAGTGAGAGTGAAAAAGGTGAGTGAACAAGAAACACTCTGTGCATCATGGGAAGCCCCAGCAGTCTAGGCCTACTGCTGAGTAACTAAGGGTTACATGGTCACTTGATCCAGCCCTATATAGTACATTTGCATCATGACTGAAATCAGCCCACTGAAGGAACAATGGGCTAGGAGGTCAGTTCCTTAATCATAATTATGCAAATTATCATGACCATTCATCAACAACCACTAATCAAAGCCCACTGATCAATGACCATGAGTACCATTCACAGAGAGTTGGGGAATGGCTCTGTGTTAAGATTGGGGAAACTTGCAGTCAGCTGAGATTGAAGAATTCACTTGGATGAGTGACGAAACGTTTCTCCCACTGAAAACGCTACATCCAGATGAACAGAATAAACTTTTGGTAACTGGCAATAGCTGATAAACAGAGCGGATGGATGTGCCTCTCTCAGTGTTTCCATTTTCAGTCGATCATTGCTGTCACTTTGCAGTGTCGGAATGTGGAAATTTCAACATCGCTTGAAAAAACTACCAGCTAGCAAAGTCCCTCTCACTGGTAGGCCACGTTATTTTTAGCCAACTACAAGTTGAATCTGGTACATGGGGTTGTTAGTTTAGATACCGTCATTAAGAAGCAGTACAACTAATGTGTCTACGCGAGTTAATTTGCGATGTGCTCCGCTGGCACGGCCATTAATTTTTTAATACACCTTCTCAGATTAATTCACTGGGTGTCGTGCCATCAGTTAACCCTTCGCGTGCCAGCTGCGTGGCAGGAGTGCCCAGGATTGCCGACCCCTGGTCTAACCCATGCGAAATACAGGGCTGCAAATTCCCCTCTTGTCATCTAAAACGATTGCCTATTATTGTCACAAGGGGGCGCTTTGATGCAGTCTTGCTGCGTTACGACCTTGCGTCTTGTGCGCAGGAAGCATTGGCTGTCTCTTCCTATGAGAGCTTCGCAATAATGGCGGTCAAGTGTTTTTTCAACAAAGTATGCAGTGCTGCAAACTAGATAATGAGACCAAATTGGGTTTTTTTTTTTGTTTTTTTTTTTTACATATCAATGCTAATAAGCTACTCTTTTATTAGGCCCCGAACTCTGACCACAAAGGGAATAACGTGTGTCGAGTTACTTTGAGTATTGTCCCGGTGAGTCACTCGCTTTCGTTAGCTACCTGTTAAGTTTACACAATGTATTTTTCCCGCCGATTAAGCTCAGAAACATTTGAAAAAAACTAAACAAAACACCAATACAATCGGGAACTGTGAGAATGTATTGTGTTGTTTTACTTATCTTGTTGTTCCTTACAGTAAGTACAATAAGTGTTTAATGTTCTAAGCTACAGATGGTACTGCCGATGCTAGGTGTGATGCTATAGCTGCTATGTGCGGTTACTCAGGACTCAGGCAGGGGCGGCCCTCTGCTGCTACCGGTTGGTGTGAGAGAAGGAAAACGGGATAAAGACATGCTGTGGAAGAGAGACAGAGATTAATAACAGGTACGATTCAATGCAGAGAGGTCTATTAACTAGGGGTTTGCGATAGAAACGATATACGATAGAGATTTTGACTATACCGCTCTATCACGATAGCGGATGTTGATGATGTCATCAAGCTGCGCCTGTTTTGGTCGAAAGCATCGCAGTGGCTACAACCATTATCATCTGCAAATTATGCTCACAGTCATAGCAAAGAGATGAAGCACTTTTGAAATATGGGGAAAGCCAAAAACTGCGCTTCCTCCACTTCCGTAACATTGATACATTAATGTTGAATTCTCTCGCATCTGCTCTATTCCCATGTTGTTGCAGTATATTAATAACTAACCTCGTATTGTGGATGAATAATCTCAGTTGTTCTCCTGACTGAAGTTTGCCCCGTGTATAGCATCCTGCTATGCGATTGCATTTGTCCCTGACCACCAGAATCCCTCACGTTAACCTTTATCAAGTGGGGAAAAAAAGTTGGCGTTCATCCTCCAGCTTCACTGTGCTAATGTTATGCTAACATAGCTGTGTCGCTAGCAATCGCGTAGCACAACATTATATTCCAGGTAGTCCAACTTCAGTAACCATACAAACGCCACTGGTGTTTAGTTTTCTGTCTTCATTTATGTCGGAAGTGGTAGCAGAGCTGTACGTTTTAGTTAGTTTCAAAAATCTCTCAGTCAGAACATGGTATGTCATGTTTAGGTGGAAAGTAGCGAGCTAACTTCCTGCTAACTTCTAACTCCGTTAAATTTAATAACTTCTGTTTTCATGGATGCCTGGATGTTAAACTTAATTGTTACACCTGGTAAAGCAGCAACGATGATGATTTTATTAAAGATTAAAGAATTTAGACCGTTTTTAACTCTGTGTTCGTTTGACTTTGGGACCTGAAATGGACGGAGTTTTGGACCCAGAGTATTCCGCGAAGCTCCTACTACGGCAGCCGTAATTCTCTGACAATCCATCAAGCAGTGTGGCTTACCAAAGTTGTACTAAAACATTTTTTAACAGATTTCTGCACGCCCAAATCGGTTCGAGGTCAGTAAGCACAACCAGAATTCATACATAAGGCGCACTCTCGATTTTTGAGAAAATTTAAGGATTTTAAGTGTGCTTTATAGCGTGGAAAATACGTTATACAGAAGAAAAGAATATATCACGATATATATCGTTACCACGCATGCTTCAAATTATATCACATTAACACATAGTGAGTGAGAAAGGTGACTAGAAAGGAAAAACTCAATGCATCATGGGAATCCCCAGCAGCCTATGTCTATTGCAGCATAACCAAGGGAGGATTCAGGGTCACCTGGTCCAGCCCTGACTATATGCTTTAGCAAAAAGGAAAGTTTTAAGCCTAATCTTAAAAGTAGAGATAGTGTCTGTCTCCCGAATCCAAACTGGAAGCTGGTTCCACAGAAGAGGGGCCTGAAAACTGAAGGCTCTGCCTCCCATTCTACTTTTAAATACTCTTAAGAACAACAAGTAGGCCTGGAGTGCGAGAGCAAAGTGCTCTAATAGGGTGATATGGCACTACAAGGTCATTAAGATAAGATAAGGGCTGATTATTTAAGACCTTGAATGTGAGGAGCAGGATTTTGAATTCAATTCTAGATTTAACAGGGAGCCAATGCAGGGAAGCCAATACAGGAGAAATCTGCTCTCTCTTTCTAGTCCCTGTCAGGACTCTTGCTGCAGCATTTTGGATAACTGAAGGCTTTTCAGGGAGTTTCTAGGACTTCCTGATAGTAATGAATTACAGTAGTCCAGCCTAGAAGTAATAAATGCATGAACTAGTTCAGCGTCAATCTGAGACAGGATATTTCTAATTTTAGAGATGTTGCCCAAATGGAAGAAAGCAGTCCTACATATTTGTTTAATATGTGCGTTGACGGACATGTCTTTCTCAGAGAGGGGCAGCCATCTGCTGTGAGCGGTTGTGGTTGAGGGGAAGAATTCTTTGAATTTGATATTTCGGTGTGTTTTGATTAGCTGTAACCTCCCCTGTGTTTCTATGACTAGTTGAATGTTAGTCTCTTGTCTCTGTGTGTAATTAGTTCAGTTTCTGTTTTCAGTTTTTTGTCTCTTGTACTTTGCCTTTAGTTTTATTTTCAATTGCTCTATTATTTAGATTGAGCTCAGCTGTGTCTTCTTGCACTTATTCAATTTCAAGTCACTTTTATTAATGTAGCGCCAACATCACAACAACGTTTGCCTCCTATGCACTTTATATTGAAAGGTAAAGACCTGACAATAATGCAAAGGAAAGAAAGAAAAGCCCATGTCACAAACTGGAAATGAGAGTGCAGTTGGACCTAAGAGCAGACTCAATCACTTGAAATATTTACAAGATTTATTCATGAGAGGAATCAACTTAAACAGGAGCACGGTCATTAACAGAAACTCTGCACAGGTGCCGTGGGAAACCAGGGGGCAGAGAAACAGTCGGGCACGCGGAACACAGGAAGAGCACGGGCTGGAACTTCTGCAACAGAGGAGAGAGGCGTGACTGGACCGGGAAACGAGTGAGAGAAGGCAGAGTGAGAGAGACAAGGCCAACTTTTACAGACAGGTAAGAGAGCGCAGACGGTCATTAGCATCACAGTGGATTCTTTTGTAACACATTAGGTGATCAGTCAAACAGCTCTATTAAATTTATGGAATTCACATTGAGTATAGATGGATATTAAGAAATATGGCTGGGTATCGTCACTGATTTCTAGAATCGATTCGATTCCGATTCACAAGGTCCCGAATCGATTCGATCCACGATTTGATTTGTTTCGATTCGATTTGAATCAGGGAAATTTTGCCTCAGACAGTCAGAAATATTATAATTCTGATCACTTATCAGTACATATCTATATTTTTATATCTATAAAAAGAAAGCTGACGCTTGCGAGACTTGGTCTGGGTTTTTATAGCAGATGACATTAAAAATATTGTGCAGTCAAAAACGAAGTGAAGCAGAGCAAAGTTACAGAGGTTTGATTAGAGACACAGCTAAGCGTACGTGCCGGCGGGTGAGAAAGCCACATCTCAGTGATTCTGATCCGTCGGGTCCGCGTTTTGTGTTCAGGTCTTTGTGCAGAATCCGTGTACCTGCTCTCATTTACTGTTTTAGCTGTTTGGTGGTTGTAGAAATTTTGTGAGGTTTAACCTGAGATTCTGGCGTTTCGGGCAAAATAAATTTCTATTTAAAAATCGATTCAGGTTTTAATGAATCGATATCACGTTATCCAAGCCAGAATCTATTTTAATCGATAAATCGATCATCAAAACCCACCCCTATTAAGAAATATAACATTTTCACTACTGAATGGACATTAATGATTAAATTCAACCTTAACTATAGCAACAAGTCACATCTGTTGTCTAGAGGCACTTTACATTGGAAGGCAGAGACCCTATACTATTAGAAAATGAATCCCACCAATCAGAGAGCCCACTATGAGCAAACAATCAGCAACAGTGGGAAGAAAAAACTGTTGCAACCTCTGTTGGATCCAGGAAATCTGTTGAGGCGCATTAGAGGTTAGGGCAACAGATGCAAGTCTTCAGAGCAGTGACAGTGTGACTTTCGTTGTGCATACTTTAACCTGATTGAGTTTTCAGTTTTCTTACTTGTCAAAATGCATCATGAGTAAAAAACAATCCTTGACATGGTAATGAAAGAGTATTCTCAGCAAAGTTGAGTTAAACAAGTTTTAATGGAAGTTTAAGTTAAATCTTTTGATTTTTACTAATTTTGATTACATCAACGTATTTTATTACATTAACCTAATCAAATAAGGCCAATTTTGATGAAGCTCCTGACCCAGCCCAAGCTCTCTATGAAGACGAGGAAAAACTCCCCGGGGGGCCAGAATGATGGGAAGAAACCTCGGGAAAGCCAATTCAAAGAGAGATCCCCTTTCCTGGGATGGCTGGGGGGGTTACAGGAATTTCAGGATAGCAAAATTTAGAATCGGCCAAAAGAAACCAAAAAACAACCTTTTCCTGTTAAAAAAACCAAAAAAATGAAAGAAAGACAAAAAAAAGAAAGTTAGGTCACGTATCACACTTATATGATAATATATGAAATGTGTGTGTGTGTGTGTGTGTGTGTGTGAGAGATGGGTTTATCTGAGCCAGGGGTGACGCTGGAGGTCCCCCAGCGTTGGGCGCTTCTCCGGGACATCGGATAAACACGCATCCAGGAAATTCCGGCAGTCTGGAAAGAAAGAAAGGAGAGAAAAGATGAAGATGATAGTTCCAGTGATCCAAGCCATCAGTGAATCTTGAAGTGTGATGTTTTCTTACGTGGGGACAGATGCTCGTTGAATTTCAGTTCGTTTTCGATGAACGTCATGATATTAAAGTCCCCCACATGAAGCGCTTCGTACAGCACCACTCCCATCTGCCACACCGTGGTGGGTCCAGGCCTGTATTTTTTGCCCCAGTAACATTCGGGAGGGCTGTGGATAGGTGTACCTAATAAACAGACACAATTACAATTTCTTCTAAAACAAAAGGCACAAATTGCTACATCTGTGAAGAGCAGGAGCTGAATATGTTACCATAGAAGAAGCGGAACTGCGATTGCTCCGTAGCAAAGCAGCTCAGGCCAAAGTCAATGATACGAACTCGAGGCACATCTGAGCCGGTCTCAATCAGAATGTTGTCACTCTTGATGTCCCGGTGAAAGATGTGTTTCTCCTCCAGGTCCTTTGCTGCATCAACCAGTTGCTTCAGAATGACCTGGAAAAGATGAAAAAGACAGTAATGAGTCAACAGGTTGATGCTTCTCTGATACTCTGTGCTTTGAGTGCTGTACAGTCTAAGGCTCTTCCAGTCAACTTACCTTGGCCTTTCCTTCTGGTAAACATCCTCCATTTTCTCTTATGTATTCAAACAGGTCCACCGCGGGGACAGGTCTCTCCTGCACCAGGATCAGCTCTGTGCCAAAGTCAAACCAGTCCAACAGAGACACAGGAGCCGACGTTCCCACTGATCCATCTGCTTCAGCTGCAAGCTTCAGCAAAATGGCCACTTCCACTGAGACTTCCTTCCCGTTTTCATCCTGATATATTACAACAAAGTGGATGATGAGGAACAGATGTTTCACAGGTGAACGCTGCACTCAGTCCAGGAATGTAAAAACAGTTCAAGTGTTGCACACTTACCGTCACTTGGATGGGGATTCTGTTCTTGGGAACGTGTTTGATGGCTACCTAAAAGACACAGAGCATTGGTGAGCATTTCCTCAGTATGACATCATTAAAGGTGTAAAACGCCACCTTTAATGCTCAGCTGACGATATTATCCGTTATCTGCATTACTGCCTGTCTTACTCCCACCATCTGAACACTTACTGGGAAATGATCTGTTATCCTGTAGCCAGCAAACACTGCTCCACAGCCGCCATTTCCTAGATGGTGCTCCTGCACATATCTGGCTTGGTATTCCCCTGAAAAGACACAAATGTTGTTTTACTACAGCTCTGACACAAATTACTCTCTGCTGTACCCTAAATGTTCATTTTGCTCTTCACCTGAGTATAAAAGCCAAGCTGCTTGCTACTTACGTTGCTGGTCGGCTGCTGAATTTTGGACGACGTTTTTGGTTTTGTCCTTTTTCTTTTTCTTGGGTGACTCTTTGCTGTCTCCTGCAGACTTGTTTCTGCCATTTTTTGTGCACCCCTTTGTGTTTTGACTGCAGTCTGCAGATGTGGAAAACACCAAAAGCACATCAGCGTATTAGATCATACACACAAATATCTCCCAAACACTAATATCTTAAACCGAGCAACCAGCTGTGCACTTAATCTACCCCTCACTCAACTAATTAGCCTACCTTTACCAGTGTCCACGGAGGAAGACGCTTGCTCCCTGTCTTCACTCGTAGGCTCAGCAAGTTTAATCTTCTTCGGTGCACTGGTTGTGCCCGCTCCATCTTGCTGGGCCTTACGCTTCACTGCTTTGACCTGGTGTGTATCTGAGCTGGTGGAAGGAGCAGCCTGCTCAGTGACCCTCCCTCTTTTTACGGGGGTCTTCTTTTCAGGACTGGCCTTTCTTTTAGCCATCCTGCTCTTAGAGTCTATAAACAACAACAACAACACAGTAGTGAAAAAGAGAGCTCGACATCAGGACTGGAAGGATTTTGATGCCATTTTAGGAAGTATTGGTTAAATTATAATAACAAGTTTATCCTTTTGATAAAAAACAGAGCAACACCAGTCCATACTAGGTCTACTAAGACTTAGATCTTCATGACACTTGTTGATCTGTTTTTACTGCTGAGTCCAAGAGTAAACTTGTCACATTATTTTACCAAAAGACAAAGTGCCCCATTAACCTTTCTTTGATTAGACGTGTTGTAATTATGTTGTTTTCAGTCAAACATACCCATATGGAAAAGAAATGGTACAAATTTATAAAAGACTTGCATAAGATGTGGCCTACTTCATACAATGAATCATATCAGGCTTATATGATTTACTCATGAAAGTGGCCACTTTCTCATTACTTTCATATATTGTTTTAGTAAGTATCCAAAACATACAAGTTTCACACAAGACAGATACAAACTTTATAAGATTTATATATATCTTTTCCATATGGGTAGGATTCAAATGTTTCATTTTATACACAGACTGTCAACATTTTTAGAAAAGTAGATTCTGTTATTTGAGGGATTTTTACCCAGATTTGATGTATTTGTTTACTTACTTTGTTCTCCTGGATCTTTCTTTTCTCCTGAATTTGTATTTTTTCTCGTTTCCTTTTTCATGTTAATTTTTGAGACCTTTTAAAAGGGAAAATGTCACCGTGATGAGGGAATACTTCTTCAAATGTGTGCGCTTGTCTTTCCTAAGCTGTTTAAGCGAGTTCCGTAAGTGAGCTTTCAAAATAAACTCAGGAGACTATGGCAACAGAACCTTGCCTTTCAGTGACATCACCGACTGCCAGTAAAAGTGTTCCTAAGTAGTTTAAAGAAAAACACTGTGGCAGACAAAGCCATAATAATTCATATAATTTAATGAGAAGTCGATATACCTACCTATAAATTTTGTTTTTTAAATTGTGCATTTATTTTTTATATAGTGTAACTACTCGACCTTATTTCTCTTTTTAAATCTAGACAAAACCACTTTTTTGAGGTTGTATCACCTTTCCATTTTCTATTAAAGTACATTAATTCATGTGTACTTTGTTTTCTAAAATAAAAACATCATAGTTACCCAAGACCCCGTTGTTGTGTGAATAGCTATGGGTTAACTAGCTATTGGTGTTAATTTACTGATTAACTTATAAAACACATGCTCAACTTACTGAAAAAGTCCCACAGTGGCTTCCATCCTTATGTTGGTTTGTCCAGTTTATGGCAGAACACATCAAACCTGGGGCCCATGTCAGCCCTACTTGCGGCCGTATATTTAAGTGAAGAAATATAAAGCAATTTGGCTCTTGAAGAGCCTTTTTTGTTAGGGGGGGGATTTATTTATTTTTGAGTCCAATGTTAAAATGCGTTCTTAAAAAAGTTTTAAAAAAAAAATTAATATGAAGGTCTAACCCAGGAGTCAGCAACCTTTCTGATGATAAGTGCCATCTAAAATTTCCTTAGAAGTCAACGTGCCATATGATTGCATTAGCAATAAATTAAATAACGCTCTATATCAACAGTTACACACTATATAGACCAACTTTATAGAATTATATTTGTTCTCAGATGTTGGCATAGAGCAGATCAGCTATTTTGAAACAAAAAATACACTTTTTTTTTTTTTTTTTATCAGTAACAAGAACTCCATAACAGCAAATGAATTGTACAACAGAAAATGTAAATGCTATTTTTGGTCTCCTCAAAACAATGATAAGAAAAATAAACTGGGCCAATATGGCATGTTTGTTAATACAGGGATGGACATAGGGCTGGGCGATATATCGAGTTTTTTAAAAATATCGATATATTTTTATATTAGATATAAGATGTGACCATATCCTTTATATCGATATATACGTTATAATTATAGTTGTGGAGCCAGAAGTTTGCCTCTCTTTCGTCCACTTTTGTCTCTACGCAACGTTACTCGGCCTCGCCTCTCCTTCACTGAACACAACTCCCCCTCCTCCCCCATAGCTTCACCTGCAGGCAGCGACAAGATGAACACGGCAAATCTCCGTTAACGAGTTACCGCGCATCGCTCCGTGCGTGGGGCTGGACGGCGTCAACGTGCTAACGAGCTAACCACGCTAACGCCATGCAGCCCAAAATCCTTTCATTTTCTCAAAAGTTGACAGCACGCCTTATGTATGAATTCTGGTTGTGCTTGATGACCGCGAACCGATTTTATGTGGAACACGGCGCTCAGCAATCTGTCAAAAAATGTTTTAGTACGACTTTGGTAAGCTATGGAGCTGCACCGCTTGATGGATTGTCGGAGCATTACGGCTACCGAGGAGCCTCGCGTAGTAATACGCACTGTGCTTCAACGTAATATTACCATATTGTGTGTGTATAAGGACCATAAATGGCACCTGAAGCGGATTTCAAACTCCAGGCTGTCAGTCACGCAGTAGAAGTTGGGAACAGAGCAGCTGTGAAATCTGCCCTTGTTATTATGCTCAGCGTCTTTTAGTTTACATTTTGACTGCACAATTGTGAGCTTTTTGTTATGGACAAAAACAACATACTTTTCTTTTATTTATGGAGCATTATTTTTAATAAATGCTCATAATTTATTTTTGAGTAGTTTTTTTCATGTACATCTATGCTTTATGTTAATAAAAGTGCCTGTGTGACATCTGGGACACAGCTTTGACTAAGAACTCTCTTTTTGTTCTTACTTTATGGCTTTAAAAAAATATCGAGATATATATCTTATATCGCCATCCAGCTAAAAAATATCGAGATATGAATTTTGGGTCATATCGCCCAGCCCTAGATGGACATGTTAATGTGACCTTTGGTCCCCCACTCAGAGACACAGGTCTACGAGTGTCCAGCATGCAGACGGCTACCTGAGGACACTCGTGTGAGAGAAAATCTGCTCACACAGATATGTAGAGCCAAATACTGTCAATAAGGCCTCTGCAATGTTCTGAAGACAGTTAAACTTGTCAGGTAGTGATGTCCAGCAGGTGAAAATGCAAGCCCCATGAACAGGCACACCTATGGATTCCAGCTGTGTTCGTAGTTCTGCAAACTTTGACCCCCACAGAGTCAACCTTTTCAGTTCAGTCAGCTGCATTTCAATGTCATCTGTGTCCAGCCAGATTCCATATCCAAATCCACTTGCTCATTAAAGCTTTCTGGTTTGATCATAAAAGAAAACATTGGTCCATACACCTAAAAGCCCCGATAACGCATTGTGAATTCTGCTCGAGTCTACGGATGTATCCGTGTATTTCCGCGGTGCTGATGCTGCGCTGAGCGGAGAGCTCCTGAAGCCTTTGAAGCAAGGCTGGACTGGGACAAAAAATCGGCCCGGGCATTTTGACTAGAGACCGGCCCACCAAGATTGAAAATATGACGTCATTCAGGGGTAAAACCGCAAAGGATTCTGGGAACTTGTGGCAAGAGGTACTAGCGCACGCAGGCTTTCAATTGAACTCAGTTACACAGCGATAAAAAGAAACACAAAAAATGGCAAGAAGCTGTTGTATTATTAACTGCAGCAGCCGGTCGCATGACAGCCACAGGAAGCCGATCGTTCTTTTTAAATCGGATTACGTCGTTGAAGAGAAATGTTTTAAGCCATGTTTCCGAAGTAAGAGCCGACGGATGGTCTGGATATACCAAATATAACGTCCCAGAACACTCCAGCTCACATGTTAGTCTGCTCCAAGCATTCCCACAAAGGTCAGAGTTTTGTAGTAGTTAATACGTCATTTTTCATAACATAATTGGTGATATAGGTTACAAGCAAGTCTGGCGCTGAACAGAAATTGGCGCGCTATGCTCCTTTGTTTATTGTGCATAAATAGTGAATTGTCCTGACACAATATTGCGTTTCGCTTCTGTTATTACCATGGTACATTGACAAAAACATATACTTTTATTCACAGGATAAAACAGTTGTTTTGTATCACTAATTGTCCAGTGCGATTACAGCATACAGTATTATTGTCACTGCTACATTTCTGTAATGAACCAGAAATTATTTCCACTACTAATTAATTACCGTTGAGCTCAAAGGTTATATTAATAAACGGTTAACGGATGTGTATTTATGACGACGATTTGTGAGACTGGTAAACTTACCTTTGTTCGTACGATGGTCTTTCGTTCTACACGGTGTGTTTCAAGGTCCTGTACCCATCCATCGGTAAACTGTACCTGGGCTTGTTGCAGTGACCTGAAGTTACTAAACTTCATGAGTGTATGCACTCACTCCAAGAACCGTATAATTATAAATATGAGCGTGGTGAAAGTTGGGCAGCACGCTAACGTCTTTTGTCCCTCTGTGTGCTCGTAAGGGTCTGACCCTTTCACTCCTTTGATTTTTTCCTCGTATCTTTTCTTTGTCTTTTCGTCGAGTCTGTCTTTGTACGGACCGGCATTGTTCTCCTTTTGTTTTGTACATTCCTTTTTTGTGCGGCAAAGAAAAAACAAGAAGGTATTGGAACTGGAGAATGAACGTTGTGCGGTGCTGCAAATGCTTGCATTTGATGCGGTACTTGGATTGTTTTGCCACGAGTTCCCGGCATGCAATGCGCGAAAATCACGTGATTGCTAAACAAGGGGGCGGGTGCATCCGGCCTCCTCGGCTGTAATTGGTCCAGCCCAGAGTCGATCATGACCAATTGGCCAATCCAATACCTTTCATTATATATACCCTTCCTAAAAAAAAAAAAAAAAAAAAAAAAAAAATCCATCGGCCCATAAAAACAAAAAATCGCCAGCGGCCCACCGGGCAAATGCCCGGTATGCCCGATGGCCAGTCCAGCTATGGGCATTGTTCTCCTTTTGTTTTGTACATTCCTTTTTTGTGCGGCAAAGAAAAAACAAGAAGGTATTGGAACCGGAGAATGAACGTTTTGCGGTGCTGCAAATGCTTGCATTTGATGCGGTACTTGGATTGTTTTGCCACGAGTTCCCGGCATGCAATGCGCGAAAATCACGTGATTGCTAAACAAGGGGGCGGGTGCATCCGGCCTCCTCGGCTGTAATTGGTCCAGCCCAGAGTCGATCATGACCAATTGGCCAATCCAATACCTTTCATTATATATACCCTTCCTAAAAAAAAAAAAAAAAAAAAAAAAAATCCATCGGCCCATAAAAACAAAAAATCGCCAGCGGCCCACCGGGCAAATGCCCGGTATGCCCGATGGCCAGTCCAGCTATGCTTGCAGCACTCTTTTCCGTCTAGCTAATTGAAATAAGAATATAGCTTGTACTCTCTTAAGTCATTCCAGGTGCACGTGCCATCTGTGTGCAAGAGTTCCTTGCTCTACAAAGCAACACTCACAAGTGCAGTTATGTGGAGTGCAGTTTGTTTGCTTTTTCCCCCCTCTATCTTTGCACAGACACGAGGGCTTCTGTGGTGTAGTGGTTAACACATTCATCTTGCTTGCAAAAGATCTCAGATACTACCCCACTCAAGCTAACTACTACTAGTGCTGGTTACACTCTGATAGATAAAACAGCAAGCTAGCTGCTATAAAAATAGGCATATAAAATCTTAACAACTTTTTTTAAATTCTTCTGTGTTTGGGTGTTTTCACATTCTGGTCTGGAATATGAATATGGACCAGCACAAGTAGTCTGGTTACTGCGTAGGACTGTTATGAAAATGCATGTCTTACCACATCCTTAGTGAGACAGGCAAGTGTGCAGACAAGTGTGTAGCATGTCGCTAACAAGCTGGCACAGCTTCTGCCTATCCAGGACACTGCTGAGTCATTTAGTTAGTCTAGCAAATTTGACTGTGTCACTGAACCTAAAAGAGGGATTTCATTTTTTGATTGATTAATAAATGATTAATAAAGGATATTGCTTACCCGGTGGTTTACCAGTGTGCCAAATTTATTAAATAGCTAGCTGCTAGGGAGTTAAATATCTATTTAAGATTTTTCTCAGGAAAACTCCCCCTGTTTTAAAAACTCCAGTGGCATGGTAAAGTTGGTCTGTGGACGCATCATATACAACTAAGCTAAAATTAAACAAGCTAAAACAAAGTCTCATCCTTTGGGGCTGAAAAATGAAGCTAATCTGGATCAGCCAAGAAGGTAACACCTTCAACCTCTGGGTAACCACAGTCAATCGCAAACTGAAAGGTTAGTGTTTTATCACAATTAATCGCTGAGTATCACAAACAGCTTTTATGTAATTGACAACTTGACTCCATTCAAATGCAATCTGATGGCAGACTGATTGCACATTGATGGTCACTGTTGTATGGGGCGCTGTTTGCAAACTGAAACTGAAGCTGAAATTAACAGCAACATTTTTCCACATTTAACTCAAAACCTTACAAAACCATATTTTTCAAGTCACTTTTTACAAAATTTACTAAAATATTTAGCTTTTTATATTTAAAACACAATTTTGTGTTAAATCTAAATGTTATGGGAAACTAAATATTTAGCTAACATGCACATTTATTGTATATGTTGGAAATACCAAAATAAAAGCTTTACAAAAACCTCCAGGGCTAAAGTGTGCCGGTAGTGGTCAGGTTGTGTGCCTGCTCTTCCCTGTTGGTCACTTCTCAACACCATGAGCTGCTTCACTTCTTGCATACCAGCATGTCCAGCAATTTAACTGCACATATGCTGCGGCGATTGTGAAGTGGAGACTGCAGCTGCTGAGGGTGAACTACTGCTGAACCTTTGGATGGCCAACAAAACAGATCTTCCAATGTTTTCAGCTAAATTGTGGAAAAATGTTGCTGTTAATTTCAGCATGTTTCAATTTACAAACAGCACCCCATACTGTTGGGTATGAAGTGCAACTATAATCACATTTTTATTTTTCAATAATGTGTGTACAGTTAAAATGATGTCACTACTCGGGTTGCAAAGGTTCTTCAGTTTATGGGGATAGAAAGAAAAAAAAAACATCAAACGTGCATTTTCTTCTTGCGGGCTTGTTCAACAATCAGAAAATTTCAATTCATGTGTGGAGATGAGAACAATTGCTTAGGGGCCTAATGTTTTTATTTCTATTCAATAAAAGGACAAGAAAGGACAAGAGTATGATGTTAAACTGCATCAAGGACAGACAGCATGCTAACGCAAAGCTAGCAAGGAACCTAGAGTGAAGTTAGAAGCTCAGTGTATGCTGACCCCAGCCCAGCAACCAGAGCCTCAACTTCAACAGCTAATAAAGGTGTTGATGAGCAGTCAGGCTTGCAGCCTCAATTTTTAACTGTACATGTCACTACTGTAAAATCACTGTGGCGATCAACTTGATGTGTCTTTGGGGGGAGTTTTCAGCTTTGCTTTGTGTTGTCGACTCTATGTTAAAATTAGTGCTGTCAGCGTTAATCTCGTTAAAATGACGTTAACGCCATAACCGCGGTAGCGCGTTGACACCGTGTAGCCCCACGCACAGGGCAATCCGCGCTAACTCGCTAACGGAGATTTGCGGGGTTAATACGGTTATGGGCGTTAACGTCATTTTAACGAGATCAACGCTGACAGCACTAGTTAAAACTTAAAAACCCTCAAAGAAAGATTGTGCGTGCCCTCATTAGCATAGGGATTTGTGACCGCATGTTAGCTTAAGCTTTATTGTTCTTAATTGATAATTATGTGATAGTTAATTTAAGGTCATGTTACAGAATAACATGAAAGTAATCTAAGGAGTAATGTAACAAATTCGCTCTCCGAGCAATACTGCTTTTGGCAGACTGTTTCAGTCTTACTGACTTTTTCGCAATCTTGATGCACCAGAGATGCTTTGAAGGCGACAATTGTCTGCAAGGTCCCCTTTTCAAACCTTTTCAAAGATCGCACACTCACTGAATACATCGAGAAAAATGTTTCGTTGTGCTGTGGTCTCTAGCTGTCATTTTCCCTAGCATGACTGTAGCATTATAGCTGAAATTAAAAAACGTTTAACCTGGTACGAGACACTGTTCCAACGTGGGTGTGTATCAGAGAACATGGAGGTTTTTATTATACGTCACCCATTCAAGTTCTGTTAAGGCTTAAAGTTTCTGTTATTAGAGGTGTGGCCAATTGTGCTGACTAAGTAGCTAGCTATTTGCTAGGCTTCACCTGAGCTTATTTGACTTACTGTGTTTCAACAATTCATTTGTGTTGTTTGGGCCTTTTGGCTGTACCAAACAGCAGAAATAATGCCAACAGTAAGAAGCGTGCGATGTCACCACACCAGTCAAAAAAATTAGTCTAGTCCAGCAACCAACAAGAATTTTTTTGTCCATTTAGTAAGCAGGGATGAGAATAGAGATCTTTTACATTATATGTCAATGTGCCCACTAAATAACTCTTTCTTAAAATATGTAGCAAAGCATAGTCTTATATAAACGAGCTCATTTAAATCATAGTTATGTGTTTAAACATGCTCCAGATTACAGATGGAAGCTGTCTGCGATAAGGGCAGTCCCAGTTTGTTTACAGAGGAGGAAATGTGATCAACTGTTTTCCAAAATGAGTTTCACTGAAAGCAGAATCTGTTTTCAATTCGAAATGTCATCAGCATTTAATTCTAATCCTATCGAATAAAAATATTTGTTACTGTCTGGCAAGAATGTTGCAGGAGTGTTTGATTTGCTGAGATGAACTGAATGCTCAAATCTTCTGGAAAAGCAAAGACCTTTTTGAGGAAGCACCTGCCCGCTGGCACAGGATAATTTCCACAGTAAACACTGGAAGAGTGAGGAACGTCATCCGGAGCACAATAATAAGGGGTTTTCCCGCAGCCATGTTTACCTCAGAGCAACTTGCCCCTGGAACAGCTGCACAGATTTGCTCCCAAGTACATTAATGCAAAATCCTACTGCATGTGTTTTTTGAAAGTTTCATAAGCAGCCTTTAATTAAGGGCAGTGCAGCTACTGGTAACTTAGAATCTTATAGTCATGCATTATTTTCACCTTAAATATGCAAAGGAAGAAATAACTGCTAGATAAACATGCTGAATTCAGCAAATTATAGCTGCTATCTTATATACAGTATACTGTCTGATTAAAAGTGCTATTACAGTGAATTTGACAAATGAAGCTACAATACAGCTGAACCAGTGGTGTGTTATGTCTGCAGTATAAAGAGCATAATATGGGAAAATAGTACAAGGAAAACTGAAGCTCAACTAAAACTCATGAACATCCTGGAGGTACAGCAAAAGGTTTTCAATACATCGGGGGAGCTCAATTGTTCCTTGTTTATTGACAATCACTTTGTCTTTTTATGGCAAATGTAGCAGCAAGACCTTCTCTCAGTCGATGTGTGACAGAGGATAAAAAAGGTTCCCACACTGAGAGGAAGTCAAAGAGGGGCCACTTCTGATGCGGAGGGGGATCAAAATTGAGGAAAGTGCGTGCGTGTGAATGTGCGTGATCTAGGTATTACTCATCTTGTGGGGACCACAATCAAAAAGGGACAAAAAGTATGCGTGTGAGTGGATGTGCGTCTGTCTGTGGATCTAAATAAATAAAACCTATGGTAAGATTTGAAACAACACTAGCTTGCTGCACAGAAATCACTGTAGAGCTTTTCTGAAAACACCCCCACCCCCACTAACACACAATTATAAAACACGCACATTTGCAGTCACACGCAGTGCACACTCACATTAATAATGGGAGTTGAAAGTATCTATTGGCAGCATGTATACTTTTGGCACAGAGGTGGTCAGAAGTGCATTTACTAAAGGAGACCCACGCTCCCTTTCTTTCCCACTGTTGTTCAGGTTATCCTGTGGGGCCACTTATGACCCTTCTGCAGGCAGGATGCAATGTCTGGGGACCCCAACAGAGCTGTACACGAGCATCCGCCAAGCCCTGGGAAGAAAACAAGGGCTGATGGAAAACTAGAAGAAAAGAGTATAAAGAGAAACGGCAGTTAGTAACCAGGACGCACTCAATAACACTCACCATGCACCTGCAGCCTGTGTGTGTGTGTTGCTTTGTGTAAATGTGTGTACATGTGTGTACAGTGAAGCAAGGTTGTTCCTTTAGTGAACTACAGCATAGCACAATCCCCACACACAGCACAGGTGGTCCAAACAAAAACCTGTGAAGTGTTGCCCAGAGAGTAATATCCCCACGTTGTGTGTTGTATAAACCCCCCCATAGGAAACAAACACTTCCGGTGTTGCAAGATTTATTGTTCGGTGCACTTACAGGTTACAGTATACTGTGACTGATATCTTCCTTATACGGTTCTTTGATTTATTCTCAATATTTAATAGCAATTTAGCATGCACGGGAGACATGAAAGGGTCATAATTACTGCTAGATAACTCAAGGACATATTGTTTTGTGTTTATTGTCTCACTCTGAAGAAGAGGGGTGAATTCCCTTGGCAGTGCATTGTGTGGTGAAAAAAGGAAAGACCTGGTTAACTGTTTTGTATGGTGTGAAAAACCAAAGCATTGTTGTACTTTGATAGACTGACCGCACACCATCTTGCTAAATTTTTGCCCCAGATAAGTCACGTTTGCATTCGATTTCACATCTGCACACCTGCACCACATACAACACACAGAGGAATCCACAACGGTTCAACACTATGCTTCTATAGGTGATGTCATTGTAAAGGTCATATATACATAGAAACGCCAAGAATTAGTCACAAATGATTCCCCAACTTTGAACTGACCTACTGTAAGGACAATCTGGGATTAGAATAAGTCTGGTTACACCCTCTAGTGTCAACAATGGGGAACATCGGGAAGCAATAAATAAACAGACATTATATGTATTTCAGAACTGCTTATTAATTCCTTGTATGCCCTTCTATTTGCAGGCAACATTAAAACAAAACCAAAGAAAATATATACTGCCAAACCTAAGTCTCCTTTTGACTAGTGCTATAAACAACAATAGTATCAGAACCATTAAAAGTAAGCTAACTAACATAAGATTAAATTATGGCCACATTTTTGCCCAGTAACCATTTTATATACCAGCAGAAAGATGTCCTATCGATGCTCGACTCACTATCCTAAAGTGTATCTTTATTAAGTATTTGGTGGTATTGCATTGAGAAGTCATTATAAGCAACGCACAGTCGTGTGAAAAAGAACATTGTCATAACACTCATTTCATACGTTACAATATTTATGTGAAAAACACTAGTTAACACTAGTTTCTTAAGATATTTGTGTATGCACAGCTCTCTTAATATCCTGTAACAGCATTTGAGGTCTGGACTTTGACTGGGTCACTAAAACATCTTGATTTTTCTCAGACATACTCTTGTAGGTTTGCTGCTGTGCATTGTCCAGCTATTATTGTACAAGATCCAGTTTCAGCCAAACTTTAGCTGTTGGACAGATGACCTCACATTTGACTCTAAAATACTTTGGTTTAACGCTGAGTTCATGGTGGAGTCGATACCTGCAAGGTACCCTGTGGCTGCAAGACAAGCCCAAATTATCAACCAGTCAACCGCCATACTAGACAGTGGTATGAGGCGTTTGTGATAACATGCTGTGTTTGGTTTTGGTTTGTTTGGCAAAAGCATCATGGCCAAACATGTTCATGCTGGTCGTGTTGGTTGGAAAGACAGTATTTAAGTAGTCTAGGTTTATTCAGATCCATCTTTGCAAGCCTAAAATGCTCATTTTAGAGAGAAGAGCCTTTCCCCTTTGTGACCTTTTCAAACCGGCCATACTTATTCAGTTGTTTTGTAAACATGCTGCACTGAATGAGGCATTTAGAGTCTCAGATGTGGCTCTTGGGTTACCTTTACCTTCTTTATTGCTATGGAAGCCGTATGAGTGTTGTTTGTTTTTTACAGTACTGCACAGAGTGCTGGCATAACATTTTCATATGACTATATTTAACTATTTTGGGGTTTCCTGTGTAATAGAACTCATTGCATACAGCCTTAATAATGAAAAAGTATCAGTAAATCAGTAAATGGGAATTGTGAAATCTTGCTCTGTTATTACATAGAAACAGACTGAAACTGGGTGCATTTTTTGGGATATACACATTCACACTTTACTGTTTTCTGTGGTCATCAGGCAATATAGGCAAAAGACGAGCTGCAAGGCCCTCATTTGTTGCTATTGTTACTGCAATAAAAATATTAATTAACACAATAGTAATCAGTTATTGACATTAAAACTTACATAAAATTTATAAAAGGGGTATATTACCAGGGTGGTTGCACATCCCACTAGTAGCTCAACACTCCCTCCTGTGGCTCGAATTGTGTATTGTTTTACAGTATTACTGTAAACATGTTTCTTGACACTGAAAGGTAAAGATATGAGTAGCAGAGGCCAGCAGAGGAACTAAAATGTGTGTCATGGAAACCATGCCCTGTTTTTTTATCTTGCATCTTATACACTTGAGCAGACAACACTCCACCACACCTACATTTAACACCAATCACCCAGACACACAATACAAAACAGTGCAGACGGGTTTTTTTTCCATTGCATTGTTGATTTGATACCAAAGGTCATTTGCATTTTTTAAAAAAAGATCACAGGCACAAATTTTGCAAATCATTGACCGCATCTACACATTCTGAAGTACAACGAGCTCTACTGATAACTAACCTAAAGTCCTTCTTGACCAATAACTTTGAGGACCATACATTTGTGAGTTTTAAAACTTAAAGATGAAATACAGTTATCAGTTGTGCTCACTGACTAATTGCAGGACTGGGGCGGAGTAACTACTGCAAGTGAAATTTAATCAGAAGATTATTTTCGCACTCTGTAGGTAGATCATCTGCCTGAGAATCAAGGGAGAAATGTAAGAGACCAGATAAAAAAGCAAACTGCTGTCTGTTTCCAGTAAACTGAATGTAACCCCCAAGGGGAGGTCCTGGTCTTCACTGTTAGAGAGAGAGAGAGCGAGAGCAAGAGAGAGAGAGAAATTAGAGCAGAGCAAAAGAGAGAGAGAAACTTTCCAAACCAAAATGAGTGAGTGAGAGTGACACACTGACAAGCACTCAGTTTTCAATGAGGAAATTGAAGACATTTTGCATCTGGAGTACTTCTGAAGACACGAGCCAAAGACAAGCTAAAGGTATTTATCTGCTGAATGAAAATATGACGTTATAGAGCAGTGACAGGGACTGAGAATTTCTAGATATTGTAAGGTAGTGGTGAACATAATAGTGTAAGTATTATTTTATTTAAATAATGTCGTACAATGTTGGTAAAACACATCACAAATTAAACAAAACATAACGCATAACGTGGATGATAAAATATGTGCGATAGAAAATTGGCAAAAGTATCAAGACTAATTATTATTATTAATTTTCATTTCAATTATCACTTTTTTTCGCGTGAAATCCATAAGTCAACGGTTTGTGTAAAGCCTCCCTACAGTCATGCATTTCTTGACATGACATTTTGTTATTACAACCCACTGAATATTAAAGCACTGCTCTTGCTGTTTTAGGTGTAATTTTCCATTTTAAGATGTAATTAAACCATCGATATTCATAATACGGTACTTACGCTTGTAGTATAAAACACACACAGTCCAAATCTGCTACATCATTATTTTATCAGTGTTGTGTATTTGCATGTGCAGTCATTATCTTTAGCTTCTGTAATACACATTACATCAACTATATTTGACTTTGTGATCTAAAAAACACCTTTTAACATTAACACCTCATACAACTTGCTTCAGATAAGCAACAGTTCTTGTTTAACACCATCACTTAGTTTGGTGACATTTCTACACCAGTGCGTTTTTAGCTATTTTTAGCTGTTTTCTTTTCCTCTATTTTTAACTGGAACATGACAATGAAGCCCCACCGTAAACTGTACATGCTAATGCAATGGTAAAGAGCTGTAAACACATTTTCACTTCCTCTTTTGAGAGCCAGTTTTAGTTTTTTTGTTTTCTTGTTTCAATTTTATTATTTTTCTTGGGTCACCTGTTACCAAGCGATAGACCTAAAGAGATGCTCACTAAATACATTTTAGCAATTTTGAGTCATTAGATGTCATTTTCCAGCACCGGGCATGAAGTCAAAGAGCAGGCCCTGCAGTGGGAGGAGTGGAGACTAAAAACAGCAGCAGTAAAGCTCATCTGTTTGATCAGGTAACAGCAAAGTAATAAGCACATTGTAGCTATGTGAGTCTCTTTCCAGAAACTTATTGGATCATTGTTTACTGATACTACACTAAACAGTGCATTCTGTAATTAGATATGTGATTTTAGTAAATGTTAGCGTCATGTAACGTAGCTAAAAGAGGTTTCCACCAAACACGCAGGATGGGCTGCACTTGCAGTGGCGAGAAACAAGTAAAAGAAGAAGGATTCCGCAAAGGAAAACACAAATCACATGCCTCCCCGTCATCAAACCATATAGTAAGTAAAACACTAAAAAGATTTACTCGGACGTGAAACAAATTTTATTCTAATTACCTCAAAAGGTTTACTTGACACACTGGACATAATCAACGACTTCTTTTTTTTCTCCCAATTCTTTCAAGGGACGAAGTGGAAACGCCTATACAAATAATGGTAATCACAAACTTCCTTGCATATATCAACCATCATAGTGGAAAGTAACAGGCCTGCATTCACGGACCCAACTGCTGCTGCGTTAAGAGACATTAGTGGCAGTAATAAGAGCTACAGTTTTGTGATCAAAATCTTGGTTGAATTTCCTCTGTTCTCTTCTGGGGATTAGATGAGATTGCAAACACATGAAAGTAATGTTAATGTCACAGATGTAAAATAACACAGCGGTTGCTCGGAGAATGAAAACAATATCGCCACAAATTGCGCATGTTAGAACACAGGATCACGTCAGGTAAAAATTAGATTAAAAATACACTTTTAAAGAAACTCTGTGCTCTTCTTTCCTTTAGATGACACTATATTTATTGCACAACACGACTTCAAAGCGACCAACGACAGTGATCTGCCTTTCAGAAAGGGAGACAAACTTAAAGTATTGCAAGAGTAAGTCTCGTTCTATGGTTCCCACAGTAGTGAAAGTGACAATAAAGAAAGCGCACAGAGAAATAAAATGAATTCGGAATGTTTGTCTGGTGTACAGAACCGGAGAATGGTGGCTGGCCCGACTGCTGACGACTGGACAAGAAGGCTTGATACCATCGAATTATGTAGCCAGAGCAGATACACTGGAAGTGGAAAAGTAAGCTTGAAATATTATGAAATGAAATGTAGCACACATCTATTGATTGATTAATGCTGTTATACGGGGTTTTTGTATTATTATATTCAGGAAGAGTGACTTCTGTGGTTTTGTGGTGCTCTCTCTTGCAGATGGTTTTTCAAGGATTTGGGCAGAAGAGAAACCGAGAGGCTACTTTTAGCACCCGGAAATAAACCAGGGTCCTTTCTAATTCGAGAGAGTGAGACCTGTAAAGGTGACCACCATCAGTATCTTTCCGAGATCATGCCACAACTCACATTTTTAGCAGCTACCTGTATTTATTTTCATTGTGGTCAATAAACCCAAATGTCCTTTTTTCCCCTCTCAGGGTCATTCTCGCTGTCAGTCAAAGATTATGAAGGAGAAAGAGGAGATGTAGTAAAACATTACAAAATCCGTTGTTTGGACAAAGGTGGCTACTACATCTCCCCTTCCAACACGTTCCCGACCCTACAGGAATTGGTTCAATACTATACCCGTAAGTAACAACTACAAATACAACATCTCCACCCTCAAAAAAGTTTGTATTTTCAGAGATGTATAATTTAAGAAACCATATCTATGCACAGGATTTTCTGTTTCCATGTTTCCAATTCAGCATTTATAATTGTAAAACCTGCATCTTGCATTAATTGGACTCACATTAAGCTTGCTGCTTTGAATTCTAAAACATCTGCAGTGACTTTGAATTAAAGGGGGAAGTTCGACCCTTGTGATGTGTTGTGCATTTCCTGAGTGAGAGGAGTGATAGTCTTTCCACTCCTGCGACTAAACCACAAGATAAGCAGGCCAGATCTTGAGAAAGGTTGTCTCAAAGATCAACTTATGAAAAAGAAATGCACGAACAAACATGCTTTTAGAATTATCTAATGAAAGATGAGATGTATAGTTTCTGTAACTATATTTATCACTTGTGCAAAGAAAGATGGAAAAATTTTTTGTTTGTTATATCTGAATGTATCGTATTTGGGTGCAGACACGACAGATGGGTTATGTCAGCGACTGTATGCTCCCTGTAAGCCTATGGCCCCTCAGCAACCATGGGCCCATGATGAATGGGAGATTCCTCGAGAGACAGTGAAAATGGTGAAGAAATTGGGGGCCGGACAGTTTGGGGAAGTGTGGATGGGTAAGGGAAAGCCACCGATCAAACTGTTTGAAGACACCTAATAAACCAAGACGGCAAAGTCAATAAAGCATTCTGTTTGAATTATTTGGCAGGTTACTACAAGAACACCCAGAAGGTTGCTATTAAGACCTTAAAGGAGGGGACAATGGCACCTGAGGCCTTCCTTCAGGAGGCCAACCTGATGAAGCAGTTGAGGCATGACCGACTGGTACGACTACATGCTGTTGTCACTAAGGAGCCCATTCTTATTGTCACCGAATTTATGATCAATGGTAAGTGAAACAAAGAAGAGTTTTAAGAGTTGCTGATAATTAAATATTAACTATAATATATATATATATATATAATGTAGTACCAATTGGCCTTTCACCAATAAATTAAAACCGAAGTAATCTGGTACTGATTTTCATGATTTGTTTAAAAAAAAAATTTACTTGAAAATATTAAAGAACATAGTCGCAGTGGCATTAAGGGCTGTCTTGATTGTCCGAACAACACAAGCGTTTCCAATAAGCAAAAATATCTTTTTGGAAGCAGTTCGAAACTGTGGGCAAAGAGCGATTTTTTTGGTTAGTCTTAATTCTATAGGCCAACCAAATATAAGATTTTTAAGATTGATACAAACACCAACATTTGGTGATTTGTAAATTTGATATTCTGACATATCAGCCAATATTGTTTTTCTTCCAGAGACACGAAATACAAACAGATTTGCGTAACATTTGTTATTTATTTAATCATTTACACTCTTCACTCTGATTGGATCAGCTTATTGTTGTTTTTTGTCAACAGGGAAGTTGCAGAGTGCTCTCTGCTGAAGGGTGTTTCTCCGCTCTCTTCTTTACATTTTAAATTTTCAGTCGTCATTACAAATTCCAGTACTGATAAACTGGCAACTAACTTGTATCATTCAATAACACAGTAATACCTAACATTTCCCAATTAGTACTAACACAAAAGAGTGTTGATAAAATACAAAATTTAGCAAAAATGCAAACCTTCTGACGATGCAGCTGGTGGTGTACCACAGCGCCACAGCGCCTGGAAGGTGGGAGGCGCCCAGTTGATATCACTGATAAAATAAACCATAGCACAAGTTACAGATGTTTGTCACCCAAGGCCTAACTTTACTCATGCAGAAAGCATTTAACTTATGAACTGAATTTTACCCAATTGCAACTGATTAAAAGTTGGTTCCTTTTCTGAAGCGTATCGCTGGTGGGAAACATGCTTTGAAACATATTACTTGTTCTTCCTGACTTTGCTTTTATCATTTGCGGAAATGTGTGCGAACCTGTTGACGTCAACTATGCAACCGTTTTTTGGCAAATGTTATAGAGAAGTTCACAGTCATAGCCGCTACGGTAACAACAAGGTGGGGGCGTAAAAAAATATCTGCGCCAGGGCCGATCGCAGAGTTGTTACGCCAAAATATATATAAAAATATATACACGTGGACATTAAGATAACATAAGATGACATGAGATATATGTTACACTTTTTCTTTTTTATATTCATCCCAAAGTTGAGGAATATAATGTATTATATCTAAACACATTAACAACAATATTTGTGACTCTTTTAATATTCGTCTTTTGCAACTGTTTGATTATATGGTTATTGCTTAAGGCCTCAATGTTTGGTGTATTGGTGTGCTAAATGAGATTCTGTAGTAAAGGCAAGCTAATTTAAATATCATACCTACTGACTTCACCAGGAAATGAATATTAAAATCTTTGGTTTGGGTTTTGATTAGACTGGTGCTTGTTGTACTGACTCACTTTAGACTGAACAGACGGCTCTTATTATGGCTAACGGCTAGACAATTAAACACTCTGCCGTATCCTCATTTTTCAAAATGTGCACCAATCCAAAAGCCCCCAACAACAACTGGAACATTACAGAGCTTTTCTGTTAGGAGATATGTAGGTAGAAGTTTCAATTAAACCACAGTAGTTTCAGATAATATGTGCTTCTCTTTTTTTATTTGCAGGATGTCTTCTAGACTTTCTAAAAACAGACGAAGGGAAAAAGCTAAAGCTAAATAAGCTGATCGACATGTCAGCACAGGTAGGAAACTTCTAATAAAGAAATTCAGTTACATGATTTCAGTTAACTATCGTGTGTGCATGACATTTTCAGCGATAACAGTCACTGATACTGTAATCTTGTAAATGCCAAAACGTTTCTTTTTGCTCTGAGTGTTTCCATAATTCTTTCATTTGTGTCTCTTCTGCTGCTTCTGACTGTGATAGTCAGCGTGACTTTAATCTTTAATTAAAAGATGAATGTATGCTTTGTTAAAAAACAAATACACTAGCCATCTGGCTGACCTCAATGTCTATTTTTACATTCTCGCTGCTCTACAGTAACATTTTGAAAGTACCATATACTATGCGCTTTGGCATCACACACACGGAAACTGTCAGCAGATGCTATGTGGTTTCTGTGGTGGTGCTTTTGCTTGTCTGATTTGAAAGCCTCACCCTACGTCAATTATTAACATCCGGACAGGAAATCATGCTATTTTTCCATCCACAGTGAGCTCCCCCAGAACTCTTTTGGCCCTCCAAAAAACTTTTGACTTCCTGAGAGTTGGCACATCCTGTTAAACCCACTCTACTGTCATTTTCTTTTACAATGTGAACATAAGTATTAACACATACAGCTCGCTGTAGAGGCCTCATTGCATGTGCTCGGCTTTTATAAGACATTCAGATTCCTATCAAACTGATGTGCTGTTGTCTTGTGTGTTTTTACGATGGAAAACCAACATTTCTTGAATTGACATTTTAATCTAACAAATCTGCTATTTCTTTGGATATACCAGATAGCTGAAGGCATGGCGTACATTGAGAAGAAGAACTACATCCACCGTGATCTGCGTGCAGCTAACATACTGGTCAGCGAGACGCTGCATTGCAAGATAGCAGACTTTGGCCTGGCCAGAATCATCGAGTCAGAATACACGGCTCAAGAAGGTGCAGTAAGGAGTTTTGACGTAAACGCGCCTCCGGTGCCACAAACAGGATTTTAGAAACACTCGCGTCACAAAGAAACGCTGACGTCTTGTCTGAAGACACATTTCCATCTCCTTTAGAAATTTATGACCCAAGTTTTCCTTCTTCTATTAGTAATATAGGTTGTTTTTATATAATGTATTTTTCTGTAGTTTTCAACATTAAGGACGACAATCAATAGTGTCTGATAAATGTCTCAAGAGGGCCTTTAATTAATATACAGCAGAATATAGAATTCAATTCTTAACTTTAAACCAAAGTGCTCAATAATTAACAGATAATTAAATCATATTAAGTAGTGGAAACTTTAAAAAAAAAATGTCTACACAGAAATTTTGACCTTTTTTTGTTTCTGATACTGATTTTTTTTTTTTAATAACTTGATTTGTTTCACAGATTAAGAAACCATCACTTAAAATTGGTAATTTCACATTACTTATTTCTATTGCGTTCTTCTCCTAGCCTGCACTTGTGCATTAATACTGTAGTGTTCGTTTCATTGTGTCGGGCAAGTTCTGGATTTGCAGCAGCATGCATGCTCTATTGCAATGAGTTGGTATGTGTTGATTTTTGGTGGGCAGGTTTCCGTAGCTTATAGTTGCTGAGATTTCGTTATATTTACTTTTGTTTCAAAAAAAGCAAAGCAGTAAAACCATGTTTGAACTGGGTTACGGGGTTTGTGACTATGACTGCGGTGGTACACACAGGAGTGTGCAGCACGGTGCGTCGTTCATTATAAGGAAGATTTTTGAAATTGTTTCAAAGCACTCTTGTTGATGCTCGTCGGGAGCGATATACTGTTTGGTGTGTGCGCGTGTGAGGGCGAATGTGTAAAATAGAAAAAATGTGATTTCATTTAATCATCTGAGCTTAACTTTAATTGAAAAAGGCACATATAGCACATATAGCATTCAATCACCACTTCACATGTAAGCGCAGCTGCCGAAATCCTTTTTTGAGCTGAAGGTCATTTCCTCTGTTAGCAGAAACTCACCCTCCTCCCCTACCAAAATTAGTAAAGAGTGATTGCTTCAATTATTCTTAAAACAGCATATTGTGTTTTTAAAGTATGTTATAAAAGTGTGAGTACAATGCCCATAATTTTCAATCAGGTGTATACAAGTGTATATTCTAATATCAATATATATTTGAAATTGTATTTACATTTTGTCTAACTCTGTGAATTAAAAACATATAAATCTGTCACAGTGATTGAAAATCTTGTAAAAAACAAGAAAATAGAACCCACAGATTTATCAGAGCGACAGAATGATCTGTAAATTCTCTAATGGAAAGCTTTCTCATTATTTCAGAGTATTTCCTGCCCATTAATCATCCCACATTAAAAGGAAAATAAACATTTACACAGATGCGCACACACCTACATATCCTTCACAGTGAACAACAAGTAACACAACTTCCTTCCATTTTTTTCCTTTTACTTTTGTCTAATAATCAGGTGCTAAGTTTCCCATTAAATGGACGGCTCCAGAGGCCATCAACTTTGGGACGTTCAGCATCAAATCGGATGTCTGGTCCTTTGGGATCCTCCTGACAGAAATAGTCACCTACGGAAGAATACCATACCCAGGTATGGGTTATTTGAAATAACTTCATATTTACAGAAAACAGCTCAAATATTGCTTTGCTATCTTATGAAAAAAAAGTTACAAAATATCTGTCAAAGTGCATGCTTTTTTTCTCTCTTCATCAGGTATGACGAACCCAGAGGTGATCAGGAGTCTAGACAGGTCATACAGGATGCCATGTCCAGACGGCTGTCCAGAGGAACTGTATAATATCATGATGGTGTGCTGGAAGCAGAAGCCTGACGACCGACCGACTTTTGAATATCTTCAGAACACTCTCAACGACTTTTTTATTGCCACGGAAGGACAATATGAGATGCAGCCGTGATGACAGAAAAAGAGAATGTTTTTCGTTGTGGACAATGAAATCTCTTAAAAAACCATGACTTGAATGGATAAAGGACCACATAGCTTTTTGATGATACTTTTTTCTTTTAAATAGAGTGATGGATACGTTTTTCACACCTGCCTTCTAAGTGAATGTTAAAGATATTCATGGCTTCTTCTGTCTGTAGCGGATATCAGTCAGATATGCAACGCGGCTTCATGTCAGCGCCTTTTCTCGATGGAGTATAAGGTTGCATTCTTAGAACTGATGTATGATGCGTAATAGGACGATGGATATACAAATACAGTTCACTCATGTTGTAAAGCAACATCTGGACCCAGAGAAGTCAGCACAGGTAAAGTTGCAGATTAAACATTTGCATGGTACAGAAACTAGAACCCTGAGATTACATGCACAATACTTTGCACTTTTTTTTCTTTTTTTTAAAAAAAATAAGTAATTCAGCAGATTTTTTTTAAGTGCTTAGCAAAGAGACGTTATTCTTGCATTTATGTCTTTTGTAAATAAAAATGAAGAACTCCTGGTATTTCTTGTATTTAAATCAAAAATTTGAAATTACAATGCTGTAAAAGCATTTCTCATGTAGGGCTTTAGTGGTGACTATCACTTTTTACAGTTTGGTGTTTGAGACAACGAGGATGTGTCTCAGTTCACCGATCATTAGAGAAAATAACAGCGTTTTTGTTTTGTTTTTTAAAAAAGAAGTTTGACATCTTAAGTGTGAAAGTAAAGCTAACACTCTGGATGAAACAAAAATAAAAACAACTTTAAAGTACATCATCTCCCACGTGAAAACAAATGGCAGCAATGTGTAGACTGAGTTACTAACTCTAGTTTCGATCATGTTAAAATGATGAAAGGGGTGACTGACCCGAACGTACCCCCCATTTTGAACGGCAACCCATAGGAAGCCTTTAAAAGCAGCTAACTACTAAATTACAGCAGTCTTCAACTGAGCCTTCCCAGGGGGAGCACAGACAGTTAGTGATAAGAGACTGGAATGGTTGTGTTAGCCAAGGGGTGAAACTCTGCCATTTCCTGAATGGACAGGAAACAGGAAGTGTGCGTCAGCATTCCTAAAATGCCACAAAGCTAGAACAGTCTCGCATACCAAGTTAGTAGTTGTCTTCACATTTTTCCTCCTGAAATACATCCGTTTGAAATTTACTTTTTGTTGTTTTTGCTGATTGAGCGCCTCTGAATTGTGAGAGAGAGGGAAATTGTCATTTAACATAATAGTGATGGTAAATAAAAAACAAAACAACTTCAAGTATTTTTAAAATATATAAAATATTATTATTAATCTTATTCAATAGGAGCACATAAGAATAAACATGCATTATATCTAAAAATGTCTGCCATGTCTGTTTTAAAAAAAATATGGCAGGTGATTTTATGTTGATATTTGTAATATAAAACTGAATATGTTTTAAAATAGCCTGTAAAGCCAGTTGAAATGTTTTTAATATGTCTGACCACTGGACTTTTTCCTTATAAATATAAATTAATCTTTAACCTCGCAGAAGACCCAAAGACGTTTCAACATTTTTAATCTCTCATATGATCCATGAATTCTGTCCCATGCATACTAATATCAGATATGGCAGGTGCTATGTCAGCATCAGCGACAGTGTATCAGTGTTTTGGATTTTCTTGCTGTTGTTTTTTTTAATGATTGCACGCATGAATGTGTTAATAGTAGTTTAATTTCAATTCATACTGGTTAATACCAGCAGTGTCTTGGAAATCAATTATATAGATTATTTATTCTCTGTAATTAGATTACTCTTTTCACCTTGTGGACAATGCAAATCAAATATGAAAATGCAAATACATGTGTATTTTTAAAAAATTAAAGAGGGAAGTGAAAAACTGAAAGGCCACAGGGCACGGTGCTGCAGTTTTTTTATACTCCTATCATCCTGCAGATGTCAGTGTTACACAGTATAGCATTCTGTAATGTATCTACAGTATAATGCATGATAGCTTTGAAAATTCTGGAAATTTTTCATAGAGGTATTTGAGAATAGTCCTGGTGAACTCACTGGAAACAGTAGTGTATATCAAAGTACTTAATAACAAAATGTCAACACTGAGTCTTAAGTTGCATTTAAAGTAAAAAGGGTTTATTTGCATACTGCTAGTTTCTCCCAACTTCCCCTAAACTGTTTTCATAAAATAAAAAGAAGGCAACATGCTGCTCTGCCTATGGCCAAAAAATAATATACTCACAAATGCTGTATGTTCTCCACCTTGTTCACAGCTGTGCTCACAAATTCTTCAGAAATCACATATCAGTCTGAGCAATTACACAGAAATCCACACAGCTAACCATTCTGTCACGCACTGATCCTATCACAGTCATCTGTATGTATTTAGTCTCTGTCGCTCTAATTGGCTTTCTTTGCATCTGAAGGCCGTGTTGAAAGACATTTACATGGCAACACACACACACACACACACACACACACACTTATTTAGGCTGTTTTTTATGTTAATTTCGCTCTTTACCGTGAATGAATTATCTATTCAACATCCAAATAAACTCATCAACTGAGGATGAGCGTATTAAGTTATGAGGCAAAGCCAAACATAGACACAGCAGTCTGTCAGCCGATCAACTGAAAGGATCGCCATTAATAAAATCTCACACTGGAGAATGATTGATAAGAAACATCACCCTGAAAAGAACTTCATGTTAACGCAAGATGACAAGACGCGCGGGGTAGAGGTTTAAAGGCCAAATCATCCTCGCTCCTCCTCCTGTGCATGACTGCTGGCTTAGAGTAATAATGAAGGGAAACAGTGGCTCGCACACAGATTAATGAGTGATCCCCCCAGAAGGCAACACATCATTAGCATTTGATAGCGATAACCCTGCACGGCCCTCTGGGACAAAAACAAAAAAAAACAAGCACATCACCACAGATGAAAAGAGATGTGCTTTCATCTTCCAATAATGTTTTCAGTGGTGTTTAGTTGGCATTATGCTTCTCATAAACATGTTTTCTCTTGGTCTCTCTCTTGGGCTTTGATGTCATTAAAATAATGGAGTCCATCAATCAAATGTGTTCGCTCTAATAGAATTGAGGGCTCTTGAACCCGTGACAGACGATGTTTCCAGAACATTTTACCAGAATAGATAAGAAAGTGCAGATAAGGAAAGAGGTGAATGGATGTAGTCATGAATTTCACTGAAATTGCTCTCTCACAATAGCAGCTATTTTGTGTTCTCTGATTAAACCTATGAAAAAATAATGACTTGCATCTCTCTCCTGAAACATTACCTAATTTTATGGGCTGTTTAACAACTAATGTGTAATACTTTGAAAAAGAAGCCCAGCTCTTTTCCTGCGTGCGGCATGAAATGAATCTGTAAAAACTTGCTGTGCACGAGGTCAAGAAGTGAGATAAACAGGCCATTTTCTCGTGTACGCAGAAGAAAAATATGTCTAATGTTATACTATATCTCTGCGATGCCATTTACAACACTCAGAAGCTCGATTTCAAGAGCTTATTCACGTAACATCACTCAATGGTGAAGATGCTCGGATTTGTGTTTTCTCACAAATCCAGCTAATTTTTAAATGTTAAATCCATCAAATCGCTGCATGTACAGCAAACACAGTTGCTCGAAGAACTGTTAACTTAAAAGCCTCTCAGTTCTGGAGAGCACTGTTTGCTTTCACATTAATTTTGCTTTCAGACCCAAAGCAAGAAGATGACCGACTACAACCGCAGCAAACGAGAAGCTTATAAAAGAACTCAACTGTCAGCACAGAGGCAGAAAGACAAAGCCTGGGACTAGCTGTTGAACATAAAGGAACCAGGGTCAGACATTTCCCCTCACAAGTAGGTGAAAATCAGATTGTTCAATTCCAACTACTTTGGTAAACTGTTGTAACTAACAGTCATTTAAACATAAGGCAACACATTTGTGCCAGTCATGTATACGTATATGTAAATAATAGCTTCTCTGCCCTGATGTTACATTGATAAGTCTGATTTGCGACCTACGTGGTGTCTATCAGGTATATGTGTGGAAACGTATGATAGTCTATGCTACAGTAACACGCTCACCACCACCGCTTTAAAAGGAAGTGATGTGTTACACGCTTGCTTCTCTTTCTCCTAATTAAGTTGTGTCTTATGTGCTGTAGAGATATCGCCCTAAATTTTCATGTAATCCCAAGTGTTGTGTTAAGACTTTTCTAATTTCTTCCCCCAAATTATTAAATCAATACTTAATCAAAGCACTCAAACACTCACCAGTCATTTTGTTAGGTGCAACTGTTCGACTGGTACCTAATGAGTCAATCATATGACAGGTATTTCAGAAACTGCTGACCTACAGGGATTTTCCCATTGCCATGAGTCTACATGGTCTGAGAGTCTTATCTTTTATCATCAGAAAGAAATAACCAGCTCCTAGAGGACAGGTGGAAGAGGACGGGCAGATGATTCCTGGAGCCAACAATTCCTAGCTGTATTTCTCCATCCTGCTCCAACCATGACAGGTTGCATAAGCAGCTGGAGAGAGCAGGTCACCAGGAAGAAGGTCGATGGTGCTGTCATAGGGGACAAAGATGACACTTTGTCTTTGCTGAATACCTTCTGTAGGCCATGACAGCACCATCGACCTTCTTCCTGGTGACCTGCTCTCTCCAGCTGCTTATACAACCTGTCATGGCTGGAGCAGGATGGAGAAATACAGCTAGAAATCGTTGGCTGCAGGAATCGTCCACCTGTCCTCTTCTTCCCATCCTCTTCCCCAGTAGGAGCTGTTTTTTTCTTTGTGGTGATAAACAATAAGACTCTCAGACCATGTAGACTTTTGCGGGATCAATGACATCACAGTAAAAAATAAATATCCACTCTAATTAGCTCCACTTTTGAACCCCTCCATGGAACATTTGGTCCTCATCCAAGAGGGTGATGAATGGAAAACAGTTTTTAATACACCTCTCTGACACTTTGAGTACCTGGTCATGCCTTTTGGACTTACAGATGCTCTTGCGGTATTTCAGGCACTGGTAAATCATTTGTTAAGTCGTCGTATATCTTGACAACATTGTGATTTTTTTCTAAGACCTTGCAGGAGCACCAAGTTCACAACTACATTGTATTACCGCAGCTTCTGGAGAATTGACTCTGTGTCAAAGATGAAAAGTGCAAGTTTCACTCACCATCCATCACATTTTCGCTCTATATCTTAGCAGGGGGGCAGATGAAGACAGACACGCAGTCACAGAATGGCTCATGCTGACTTCACAAAAAAAGCTACAATGCTTCCTTGGATTCACCAATTTCTGCTGCTGCATCTGGAACTACAGTCAGGTAGTTTGGTCCCCAGATTCCGAAGCGGCCTTTTACAAATTGAAGGAGCCGTTCACCTCAGCAGGCTTGGTGGTCTCTGTTTTTTCTTCTTTAAAATCTCCTATCGCCCAGGTTCAATATACAGGGAGTGCAGAATTATTAGGCAAGTTGTATTTTTGAGGAATAATTCTATTATTGAACAACAACCATGTTCTCAATGAACCCAAAAAACTCATTAATATCAAAGCTGAATGTTTTTGGAAGTAGTTTTTAGTTTGTTTTTAGTTTTAGCTATTTTAGGGGATATCTGTGTGTGCAGGTGACTATTACTGTGCATAATTATTAGGCAACTTAACAAAAAACAAATATATACCCATTTCAATTATTTATTTTTACCAGTGACACCAATATAACATCTCCACATTCACAAATATACATTTCTGACATTCAAAAACAAAACAAAAACAAATCAGCGACCAATATAGCCACCTTTCTTTGCAAGGACACTCAAAAGCCTGCCATCCATGGATTCTGTCAGTGTTTTGATCTGTTCACCATCAACATTGCGTGCAGCAGCAACCACAGCCTCCCAGACACTGTTCAGAGAGGTGTACTGTTTTCCCTCCTTGTAAATCTCACATTTGATGATGGACCACAGGTTCTCAATGGGGTTCAGATCAGGTGAACAAGGTGGCCATGTCATTAGTTTTTCTTCTTTCATACCCTTTCTTGCCAGCCACGCTGTGGAGTACTTGGACGCGTGTGATGGAGCATTGTCCTGCATGAAAATCATGTTTTTCTTGAAGGATGCAGACTTCTTCCTGTACCACTGCTCGAAGAAGGTGTCTTCCAGAAACTGGCAGTAGGACTGGGAGTTGAGCTTGACTCCATCCTCAACCCGAAAATGCCCCACAAGCTCATCTTTGATGATACCAGCCCAAACCAGTACTCCACCTCCACCTTGCTGGCGTCTGAGTCGGACTGGAGCTCTCTGCCCTTTACCAATCCAGCCACGGGCCCATCCATCTGGCCCATCAAGACTCACTCTCATTTCATCAGTCCATAAAACCTTAGAAAAACCAGTCTTGAGATATTTCTTGGCCCAGTCTTGACGTTTCAGCTTGTGTGTCTTGTTCAGTGGTGGTCGTCTTTCAGCCTTTCTTACCTTGGCCATGTCTCTGAGTATTGCACACCTTGTGCTTTTGGGCACTCCAGTGATGTTGCAGCTCTGAAATATGGCCAAACTGGTGGCAAGTGGCATCTTGGCAGCTGCACGCTTGACTTTTCTCAGTTCATGGGCAGTTATTTTGCGCCTTGGTTTTTCCACACGCTTCTTGCTACCCTGTTGACTGTTTTGAATGAAACGCTTGATTGTTCGATGATCACGCTTCAGAAGCTTTGCAATTTTGAGACTGCTGCATCCCTCTGCAAGATATCTCACTATTTTTTACTTTTCTGAGCCTGTCAAGTCCTTCTTTTGACCCATTTTGCCAAAGGAAAGGACGTTGCCTAATAATTATGCACACCTGATATAGGGTGTTGATGTCATTAGACCACACCCCTTCTCATTACAGAGATGCACATCACCTAATATGCTTAATTGGTAGTAGGCTTTCGAGCCTATACAGCTTGGAGTAAGACAACATGCATGAAGAGGATGATGTGGACAAAATACTCATTTGCCTAATAATTCTGTACCCCCTGTATATCAAGCCAGATGCTCTCTCATGCCAGTTCTCAGAAAATGCAGTCAGCTGGATCAGCTGGACAAATCCTGCCGGCATCCTGTACTGTTGGAGCTCTAACCTGGGATTTGGAGGAGACCATCCAGCGTGCCCTGTCAGACGACCCTGACTGACACCCCATCGCTATGTTCCTACCACAGCCTTTTCCACTGTTATCCACTGGGGGCTCACTGCTACTTTGCCAGTCACCCTGGGGTAAGTAGAATGTGTTTTCTCAGACTATTTCTGGTGAGACACACTCAAGAAAGATGTCGAGAAAGATGTCTCAGGTAGCAGCCTGCACAGTCTGCACCTGAAACGCCAGGAAGAGCAGCACGCAACTGCTTCAGCCTCTAGCAGTTCCTCACTGGCTCTCATCTTGGTGGATTTTGTCACCAGTTTACCAGCCTAAAATGGTAAGCAGTCATCTTATCAATCATGGACAGATTCTATAAAGTAGCACATTGCATTGCTCTCCAAAATCTAGCCACTGAATTTGGTATAAACAAGATGAAACTATGGGTCAATCTTGCCTCTAGTGGTGTAATAGTGTGGTGGATATGACACACTTTGGGCCCTTTAGTACCAACTGGTGATCATTTAAATGCCACAGCCCACTGATGCCTATTGATCCTGTTTATCTATTTATGCCTTCAGTGCAGACATCTTCAGATGGCTGCTCCATTACGATAAGGCACCATATCATAAAGCTCAAATCATCTCAAAGTGGTAAACATGTCATTACACTCTAATAGCCTCCACAGTCACCAGATCTCAATCCACCAGAGCACCTTTGTGTTGTGTTGTGATGGGATATTCACATCATGAATGCATAGCCAACAAATCTGCAGCACCTGTGCGATTCTCTCACATCAACATGGACCAAAGTCTCTGAGGAATGCTTCTAGCACCTTGTGGAACTGCCATGAAGGATAAAGGCAGTTCTAAATGATTCCTGTTTCATCAGAAACGAGACAAACTGTCAGAAACTATTATCACAAATAGCTTCTATATCCTGTATCTTTTTTTGGAGCTGTACTTTTCAAAAGAAGATACAGGAAATGTTTGTGGTGTTTACCAAGAAAGCACCTACTTACCAAGAGTGGTGTCAGTTAATATAATTCACAGCTGTTATCTTGTGACAGTGTTCTAAATATAAATATAACTAAATGTATAAATATAACTAGCTTATTAATATAAGCTGAAACTGGATGACTTGCCTGTGTAAATGAAACAGTGATGCATTGCTTCTTGAACTGCACCTACACAAGAATCCCTTGTATTGACTTTATTGATAAAGTATTATTATCATAAAAGAATTGTCTTCTTAGAATCCAATTTTATATTATTTTCATAGAAAAAATGTTTTTAAAAACAATGATAAGGTTTTATGCTAAAGTAAGAACCATAGCAGTGGCAACTGTGAAACTGCAAAGGTACAGGAAACTCTATGTATTGCAACATCGACATAAATGACTTCTAGGCAAGTGATCTAAGTCTTCCACTCATAAATGCACATTATTTCCATTACATTTCAGTCACTCGAGCAGTCTTCTGCACTGTTCATGACCTAGACAATCGATATATTATGTAACAGCTCTGATGAACTCTGCTGAAAGTCCATTTGGCCAGTATAGTTTTTAAAAGTGTCACATTTTTCAGAGTGTCTGAGTGAGTGAGATTGCTTTCATGCACAGTAAAACCATGTGGCATATACGACTGTTATTGCTGATGTCAGTGTCCTTGAGAAGGACTCTATTCATATTTTCAATGATCTGGAGAAGAAAAATCCACCTTTTCTGTCTAAATTGGAAGCTAGTATCGGGCACCAAAAAACATTTTTATAAAGGGGTTGGGAGAAGAAAAGAGAGCAGCTTGTGCTTTAAAGATCTACACAACAAGCTGACTCAAATAAAGGCTTATGCACAGACCACTGCTGTTAATGGAATTTTCTTTGATGAAGCCAAAAACAAAAGAAATGGGCACACAGGGGGTAAAATTTACGACTGTCTGCTTCCTTTCTTTGGATTGACTGGGACGGATTTAGGAAACCATCTGCTAGATTTATTATTTTTCCTGATATATGAGTCTGTGTCAATTAATTTACTGTAGGAAACAGTAAAACCATGACGCAAAAATATAACCCCACCCACACAAATGTACAGACGTATTTGGTAACTGCGCTGTGGACGTGTTCAAGGGCACCAGTAACTACAGGGAAATGTAACTATATGCGCACTGGTGCAATAAAAAGTAGTAAAGGATCATGTTGGATAATGTTGGCCTGAAATGTAGCCACTGAATGTTCTCGCAGACTTTCTGCCTGTACAGGAGCATTATTCTAGAGACCGATCACCTCTGAAGGTATGACTGGGAGCATCGATAGAATAATTAACTCCTAATAAGCACATACACATTTTACTGGAACGTAAAATATTCACATTGCTGTCAACTTACAGTATGTAATGTGATGCATGGCATCTTAATTTATTCAAAATACAGTGCAATGCCACTGTTCATCTTTAAACCCCTGCTGTCACCATATCTGTTCTCTTTAAGGATTGTATGGTTTTTATTTATGTATATAGACAGCTCAAAAAATAAAATAAAATGAAATAAAGAAACACTTAGAAAGTGTTGGATGGACTGAAACATAATGTCCTTCTATTAGACTTAGGTCAGGTGAGCATTGGGGCCAATCAGTGGTATCAGTTCCTTCATCCTCCAGGAACTGCCGGCATAATCTCGTCACATGATGCCAGGTATTGTCACTCACCAGGAGGAACCCAGGACCCACTGCACTAGTGTAGGGTCTGACAATGAGTCAGCCCAAGGATTTCCCCAACCTAATGGCAGTTGGGGTGCCATCGCCTGTGGAGGTCAGAATTTCCATGGACATGCCTACCCACACCATCACTGACCCACTACCCAAAAGGTCATGTTAAATGATGTTGCAGACATCTCCACATCTTCTTCCAGACCCTTTCATGTCTGTCACATGTGCTCAGGGTGAACCTGCTGTCATCATGTCATCTGTGAAAAGCATAGGGTGCCAGTGGAGGACCTGCCAAGTCTGGTATTCTAGGGCCAATTGGGCTCCATGGTCCCTACAAGGCCCACGAGAGGTTTTTGGGTCCTCAGGCCATCATTATGAAGTCTGTTTCTGATTGTTTTGTCTGAGACATTCAAATCTGTGGCCTGCTGGAAGCCATTCTGTAGAACTCTGGCAGGACTCATCCTGTTCCTCCTTACACAAAGAAGCAGGTACCAGTCCTCTTGATTGGTTAAGGACCTTCCACTGCCCCGTGCAGCTTTCCTACAGAAACTGATGTGCCATCCTGGAGGAGTTGAACTACCTGTGCAACCTCTGTAGGGTTCAGGTATCGGCTCCTGCTACCACTAGGCACACTGACACTAGCCAAACGCAAAACTAAAGACAAAACAGAAAAGATGCAGAGGGAAAAAATGTCAGCAGCCTCCACCTGTAAAACCATTCGTGTTTTGGAGGTTGTCTCATCGTTGCCACTCTAGTCCTGGTGTTCATTTCATAAACACTAAAACAGCTGAAACTGATCAACCCACAAGTTTAACAGACTTCATGCTATACTCTGATTATAGTGTTCCTTTATTTTATTTTATTTTATTTTAGCAGTGTAATTGGTTTTGACTGGCGTCCCAAAGAACATACTCTAATAATGTGAAGAAAAAAACAACAAGAAGGAAATTGCATGCAATATTTATGGGTTGTGTTCCTATTAAGTATTATTAATAGCATTCAGCAATTTACTACCACAGCTACATAGAGTGTTTTATAATGTCCTTTTACAAAATAACCATTAACTTTAGAACTGCTTCATACCCAAGCCAAAAAACTTTTAATGCATAGCAACATTTCTAATATTACACTTCAAGTATCTGAAAATAACCTGGCGGAGCAATAAAGAGTCTATGTCTGCTGTCATTTGTTAAGTCCCTGACATCTCATTACTCATAAAGTCCTTTTACTGGCCACTGAACACCAAGCAATTAACACTTTAAGTCTTCCTCGTGTCAAGTGATGCTTTCCTTTAGGGACTTTAAACCCCGGGATGCTAAAGAGATGCTGCCTGAAAGTTTTATTCAACTAAATGTAGACCTAGTAGCACAGAGAAGAATTCAAAGTAAAGAGGAGGAGAGAGAGAGATAAATAGGTTTCAAAAGGGAGCCAAGGTGTGAAGTGACCTTCTACCTTTAAAAGGTTCTCTGCATTTCATGCATTTATTAACATGAGCCTTTTAAGACACCACCTGCATAAAAAGATGTTTTGGTTACGTGAAGGTACAAAAATACTGCCAGAGGTTTGTAAAAGCCATTTTTTTTCTTTCTTCAGAGTATAAGGAATGAATCTCAGTGAGTTTACCACAAGTCCGGAGAGTAGACAGAAAACAGTCAACAGTTCATAATGAGTTTGAAAATATACACTAAGAAGCAGTCAGTGTGAATGACGATCAACAAGACAAATGAACTGTGAAGTTAGTTATTAAAGCTCAAATAGTATTAAAATGGTTGCCTGGGTCTGATTTTGTAGGGTTTTTTAAATCTTCATTGTAACCTATAAGCAAAAGAATCATCACTACAAAGTACGGTTTCATTGTACAGCACATACATTCCACCAACTGAGTTGCCAAAACTGATCTTCACCTCATAATGTAATCATTCACAGTATACTGCAAATTCAAATTTACATTGGAAATGTGTACAATGCACTCACAGTGAATTTTTCAAGTTTAAGCAAGAAGATAAAAACAGTTTAGAGCGCTTAATATATTAAGTCCAACATTAGTGAAGTCTAGTCAGAATTGCAATTTTAAACAACTAATTTGAAAGTAATTTTTAAAAAATATAAAAATATTTTGTGGTTAACAAGAGTCTCATTTACTTGTTAAACCATGACGATTGACTGCCTGGAAAATGGCAAGTCAAACTCATACTTGCGCATTTCAGAAATCCACAGAGATGAATGAAAACACAGTTTGATTTTCACCTTTCTGACTGACGCTGCTCATCTGAAAAATGAATTTACACCAGTGGAGGTATCAGTGGAAGGACAGTATGACAGTGAAGTGTGAACATTTTTGGTGGCATAATTTGTAGATGGGGCCCAAGTCACACAAAAACAGGCTTAGTTTGCACAAGTTGGCACTGGTTACATAAAACAAGTCACAAAGCGTGATTTAATTTCACCTGTGATGGGTTAAAGTCACTACAGGAGACAGTAACATTTTTTAAAGGCAGGAAGCTACTGCCATAGATTAAATAAAATCCAAATCACCAAGTATTAAACATTCAACTGTTTGGGATCTAATTCCTTTTATTCATTGTCTCCTGTTTTCAGATGGGGTTTTTTTGTTTTGTTTTGTTTTTTGCCTGTCCCATTTGGATCTTTAGCCATCAGAATTGTTGTCTGAAGGCCAAGAAAGATGCCAAGCGGCTATTTTTAGATGTTTAAATGTGAATCTAAGTGAAGCTTGTGCTGGAATGTCACTCTGGATTTTATAATTTTATTTGAGATCCATTTTAGTGGACTCGAGCAGTGGCTCGAGATTGATCTTGGGATAATCTTTGATCAATCTCTGTCTTTTGACTCTCATATTAAATCAGTGACCCACTCCTGCTTCTTTCATTTAAGAAATATTGCCAAATTTAGGACTATTGTCTCCAAAGCTGAACTGGAGATGTTTGTCCACGCCTTCATCTCCCCCCGGTTAGACTATTGTAACACACTCTTTTCCTGTCTGTCTAAGGCTTCCTTAAATTGCCTCCAAGCGGTCCAAAATGCTGCAGCAAGGCTTTTAACCCACATTAACAAATTCTCCCATATCGCTCCCATGTTAAAATCCTTGCACTGGCTTCCGGTTGGGTACAGATATAAGTTTAAAATCCTCACTTTTGCATTTATGTCTTTACGAGGTGAGGCCCCCACCTATATCACTAAGCTTCTCCAACACTAGTCTCCAAAGTGGATTGTTTGATCCACTAATAGTGGTCTTCTATCTTTTCCACGGACCGGTTTGAAAACGAAGGGAGATCACACTTTTCAAACTCTAGCTCCAATACTGTGGAACAGTTTACCTCCCCCGCTATGCACCATCAACTCTGTGGCTTCTTTTTTTAAAAAAAAGCTTAAAACACATCTGATTAGACAGGCATTTGGGTAATGTTCGTGTGTAATATGTAGTGCTTTTATACTTCCTTTATATTGTTTGTTTGATATGATTTTACATTCTCATGTGAAGCACTTTGTAATAGCTTCTTGTCTTAAAAAGTGCTATATAAATAAATTTTACCTCCTTACTTACTAAATAAAGGCTGCAGGGGGGATTTTGGGGGGTAAAGAATAGAAATTCCCAGCATAGCACAGTAAGACACAGCTTGGTGTGAGGCAGCATCTCTGTCTTCTCTGAAAATTATGTAAAAGACTCTAAAGGAGGTTTAGTACATTGTTTACAAATCACTGCAAAACTATCCTGACTTCCAGTCTTACACTGAAGCTGTAATAGTAGATAGAACTGGTCTGAATAAACTAATCTTTACATCTATAAAAAAAAACAAAACTTTTTTATTACACTATAGAGAAAAGAAGTTAAGCTTGATGCAGAAGCTGAAAAAGAAAAACAACAGCACACGTCTGCCTCATCACAGAGTCCTCAATTTTACCATCAAACATCTGTATTTATATTGACTTTCATGCTGAGGGAACATTCACAAAAGAATACAGTCAATACAGTGAGTGCTAACCACAATAGACCCACTTTTCTGAGCTCTCATGAAGATAAATGCCGGCCACAAATAGACAGCTGTCATGGCAACTCCATATCTAATATCTAAAACGTCGCATCCGTCTGCTCAGACTCACAGAAAACTGGACTCTAAAAGGTTAAGAGCGCTAATTTAGTTGGTAGAGTTATGAAAAAGAATTAAACGCAGGATTAAGTTTCGAGAGGGTACGTGAGTAAGTGTTATTTTACTTCTTTATTCCTAGTAATTGAAAGATTTGCCACCCGTCCCCTGCTTTACAGTAACAAGAACCCAAATATTTGATGACTTCTTTCCTCTTGTCTGAATAAAGACCGCAGTAGCCCTGCGTGCGGCTGGCAGATTCCCCGTAGATAAGCAATCTGCCTTGAAACGCTCGTCCCATGAGGCAATGCACTCAGCTTATCAACGTGATTCATCTTCCTGATTGTTTGGCGTGTCTTAGGGTGCTGTGCAGTGTGCGGTGGGTGAGAGGCACATCGACCTGCTGCAGCTGGATGGTGGAACGAAATGCTAATCATACGGTATTTATGATCAGCGGTTTAGTGCATGTGAAAGAACGGGAGGACAGGCTGTCTGTCCCATTGTACTGCCATTCACTCACTCCCCTGTTGCTTCCCTCACAGCGCGGGCCAGCCTATTGCGGTAAACATTAGCTCCTGGCACTGCTGCTGAAATATTAAAGCATCTGGAGGAGGGTGTGCGCGCACAGGTAGGCGTGCAGCTGCTCCTCTCCTCTGATGACACGTGGAGGATTAATCAGTGCAATGCGCGCGCTTCGGCAGAAGAGCTAAGTGTTAGGAACATCGCTGGTCTCATTGGCTACTTGGAGAGAGCGAGAGGTGGGGGGGCTTTAAAAAAAAAAAAAAAAAAAAAGGTCCGCAGGATGACCAGCCCCGCGTGCCGTGCGTGAATAAACACGTACAGGTCCGAAGCTGTAAACAGTTCAAAAAAAAAGAAAGAAAGAAAAAGAAGAAGAAGAAGAAAGAAAAGAAAAAGAAAAGAAAAGAAAGGAAAAAAGAAAAAGAAGAAAAGGGGGAAAAAAAAACCTTAGAGCGTGAGGGCTCGGCGGAAACTGGAAAACTTAGGCGCTGTCCATGGTGCTGAATTTGAATAGCCCCTCGCCGTCCCCTTGGGCCGTGGGGGGACCGGCGACCCCGCTGTGAAGCATCACATTGTTCGGCGACCTGCTCGTACCTGAGCTCACCGGATGATCGATGATCCGGAGGTCGGTGGTGATGGTGTACGATTTCAACCGCCAGCTTTAGAAGGACAGCAGACTCGGTCTCGGTTCGCACGGGAACATGGATGAAGGACTTGTGGGATTAAAAGCCCGAATGAAGACAACATGTCTCTGAGGACGCGGCTCGCTACGTACTTTCACAGGTTATCTGTTTACTGACCAGATCGAGCCCGATTCAGCTAGAAGCAGCAGGAGGAGCAGGAGCTCATTCACTCGTCCCTCCATTCATGAGAGGAATTCCAACACGTTGCAAAAAAGATGAACTGCTGTAATTTAGTAACCCTTCAATAATAGGAGATTTGCATTAAAAAAAAATATATTAACATTAATCTAAGAAGAGCAAATACATCCACCAAGGCATGGCTCGTCTTCTTGTTTTTGTCAACTCCGTGGTCCTGTTGCTTTTTGGCAGCGATGTGTTCTTGGTGGGAGCAAGTAAGTATGAGCCTCTCAAGCAGACTCAAATTAATTATTGTGCCTTCTTGTAGCCTTGTAAAATGCGCCATTACTCAAACTATTACAGCCCTTTGGAAGGGTTTACGCACCTCAATCCCACAACTCATTCATATACATCAAATACGTGCTAAAATACGATTATGCCGTTGCATCCAGCTTATAACACCTGTTTAAGCTGCTGTATGATCTGGGCCTGACATTATCACTATTCTTACCTTATTTACTATCTCTAAATCACTAATAAAACCAGATGTAGTGTTTGCAGTGTTTTAAATATACCTTTGGTGTTTTGAATAGCCTGATTACAGATAAACAAAAATCAAACCAAAAACTATTTTAACAAGTCTATCAAAAGAGCACATTCTTGTTTCCCCTCTACTCAATTTAAAGGTAATATTATGTGCAATTCTACTAAAGACAATTCAGTTTAGCCTGTTTTAATTAGACATCCAAATCCATACATTTAATTTCACTACAACAACACTAGTTGCAGAGCCAATGGCGCCTTAAGTTCAATGCAGCAAAGAGACAGATCACCAGTGCATAAACTGTGGTTTGTTTGCATTCTTTCCATTGCGAGGTCCGCTTCAGGCTTAAAATGTATGAATCCTCGCTATTTCTGCCACAGAAGTCTCCTGAGCCTCTGTGTGCATGCATCTACAGTATCTCTGTCTCTTTATCTGTCTACCTCTATCACTTTCCCCCTCGCCTCTCAAGGGAACTGAGTCCTACATGTGATAGCGCCTTGAGAGAATCAGATTGGCACTTCACGGTTTCTGTGGGTGGGTGTGCTCTGTCTGCCTCAGACACCTATTCAGAGCTTCTTCTTTTTTTTCCGAATGTTTTGTGGCTGACATGTGACGCAAAAAGGCATCTCTGATCTCTGTGGAGTTTGCCCAGAGCTGAAGCTTGTCACTGCTGAACACATAAATGTTACACTCACAGATACAAATGTGGCGGCTGCTCTGAGGTTTAAAGTAAATTGAAATAAATGCTGGATTCATTGCCGCCAGTCCAGACTAAGATAGGAGAGTGCTGGATTCAAAGTCATTTAGAAGAAGGTGTGACTTAATTTTATGATAATTCGGTGCATGGTGAGGGTATGGAAAAGGATCATTTCAAGTCACTTGGAAGTCCAAATGAAAATGTGTGTTTATGGCAAATGTTAGTGTAATACAAAGGCTCTGAAATTTATTTTTCCTTCATTTTCATGTCTTATTTCATCTGGGCCAAAAGCTTTTTCTGCAGCTTGTTAAAACCCGGTCTTGAAAGTAACGCATCAAACTCATCACTGCTCTTCCAATTTTTGAGAAAATTCCAGCACTTTCCAGACAAAACCAAAAGTGAGATGCAGTTCTTCCTTAAATCAATCAGTACAAGCATCCACACTCAATTTCTGTCATTCTAGGTGATATAAAAGACTTGAATACTAGTACCTACGTTAACATTCACACACAAGCTAAAAGCAAGCACTTTAGGAAATAGATCCCACGTGAGCGTCAGACACTAAACAAATGTAAATGAAAACTTATTGGATTTACTGGCTTGCCGGGCTCATATCATCCTTCAAATTGGCAATATGCTGTTCATAAACCTGGTGACATATTCATGACAAATAGATGTTCTCAGTTACAGATGAATTCATTAGTATGAAAGCCAATATTTGCCCATCTTGTCATAATTATCTGCCGTGACACGGTATTTATTTTAAACAGACACACACACATAACGAGGGGGAAACGCAAGGTAGATTTTCAGCGGGTTTTTGTGTGTCACTCTTGTCTTGTTCAGATGTCTGCAGAAACCAGTAAACACCCACTGTTGGTGCACGTTACACTTTGAGGCGGATAAAGTGATGTCCGCTTGAAACTGAAAAGGCTCAAGGTTGGGCCAGTGATTATATTAACCTTAGAGCGGTGCCGTGTCCCATCTGGTCTCACTGCCATTTCACAGCCTCTGGATCTGCGAGTAATAACACAGAGGGTACCTACAGTAAAGAAAGGGGCGCTAAGTGGTCTTACAGTCAAGGGGATCTGAATTGTGGAGGAAAAGACGCAGGAGCTAGCCAGGCCCGTTTACACACATAACCACTTCAGACTGCTGTGGCAAAACTAAATAGAGAAGTGGATTGAAGCGAGAGACTTAAGATCACATCAAATCACTGCTCCCGCATGACATCATGTATGAAAGAAGAGAGTCTCAGAAAGAAGAGGATTGAGAGTGAAACAAGAGGGAAAAGGCATTCGCAGGTAATACAGGGATGCACGGTGCTGCAGCGGAAATAAAAGCAGCACAGCACTCCTTAAAAGCTCGATAGCAAGCAATTTACAAGCAGATGTGTGACAACCTCCTGTTGTGCAGAGGAGAACATTTAGACTTCCCATGACTGACTCTGAAATATGTCCTGATGAAGCCATTTGAAGATTGACTGGACAACACGTCAAAATCGGAGGCTCAGTTCTTCCCTTTATTTATGTCAGCAAGAGTTTAATTTTACGAGGGAGGTTGACATTATAAGTATTAGATAAGGATTAAACTATAAGCAGTCCTTCAAACTGTCACTATCTTAGAGGTAATTGAAATGTGACTAATAATAAAGGAACATTTAAAAAAAGCCATTGTTCTGCCTTTAAATGTATTTTTACCAGTAAACAGATCAGCCCCCCTGGACCGTTTATGCCCTCTTAACTAAACACAAATTCATGTTAGGCAGCTTTTAAAGTAGCAGCAGCATCAGTGTAGACGTTTACATAGAAAGACTGCAGAAAACATCAATACAGTTCAATTGAATTCATTTAAAAAATGTGGGAAGAATGGAAAACCACCATAAAATAGGTCAGATATTGTGATATCCAGCTGTAGCAGATTTTTTTTTATATATGGTCATTTCATGAACCTTTTACAAAATAACATTAATAGATTTAGAAAATCTCTACACATGGGGAACAAAGCTGAATATCTACAATGAGCGGCAGTGATCTTCAGGCACTCAGACAGTGTGTTAAAAGCAGTTATAACTCTGTAGTGGACATCACTGCATGGGCATAGAAACACTTCCAAAAACACACGCGATCACTACCCAATTCATCTATTCATAAAAAAATGGAAGTTAAAACTCTTGTGTGTGAAGAAAATCAGATATAAAAAAAGATCAGAAAAATGGTCCAGTGTAGGAGCTCATTTACATTTAGGTGAAACTAGGTTTGAATTTGTTTACATTCTTTCTCGAGCTAAAGCAGAGAGAGCATCAGTCTTATCAGAACACTTGGAGGACCACGCCTTCAAACACGCCCCCTCTGGGTCTTTTCTTTTATATATGCTCCCCCCCCCCAAAGCTGTTTGTTCTAATTTTTGTGCCCCAAAAATTAGAACAAACAGCTCTCTCCTTGTTTTCCACTCCCTTCACTTCTTCACTTCTCATTAGTACATGGGGATCTGCCAGGCCCGGGAGCCGCCTCCAGTCCCCATCGAGGTCTTCCCCAAACGGCAGCTCAATTCTTGATTAAGCCATTCACCTTTATCTACTAAAAAAACGCTGCCCAACCTAAAATAAGGCCCAGCTAGTGAAAGTATGTAAGATAGCATCCATGACTGTGTTGATGGCATAGATAACTTAACTGAAGCTCAAGTTATCAATGAAGCAACCATTAATGTTGAGTGGCACAAAAAGATTTTGAAGCAACACAACACAAAGCAACACAACCAGACAACTCTTTTTTCCCCCAGGGAAAGCGTTGCTTATTTCAGCAAAACAACAACAAATCTCATTTTGCACATGTTCAATCACAGCGCTGTGATAAGACAGTCTGGGGTCTGACTGGGGACAGACCTACAAAACGCTGTTGAGGAGATGAAATCCCTTTTCAAGGCATAATAGGATAATGTCTTATTCCCAGCCTTAAAAATTCCCGTATTCCAAATATTGTCTTGTGTTGACAGACTCAAATCTTAAGATTTGAACTATAAAATGTTTTAATTTCAACATTTAATATTTTGTCTTTGTATTAATTTCACATAAAGATGCAGTTTAAAATACTTCAAAATCACTGAATTTTGTTTTTATTTTCATTTTTCACAGCGATCAAACTGTTTTGTTTTTTGTTTTTTAAAGTTGACTAAGTAAAAGCATAATCTCTCATTTTCCACTTCCAAATTCCTGTTTAACCATCGTGTCATGCTTATGCATTCCTGGGATAAAAAGCATCATAAGCTGTCTTCATACAGTAAATCTGAACTTTTATTTTCTGACCATAAAACATATCCAATTAGTCTTATGGTGTAAAGCATGAGCAGCCAATAAGAAAACAGGCAGTTCTGCTTCGCAAGCAAACATAGAGGTCAAAATAAGAGATGCTGCCCCTTTATCTGGCTCCGATAAACTCAACCTGGGCTCATTTCCACATGGCTCATCAGCCATTCAAAGATCCACCAGCCTTTTCTCCATGTCTGTGTGTGCACTCTGGTTAGATGGGGCACTAGCTAATGTGCTCTGCTTTGGCTATAAGCTATGATTCATCCTGGCAGTGCTCCCACATCCCAAGAGGGATGTACCTATGCCTTTTTATTTCAGATCTTACATAATGCATTCCGTTGAGTGGGGCTTACCCCAGCCACATGGCAGATAACAAGTACTGAAGTCTCTGCCATGACAATCATTACTGCACTGCAGTGGAGAACATCAAAGAAGCTAGAGGGGATCATTTGAACTTCTGGGCTGCACATTAAACACAATGCTGTCTAATAAGCCAGCTGTGATTCAGTTTTATAAATGTAAGCACCTATTTTGTTTATTTAGTCTTTCATATGATTGAATAGCAGTTTTAAATGTAAGCATTTCAGCAAATCCTTCATTTACAATGCCTCATGCTTCAGGTTTAAATATGCGCGTCCCAGTCAAATTTGCAAGTAATGGATACGGCACCTTATAGGAAGCGGGCTTTCACGTAGTGCATTACATTAGCAATGATTCAAGGCCTGATTGCCCTTTACTGTCACGTGCTCCATCATCACCAAATGATCCGCAGACAGAGCATCATGGATACGAGCTGTTTCTTTACCCATGCGCGACTTCGTGTGACCCTCGTTACCTAAAGGACAATGAGCTAAAGAGAAATGAACACGTCCCATCTGGGATGAATGCTGCCCCCTGCTTCTGGAGAAGGCTCACTTTAGGGCACGTGCTGATGGCAATCAAGCCTTAATGGTCTGTCGCTCTGTTAACAGCGGAGTCAAGTGTGACCTCGCTAAACAACGAGCACGGGTAACTCTGCTGCAACAACAACTGAAGCTTCTGTGGAGCTTTTTTAAAAAGGCGCCATTACTGTCAGTCAGTCCCAGGATGTTGGGATTTAATTTGAGTGATGAAAGATTTGAGCATAAATATGATATATTCGCAGTCAGAAGACAATTAAACACTGTCACAACAGAAGGTCGTTTGAACCATATATATATATATATCTACAACATCCTAAAGGATTTCCAAAGTTCAAAGAAAATCAAAAACTATACAAGACTTTCTGTCAGTCTTAACACTGCATAGCCCCTTCTTACATAAAGTTGTTCTCATTACATGGACAAAATGAGGCAGATATAACCTCCAAACCTCTTAATGCCTGTGTTACCCCCCCCCCCCACCTCCCCCGTCCTCCCCCCGACTATCTCCACAGAACATTAATTTCCTCTCGCGCTTTCCATCACAGGGTAAGAATTAGCCCGGTCCCTTGTTCAGCTCATTCACTCCCTTCCACAAACCAATCCGAGCGTGTCATGAGCCAGAGAAACCGAGCATCATGCTCGTGATTGACCCTGACCCCCATGTGCCACGTAGTGCCATGGGAGCTAGGGCAGGGAGACTGATAACCTTGTCTGACCCGGGCTCCATGGATCCACCTCAGTGTCACCTTTTGCACAGAACAGAGCGACTGTTGCTGATTCTCTCAAAGATAAAATAGGAGGCAGGAGTACCAGAGATTAAAAAAAAAAAAAAAAAGAAGAGAGACAGACGTATGTAGATAAGCGCGACTGAGCCAGGAAACCGCACATCATCTGAAAAACCTCTCAATTTCATCATTTCGGCTTTCATCTTTCTTTTTCAAGCAATATCTTTTATGGTCCATGCACAGCACATGCTGTGATCTCAAGACAGCTGTGTTATGTATTATTAAATCCATGCTGCATGACTTTACAAAAGTGACTGAAATACAAATTTACTTCATAGCTGTCAATTAATGCTCACTTTGAGGTGAATCGTTAGAGCAAGCATTACTTAAAGGGGCCAGTTGTATATGTTTTACAAGGTCTTCTCTGATGTCATTGCAGAAAATTTCCACTCATGTGACATTTTCCACATATCACCAGCTACCAAGAGGCCATTAGAAATAATGGTAGCAACAAAAGGCTCACAGATAGTGTCCAGGTTCCAAACTGTCGAGCCTGTCCCATCTTACCTATTCATCTGACCTGAGTGATTGCTTATCGCTGTTCAGGCCTCCCCCCGTCACTCTGTAATTCTCCTGCTCTTCGCTTGCCCCCGCTTTTGTTCCCACTTTGCAATCAGCATGTGTACTGGCAACCAAATCATGATAGATGGCTGCAAAGTGACAGGCTGAAGAAGCATAACCCTGTCTAGAGAGGTGAACATGATATAGACCACTATAAGGCTAGTCAGTCAGGCTGACCCAGAAGCTTGTCAGGACTAGTGCAAATATATTTGCAGGTTCATTTAAAATGCAAGTACACAGGTTATTTAAATGGATTTATTTGTCATTTATTGTAACTTTTGGGTTAAAAGAGGCAGGAAAATACTGGTCCCTTCAAAAACACACATTACAAATAATTAAAATAAGTCCAGAGTGTACTAACGGTTTGTGGATGCCTGTAGAAATAGATCTATTCCTGACCTGAGTACAGTACATTACATTTTACAAGTAAGACTGAAAGAAGTGAGTATGTGGGTTCTCTGAATCTTAGACTTCAGAGTACCAGCACGATTTTAGAGACCCTTCATGAACACAGATGGCGTGAGTCTACTCAAATATCTGGAAAAGCTGCTGGATTAACAGATCTCTCTCTTGCTGTTTACTCTCCTCCAGACCGGCCACCAGCTCCTGTCAATGTGTCTGTCATGCACCTGCGAGCCGACTCTGCAACTATATCATGGGAAGTTCCAGAGGGGGACATAATAATTGGTTTCTCCATCTCACAGCAGGTAATTCTTAAAACTTCAAATGCAAAAAAAAGGAAAGAAAATTAAATTCAAAGTTTCCTTCTTTCTTTCTTTTTTGTTGTTTTAGCCCTTTTGATTTCATCATTTCCTGTTTTTGGTGCCAACATGCCAGCAGATAGACTGGTGAAGTGGTGCATAATAATAATTACCTGCATAAAATTGGTACTGGCTGAATGGAGCATGGCTCTTAGCGTGAAGCTAGAATAAAACCTGGTATGCCCAATTTGCAGAGAGAAAACATGAATGCACAGAAGTATGCGACGCTGCCAAAAGTGCATTTTTTTTTTCATAATGAAAAAATTTCAGGCTTAAAATAGGAAAGCCAGTAAATGCTAACAACGAATGACAGAATGCAATATGCTGCTGTAATCATGTTTACGCTTTACGCAGCTGAAAACATTATGCACCCATTTACTTTGTTTTTCATTCAGTGTGACTGATGGGCTGAACACGACACCCACTCTCCTTCTTCCTCCTGTATAGCAGCTGCATTTGAACACCATCAGCATTCGCCTTCAGTGTCTATGGCAGTTTAATCACAAGATTATTCATTGTTTACAGACAGCTACATGACTTTTTTTTCTCCCCCCAACAATAAAATCTCTCTGTCAAGCGCGGCCATAGAAATAAATAAGAAGACATTTGGCCTGACGTCACTCTAAGTGCAGATTGTTTATGAGCGCTGAGATCCCTGCATGTTACTGGAGGAGTAATTCTTTTTTGCTTTAGGTCCTGATTGCTCCAATAGCGTTCGGAGAAGTCAAAGATAAAGTTTGAGATTGTGAAAACTTGTCTCCCGGCACTTGTGGTCTAACTTAATCAGACATCAATTCCTAGTCGAGACCCCATATGGTGAAAATAAAGTGCCAACTGCTAATATAATAAAATACTCAGCATGACTTTCACCAGAACCTGGAATATTTTCTGGTTGGTCACCTCTACCTCACATTGGCCTCCCTGATTGTTTTTTTAATGACACTGGAGAGAAATACATTGTTGACTATAGCACTAGCATAAAGAAAAAACCTCATGAGGTGAAACAAAGACTGTCTTACCTTTAGAGCCATTTTGAGGTTGTATTTATGCTTTGTCCCTTTGATAACGATATCGCTCAAACTGGTAATCACTGAATCTACTCTGCTCTTTGCTTTCTGTTTAACCCTGCGATTTCACGCATTAACAATATTGCTAAATATCCAAATCATTTTTTAATGTTTCTGTAATGGTTATTCTACCAATATGCGCAAGATCCTTAATCCAAATTCTATTTTTAACGCTTTAATATGATTATTGTGTTTATCCATGAATTTTTCTTATTTTTTGTTTTACCAAAAAAGCGTAAAGCGCATTATTATTCATTATGTGTTGATTAAGGTGCTAATTACATTTATATACCTGCAATCCTGAACAGAAAAATGAGTTTTAGTGGTTAAATGTTAAACTCGATTAATTTCTGACTTGTCAGAGTAGTCACATTTGGTTATGTGCCTAGTAAATAAAATATTTTTAGTTTTTGGCAGATTTCTAAAACATTTGTGGTATCTTATTTTTATGACTGGTGATCCAATGCATTTTTTAAACAGTGAATATTTTAAAAAAGATTTTACTCTTTTTTTGGTCCGAATCTCGAGGTCTTGTTCAAAGAGAATTACTGTGTTTCGCTCTAGAATATATGTATGGTGGGTCTTTACCACAGAGTGTATATTAAGGAGTGACATAAAAACGACCTAAAATCTGCATTCTTTCTAACCATCAGCAAATGGGTTGCTGGTCTTATTTTGCACAACATGATGTTTGGTTTGTAAGTGATAGTGCAAGGAAAACAGATCATAGAGCAGGTTATGCTTTAGGGTGGACCTAACTTTTGATAAATTGTTAAAGGTGAGTGGGCAGCAGAGACACCCCTCATTTGTAATGTCTGGTTTAAAAGAACCAAGAAGGTGCCAGCCTAAATGCTTAGCTCAAGACTTCATTCTATAGTGCTTGCGTTACAATACAAACACTATGTAAACATTTGTTGTGAATTCATGCCAAATAATAGAGAACTGGATTCAATTCACTATCGCTTTGTTTTTCTTCTATTCAAATATTCAGAGGCAGGATGGACACATGCAGCGATTCATCCGGGAGGTCAACACAACCAGCCGTTCTTGCGTTCTTTGGGACCTGGAGGAGGATACAAACTATATCATTCAGGTCCAGTCTATTGGCCTCTATGGCGAGAGTCAAGCCAGCAAGAAGGTCCATTTTCATACCCTTAAGAAGTCAGACCGCTTCCCTTCCAACAGCTCCAACCAAGGTATGGTACTCTGAGACCTTGAGCAAAATTCCTCTAAAAAGGGGGGGGGGGAAGTCTCACAACATGCTATGAGTCATTGAAGCTGTAGACAGACATGATCAAGATTACTGCTACGCTTACAAATCATTGAGACCTGCATGTCTTCGACATGCTGTGGAAAGAAAAACAAAATGTGGCAAGAGCAGAATTCTTGACAGTTCTGCAAAGAGAACAAAATGATTCTCAAAATGAGATAAATATGTGGATTGCTATTGTGTTTCAAACTGAATACGCTCTTCATTTAGTGTCCGAGGAGCCTTCAATCTTATAATCAGTCATTAAACTAATTAGACAGAGAAGTACGCGGCTAGGTGTTTGGTATTATTGTGTGCTCCACACAGAACTGCGAAAAGGAAAAACAAAAGCAGCAAGTTGTCTGAGGAGATAAGAAAGAAAGGATTCCAAGGCATGATGAAGGTGAAGACTACAATACATCTCCAAGCAGCTTGAATCCTGTAACCAGAGATGAAATCTAATTAATAAGTTTGAGGGCCACAGGACTGCAGCCAACCTATCTGGAGATGGATGCAGAGAAAAACTGACACAAGACTGAATAGAAGTTTAGAATGTGTAGAAGGGAAGACAACCAAACTTTGAAACAGTACAATAAGTCCTTTGGAGATTACAAAATCTGTCAAAAACTTGTTTAAAGCTAAAAATTATATTTCTCATTTATTAGGAAAATAACAAACTGAATTCATGTTTTTACACCCAAATGTGAGGCGGCACACTCAACCGGACTCTGAGAAGTCGCAACTTAATCAAGCACAACATTCAACATTCACTAAAACTCATTTTACTGTTCAGAAATTCCCATGAATAACTGTAATTTAGCATCTTAATTTAAAAAATAATATATATATTTTACATGTTTTCTTACATGTTTTTTTGTAAAACTGAAAAATTGAACGTTTACAGATGAGAAACAACAATTATTTTTTGGCATTAAAAACATAATTCAGATTAAAGACTCCGTACATACTGCTGGAATAACCATTCCTAAACATAAAATATGATTTTTGTAATTACCAAAATTTTGGGTAGCTATGGCAAAAACCTTACACTGGGTGATTGTGTCAGAATTGTCGATGCAACACCTACTGTGCATTATCATTTTTTAATCTATTTATTTATTTATTTATGGGGTGTTTTTTGCAATTCGTGACACATGGTGGCATAAATGTGTACAGACTACAATAAAACAAAAAAAAATCATCAGAGTGTCAGAGAGATCTACTGTGTCACAGCTGCTCTAACAGACCTCTAACATCTTAAAGCACCCATATTGACACGATTCAGAAGTGAGCTCTGAGTCCCAATCTTAACTCAGCCATAAGAAATCACACATTCAACCTGACAAAATACATTCAGGAAGAGTGAACAATCTACCAATCTACCAGATAAGACATGTGGAAGTCTAATTAAGTGCCAGATTCTTGCGATTGGCTTAAACAATCGTTATAAACGATTGGGTTAGGGTGGGCAAGATGCTGTCAAATTTGTCTAAGTGCAGTAGAATTGATAAGTTCACAAGAAGCCACTGCACCAGTTTTGTGCATTATGTAACACATTTGCTTTTAATTTTACACGGTTTGCCACGGGCCTTTTTCCCGAGGCACAGGCAGAAGCAACCCATTACAGACACTCTTCCCGCTGTTGCGCTAAAGCCTCTTCTTACTCCTGAATGCTTTTAAGCACCCTAACACTGAGAATGAGATGCAGTAAAGGTTAGACAAGAGGAAGTAACCAGAAGCTTCCTCTCAGAGCAGCTCTCTTGCAGGTGGTGGTGGTGGTGGTGGGGGAGGGGAGTGGGTTTCAAGGTGAGGGGTTTTATTTCTCCTAGAAACCAACACATTATTGACAGAAGCTTCAAGCAGGTCTGCTGCCAAACTGCTCTGAATTTATGCAGCTCTATATCACTCTGGGTGTTCCTGTTCAAACTCTAGAACACCTCATATTCCATGTGTCGGATCAGCTCGCGGGCAGGAGAAAAAATGAAGACCGTGACCTAAAGAGAATAAGTTTAGTATCTCTCAATTTCATACAGCTCAGATGTGGAAAAGGCTATTTGCTTGTTATATACTTCAGAGCAAAGTCCTCTGCTAATCTTCTCCGCAGTACTTCAGCCACGATTGTGGGATGAGCCAAATGCATTAACTCATAGAATAACGGCAACATTGCTCTAGAAACACGCCTGACGCTTCAAAAACTGTTTTGTGATTTTTATAGTCTTGTCAAAGTCGTGAATATACGGAAGTGCTGATGCAAGGGAATCATAAATGTTTCTGTTCGGCTGACTCAGGTTGCGTATCATTAGTTAAGCTGGCAAGCCTGGCCAAAGCAAAGAGAAAGAAACTAATTCCCGCTCAGCACACGAGTCTGCTCTCGTGCAGGAACTGACATTGCATTCCTTTCCTGTTGCTTTACATTAAGTGTCCAGGAAATTATTTTTTTGGCACTTATGTTTTTAACTTAAGTTTTCTTTAAGTAAAAAAATTGACCTCGGAAAGCTAAATAACCATCAATATATCTCAATAAATTGCTGAGCAAGAGCAAAGACACGGCCGGTGCAGACGCTTGGAAAAGATTTATTATGCAACATTAATCAGGATTTGTAGCATCTCGAGCCATCCAACTGGGTCAGAGAAACAGCCCATTCAGTGATGCTCCTCATTTGTAGGATTTTGTTTTGGTGCGTAAAAGACATCAATGTCAGCTTTCCATAAATCTAATGCCGACACTGCTGACTCCTCACGCCCAAGCTTTAAAGTCCAATCACATCAAGTTTCTAGGTGCAACTTTTGTGAACCGCATTACTCAACTTCTCTTTTCTTGTTTGACCCTGTATCAGTATTTATGATTTCAATTTTCTTGTCAAACCTAATTCAGACTGAATTACATTCACACGTGGTGTGACTCACACAAACCATCATACACCAATTGAGGGTGTAGAGTATTGTGATTCTCCAATCAATGACAGCATCCATTCTTACATTTCACCCATGAAAACCTGTCCCAGCTTAACTCTTATAATAAGATCTGCAGGTTGAGCTACAGGAATCCAATGTGACCCATTTTTCACTAAGCATTCACCCACATGTTAAAAACAGAACTAGGCTGTCTGGTGGTCACAGCCCACAACTGGGTTATAAAAAAAAGTTTTCAACATTCAGGAGTGAATGTCTTAATGTTAAAATACGCATATAAAAATATCTGAACACTACAAGGGATCAAGCAGATGAAAAGACAGCAGACTCAGCTAGCTTATTATTTATCACAATATCAATAACAAAAAAAGACTCCCCTAAATTTCTGCATATTAACAACAAACAAACAAACAAACAGAAAACGCAGTGTCTGTTATGTTTTTAATTTATAATCTTTTGAAATCTTAATGCGCACTGAGTTCATGTGATATTTTTTGTTGGAGATCTTCCTGCTGACTGTTGTTCCATAAAAGTCATTTTATCTTAGCTGGCTCCAGCACCACAGAGCCATTTCAGAGGTCCTTTGTCACAGCCAAGTGCCTTCTATTGAAACTAAATTGATTTGTGGTATACACCAGACAACCCAGAGTCAGAGCTATGATACATATGAATCAATAGGAGGGTTTTTTTCTCTCTTTTTTGTGAACAAAGCAATTTTATTAATAATGTGATTACATATTGGTGTATATTATTTACCTGGGCTGGCCAGACTCTGCATCCTCCCATTTTCTATGAAGTATTTCCTGGCAAGATTCAATAAATACATTGGAATAGACTGCAGCACTCCTTTTATAGCATCGATATCACTTTCCAAAGTCTATTTCAGCTTCATTAGTTTCACAGAAAGCTTGTGTGAGTGTATGTTTATGTGTGTCACCTGTCCTTCAAGAGAAGTAAGCTGTAGTTCTGCCTTTAACTTGATTCCCCTTTCAGTCAAATTTCAACTATACCAGAATATACAACTATAATTATACCAATAAATAATATTATATATATTATATATATATAATTATATATATATATATATATATATAAGAAAATAAGAAGAAATAAGAAGAAATGAGGAATGACTCAAATTTTTACACAGTACTATACATGCATATGCAATTGCAAATTTAAAAAAATTACTTGCACTTGAATGGAATTAATTTTAGTTAGACAAGCTTAGTTTAAATTCCAGTCACATGAATTTGGTTCGCAAAAGATTCAAACTTTCAGACAAAGTTGGGTAAACTAACACGTTTTGATTCAAACACAAAAATCATTCCCCAGCACAGCAACTGAGAAGAAACCGCTGACACCAAGTAACTTCCAATCCGCTTCACACGGTGTAACAAAAAGGAAGAGTATTTTCAAAGGATGAAGACTTTGAGCAGTCTAACCTAACTAGGCAGGTGGTCCCCTTAGACACAATTACTGCATGATGCTTCAAAGCAGAGCTTAGCTGTCTCTACTGAGTCAGAAGCTACACCTATAGGGTCTCCTATTAACAGCAGTGAGACAAAGGCATGCCACACACTGTCTAATAGCTTCATTATGATTCATACTTGGGCTTATCTCTATCTGCATTCAGTGATTTATATAAGGTTAAAGGCTATTACTCTAGAATATTATGCAACCAAAATAGCTGCAAAGAAATACTCTCATTATTATTATTATTACTATGTAAGTATAAGCATTATAAATATATGGTTATTATGACTTTCATGGGGGCAACATGCATGACAAAAGCTGGGGCACAAGCTTGTTTATCACTATGTTACATCTGTTATTGCGAACTGAAGAGGCTGTTTTCTATAACTCAGCTGCTCAACGGCATGGGGCATCCTTTGTCACATTTGCTATATTTTTGTGTTACAATGTTCATGTGTTTGGGCAACACGTCCAAACTACAAGCGGGACAATTCAACTTTTGAACTTTTTGGGAAACATGGCTGCAACAAAAATTGTATTTACTTTCATTGTGATAATCAGTTAATAAGTCCGATCGTGAAGCAAACTTTTTCAGTGGAAAAACTTTTAAAGGAGCAATGCAGCCTAAAATAAAATTGCTCATTCTAAAGTAAACATCATGAAAGACTTCAATGATGCACCATTGTGGCATCAGCACAGAATCCCTGGTGTGTTGTCGCAGTTCACAGCCACAGCCAACATCTCGGGATTAGGGGGCGAGCAGAAGCAGGGTCGACTAATTATCTCTGCACAAATTATTTGGTGTACAGGAGGCAGCGAAACCTACTCATTCCTCTTTAGCACAAATTCACACAGCATATATGAGTCTGCCACCAACATAAAAAATTTATGAAACAACACATGGAAATGTTATTCAGATCTTTGTGTTATTACAGCATCATGTTTCTGCATATATAAGCCAATGATCCAAAGGGTAATGACCACTCACATCGAACAAATAAACAAGTCTTATTTTACAACACTTAAAAGATCTGGTGCCAATATCTTGGTGTCAGATACATTAGAAACCTGAGTTGTTTTGGTGGCAGAAGAAGGAGACATACAAGGTTATAATGGTTAGGTTTATCAGTGTAGTATATGCACACTATACAGCCTGTACCAGTGTGCTCTTGCAAGTGAAGTTTGATCATTAGATCAACTAAAAAACTTCTAAAAGGAACGAGAAGTTCAGTGGGGAAGTAAGAAGTCTCACAGATTGCATTCATCTCTGAAGCCGGTCTTTGATGTGCCGTCATCAACCCAACGCTTCCACCAGAAGTCTCTCTACGCACAGACCCGGCTACGTTTTCAGAAGTATCTTGCAGTGTAGACACCAAGCCTTCCTACATATAAATGTTGAGTCCAAAATAAGGTTCAGAACTTTTTCATCAGATTGGGATATCAGCTGCAACTCCTATCTCTCTCACATAGCACACAGCAAAAGACCATCACACTCACGAGGTTGCTGATTGGGTAGTCTTGAGGAGGCGTAACACAGGCCTCAGTACTGGACATACACTCGATATTTCACTCATACTAAAGTTTGGATAAAGCTGAATGAGTGTTTTTGTTATATGTGGCATAGGTTTACAACCACAGCTGGCAGCAATCCTGGGTGCTATGACAGTTTTTCCACCACAACTTAACAAGATATTGGTATCCATGGGAACAAAATGATGGAAGTTGATGCTAAGAAAAAAAAAGAAGAAAAAAAAAGGGAAAAAAGTTAATTTATCATGATTTTTGCTTTAATCCCTTCAAATATCCAGTCATCTGTGATTTTACATGTAGTTCCAAGTCTTTTTGGCAAATTAGCATCCTGCTTTTCTCTTTAATTTGTGGTCGATTTTGACGATGTACTCCTACTTCTGCCCTCTCGCCGCTGACATCCTCACACTATCAAGATGGGGAAAAATGTGACACTCCAATTGACCCAACTATCTGACTGTTTTTATGCGAAGAGAGCTGAGTGTCTGGCATTTGAAGCCAGTTTCTTGACAACTTGATTCCATAAAAGAGGCAATTGGGAAGAGTGGGGCTCTGGAAGAGTTCCATCCATGCGAGCTGAGAGGCAGTTTGGAAAGTGGAAAGTTTCTAGTCAATCCACTTAAAGGAGGATTAATGTTACAAGATTGATGTGTGGGAATGCCCACCAAAACTACTGTAGTTCTGTTAAATGGCATAACTGTCATGAAGGGTAGAGAAAGTATAAATTTTTGTCAATCCGTGCAGACACAAAGTGAGTTTGATTCATATTATAAAGCAGACAGACTCTCTCAGACTGTGCCAGACTGTTATTTCTACTCCCTAAAATGTCCCAGTGGATTGTATTTAAATGCGCAGTGCCTCTTAGATTTCATATTTAGTGTTCTGATGTGCTCTGTCTTTACTGTCTGTCCTCTCTCCAAGATGACCCCACTGTGCAGGGACTGGACAAGTCTCGACATCTACAAACTGGAGAGATGATCATAATTGTCGTGGTCTTGGTCATGTGGGCAGGTAAGTTTGTAGATTTCATTCAATTAAAAAAAAGAAAGAATGAAGAAAAGAAAGAAGGACCAACAAGCAGGAAGAGGGGGGAATTAATATTCAGTGTGAAGCTCACTCAGGATCACTTTAGTCACAATAATAATTCTAATGTGTGCTTTGTACGATGACAGCAACATCACTCCTCCTTGCACCCACCATACAAAACAGAGCATCAGTAAAAACTGGCGGGACACTGATGAAGTAAGAAAAAACATAAAACAAAGAATCCTGAATCAGATTCAGGATCAGCTGATTTAGTATGAGACTACTTCTTATATTCAGGTATCATTAGTCTGACAGGAGATTGAGTACTGTCTAAAATGCAAATGTTACAGCAGTTGTTTTAAGTTAAATGAAAGCTCTGCAAAAAAAAAAGTCAGAACTATAATGGGACAGTTTTTTCACAGTAGGTAAAACCTGCGGCACAGCAATCAAGTTTAAGCTAAAGTACAAAAAAATGCGAGTGGGTCTGTCTGTAAACTAAATCTGACGACTGCGCAGCAGTGTCAAACCAACATCACACTTTTCTGAGCATTCTCGTCTTCTGGGGTTCTCCTTTGAAGTAGTGCGATGATTAATGAAGTGTTGAGGCACAATGAGAAGTGGCGTATCTGTCAGGCAGCTAGGAGCAGGGCTTCCCACCCACGAGGACCAGAGTGAGATGTTAAATAATACTAATGAGAGAAACCAAGGTAACGCGGAAGCTGTGAAGAGTGGGAGTGAAAGACAAGAAGCAACCCGTGTGGCATATTCATAATGGACTCCACATTTGTTATCCTCAAGCTTAATGTCGGATTTACCTGATCCTCTTTGAATTTATTCATTTAGAGTTAAAACTTAAGACACTGCTCAAAGAAATCAAATCAAATAATAGGGAACAATTGATTCTGTCAGTGTAACACAAAGTCAGCTACACTTTAGGAATATCAATCAGTGCAGTTTGGAGCGTAAACCATCGTGAATCCAACCTGACCGAAGAAGCTTCTCGGATGAGAGATGAAACGTCTTCAAGCAACTTAAAGAAGTCCAGACGCTTTTCTTTCTAAGCTCCTTAGACTACGATGATCTGGATGACTGAGAACCTTCACAGATATATAACCTGACCAATCCTTCTCTAGCTTTGCTTTTTGCTCGTGGAGTGAGCTGGGTTCTAGTGGCAGTTATGCCAGTTGAGCTGGATGGTGCTGGTCGGTGAGCACAGGTCACTAAAGGACACTGGGCCCTTTAGTGGGAGTCTATTCGTGACAGTTTGGTCAAATTTCTGCACATGAGATCATTTTGAAGCACTCTGGCAGTGCTCCTCCAGCTCCTCCTTGCACAGAGGAGTAGATACAGATACAAGTCCCACTGTTGGGTTGATGCCCTTCCACAGCGCTGTAACTGTAGAAGGGCATCAATCTTTATGTAACTACCCATGTTTTGATAACTCATTCACACACTTTTGAGACTGCTGGGAGGCACAGCAAAGCTTCTTGTGACAGCATGTGTAGGTGCGTGATCCTAGAGATTCTGGACTACCTGTGCAACCCTGAATGGGCTTCTGGGATTGTCTCATGCTACCAGAAGTGACAAGCACACTAACAAAAAGAAAAACTAGAGAAAAATCAGTCAAGAAGGAGAAGGAGAGAGCAATGGTCTGTGACCACCACCTGCAAAACCTTTTTAGGGGCTGTCTTGGGGTTTCCTCTCCAGTGCACCTGTTGTCACTTTCATTTGCACCGAAGCAGCTGAGATGGATTCATAACAGTTTAAACTTACTAACGAGAAATTAATGTTCTAACATTTAACTGTCTGTCTTATATTGTGATGATCAAGTGCTTCTTTAATTTTTGGAGCAGTGTGGTATAACTAAGTGATTTTTAATATAGTGCTAATCTTTTCTGCTATTCTGTTTAAGATTTCAATGTACTAACTTAGTCCTGACTAAACCATGCTTAAAGTGTAAAGAAAAACAGCAATCAGACATACAAAGCTGTGTAGCTGAAGTTTTTGCGGATACTCTCATTCTGCACTTCCGCAAATGCCTTTGTAATTCTACGACAAAACAATGAGGGTAGATGCAGAAGTACCCACTCGTACCTTTCTGCTGCAGAGGGAATGACGTGGCTGCAATGCAGGAGACGACTTACATGATGCATGAATAATAATTTAACGAATGCGTCTCAGAACAGCTCTGTAACTCATTACCAGAACTGTATATCACTTTCTGAATATTTAATAAAAGCGCCCCCATAAAAATTCATGACCTCAGTGAAGCAAGGAAGATAATTGAGAATATACAATACTTATCCAAATTGGAGGCAAATCTGCATCTGGCAGATTTAGCAGTGAAAGAAAGCAAAGAGTATAGTGAATGACTCTCCTCCAAGCTTTGAGATAAAGGCGCAGCCGTCACCCTCCCGTGGGAACAAAATTCCATTATCCACATGGCATTTCAGCATGTGCTGTTAGAGGAATTGGTGACATGACAGTGATTGACAGCTGCCTCACGACTGAAATCCTATCCTCTTTTGTGTTTTGTTGCAAATGTGCCCCTGTCTCACCTCCTGGCAGCTGTTATTGCCCTATTCTGCCGGCAGTATGACATCATTAAGGACAACGACTCCAGCAACAATAAGGAGAAGGCCAAGCCGTCGTCAGAAAGAAGCACGCCAGAGCACCACAGTGGAGGACTGCTAAGGAGCAAGGTGAAGTCTCTGGACTGAGGCCACACAGAGACGGAAATATTTGAATTCGGTTCTTGTTAAGCTTCACACCAGCCTCAAACAACTGTATATATACATCCAAGTAAAGTCTCTCTATACACACCATATGTATTGCTATTTCATATTCCACTGCTATGACAAAAGTTTATTTTCTCTCACTCTCTTGACATACTAGTTGAGCTGAAACTTTCCCTGAGTTGATGGCTGAAGTAATACACTGTACGCTATCACAAATCTGATCTGAGTCACACCAATCTAATAAATTTCCACTGGAGGAACAAAATCATCCATTTCTCAGTAGGCAACTGTCCAATATTTACACATATAAAAATGTACAAACCTGAGACTATACTGGTCATTAAAAGTGCAGATTAAGTCCCTTGTCTTGAACAATACGTAGATAAAGCACCGGCAGAGCCTTAAAGAAGCATCAGACTGGAGTGGATAGATTAATGCAGAGCCCACGACCAATCAATTATCAAGGTCACTTACACTGAGAATTTTGACCTCAAGCAAAAATGTAACATTGCTAGACACTGAGTTCTCTCATCCTTATTAGGTAGTTGTCAGACACCTTGGATCAGTGTTCTCTTCTTAGATTTGGTGACTAGCACACTTGGTTTACCTTGAACCCAATAAATGTCTTAAATCATTTATTACTGAGACAGTGACAGCATACAGTTTGCTCCTTAAAGACAGAGTGGGGCCACATTTTGTCATTTCTTTGAAAAAGCAGAAAATTAACAATTCATCAACTGATGTAACTTGGAAGTACATGTTTAAAGTATTTTACATGCAAAATAAATTTTGACATTTCTTGATATTGATCAATCATTGGAGCTATAACGATATATTATTAAAATTAGTTGTTTTGTATAAGACGGTGCAACTTGAGTAAGCTAGCAGTGGCTTGCAACATATGAGCCAACACTGTCCAAACAAAATACAAAAGTATCAAAAGTATCAAGTTCAACAAAAGATAGAGCTGAATAAAAAGTTTGTTTAGCCTCATGGCTGCTACTTTATTTCCTAAGGTGTTGCCATAGCTGATGGCAAATGTATTAACCACTACACTTAAAGCACAGTAAGGCTTTCACACTCCTAAGGTGAAGAGACTCCTATCCTATCCTTTTATAGAAGATACAACTGAATACCACGTTTAATGGCTCTGTTAAATTCTGAGATCAAGGCATCCATGTGAGCAGTGACTAATACTTATTTGTATTTTGTTTTTGCAGTTTCACCCTTCTGTGCCATCAATCAACATCATTGAAGTTTGAAAAGAAGAAAGCCAAACTTTAAATCCCATCTCTTCTACCATCAAAGCATTTCGACCTTTCTCCCTGACGAGGGGGATGAAAGTAGAGAAAAGGAGAGAAATATACAAGGCTTCTGTTGGTCATCAGCAGAGAAAAAAAAAGTGTTGACAAAATACCTGCATGCACCCAGTATTTGTAGGAAAATGCAACACAAACCGACAGACACACTCCGAATGCCATCCAGTAATCCTATAGAAATCCACAAATGCCTACACACAGAAACACCACAGAGTAACTCCTGCGGGTTTATTGTACATAGATTAATGTTAACCCATGGTGCAGTTAACATTGATGTCTTTGCCAGGTGCTTGGTATATTATTGCAATACAATACACACAATACGACGTATAATCTCTGGGAAGCCTGTCTTAGTGACTTTAAATACGCAGTGTATTTTTGATATTGGCATGTGCAATTAGACACCACGTTCACACGTTATAGACAAGTGCAAATAGTATTAAAAACTGCCCGGTCACTAATGTATATTATTTTCTGAATACAGTCAGTAGACTAATAAGGCGAGAAAGCAAATACGTTAATCTAAAATTAATTTGCTACATTTCTTAGTTGTTGTTTTTTAACCTAATATTACAATTGAACTGCCCTGGTCTGGATGTTTTTCTTCATACCTCATGTAAAACAGATATCTCTGTACATACTTCATCCATTTCCTAATAAAGTTGCATGCAAGTTATTTGCGTGTAGAATAGCCTTCAATGTGCATTCTAAGCTAGATGCCCCAAAATAGGGAAATAAACATGATTGCAGTACAATTAAGCTCTTAATGTTTTTATTCTTCTATTTTATCTGCTTTTAGAAAAAGGCACTGTCATTTATCATCCAGTGTTTTATTTCACATCTTGTACATCTTCTGCAAATTGTATTTTCTAAAGTGTAAAATAAAGCTTCTTTTGAAACTCCCATTACTAAATTGCAGCTAATGTAATAAACTTTCTCTCACCGAAAGGCATAAATCACTTTAACGTTGCACACATTGCACTCTGACATATAAAAAGAACGTCAAATGTTACAAAGGTGCATGGTGTACATTAAGCGGGAGTGAGACTTACACCAGGAAAGTGCATTTCATGCACAAATTGCTTGGCAAGCCCCCTCACAAAAACGTGTTTTAATCCAAGTAATACTCTCCAAGAGCTACAAATTAGCCTGTTAATGATGTGGTGGCCAAAATCTAAACTAGGTTTCCTCACTTCCAGGTAGAAAATGTGCACAACACTTAAAAATTGACAGATTAATATCTATCTTGCCACAGCAGTTTTTCTGATGCAACATAAAAGCTCTTTGTGGCTGGTTTCTTACCAAAACACAACATAAATACATTTTACTTACTTAAGTTTACTTACTAACTTTTGGAATATGCTGGAGAAGTAAAAAAAAAAAAAAAAAAAATCAATAAATAAAAATCTCATCAGTAAAAACTTACTATTTTTACAGGTTCTAAACCTTTGCCAAACCTTTGTCACTTAACTTTCTATTTGAGTTTGTGGTTATGTGTTTTGTTTTTTTGTTTTTTTCCCAATAGGTTTAAGGGCCAGAGAAAAGATCACGATACAGCTGGGACAGTGATATCATGTACTGTTATGGGTACTCACAGGGACTTGGTGGAGATAAAGTCATGTCTTGTTAAAGCTCTCCAAATCAGCATGAGAAATGGCTGTGCTTAAGCTCTTCTTTGAAGTAATAAGACAAAAACTCTATAAAAATCTCTAGACTAATGTCATACAAACCGTATATTACATTCATATAGCAAACAAAGCATTACCACTCAGGGATGTTTTTATTCGCTGATCAAAGTGAAAAAAAAAAAAAAAGCCAACACTGACTGAGAAAACTGAAGTTCTTTTAATGGCCACTTGAATTTGGCTTCAAAGCAAAAATGTCTATTACTCAACACATGTAAACATGTTTAAAGATATAAAAATTGAATATTTTGACTCAATTTAAAATGTACTAAGCTATGCATTGTTAGCAATGTAACCACTTTTGCTGACACATCGATGCTAAGACACACAACGGTTTCTGCTAGGCTAGCTTCTGCTAGACTTAAATTTTCCTTGAAATCTGGTGGTGTTGGTGGATTTCAGAGTAAGTTTATTAGCAAATATTTGATAAACAACATGGTATTTTTCACTTATAACTTTTTCAGCAAGCACCTGTGCCATGCGTCCATGTAGTCTATGCAGCTTTCTTACCAAGCTAGCCAGAATTAGCTGATTTCAAAATATGGTCACTTCATAGGACTAAAGCTGAGGCTTCAAAATTCAGGCTTCTAAACCAATGAATGAGTGATTGCCCTGTTAAATCTATGGTACAAGCATCTGAATGCACATAAATACCTATATTTGCTGCTAATAATAAACAATCTACTTTCTTAAAATGGTCAATATTTACACGTTAAAATAGCTCAGAACAGTTGGTTAGCGCACCAGCAGCTGCTGCATTTATTTATAATGAGCCTTTAGTTATGAGACTGTCTGCTGCGGTGCTTTAGAGAACAATGAGCCATTTGATCTAGCCTTTAAACTAGAATGTTCCTAATCAAAAATGTAATTACACTAAAGTATCTAAGAATACAGCGCATCTTAAAATAGAAAGAGATTACAGTGTCCTGGGGATTAATAGGTAATATTGTATTCCCTCTTAACTCACTGTCCGTGCAGCAAAGCAGACAATTTTTATTAGTTGTCCAGGTGATTTATGGGCTGTTAGGGCCAAGTGGTTAGATTTTAGATGTGATTCAGAGATCCAGGGATATAGCGAGGCTATAAATAAATAAAATCTATAAAAAAAAATGGGTTTGCATTGGAGTCTACCTTCATTATTGTATTGCTTGGCCCCATCTTTCCAATATTAGCTTTCTCCTGTCTGTCAGTACTGGAGCCAAAATAGATAGGCAATGACAATATATAGAAAGACATTTATTGCAAGCTCACTGCAAGTTATTACAGTTTATATTGTGTGTTCTAAAATTCCAGTTTTATAAATATATTCATATTGGCCCCACATGCATATACGTGAATATGAAAAGAGAAATTCAACACTGATGGTTCACAGGCACTGAAAAGCCGGCACATCCATATATATATAACTACATCAGTAAATGTGCTAAAAATGAAATGCAGGTTATGGCCCTCCCTATGATAACAATCTCAACTGCAGTGAAGTGTCAGCCTATCTGACCTCCACAAGCTGGTCTCTATGGAGTCTCAGTATCAGATGGTACAACTATTACATACACAATATTAAGCCATTAGAGCAGGGCAGAGCACCTTATCAGTCACTAATTAGCCATCACAAAATTGTGTTAAATAGGCTATTAGCAATCAATTACACACTTATGAATACTAAATGAGCTGTTCATTGCCATATCTCGGGACACAAAGGACAAATATGACATTGGTAATCAACATATTCCTCGAAAGTTAAACAGTAATTTCAAATTTAGAATGACTGTTTAACTACGTCAAGTGTAATATTTTGTCCCGCGGAGCTAACTGAAAATAAGCCTTTTTCTTTCCCCATCATATGTGACCTTAATTTAATGTCTATGTCCAGAGGTGATTTGGATTACCGCTCGTGAAGCAAAACAATGACAAAGCTATTTATTGCTGCTATAAAAAAATAACTGGTGATGGTACTGAATATTCTTACTCTTGCGATTTCTTTTCATGCACTAGGGTTTAATTGACTGCTGCAGACTTTGCTGACATGACATGCAGGTGAGCTCTGCTTCGTCACGCAGTGAGCTGAGAACAGTTTAAGTGGAAAGATTTATGCACTCCAGTATAATCAACAAAACAAGGCCTGTGCTGCATCAACCCCAGTTTACACATATGTAATGGAAGCAGAAGCAGCACACTAACAATGCTGTTGTTGTCAGTGTGACAATACAATGAAATAACACAGTGTGCCTTTTTAGTCTCTAGTGAGTTCTCTGAAAACATCAAAGTGGAGATTTTCTGTCACTTTTCTTTGTTACTTGTGACAAGCTGATCTTCTTTCTGAGGGTGGGCCGGGTACTCCACACTCTTTGTTCACAGAGTCAGTGATTTCTGACACACAACAGGTCTGTCATACAGAATTTTCGTCATAGTGAAGTTTTCTCTGAAATGTTTAACTCTTCTGATCTAAAGTAGAAGACAGGCCTTCTTTGATCTCATGAATCTGATTAGTCAGTTCTCTATACACTGATCAAACATAACATTCTGACCACTGACAGGGGAAGTGAATAACACTGATTCGCTCTTCATCATTGCACTTGTTAGTGGGTGGGATATATTAGGGATCAATTGAACATTTTGTCCCCAAAGCTGATTTGTTAGAAGCAGGAAAAATGGGCAGGTATAAGGATTAATGTTTGATGATCAGATGACTGGATGGGATTTTCCCATCTTCCTGATCTGCAGTGGTCAGGATCTATTAAAAGTGGTCCAAGGAAGTAACAGTGGTGAACCTACGATGGGGTCATGGGTGGCCAAGGCTCACTGATGTACTGTACTTGAGGAACGAAGGTAGGCTCGCCTGCTGCTTCCAGATCCAGCAGGCGAGCTACTGAAGCTGAAATTCACAATTGACAATTCCCGACCCATGTCCATAACTGAAAACGCCAATAATGAGCACATGAGCAACAGAACTGGACCACGGACCAATGGAAGGAAGTGGTGTGGTCGGATGAATCATGTCTTCTCTTGCATTACATGCATGGCCAGATGCATGTAGGTCACTTACCTGCGAAACACCTGGCACCACACATTACTTTGACACATACCATCTACTGGAGGATTGCTGCAGACCATGTAAACCCTTTCATGGAAATGATATTTCCTGATAGCTGTGGCCTCTTTCCAGCAGGATAATGAGCCCTGACACAAAGCAAAATGGTTCAGGAATGGTTTTAGGAGCAAAACGGTGAGTTTGAGGTGTTGATTTGACCTCCAAATTCCCCAGATTACAATACAATTGAACATCTGTGGGATGTGCTGGACAAACAAGTACAATCCATGGGAGGCCCACCTTGCAACTTTCAGGACTTAAAGGATCTGTTGCTAACATCTTGGTACCACAGCACAGCTTCAGGGGTTTAGCAGAGTCCATGCCTAGATGAGTCAGGGCTGAGTCAGAGCTTCTGCCATGAATCTCTAATATTTTAATCCCGAAACGTGATTGATTATTATCTTAAACACATATTTTTTTAAACCACTTTGTGTCAGAGCTGATTCTCATTCCCACTTCTGCACACAGACTGATAATGAGATTTGAGGCACCCTACTGTGATGCATCCTTGGAAATGAAAATATTTGCCAACCATAATTAATTGGTCTAAACAAACACTCACATAGCTGACAGAAACACAAGCCCACAGAGCTGATCAGATTGGGGTTTTTTTAAACGTGTGATAAAAGCCCTTGACACTTCAGTGAACTGTTCAGATGAGCTTGTACAGAAATATTCATTCTTTAAAGGCTTTCTCAGAAGTGTGATCATTCTTCATTCAATTAAAAGAAATAAATTGTTAAAAATCTGCAGTAATGTGCAAAAGCCTTGAGCCTTGAAAATATTTATTGAAATACGCAAACACAAAGGGAAATAATCCATAAAGTGTTTGAACAATTCTAATAAACTTGAAAGTCAATATTTGGCATGACTACCCTTATTCATCAACACAGCCTGAGCTCTTTTAGACAAACTTTCTTGTAATTTCTTTAAGTAGTCTTCAGAAATAGTTCTCCAGACTTCTCAAGGACATTCCATTCTCCATCCATTCATCCATTTTCCAACAAATTTCCCACGTGTTGGACTAATAAAGTTTATCTTATCTTATCCAGACAATCCCACATTGCTTCAATAACATTGAGGTCCACTGATTTTCAGTGCAGTTCTTGTGCAATATGGCATACTTCTGCATTTTCTTCTTGTTTCCCTTCCTTTATGAATTTCTCCTTGACAGCCACTGTTCCAATGAAAGCATTTATGCTGAGACAAAAGAGCAGAAGGATCAACTGAAGGGTCAGATGCATCTCTCGGGTCCTGTGTCAGGTCTTTGCTGTATTTCCCCCCCCCCGGTTTTTTAAGGACATAACTCTTTGTTATTCACCTTTCTGGTGCAAATAAGTGAGGAGTGTATATTATTGTTTACACTTACATTTATAAAATCTACTATACTAATCTATACTTTTATTAACTTTTCACAGCATTTGTGCTGCAGTTCACCTGATTTTGTTTATAATGTTGTATATTGCGTTATCATCACTGACTATCAAACATAGGTGGCACCGTTTTTGTGTTATGTTGGGTATGGTGCAATATTTTAAATGACTTTCATGTCAATTTTGGCGCATATAATCTATAAATCCAACACAATTTAAGGTGAAAGAGCTGCAGAGGTCTGTGAACACAGTATCAAAACCAGTAACATCAATAGAAGGTGAGGTTTTACAGTTATACGCTAGACTGAAGAGTTTCCAGCCAGAGGAAGATTAGAAGTTAGATACATATACATGTACTTTCCTTAAAGTCCTTCTTTGAATATTATCAGGGGTCACAAATCATTCTATCCATGCATGCAGTATTTAAAATAATTTTCACCTGAGTTTGTACTTTAAATGGCCGTGTAAATGACACTACACAGGCATTTTTATTGATAGCCAAGAAGAATCACCAGACACTACAAATGGTGTGCATTTTTTTTTTTTTTAAAACCTTTAATCAGGCAACAGCGGTCGACAGAATTTAGAGACATATTGATCAGACAGCCAAAGTGCACGTCCTTGGTTGTGATTGACCAGTAAACTGGGAAATGTTTGAGAAAAGTGAAAAGAGCTAAAGTTTAGCAGAAAGAGCAAAAATCAATAAAGACAAAACAAACTGAAATGTTTGATTTTGATCTGTTTATCTGCAAACCGAACAGCTATTTTAAAGCTTCTTTTCTGAAGATTTTTTAAAACTTCAAGTTCAGAATCATTTTGATATTCTGGTAGTGTCCAAACAGGATCGTAGCAATTAAACAGCACCACAGAAGGCTTCTAGTTTAATAAAACACAGGCTTCTGCAGACTGGTTTCTTAATCCTGTAATTAAAATGACATTTCAGCAAAATGCAGTGTTTGTACAAAGTCCTTTATTATGCATAAATATGTAACAAACCATAACAGCCTCAAAATTCTGTACACAATTTTACACAGATTAGGACACCTGCTTGTGAATCATACACAAACTGCTATTAACAGAATATCACAACACTGCTGGAAACCCACTATTTGCATAGATAGAAAATAAGCACCTTGGTAAAGTAAATTCATACTGTAAACGTCAGTGTTTATTTGGGGTTAAGAAGTACAGTAGGTTTTCTGAGAGTACTTGGCTTCCCCAGTCGAAACTCTTTCTCATTTTTTAAAAACCTAACAGCCTAAAATGCTTTCTGAGCTCAGAACCTCACAGGGTGATTTGTATTCAGTGCACATAAGACTCAGTTTGGCATGCTGTACCTCCAAGTGCTGGTCTCTCTCTCTCTTCACTCCCAAAGACAAAAGTCTCAGCTGTGCCAAAGAACTGCATCCAGTCAAGATTTGCTGGGAATCTGCCACATCGATGGCTTGCTGTTTCCAGTATACTAGCTACATGAAACAATACTCAGAGGAGCCTGATGGAATTATCTGCGTCATAATGTTATTAATCCAGGACTTTCTTCTTCTTACATTAGATTACTTTTTATGTTTTATTAATTTACAAATAATAATTTAGCTTTAAGCCTATTCAGTACCACAATTTCACCTGGACGTTTTTTGGGACTTTAACACCATCACCATAGAGAAACTGTACAACAAAACCTGCCCATGCACTTTCTCTCATGTCTTTGGCCACTCGTGGATTAATTGTGCTGTGCAGGCAGTAACAGAGCTTTGAACGCCTGTTATTTCCTACGTGCCAAAAGTCAGTAGCTTCTCACTTTAACAACATTACAGAGGACAGAGCACATCGTGTACATGATGTGCTCTGTCCTTATTACAACGCCCAGGACAATTTCGTATTTAAACTGAGCTCACTACTACATTAATGATTATTGCAGGGTGGTACATTAAAGATCATGGCAGATTATCATGGTTAATGTGCCATTTTTTTTAAACTATGCAACCTGTTCTTGCTATAACTGCTGCAGCATAAAGTAAAATAAAGGTTTAAAACCATAAAAAAAAAAATGTTTCCAATATCTTTAATAGTATGTTTTAGTAGTACGTCTGCTTCTAAATTACCTGAGGTGTAAATGTAATAAATTATCATAATTTAATATTATTATTATTATTATCCGGCTTCACAGGTTGAAACTATTGGAGGGTTTTTTTAAACGGCAGATTTCACAGATTTCGCAGCTCTTGGACAGCAGCCAATCTTAAAATATCTAACGGCACTGAATCAGCAGACACATCCACACAGGAATCCATCAGTCAATCAATGACGGGTCTGAAAAAGGTGAGTACAGATCATTTGTGCATTACAGCATCGCACTGGCAGCGCACTCTGCTGACCTCCAAATTCACAGTCAATACTAAAGTGAACACATCGCTTCCTAGACCATCCTTGACATGACACAGGGCATTTCTGTTATCCATACTAAATAGTTTCGCTTTAAAATTTGTAATAGAGTTGGTATTTCAGACAGTCAGGAATGAAACAGTGTAATTAAGCCTCATGTCGTAACCTGATAAGCCATCCAATTATTCTGCAGCGGGTGTCATGACAACAATACGGAGCTCCCTGCTACCTCCCACCTACCACCGCCACAATTATTTTCAGTCGTGATGCCGTGAATACAGAGAAGACCACTTCAACCAGACTGTGGCACAATATAACATGCTCTTGACAACAAACAGCATTTGAGTGGTGGATATAAATAAACCGCACAGTCTAATAAAAAAACAAAAAAACAAGAAAACAATTGGAATGTATCATTTCCATTAATGAAAAGAGATGTTTAAGAGAAAAGGAAAAGCATCCTTTAAAGAGGACAGTGTGAATTATGTAACTGAATATAACAAGTAAAAAAAATGAGCGACTCCTGCAGTAGTAAAACCCAGTCATTTAAATCTGTACAATCGTCTAACCTAACGCAAAAGCACACAAGCATCTACACATTCACGTCCCAATTAGAGTGATAAAAAAGCCCATCTGTGAAAAGCCCTGATTCTAATCATCCTACTTCATTTATAATGATACAATATGTATACATACAGTAAATAGGTACAACTTTGACACTGAAAAAATACAGCATATGGAAATAGGTTTCTTTAGTCTGATTTTGGGCTTGAAACACAGTTTCCATAACCTAACAGCATTAACAGTAACATTGTCTTTATGTACAGTGACAGCTGAATGAATGAGGAGATGCTAAACTCGCCGTATTCCAGTCGGACCGTGATGATCGTTACAGAAATCTCAGCCTGTTACTTTCGAGAGTAAATTTGCATTTGTATTCAGCATTTAAGACAGAAAGAAAAACAACTATGTAAACTTTTCTGTATGCACTGCAAACCATAGGCAGATCACTCATTCACCAATAAAATTCTGCATATGATTAAAATTTGCTTATCTTTTTTTTCTTATTTTGCACAACTACAGATCTTCGGCATAAAGCCTGGGGTGCAAATTGGTAGTGTGGTGAACTTTCAGACTCTAGCTGCTGCATTGTAGAAAACGGAAGGCAGGATTTTGGAATTAGTAGTCACAACAACATCTCACCCTCTGTTAGTTCAATTTTGATGACTGTCAGGATACATTTTCTATTTATTACAGTTGTAAATTGCCAGAGTAACCGTTTTAACATAAAAACAGCTGGTTGTTGTGTGCATCCCTAATGGTCTTGAAGCTTTAGTTACTTAGTGAATACATAATTTTAAACCTGATAATGACACTAAATGCAAAAGGGATACCAAAATACTTTACCTATAAGGAAAAATAAAACATGGATAAAAGGTTCTTTCTTGACCTTGAAAATAACAATCTGGTAACTTTCCCAAAACAAGTTCAAGGACTCCTGAAGCTTTCTGCCTCATGTTTCCCAGCAGAAAGATGCACTCGGATTTAACAATTTCTGGGTCCTGCAACAAAAGGCGGATGAATAAATTGGTAGTTAAATTCCCTCTTCTCATACATTATCTCTATTATAAATACGATGGATGCCAACCCCCCCACCCACTGCAAACAATGACCCAATATATAACAAACTGAACCATTCCCATGACAACCTGGCACATCTATCTGCTGGGAAAGGTCACAATAAGTGAATGAAGTGAATACCCCTCAAGCAGTGAGAATTTGGGACCAAAAAACTACGATCATATACAGTTAGCTGGAGATTAAATTTAAGTACTCCACTTTACTTTGTAAATGTTACAAGTATTCTTCTTAAAGAAACATTTCCTTATTGACTGTGTTGCCAGGAAAAAAAACCTGACACACACTTTTATATGTCTCTGTGTCTAATGGGGCCTTCATCCCCCAAAAGAAATGGTTTGTTCGATACAACAAACTGGATGATTCGTGTAAAACCCATTCAGCATCACGACAGAGTGTTCACTCCAGTGTCTGATGATGACTCCTAACACTGGACTTCCTCCAGCAAGTGCTGTGACTGGCAGCTGTTACTGCACCAAAACAAACAGCAAGATTAGAGAGTGCTCACATTTTCAGAAAGCGATAGCAGGCATATATACAGTGCACGCATCTTTGGACTGTGACGTTTGTGCAGTCTTTACTGTAATTTACAAGTGGAATCCACATGTGGAAATGTTTCACAAATTATGACTAAAAGGAGGAGACTCCAAACTTCATCCTGTGTGAATTGCATTGTGTACAAATTTGTGGTCCTTGCTCTCTTCGCTGTGGTGTATTGCACACTGTGTGCACCAAATTTTAAGATGGCAGGAGATGGCTGTTTACACTGAGAGAAGTGGGTTTTGACAGGCAGGCATTCACAGAAATAACATTTCATGATATCAGGGTATTCACTCTGGCTTCTCTGCAGCAGTGACTGAATATCAAATACAGGCTTTCTCATTCAGTTTGTGCACCGGGGAGGGTGATATGTTTTTTTTCTTTCTGATTGAGTAAAGCATGCTGTTTTTGTCAGCCTGGGTACTGGAGCGTATGCTTTTTGTCTAATTTCTGTGGTGCTGTACGTCGGGCAGCTATTGCCGGTATGTTATTTAAACTCATTGTTGCAGACAGGCAACAGATTCTCAGTGGAGACCTCCGGGAGACTCAAAGCTGCATTGTCAGAGATGGGTTCGGAGCGGGACTCGGCCAGTCTGACAGAGACAGAGAAAAGCAGAGCATTGCTAGAACATTTTTTTCAGAAGAAAAAGGGGTTTACAGTCTATACAAAGGTTAAAAAAACTGACAGAAGAAGGAAGCATATAATGTAGCAAGGTCACAGACACAAACACACAACGCCAGAGGATGTTGATTTGACTCAAAATGACAAAGAACAAATGGGAAAAGGGAGTGCTAGTGGATAAAGTGCAGCGTGTGAGGTCGTGAGTGGCAGACAACAAGAAAATTCAGTGTTTTTGATGTTGTTCGGAAAAACACTGGCAACACTGAAAACAAAAGCCAACTCCAAAATTGAACAGAAGCGCTACCCTCATTTATTTGGTATATTATATTTTAACAATAAACATTTTTCAGCACGCCAATGGCTTTGATGTGCAACTTAATGATTAAAATTATATCATTCACTCAGTCACTTTTTTTGCACTGGTGATGGACAGGATGACAGACGAGGTCAGGCAGGAGTCTCCGTGGGCTATGACGTTTGCAGATGACACTGTGATCTGCAGTGAGAGTAAGAAGCAGGTGGGAGAGAGTCTGGAGAGGTGGGGGTGTGCACTGGAGAGAAGAGGAATGAAAGCCAGTAAAAGCAAGATGGAATACGTGTGTGAATGAGAGGAGACAGGTGACAGAAGGATAGCAGCAAGAGTGAAAGGGACGGTTTACAAAGTGAAACCTGTTGGGGTATGGTTTGGTAATGGTGGCACCAACAAAAAGACAGGAGGTTGAGATGAAGATGTTAAGATTTACATTGGGCTGGACCACTAACCAAGGAAATGTAATATTAAAATTAATATTGAAAAACAGATTTTAAGTAATAGTTTAATCCTAATTGAAATCAAAATAATCTTTTCAGGTAAAAACAAACAAACAAACAAACAAAAACTTTAATGTGGCTCTGAGCGTAATATCGTTTTCTTATTAGTGGAGTCACATACGTCCAGAGGCCAGTGCGTTCCCCTTGCAGAGAGCAGATTGGACTGGGATAATAATAGTTAGGATTTTTCACATTAGGCCTGAAATAAGGAGGCAGAGCAAGCATGTACTGTCCTAAAACAATACATTTATCACATTACTTACCAGTGTCTGTCTCCTCTGTTTCCATGTTGCTGCGTGCCAGATACAAGACAGAAGAAATCAAGACAAAGTGAATCAGTGCTAAAGGTTAGGATAAGTGAAGAAAAGGTGATAGGAACTGTTCCGGTAAAGGGCATCAGGAGTGTACATGCACACATTGTGAAGTGAGCTGCCCCACTTTCACCATGAGGTTAGCAAAGTGACACACAAAGAAGCCTAAACTAAACTAAAAAGAACCCTTCAGATTTCAATGGGGAGAAGTACTTCAGTGCTAAATCGGCTGTTACACAGGGTCGCCGTTCATTTATGAAATTTTAAATACCATAAATGAATCATTTTAATTAAACCAGTTTGAACTGAAGCTGAAGTCAATAGTTGTCAGCACTTTTGGCTCTGCTAAAAATAGATTTTTTAATGAGGTCTAAATCCTGACCTGTGCAGCTAAGTGTTAATTAAAATTATTCTACTGAAGTTGGTTTAACGGTATCAGCTGCAGCTCAACTGGCAAAACTACAAAGTGCTACCAGTGACCCCTAGAGGTCATGCTGCTGCTTACACCAAAGTGGATTAAAGAGATTTAAAATGAATTGCCAAACCGCAGACCAATAACGTGACCCCGATGCTATATTTAAACAAGCGCACGCGTAGATATACCAGGAAGCTGAAGAGGCACTGGTGATGGAAACTTACTGCAGTGTGTGCAAGAGATTCAGACAACCACCCAACCCCAAACCAAACAGACAATTCCTGTACAAACACCTAATGTTATGAGCTATATAAAGTTAGAGCAAGAGTAAAGCAAGAGTAAAATACTTCACCAAAAACTTTTTAATGGGTACTAGCAAAATTCTTTGCCCCTTAAAGACGACCCTGACGGCTTCCCCAGTACCCTTAATGACGAGTTTTGACACCTCATAATATATAAAGACATGGTTTAAGACCACTAGTTTCTGGGTTTTTTAAAGGGTAGCTGTAAAGGCAGAGACTACCTTCACTAACATTTGAGGCAAACCCAGTCATTCTGTTGTATAAGCAGGCCTAAAATATAACAGAAACCACTCAGTTCACAAAAGAGCTTTTTCTATTTAACAGTAAATCTTTGGCAGTTAAACATACTTACATTTTGGGAACCAAAGGGCTAGAGAGTAGATAAACAGCAGAGACGTTTTAAAACAGAGTTCTCCTTGAACATACAAAGAGCCACAAATAAAACCCTCCTCTGTTGTATCTAAAGGCATTCCCGAAGTCACATACAACATTAAATAGGTGTGACAGCCATGAAAACTCAATGTCACCCAGATTCTTCAGAGTTTCAGGCCGCGTCTCATTCACCAGTGCTGTACCACAACTGCAGCGCTTGACTTGCTGCAGTCCTTGCTGACCCCTGCAGAGCACGTTCACTCTAAACACTTCAAACTCCTTTAGTGCGACTCCCAGGACGTCAGATTTAGTAGACGTTTATCTAGAGTTTCACCTACCCACTATTTGACAACTGTCCCCATCCCTGCTGAGAAGTGTCTGAGTGATGACCTGCTTTCCTTTTCTGCTCTCCACGCATGTAAAAGCAGCTTCCACAGAAACACACATGCAGAAAATCCCTTCGTCGAATTTACTCATTTGCTTTCCCCAAAACTTCCGTTAGCCACAGGCAGCACAGCTTAACGAGAGCAATGTCTTTAATGTGTGCAGCACCATCTTTCTGTAGCTCTTCTCTGTCTTTGTAGACAGATTTTACAGAGCTGTAGGATGTACACAGTCTCAGAGACTGAAAGCTGGCTACACAACGAAATTAAGAGTCATGCAGACAATCATACATTTTGTGAGCTGCGAGTTTTCAGAGTGATCAAGTGCATTAAGTAGTAACAGGTGAAATATACTATGTTTATATATTTAATTTAAAAGATACCCAATTTAAAAATAGTGTATCTGCATGCAAGGATTTGTAACAATCAGGCAGAATTGGGGGTATTCCTTCACATCAGTTGTCACATTGACGTGTGACTTTTTCATATCCCTCATGTCTCACATTTCACCTGAGACTCACATTCCTGTCTCTGCAGGTATCCTACACCTATAAAAAGTCAATTTTACGAGCTGTCACACATCGTGGTATAAGCGCTGTATCGTAATCCTAGTTCAGTGACAAGGTGTTGATGCATTGTGGAGCTCCCGCACTGGTTTGAGCTGGCGTGCTCCTGAAACCTCTGTCTGGGAAAGTGGTGATCTTGTAGCAATCAAAGGAGGTTGCTTGTTCCACATGATCTCTATGAGTCAATTATGCTTGATGTTTAGAACAAGCTTACAGCTTTAAGGGTGCATGTTGTACAGTGATGCCCTATAAAACAAATAATGTATATTTATGGAATCCTATGAATAAAAATTCGGTTAAATTCACCTTTTCAAAAAAGGTTGGCCATTGCGTATAGAGCTAAATAATAATACAGATTTTCAAAACAAAATTAAACACCATATTTCAATAAAAATAAACACACAAATAAATAAGGAAATAAATTCCTCCTTTTAATGTGTCAACAACACATTTCACAGAAGCTGGGCGAGGGGTGATGAAAGACTGGAAAGTTTTTTTAATGCATTGGTGTGTACAGCAGTAACAGCATATAAATGTTTTTGGAGCAACACATGCTGTGGTGTATACATTTTTCAGGAAAAGCCTGGAATATTTCATCAAAAATGCTGATAACACCATTCTGCATGTACTTCAAAAGAGCGGCTCAACAGGAAGAGAATCAGGGTGTTCAGCCTGGAGTCCAGAGCTATCACCCCTTTAAAACATTTCATAAATTATGAAATGAAAAATAAGGCAAAAGAGTATCTGAACAGCCTCGGAGAAGCTGAGATTCTACAAGAAGCAAGAAAGGGAACACATTTTCTTTTCAAGACAACAGAATCTGGTCTCCTCAAGTTCACAGAGTTAAAAGAACAGTTAAATGATAATTACTATATTATTACTATACAGTAGTAGCACTATTTTCTTTTTTCTTTTTCTTTTTTTTAAATTGAAACAGGTTTCTCTTGTAAATGAGACACTAAGTCTCAGTGGGATTACCTGTAAAAATAAAGGTTGAATAAAATAAAAGACAAATTTGCAGAATTCTGACACTAAATTTGGTGGAAAGGTTTTCTCCTGTTGCCTCTCACACAACGGTCATATTAGTGGAGGATTCACTACAAAGTGAAACAGCGCGGCATAACTCCAGAGTGTGTAACTTGTAACTTGCAGAAGGTCTTTTGCATGAGTCAGATCATTTCTAAAGCTTTGAATTTTTCACACAACTCTTTGGAGATCAGATAATCCCACTCAACTATTCACAGTAAGAAATTTTGATTATGCCCACCCAAACCTTTGCATGCCACTGTGAAAATATCTTAAGACAGCTGCTTTGAATATCAAGTTATTTCACCAGTTTCAATGCCATCTTTTAGACCAAGGTACCTTGGAAAATCACCTTTATCACATTCGCCTGCTTATTTCAGTTTCTATGTGACTTTCAATATCTGTTTTCAAAAGAAAAGATATTTCATCCAAAGACTCAAAGGCCCTCAGTGTAACTCAGGAGCTATTCAACTGTAATCAAAAGGCAATATTCATTGTCACAATGTGTTGAATACATTTGTTTCTTATGGTAGTATGTAAATATTAGTGTGCATAAAACAAGAAAATCTGATTTTATTCTCATTAGCGCTCTGCAGAATAACAGTCACGAACAAAGCTCACCTTGAGAATGCATCCTCAAGTCCATCTTCCACATCCTGTTGAGACACAACAATAGGACTCAGTCCACGTTCAAAGTGCTTCAAGTTATAATCCTGCTCCTTCTGTACTTTCAAGCATTTGTGCATCTGCACTGAGCCAGGTGCTTGCCTGTTTGCTTATTCACATAAATGAACTGCTACTGAGGAATCAATCTGTGAAAATAGATTCTCTTAATCCAGTCACAGATGCAACTCAATTAACAGTCACAGTAATAGATATTTAGTACAATATGAGGAAGTACCCTGGAAAAATACCCCACTTAATAAGCACGGACAGATGATAAACTGCACAACTGCAGCAATAAAATGAACTTGAACCAGCTTGAACCAGGTCTCGTTCAGCCACAGGATCATTTCTCACTGAGAGGAAAGGCACATCAGGGAAAAATGTGCATCAGCGGGATTTCCGTGTATGAGATCAGTGTATATGGGAGACATTCGTATGGGTATGGTGTCACCTAGTGTTGAAAATCTGCAACTGAACACCAGATTATATACAGATGTGCAATAAATGTATAAAATTAGCTCCCATTATTTTATACTTTGCACATATTTATTACGTTTTATAGAGGATAAATGGCAGGATATGACCAATAATCATGCTATACTATTCCTTCCCACTTTTACATTTTAATCTTTTTTTCCACTGAAATTTAAAGTTTCAATTTTTTCCATTTAAATTTGGCTCATGTAAAGAAAAGGTCCATGGATATATGACCATATTCATCATTCTAGTCCACTTATTCGGTTTAAAAGTTTAAAGCACATTTAATAGAAAGACAACATCAAACTAAGTTGAAATGATACATTTTACATGAAATAAACATGGTTTAAAAAACTAAAAACAAATATTATGTATGAACATTTAACAGTGGGATTATTTGATTGTGAAAGGAAGGCTATTGCAAAGCCTTGGAGCAGCAACCACAAAAGCGCAATGTCACTAACCACTAACCCCAGTATTTAAAAGCAGCTGGTTTGAGGATTTAACAGACATAGTGATATATTAGGAGTGGAGAACTTCTGAAATGTGCAGTACCCAAATGCTGAAGCAGGCATGGATTTATAGGCAAAAGGAGCAGACATTAATTCTGTATTTGACAGGTAGCAAGAGCACGCAAGCTAGCAATGATGTAACGCTTTAAAGCTGACCTACCCAAGAGTCATGTTTGATTGGTCGCCTTCGAGTAGGGTTACTACGAGGTGAGGGCGAGCTGAGCGAAGCAGAGAATAAGGGCCTCCGGAGCTTTTCCTCCATCCCACTGGGCTTATGTGTCTCTGGATCTATGAGAGATGGCAGGTGCTTATGAGAGGCTGCCAAACAATAAAGCAAAAGAGCAGGAAGAAGGAAACATAGAGGGCAGAGTAGAGACAGGCAGATGAGAGGTAAAGGACAGACACATCCGGACGCAAAGGAAAGGAAGAGCTGTCAGATTTCAAAGAGGTGAAACAACATCTCCAGCCCGTGGCACTCAAAAACTTCTCCATGACAGGCACAATTTAAATCATCCCTGTAAAACTTTAATGCATCTGTCTGTGTAGTTATTCCAAAGGTCCTTGAGGCTTTCACACCAGACTTTCTCTATGTCCTCAGGCCACTACCACTGGGAGCAGAGCAAATTTTAATTGAAAGAATCTGGGAAAACCAGGCCGCGACTAACAATGGATGATTAAGTCTCATTTTGTAAGTCTGCTGACCCTCTGAGGTCAGGAAAACATTTTGACCTATAAAGAATAACCTATAAATGTCACAGTCATTAGAAGGCGCTTAAAATTCACCGTTTCCCTGAAGGGTGATTTGCCCTGAGCGTGTATGACAAGTGACAGATGACTGATACATTTGTGAGAGAGCAGTGTCAATCAAAAAATTAAAAGCCAAAATTGTGATAGACTTAGTATAACTGAAAAGGTCATTTAAGATCACCATAGGACTGACTTGCAGTGATTTCCACTTAGTCACGATGAGTTGAAACGGATGGGTTTGTGCAGATGAAACAAATCAGCATCTTATTATCGCTTCACTTCAATAACACAACGTATTATTTTCCCAGCATTAATCAGATCCCCGTGTGCAGACTGATTTCAAACGCGGATCTTGAGAATTGATTACAGAAGCAACAAACCTGAAAAAAGGGTTTAAGAGAAAAGACACTCTTTGGCGTTCTTGCTGAGGGATAGATGAGAAGATTGACGCCACTTTCTCGTCTCGACAGTAAATATTGTGCGACTCAAAAAGACAGCTGCCAGTTAGCAGAGCGTAAAAAGTGGAAACTGCAGGAAACTGTCAGCCGTGACGCATGATGAATTCTAATTTTCTGACATGAAGGCCCCAAACAGCTTGAGCAGCGTAGATCAAAACTTTCAGCTGTTTTAATGTGTCGTCTGCGCCCAAACACAGAGTGATTTAAAAAAGAAAACGTAATGCTGCACATCCCTAAAAACGCTTTTATCTTCTGAAACATGTTGCCTGCCTCGAATTCATTAAAAAAAATCACATTTTTTCAACATTTAAAAAGTTGTATTTGTACCATTTTCAATAAAATTAGAGCAATAATAAAGATTTTCAAGTCATGACCTTATTTTGGAAAGCAGATTGTGTAATCAGCCTCTGTCATATCTTAAAGACTTCATAGTACCTCATTATCCTAGCACAGAACTTCTCTCTCAGACTGCAGGTTTATTTGTAGTAAGTGTTTTTCTGCTGTCTTTTACCTTTCACTAATATAGTTATTTCTTGTTCGATATGCGGGGACACAATATGGATGAGGACACAATAAAATGAAGTTACCTGCTGGGACACACTGAGCGTCCGCTGCCTCCGTCTGCCCATTGCTTGCTGCGCACGTACAGCAGGTCCTGGCCTTCTTGCTTTTGTCTGTGAACCAAGAAGCTGTTTCAAACTCTTAGAAAATAACAGACTCCAACTATACTTGAAACTTTCATTTATGCACAGACAATTTAATGTCCACAAAATGCTGAGTATAAACGTACGTTCCAGAGTCATTTCCTCTTTGTTCAGGGAACTTACCTTCCTGAGCAATCTCCCAAAGATCTAAGGCCACTTTAAAGGCCTGGGCTACTGTTAATGTTACAGCCTGAGCCTGGAAAGAGAATAACACAGAGAAACTAGATGAAATTAAATTATTTTTAATAATGGGTATTTGATTTTGTGATAAAGAAGATATTTTAACTTTTTCTTTGCATAAGAGTGTATCTATTGTGATAGATTTGTCAGAAAGCAGTATTTTTTTTAATACTAACCACAGAAGTAAATCTCAAGTATCACTAAGGAAACAGCCACAAGATGGAGCCACACGCCACCCATTGTTATGTTACACTTAGAGTTCATAATTATTGGTCCTGAAACAAACTGAGCATCCTCCTAAAGTCTGACAACATATATCTAACACATCAGTCTAAATCCAGGTATATACAAGAAACCCACGGCACTGCAGACTTACAATTTTCTTCTTTTGGCAGAGAAAGGCATGGCACTCAAGAGTCTCGTTGAACTGACTCTGTGAAACATATGCAAAGACCTTATCCTGAGTTTTATCTGCTGTGCAGTATGAGATTCTGTTTTAAAGGAAAGAGAGAAATATGAGACAGAACAGAATTTTATTGCAGTGTAGCAGTTCCTTCAATTCACATGATATACAGTCAGTTACAAAGGCTCTACATATTTCACCCAAGCACATAAATAAAGCAATATCTAGTCCTTACCAGGTTTTAAAAATAGGTAAATAAAACTAAGATCATTAACAACACATGACATAAAACACCATGTCATTTTTATTTGACAAAAATGGAGCCAAAATGCAGAAGGAATGCAGGAAAAACGAAGATGATTTAGTAGTTTAGTAGAACCACATTTGATAACGATAACTTAAAGCAATAATTTTCTGTCTCTCACATTGCTGTGGAAGAATTTTGACCATCCTTTACAATGTTTTCTCAGTTCATTAGGTTTTGTTTATACACAGCAAACCTAAGGACTTGCCAAAGCATTCCAATGAGGTTGCGGTCTGGACTTTAATTGGGTTACTGCAATGACTTGATTTGGGGTATTTTTGGTTATATATTTGTCCCTTTGCTTTGAATCATCATCCTGTTGTATGGCCATATGTAAGCCACGTTTTAGCCATTAGACAGATTGCCTCACATTTGACTTATTATTGACACATTTGACATTGGTATGCAGAGGACTTCATGATCAGTAATAACTAAAAGGTGCCCAAAGACCAAATCATCACCCCTCCACCACTGTGTTTGACAGTTGGTGTAACATGTTTGTGCTGATATGCTCTGTTTGGTTTTCACCAAACATAGTGCTGTGCAAACATCTCGTCTATCCAGAAGTCTTCTGTTTTTTTCCAATGCAGCTTTCTTGAATGTTTTCCACTTGGGAATATTCCTTCTCGCTGCAGAATGATGGCCTGTTTTTATAATTGGCCTTAAAACACTTCCCAGATTGATGATCACCAACAGTTCATTCATTGCTGCAGTCTTCCCTCCTTGGCATTGTATTAACACATAGCTGAATGTTCTAAACCATAGAACTACCAAAATTTCTGATTTTATAGGAGATGCTAACATTTACTGATAACCAGTTAACATTTGATCAGCAGCACACAGCTGCTACTTACAGTCTTAATTGCTATGCAAGCAGTAAGGGTGTAATATCTCATGTGTTTCTGCTCATCTAAGGTTGTATTTAGTTAATTTTCAGACCCAGTGCGGACCATATAATGTTTTTTAATTATGTTCCGATATGTAAAACCTTAAGAGTTTGAATTTTGCCATGAGTGTACATCCATTTATAATGAATGATACACGAAAAAGTACAAATAGGAAGGCATTAGTGTCACACATGCGACACAAAGTACACAACATTACCTACTAGTCCGCACTGTGAATGAAACCTCGTAGATCAAGGTAAGCTGCACTGCCTACATGTCAATTAAGGCTGTAACTTTGCGGTTTATTTTTGCATATGCATGAGCACACCAGTCACAGCACCAGAGCAATGGATATGAATAATATGCTGATTGAGTCCCACAGCTGGGCAAAGACAAATGAGCAGCAGTGACATCCATAAGTGAGTTGTGCTTGAAGCTGTAGGCACTTCAGAGTTTGGATGGAGAGAAAGTGTTTCATGCCGAACTCGAATGTTGATAAAATGTTACCTTTAAAGACCGAGCTTGTCGATTAACCCTGAATTTTCAGCAAAGGAGCATTATTTACACTTTTGTGATGAAAATGATAGAATTATTCAAAGGTAAAGGACTTTTTAAAAAAATATTATATTCAGATAAACTGTTTGCTGTTCCTCATTTTTTATCTGAGAGCATCAACCACTGCAGGAAGGCATTTGAAACTGCAGGAAATCTGCTGAAGATTTTCTGAAATAACCTCCCTGACAGTTACATAATATATTGCGAATTCTTATCAACCACAGAAAAATGTCCCCATCATGTGGGTATATATATATTTTTCCTCTGAAACATTTAAATTTCTACCATCAGTGGAAAATAGAAAGTCTAAGATTACAAATTGATCTCCACTGTGATTGTATTGCATTTGAAACCTCATTCCCAGCAGTCACACTGAATCCACTATCTGGTTTTCAAGAAATCCAATTGTCTGCAAATCCAGTCACAGCCTCGGCCCTGTGATTTTCAATAGTTATCTAAAACCCAATCCAGACAAAGTCCACCAAGCCATTTTGTTCTCCCACAGCAGCTTGTTTGGGGCTCACTGAGGCAACAAAAGCAGTGAATTTCCTTTGTCAGATTTTACACAGGCTATTAGAAGCTGTATTGATCTTCAGTCACTCTGTGTATATGCGATGGTTACCTGAATCGGCAGCATGCGTCATTTGTTTGTTGCCTTAAATAGATATGCAAATTAGCCACGGTAAAAATGTTGCACTTGACCTTTTTCACTATAATTAAAAACAGCACAACAAGGACAATTAGGGGCTCCTTCCATAGAGCTGATAGCAGAACTCTTCGACACGAGCTGTGTTGCTATTTTTTATATTCATGCTGTCATCATCATCACTGAAGAAAAGAGAAAGCTCTGGGTTGATGACTGTATAATCTGCCATCATCAGAGCAAATTGTAAACTACGTGCAAAGGGGATTTGTGGATGGCTGACACTCATTTGCTACCCCAATTCAGAGGTGGGGGTTGGGTGGGTAGTGGTGCTAAAAATGAAGTTATGTATTAGATCAAACAACAACCATGAAATCAACAGCGCTCACTACTCCATCTCAGATTGTTTGCTGGCTTGCACCACTGATGCATGACCCACATAGCAATGCCCAGGATACCCAGCTTTGCGTATTACCCCCTCTCCCGAAGCGCGAACTTATATTTGGGGCCGTAATTGCATAAAAATGAGCAGGGAAAAGTTGAAAGGGTTGACCTATTTAAAATTAGAAAACAAGAATGACGAAACTCAAGTACTACTCAATACAACTCAATTATCATCCTATTGAGATAGTATGTGCTTTTAATTAACTTCATATATTTTCCACAAGATGAATTTCACTTATTTTAAATATTTAAGCATCCACATGCCTTCATAATTCTTTGTGTTCTCAGAATTTTATTTACTAAATAATATGCTCCCTTCAAGGCATCTCCTTGTGCACATCTGGATCGCTTCTAGCAAACATAGATTTCCATTCTTACCGCTACACTGCATCTGCTATTTCGCAATCGACTTGCAAGTACAGAAAACACTACTGATGAGAAATTATCCTGACCTGTGTCTAAAGGTAACAAACGGAGCACAACCAAGAGCATAGCAATCTTTATTTTGGATTATGCAAGTTAAGCCTGTCAGTGACCCAAAAATTGTCTCTTACCATGCTTTCATCATGTTGCAACTATTCACACCACACTCAAAAACAGTTGTTTGGCCACACCAACACAATCCCTACTAAGCTACTGCCCTACTTGCCAGATTTGGCTCCCGCAAAATGAGATTTATTTTGAAGAATCATTATTTTGATCTAGTGGCGGACATCCAGCGCACATGCAACTGATCAGAAGGGGTGATCTAAAAATAACTGGGGCTTAAAGGAAGCAGACCCTGAAGGCGATAGCAGCTAAAAATTACATCAGGCGTGTTGTGTTTTTTGCATTTTTCTCGTTTCTTTCTTTTGCTTTTTAAGGACTGATCTGCTAACCTCAGAAAAAGTTCTATGAATAGAATTTAAATCAGTAACTGCAGCATTTGACATTTTATTTTTATTTAATGGCAGTATCTAAGATTTAGCTGTTCTTGACATATTTTTAAAACCTTTTTTAGCCTTATTATGAAAAAAATAAAACATTTTCACAGTCAGTCTTTAGCTTTCCCAGAACAATGTGCTGTAAGCAAAATATTAAAATAGGTCAGTGCACACGCAGTGCATGTCTTGCAAGTCAGTGACCCCAAAACTGTTTGTGCATCAGTTATGATTCACATTACTAATATTATTATTTTGCACTGAACTGTCCAAAATCCCAATATCACAATAATCATATTAAGAAGCACATGCCACATTGACTTCTACTGTCAACAGCATAAAAGTCAGACTTATACATATAGTTACATGTATTCATCAACAAAGAGGCCTCTGTCGAGTGAATGTACATGTAAGATTTAATCCATGTGCCAAAGACACGTTTCTTGTATTTATAAAAACTCTTAAGAAAACTTTTTAGTTATTACAGGATAATAAGTGTCAGACGTGCGGCGCAGTGGATCTTATTTTCAATACAGGCCTTCAGGTTTAAAGAACAACAGGAAAAAAAAACAACCTGACAGTATCGCATAGTTCCCGCTAAGCTTGAACAACAGAAGCTGAGCTGTCAGTCACCATCATATCTCCAAAGGGGCTGTCTGGACTGCAAGCCTTTGATCTTCTTACTGTGTACCGCACCGGTATTTGTGAGGCAGCGAGAGAACGTCATTGGATATTATTTAAATATTTACAGTACAAAGCCTGAATAGATCTTCACACATCAAAGCCTCAAACCTTTCATACGCTGAATGAAACAGGTCTGCTGCTTAATTCGACAGTGATAACTTCTGTTCAATTTTCAACTTAGCAATACTATAAAAAAAGAAAGAAAAAGCAGTGGGTTTTTTCATCTTTAAATAAAATGATGAAAGAAGCCATGTCTCCATGAATGTTTAGGATCACTGTTACACCCAATATCCTCAGCTTAGAGATCGTACAGACACATGTCAGAACCACGTGTATCATTACAAGGTGTGTTGTCAGTCTGCATTTCAGCTCTGCTTTTCTGACCCGTATGCTCTGCTGATTGATATGCTGGCTGTTCCCTGAGAGCTCTTGTCAGAATATGAATCAGCAACGCTAGCCCAGATGGAGTCTGAACACCCTCACAATGTTCTCTGCTGGGAGCATCTTCTGTCTGCATGTTTTAAACAAAGCATGTTTTTAAAAGGATGACAAACATCGATTACTGTATTGGCGTTGAATATCTGGATTTTTCTACACCGGCGCACATAAAGGCCTCTCCAGAGTGTCAGTACTCAAAAACGAACCAGCCACTTGTCTACTGATCCAGTAAGTGGCTGCATTAATCAAACTCCCACATCTTCTCCTACACCTGCAGATCTGCAAATCTGTGCATGACCCAGTAACACAAAACACACAGATTACTTATATTTTGAACTAAACACAGGAAGATTTCTTCAGCACTGATTACGGTTCAAACATCTATAGGAATCCTTTGTTAGAGACTGATCTAAGAACAAGAAGCTGTAACTTTAGCCTAGCATAAAGACTGGAGGTAAACAGCTAACCTGGCTCTTCTTGATAGAAAGCTGTCAAACCAAATAGGTTCTGACATTTAATTTGGATTAACTGGATCTGCTGAATCTTTGGACCCCACCTAATGTGCACTTTTGAAAATTGTGTTTTGTTAGAAGCAGAGAATTTGACTTCTCCCTAATAGGAACTCTGCTTCATTATCATATCAATGGATGTTTTCCACTTCCTTCCTTATATATAAGCTCCATCACTGATCTGTAAACTACTGACAGGTATTATCATTACAATCCAGGGTTATGCCTGAGGTAGAAAATCATCTATTCACCTCCTGTGTGGTGTAATCCTTCACTGCTGTTTGCAGTTAGACAACAGCAGCTCTGCAAATCCGGGAACATCAAGCTTATGACAATAAGCTTTAACCCTTTAACATCAAAGTATGCAGGCTACCTGGACTTATTTTTTAATTTTGGCTTTAAAATTGCAAAATAATTATCATCTTTCAGGAACCACTTAAATTTTCTCTATAGCGAAAACATTTCAGCAGTTATGATAATGTGAAGCGCACTGAGATTAATTTTCTGTGTTCAGACAGAGGACCTTGTGAAAGCTTTGTGCTACCATGACATGCCGAATATCCCCATAAAGCTTGTCTTCTCTCATTTCAGAAACCCTTTTAATTCTGTCTCTGGCACAAATGGTAACAGAGTTATGATCATTTAAAAAGTGCCAATGAGGCGACGGCGGTGGGGGGGTTAAAAGCTATTGGATATTTTGAAACTGTAAAAAGTGAAATTCCACCCATACAGGTTAGTACTGCATTGTTTTGGGTGTGGATGGGTGCAGTGGGAGGGTTATGGGTGCTGGGATCCTATTTTCTATGCCATGCACAATGCCCTCCTGTCTGTTTTCTAACCCCCACTAAGCTTCCCCTGAGGGGAAACAGGCTGGCTTTAACCCAGTGTGAATCCAAAATTAATTCTACAAACACACAAATTTACATACACACTCACTGTGCAAGTTACATCCACAAAGTCACAATGTGTGGACATATGTGCACATAACTTGTGTATCTAACTCCCCCTGTGGATGCTACGCACTCTAAACACAGTCTTGATTTGCTTGATTTGAATTCTTTCACACTCTGCTTGCTTTCTTGGCCAACAAATGGATTATGTGCAGCAAAAAAAAAAAAAGATACGAGGGGGTGGGGTGGCTACAAGGAAGTGGAGGTGGGGGTGGGGTTCCATAAAATCTTCAGTCAACCCGAGCACAGCATGTGGTCCTTCACTGAGTCCTGTATCATATCTCGGCAAACAATCGAAGCTCGAGTTTCAGTCTAAGAACTCTGTTGTCCTGTGTTCAAAGCTCAGTTTAAGATAATGAGCATAAATAGGAGCTTTTTTTTCCTTAGACAGTATAAAGGAAAAGAGGAGAGAAAAGAAGGAGATCAAAGACGAGGCAGGTTTCACTAGCCTGTGGTCTGTTACTGCTGATAAGGTGGATCAAGAGGGGATCCAGAGCTACACCTGCACACACATCGATTCACCTTCAAACACATCGTCTTTTATCAAAGCTTGTTCTGTAATCACAGTCCAGCCATATGATATTTAGACTGTAATCCCCAACAACAAGAGGCCAAGGCTGTATTACAGAATGCTACCCAGAGAGGAGAAGCCAGCCAAACATATCATATCCACACACACACACACACACACACACACACACACACACACACACACACACACACACACACACACACACACACACACACACACACTGATTTGTTAGAGTGAAACCTAGCTTCTGTTCACATGAGGGATGCACTTATTGTGAAATTATGGGCTGATTTAGCCACTTTCTGTTATGTTTTTGTTGTAATTGGTTTCCTTTACCCTTTGGTGCCAGGCAAAAGAAGATATTTCATTACCCCATTGTTCAACATTTAGTCCAAAATTGATGTGATACAATAGATAATCATCTTGTGATGTACCCCTAATTGACCCACTCACCACAGCTCTGAGCAGAAAACTGCTTAGTTTAATGCTGCAAAAGAAGCACGGCAATGGACAGAAGAGAAAATGACCTACATAGAAGGTCAAAAAATGAAGCCATATCATAACAACAACAGCAACAAGACTTATATTAAGAGCATTATATCAAAGAATGGCTGAACAAAGAATAAAATAAAGGAGAAATAAAATAGCAGCAAATTATTACAGAAAAGAGGGGATAAGACAAACCAATGACCTCTTGTGAAATGAATTAAAAAATAATAATTTTAGTGAATTTGAATTTAAATTGAGTTTGGTACAAATGAGTTCTCTGCTGGAGTGTTTGTCTCATTCAGTTCCAAATCCCTGCAGGTGTATCTGCTAACTCTGATAGCAAACTAGTATATTACATGCACACGCTGCTTGGGAAGTTTGAACCAATGCTGGTTGTAGTCCACTATAATGTTTTCCACTTTAATCAGTTTATATCTAGAGCACAGATAGACAGAGAGTACATTGTAGCAGTACAGTAGAGCCTGAGAGGAACTGTTTCTGATAATGAATGTCAATTTTTATGAACCATGCTGATTGTTCAGTTTTTGGGATTTTTTTTTTTTTTTAAGAAAAGGGCAAAAAAATTGAAGTACAGGAAAATGAGGGAAGGGAAGTTCTCTGGGGAACATGAGTATTAAAAAAAATCTTAGTAATCAATCACTGTTGTGGACCAACAGGTTCAGGATAGAAATGCGATGGCCGTACCTGTAAATGGAGACATTCTCTATGAGGTCTGTGGTTTCTGTGTCTGTGATAACGATGCCTTTCGGTGAGACCGTCAGTGTTACTTTCCGAAACTTCTTTGCACCGGCTCTGGCCTGTGGATATTGAACATAAAACATATACAGTAATGTGCAAAAGTCTTAAGCCACCCCTCATTTCGTGAACCAGACTTTATTGACATTTGTAATGTGGTCTTGAACAACAGTTCTCCAGGCTTTCTGAAGGTCTTTCAAAGTTTTGGAATGTTTGTTGCTTTTTCACTCATTTTCAGTCCAGTCCTTGTACCTGACCATTTTCAGAGGATTTTTTTCTTTTTGTTAAGATGCTTAACTCTCAAATATATCTTTTTCAAGCATAAAGAGGTACCCAACTCAAGGGATGAACCTGTATCGTATGTACAAAAATAGACAACATAGCAAAGAAGAAACTTCAAGCAGTCTTTTTAAAGTGTATCTTTAAGCACTTTGTTACTAGTAGCCTGTGCCATTTCTTTAGTTGACATGAAATAGTCATTTTGTACAACCAATCAAGAGCAGGTGAAGAGTATATGAAGGTCATGTCTTTAAGAAATAGAAAGCAATCCATCAAAGACCTGACACAGGATCTAAGAGATGGATATAGCCCTTCAGTTGATCCGTCTACTGTTCTCTCAAGCCTCATCAAAGATGGTTGAAATGGAAGTGTGGCTGTATTTATGCCAAATTAAATCAGTGGCAAGAGTTCTGATGGGGTGATGAATTCAAAGTGACATTTTTGGTTCAAATTTCTGTCAACGTGTACGGATGATGTCAGGAGAGAGGTACAACAGTGAGTATCTACAGCCATCTGTAAAACACCTTGGAGGCTCTGTCATGGTTGCATTTTAGCCAGCGATGTTGGAGATCTTGTCAAAATGAATGCAATTATGAACGCAGAAAAATGTAGTCAGATTTAGATCCAACATGTAATATCATCTGGAACGTGTCTCAATGGCATGTTCCAGATAGTATTTTTGCACGACAATAATCTCAAACTCGCTTCAATAAAAGCATACCAGGATAAAAGAACAGACAATGAAACACTACCTTAATATTGTTGAGGCAGTGTGGGATCATCTTGATAAAGAAAATACTGTTGACAGTGACAATAACCTCCAGATAATACAATTAAATAGCAAATGACAGCAGTTTTTTGCGACACTCAACAGATATCAGGCTAAGCATCAGTAGAGTGACCACCAATGAATAGATTAAATACATATAAATACAAATACATTTAAAGAACTACATAATTTAGTATTTCCATATGTTGAATTGTGTAAGAACTCTTTTATTCATAAAAGAATGATGGTGAGAAGCTAAAGATCAGTAGGAGTGAGATCTTTGCTTAAGCAAAACTAGGACTTCTCAAGGACAATGGGAATGGTGCCATGGCTTGCTGTATGAATTGTAATACCCTGGAGATGGTGACATTGAACAATAGTCTCTGCTTAGAACCACAACTCTTAAAAGCGTGCTGTAGCTGATTGTGGTAGCTCTTTCATGCAGGAAGCGCTAACGGCTACAGTTGCCGGCGTCATGTTTCGAGTGCCATGCCACAAGGCAAAAACCAATCTGTCAGCTTGAGATACGCCAAGTTCAGCCTTTCTCTATGTTTGCTTCCCCTGTCTTGTCTAATCATGTCTTACTGAAGCATGTAGTGAATGGAAAAGTCACTTATTTATTCAATATACCCATTCAGTTCAGTCAATTATAATGGTTACCGAGGGAACAGACTTTTTGTCTTGGTGTAAATCAACTGAATCTTAATCCCACCATTAGGTTTGGTTCAGTCTCTAATTGAGAGGCGGGGGATTTATGATTGTACTGCTGCCTGTGCCAGGCTGTTCATTCTGCAAAGAAACATCAGACATTTGCATTGTTGAGAAAGTGCCAAGTGAATAGGTGTGCAAGTGTGAGCGTTAGTAGAAACAGAAACATGAGTATCAATTTGCATGAATAAAAACAGTCCAGGAATTGGCTTCTTGGTATGTTTCCAAGTTAACTGGTTTAAATGCAATGGTTTTCTTGTAGTTTCAAGAGAAAACTGCCAGCTGGCTGAACTAATGTAGAAAACCGTACCCAGAAATCCCCAGTATGCTGGTGGTAAGCACAAACATGAAAACAGAGATTGGCCTTCTGCATGTGTGCAACCCCTGATAATCCTGGATTAGCTGCTCTATTTCCATGCATATACGTGCAAACCTTGACACAGAGATAAACTTTGTAAACAACTTGGCAAGCATATTACAGAAATTTCCCTGTGAATGATGCTGATTACTTGGTTTAAGAGTAATCGCAGTAAGCTGTTAAATATTTCGCAGAACGTCTCAATCAAAAGATTTCCTTTAACTGAGCTGTTTATCCTTAATACTCATATAAGACAATAATCAAAGGTTATAGTTTAAATGATTCTGACAGTGTCACAGTGATTTTGCTCCTGTTATGATGACAATCAAATTCACTGACCCTTTGCTTGCTTATCTTTAAAACAATGTCCTGAGCCATTAAGATGACATGGATGAAATCTAAATTTAGCAATCAGTCATCTTAGAGTCATCTTAGAGTCACTCAGATAATGTGCACTGGAATTTGAAAGTTGTCACAGTAATCCTCTAAATAAATATCACTGCAGTTGAAATGTTCACAGTTTCCCTCTTTAAACTTTAGAAATATGATTGTGACCTTTGTGGTCTGGCTAACTAATTTCACTGTATAAGCAACTGTACATTGACAATAAAAACGTTCTAAGTTCTAGATCTTGATGACAGATTTTTGCTAATAGGGTATAATTTATACACTACTTAGTTTAGTAAAATCAAGTAATACCAGCACAGCTCATATAGTGACATGCATTATAATGCATTAGGTTTAAGCTTCTAATGGGGGATAGAGACTCACCGTGGCAACAATTCTGCGAATGGCAGCAGAGGCCATGTCCTCTCCTTTAGGCTGGCCCACCAGAGTCATACCCAGGTACTTCACGTTGAACACCATCCCCTCCAACAGAGTCTCCTTCGTGTCTGTCCAGTTCTCTGGCAGCTCTGGAAAAACAAGTTCATCCCAAAATAAGGTGTTAAGTTACTTTTTTTTTTTTGGAAACCGACACAGTTTCAAAGTAGTGCATTTGCAGGCTCATGCATATCACCTCAATTCCCAAAAAAGTTGTGACACTGTGGAAAATGGAAAACCAAAAGCAGAATGCAATCATTTGCAAATGTCACACATTCTGGAATTTTTTTTTTTCCACTCTTTCAGGATCAGTTTCTAGGTCAGCGTGGTCATTCTAAAGATTGCTGAGCAAACAGTTTACGGTACTCAGCCCCAGCAACGTGTGAGCTGGCAAAGTGACATCACCGCTCCGCACATACTGGTATTAAATATAGAGTCAGATTTTGTGTAACATTAGAAATGTAAAACATGAACAGCTCTAAATATTTAAAATATCTCTGTGATATTTTAAATGGGACTAATTTGAACTTCACTTTTAAATCTAAATTAATTTTGAATGAAATGGGTAACCACTTTTGAATGATTGCATCATTACAGTAGAAAATAGTATGAATTTTAGTAAAAAAAAAACAAAAAAAAAAAACAAAACAAAACATCCACTGGCAAGCAAATCCAGTATCAGGGCTCTGATAATGCCATAACAGAATGCCTGCAATATCCTGTTGTCTCTGCGATTCCCAACAGGTAGTACCAGCTGTCCTCGAGCTGACTATTGCAGGCAGTGTCAGTGACTGCACCCATGCAGAGAGCTGAAAATATCTTTCAGAGACACCTGGACACCCTACAGATGAGCAGCAGGAGAACAACAACTTACAAAACTGCTACAGGCCACATTCTGTGATAAAAACCAACAGTTGAACAAGGGAAACATCTGAGCTACAGATTTTCAAATGACTCTTCCAACACCAAAGTGTGATTAAACTACTATAAATATAAAACTATGAAATAATCAACATTAAGCTCTAGCGCTTTCCCCCTCTGTCTTTCTTCTCCATATAAATTCAATGCTGCTTACACAATTGAATGAAGTGAGAGAGTGAGATTGACAAAAGGAATGAGCAAGAAGAGCAGGGTGAGGGAAAAGAGACACGCACACACAGTGTCCAACACTCTATTGGGATATACTGGCACTAAATTCTCCACATGGGCTGAGCCATCTGTCACTGGCAGACCCCATGCAGCTGTGAAGCGAACAGCAAACACCGCCATCCCCGTCCCACTGCTTCCAACGACTCTGAATTATTAACTAATTTTCAATCACACTGTGGGGGCTGTTTCAGAACCAGAAAGCACATTTGGTGTTATGAAATGCAAATTCTAAGGTATGCAGTGGCCAGCTTACTGTAAATCATTTGACAGCTCTGGATGAGAGGTGGCTGCTGATAAGGAGTCCCATAATTTATCCTCCATGAAAGTTCTGCCTTTAAATGTAATATATTTACAGTCCCGTGTGACCTAGCTCACTACTCCCTAGGAATGGTACTTGAATTATTTCCTGACCCCCTCTCACAGTGGTGTCCCTTCTCACAGAAGGTCAAAGGGCAGGTTTGGCTACATGACAGGAAAAAGGGGTTTCAGGCTTTTAAAGAAGAATACATGAAGGGAGAAATTAGATAAGGGACTCCATCCCTGGAAGGATTACTCACAAACAAATTCCATTGACTTTCACCGGCAAAGGGAGCAGGATTCTATATAATTACATTTTTGTTCTATTATGAATGGGTCGATGAGATTTTACTGAACTAATGCATTTAGGTTTTTCAAAATGTTACTGACCAAAGACGCAGATGCTGAAGGGACATTTAAAAAAAAAAAAGAAAAGAAAAAAAAGAGCACACACACATTTTTTAAAACACTAAAAACTGATATCAGTTTTTGACTGTTTGCTGTACTCCTCAATAATCTCTTCCTTCCACTGCCCATACTTATCATTGTGGTGTGCTTCAGGCTATAGCATAGACAAGAGACATGCGCATAAATGTAAAGTATGGTTTAAAAGCTGTGCCTCTGCCCTGACAGAAGCTGCACACCCTTCCTAGCTTTCATAGTTAAATATAGCTTCAGAGAGCCACAGTATAAAATTATTTTTTACTTATGGTCTTAGGAAGTTTACATGAATAACTACATCTAACAAGTGTTATTAAAATTCTATTCAATTACATTCTCAGTTTAGTTTTATTTATATATTACCAAATCACAACAACAGTCGCCTCAAGTTAAAGGAAATATTAGAAAGAAGCCCCATCAGATGAGCCACTATGAGCAAGTACATGGTGACAGTGGGAAGGAAAAACTCCCTATTAACAGGAAGAAACATCAAGCAAGACCAGCCTCAGGGAGGGCTAGCAATCTGCCGCCACCAAATGAGAGTGACACGAGGGAGAAATCAGTTTATGTTTTGTGTGTCTTAAAGAAAAAAATACCAGCTGAGATTGGCTTTTTTTAACTATCAAATATCGGTATTAGTCTAAAAACCCAATATTAACCTAAATACATACAAATGTTTTTGTTTGTTTGTTTGGTTGGTTGGTTTTTACACAAACTGGTCAACAGATTACTCTCATGGGTGAAGTTGTCAAAAAAATATAGTCAATACTAATCGATAAAAATTACTATCAGATAAGAGAGCGGTCCCCAACCCCCGGGCCGAGTCGTTTGGTACCGTGCCGCGAGAGCTGAGGCTCGGGTGTGAAATGTATGGTTTTCAGGTTTTCTATCGTTAACTCGGTTTCCCTGGGTCTTTTCCCATGTTGTAGTCGTGTGTCTTATTTTGAAAGAAATAGTTACACGTTGCCATAGCGACCAGAGAGCATTAAGGGGCAGAGAGGAGGATGTTACTCTCAATGTTGTTGCCGCATTTCAGGAGGACGCTGCTAATAAAGTTACACAATTACACAGTGAATTCGTGTTTATTATTATATTTACAAAATACCACAGTTTTTCTCTTGGCCGTATCATTTTATTTTGTTGTATTTATCCGTGACACCTTAAAGGCCGGTCCATGAAAATATTGTCTGATATTAAACCGGCCCGTGGCGCAAAAAAGGTTGGGAACCTTAAACCTAACCGAAAAAATAGGTTTTACGCTCTTTTTGCACACTATGTTTTTCATACATGTCTTATAGTTGCGTTACTCTATTTTTTTATGCTATGTGAGAAATTAATGACATTAGTAAACTAGTATTATAATCCTATTCACAGTTAACTCATTTGTTACACGGCAGCTGTGCTCAGGCAAAGCCCTAATGTTTACCACTGCTCATGGGCTAATCTGTTTTGAAATATTAATAAAATATCTCACAAATAACAGGAGGAAAAAAAACACATTTTTGTAGTACACATGAGTCAAATTTTTAACATTTCCTGTTTAGTGTTCATCATTTCAGTTAAGGGATAGCTGACTTTACCTGGGACTTTTCTCAGTCTTTACCATCATATACCTATTTAAGACCCTTTTACATCACAAACGTTTTACACAAAAAAGTTAGATTTAATTAACAAGTTAAGCTCAGCTCATAAAATATGCTTCTGAAACAACAACTATATTTTATTTATTAGTTTTTTTCCCAGGCAATAAAATCTACACTTATCATCTAAAAATAAGACGTCTGTTTTTGTTTCCTGTGCAAAATCAGGGGACCATTGGGGCGATCGTGGCTCAAGAGTTGGGCGTTTGTCTTGTAATCGGAAGGTTGCCGGTTCGAGCCCCGGCTTGGACAGTCTCGATCGTTGTGTCCTTGGGCAAGACACTTCACCCGTTGCCTACTGGTGGTGGTCAGAGGGCCCGGTGGCGCCAGTGTCCGGCAGCCTCGCCTCTGTCAGTGCGCCCCAGGGTGGCTGTGGCTACACTGTAACCAGTGTGTGAATGGGTGGATGATTGTGTATAGTGTAAAGCGCTTTGGGGTCCTTAGGACCAAGTAAAGCGCTATACAAATACAGACCATTTACCATTTAAAAGGATTTTTGAGCCCGTCTGTCACAGCTGTCACTACAAACTGCATCCACGGTGTTAAAATAGAAATCCTGTCACATGGCGCTTCTGCAAGAGTGGCAGGGCTTAGAGATTGGTCAATCCAAAACAATTAAATACACTTCACCCTGTCAACTTTATTACCAATCTTTCAGTATCCATATGATTTTATGTCATTCAAAGCTGCAATGCGTCAGCTTCTGGTCGAAAGATTTATTGCACAGTTTGGCTCTGTAAAAATGTCACAGCAATACAAAGCTGAAGTGCCACAGTCCATATTGTGTCTTCCCCAAGCTACACAAATGAATTATTAAACAGCTTTATGTTGATGCTGCAGGGTTTCCAATATATTATCTGCCTAAAAGAGGAGGTCTTAAATTTTTAATAAATCCTATGTGAGTCTACAGAAGGACTGGGACTGATAAGAGTGGCAGGAACAAGCAGAGGGTGGCTAATTGGATTTAACACGTTGAAGAAAATCCTCAGGACAACTAAAAATGCGAAATTTGAACTTTAAGGTAGGCGTGCACGCATACATTCGCGTTGTGTTTGCGAGATAGTTCTCATCAAGGCCGATCAAATTTGGATGAGGACAAAACAAGATTAGGGTATGAGCGCGGCCTTGGCGGTGCACTGGTGACATTTGCATCTCTAACAAATTGATGCCTGGCAACACTTTCACACCGAGTACACTGCAGCAAGAGCACTGATTTCACTGTGTTCGCACAAAGGCTTCACAGTGGAGACACACTCTAAAGGAATCAGTGCATTACAACAAAGGCACAGAACAATTTAATAACATTTTGCTCCACGGGGCTTTAAGTGTATTCGTATAAAGTTACTTTATAATACTACCGCCTTGAGATGTTGAGCACTGTAAAATATTTCAGACTGTGTTAAACCAGCAAATGACAAGAGCAGCATTTCACAGTAGCTGATCTGACTCTGGGAAGTGCTGCTGTAGTATAATAGACGCCATGTGCTCTGCACGCCTTCAGCTACATGCCGTGATCACCAGCTGTCTTTCTGAGCTACACGCTCGGTAATTTAATTTGCTCTGAGAAGTCAAAATCATACCCAGGTGAATTCTGAACACCTCGGCTGATGGCTAATTAATAACATAAACACGAGTAAGCAGAGACGTAGAGGGCATATGGACAAACAGCGGGCCGATACGCTATTTTCCTCGAGACGCTTAATCTCAGTTACTTTCTAAAACTGCAGAAACAAGCGTGACACCCAAATGAATTGTCTATTTTTTGCCTCCATCTCTTTACAGGCAAACTGGATATTCTTTCCTAGAATGTTTTTCACAGCAACTTGACTGGAGACCAGTGGATTGAATACACCATCATCATATGATTAGAGATACATTCAGCTTGCTTCAAGACCCCCGCTGACACCCCCATCCTCCACATCCTTCTAGATGTAATCTTTTTGCCTTAGTGTTTTACTCATCTGATGGAACTTTGAATCTAGGACACCACCTTGACAGAGAAAATAGGCCGCACATTCAGGGAAGATGGTTGGCTGGGATGATGTGGGTGTATTGGGGGGGGTGTAACTGGTTTCCTGATTCTGCCTTGAGGGGAAACCAAGTAAAGCTAAGTCTTTTCATTCAAGCTCTCACTCTTCAAACTGCTTTTTTTAAAATCCGTCCCCTAACTCACCTTATGCATCTTCAGTTCCTCTGGCACTAACTGAACGCACAGAATAAACTCCAGTTGTAGCTAATGAGAGCAGCTTGGGCTCCTCACAGCCAGGAGTGCAGTACAAGCTATTTCTCAAAGCCTGACAGCATAAAAAAAGAAAAGATACAAAAACGCAATCATGGGATCAAACAGATGATGTCTGAAGCAGCGAGGTGGTACTTGCAAATAGCATTACTAAACACCTTGGCTAAGCATCAAAAGAAGTGCATCAACTACAGTGGAATAGTAGACCCTGCACACTCGGCTTGAGTAGTACATAAAAAAACCCACACATTCACCAACCCAGAGTACAAACCATCATGTCATTCTATTTTAAACCCTCACAATCACAGCTTTTGATTTCCTTCACTGTACTGCCCTTACACTGATAGACAAACCTGAATAGAAACTCACTCGAAAAAGGGTTAGGGTTATTAACAGAGCACCTGATTCAATAGGAAGGAGAAGGAAATAAGCTTTACTAATAAAAACAACAGCCACATTACTTCAACGTGTTTATGCAAAAGTAGTCTAGATGGAAATAATATGATTGTATCCAGGTAGTCCACTGAAAATTTGAGCTTGGAAGACTAGATAAGCACCATATGCCCATTAGTCATGCACTTTTCTAATGGAATCACAACTTGTGGTCAGCTGATCGGAGAAGCTAAAATCTATTAGAGCTGCACCGATTGGCCGGGTAGGGTCTGCAATCACTCGGTTCACAGCGTTCTCAGACTGGACTGGTCAGCCCTGTCATGCCTGTGCAACACTGGCACGGCAGCACAGATAAATAGTTGCTCGCACAGTCACAGCTACACTATGAGCATGGCTATAGCTGTTAGCGAGTTCTTCACTATGAGTGAGGTTTGCTAAACTAAACCATGGGGAAACATGACAACTGTCATAACAAAATACCTAATTAAACACTTAAATACCCTTCATCCAGCTGAACACAGCTAACAAGGGGGAAGTAGCTAGCTTTAGCTTTAGCCACTACCCCTCTTGTCTAGTTTAAAATGCATAAGAATATAGCTTCTCGGAAAAGAAGCTGAAACCCAACAGAAAAAAGAAGACAATGGATTTGGGTTGACACTGGTTCAGGTTTCTATTATTACCTTCATTATAACAACTTAAACAAAGCTACTGTTCTATTTGCTTCTAAGCTACTGTTTAATTTAAAATTTCTTGAGAGCTTGAAAAACCTTTTTATTCAACTGATGCCTTTTGACATTCACACTTAAGTGTGATGCTTTTAATTTTCCTTTTAATTTTCCTTTCCTGTGGGCGATCGTGGCTCAAGAGTTGGGCGTTCGTCTTGTAATCGGAAGGTTGCCGGTTCGAGCCCCGGCTTGGACAGTCTCGATCGTTGTGTCCTTGGGCAAGACACTTCACCCGTTGCCTACTGGTGGTGGTCAGAGGGCCCGGTGGTGCCAGTGTCCGGCAGCCTCGCCTCTGTCAGTGCGCCCCAGGGTGGCTGTGGCTACAATGTAGCTTGCCATCACCAGTGTGTGAGTGAATGGGTGGATGACTGGATATGTAAAGCGCTTTAGGGTCCTTAGGGACTAGTAAAGCGCTATATAAATACAGGCCATTTCCCTGCCAGAAAAAGAAAACTTTTGGTAGATTATTAAATCAGAAGACTATAGAGTGATTTATAGTGGATACAAGCCAACAAGATTCAGTTTGTACTTTGTAAAACATAGATATTTTAGAATAGTTGCATCAAGCTCCTGAATTTAGAAAATTTCATTTACACCAACTATAAGAATTCTCTAGCGTAAAATAATTTAGGTTAATAAACCAGCAATTTTCCCCAAAGGTTTATCTGTGAATCCGTGCTAGTGCCCCCCATTCAGCATAATGTCTCTTTCAGCACACCACCCCTTGCTTTTACTTAAAACACTGTATCTGCTGTTAATGCTGATTGAATTATCTAGCATGGCTGAGCAAATAGAGCAGAAGCAAAGTGGGAGCTGTTCTGTTGAGTGACTGACATGGGCTGAGCCTCTGTAATAAAAGACAGATAAGAAAGTAAATATTAGCAAAGAAAGATACCACCTAATACCACTCTTCATTAATGTGTTAAGCACTTTGTTTCAGCAAAAAGGGAAAAAAATCACGACTGTATTCAAAGCTTAAAACAACAATCTGCAGGGCCTTTAAACCACTCGAACTAAGACATAATATCTTGTTTGTGTAATACATACAAACTTTGCCAAGTTAGGCTTTTGTGGTCTTAAAAGAATGTTGGGACTGTTATTGATGTTCCCATCTAGATCTTGATTATGAAAAGCCAATTATGTCCTGAATGTTAATTGCCATAACTGTATTTATTATGCAAAACATAGACCTCAGCTCTCCCATCACAAAGCCTTCCAAAGGTTCCATGAATCCTTAATAAGAAAGCATTAAACTGACATTTGGGGATACAGCAGTGAAACGCTCTTATCTTTTCCTCAAAAACTAGGATGCTTTCTTCTCAGAAGTGTCCAGAGAATAAAATGGGATTAACATTAAGGTTATTTTGTGGACATGCGTCATTACACGGTCAAATTAAAAGCCAACACAGACGTTTAGGGTTTGTTCCTGGATGATTTCCTGCACTCTATTTATAGCTGGCATCCCAGTGTGAAAATTGTGCTAATATTTACTCTGCAGACAGTGACAGTTGGTGTGTGGCTGGTATGATACTGTGCAGGAGGACTGAGCCAGATAAGCAGACAATGATTAAAAAAAGAGAGAGAGAGAAAGAAAGAGCCACATGGATTCATGCCATCATACAGAATTCAGTGTGTAATGGCACCAGAAAAACTGAAAACAGCATTCATTTTAATCTAGTAACTGTTGTCTCTTCTGGAAGAAGACGTAAAATGTTGCAACATGCTGTATCTATTTGGAACAAATGGTACTGGAAAGAGGTTGGGATTGTTTGCTGATCAGAAATCACAAAATCATTATATGTGTGCATTTTATCTTTATATTTACATGTTTTTACATGTTAGTACATTAACTATAACTTGTTTTGGGGCAGCGTAATTACAAGCTGCCATTACCATAAAATATTGCTACTGATAATGTAAGTAACCACTGCACAAACTACACTGACACATTGCCATGTTGGGAATAAATGAACACACAATGTTTTTGCAGTTTATCCTTCATATTATTGATTGCTAGTATGTTGGAGTGCAGTGAGTCATTTGATCATAGGAGGGACACGGCTGTATTATTGTATTACATGTATGTATGTTTAGCTTAATGTCAGCTAGACTTGCTAACTACAGACTCATGCTAACCTGAAGAAACAAACAAACTTACCTCTGCCTCCTCACAGGGAGGGTAACATAAGTGGGGTACAGATACAGGTGTGTTTGGTTCTACTGTTCTAAGTGTATTTACTTATTTATATTCACTTCCAAGTGAATGGCTTGTGGCTGGCTGTGAGCTCTGGATAGCTTTAGCCACTTTGTCTTTGTTAGCCTCTTTAAATTGCTCATGTTTGATAAACAGTGGTGCAATGGTTAGTATTGGCCCATCACAGCAGGGATGTCCTGGGTTCAAATCCAGTCTTTATGTGCAAATTTGCATGTTCTCCTCATATCAGTGTGGGTACTCCAGCTTCCTCTCACAGTCTAATAACATGCACGGAGTTAAGCCAATTGGTGATTCCAATTTTATCAAGCGTGACTGGTTGTCTGTGTCAGTGTTAGACCTGTGACAGACTGATGACCTGTGCAGGGTGTACCTTGCCTCTCACCCTGTGAAAGCTGGAATAGGCTCCAGCACAACCCTGAACTGAATAAGTGAAGGAAAATAGATAATTAGGTTTGTTGAAGCAAGAGTTTTCATAGTGGTTCCCCTGTAGTTTACTTTGGCAAACTATGTGCCTTCCCCATTCACAGCAAAGAACTTGTTAACAGCAAAGTCTCACTATCTTCTCGCTACGAGAAGATTTGCCTGTGCAGCTGCGCATGTGTTGCACATTCGTATGAAAACCATCCGATCCTGGTCCCCGGCTGGTTGATTGAGTTGTTTGGTGGAAAATAAATGTGCTTCAACATTTCAAACTCCTGCTGGATTTTCGTCCCGTTTCTCTTCGGCCAAGCTCACAGGCAGCTTGTTTTATATAATCACTAGAGCCAGCTTTCTAAGAACCCCTCTCACTCATTTTACTGAGAATATGATACTTAGGTCTAGGAAGATGAAAGGAAGATGGGATACACTCGTGTCTAGAATGTAACTCATGCCCTGCACTTTTGTTTTTAACAGCATGTCCATGATTGTTTCCGAACATTCATCAAGAAGCTTTAATTTTGCATATTTAATCAGACCTTAAACATACACCTGTTAGGTCAGAAAAGCACCATTTAAAATGTTCAATTAGTTGTCTTACTATGCAACACAGAGCAGCCCTCGTTTGTCAAACAGGGTGTTTACAGTTTCTTGAGTTGTGGTCTAACATTGACTGAAGGGTACTAAATATGGAGGTGACTTGCACTTTAAGTGTCCATTAGAAACACCCTGAATCATCTGAGTGACTCAGCATCCACCCTTGTTTATACATGTAGAGCGCTGTGTCTGTTAAATTATGTGATTTCCATACAGGTCTGAACCACTACGATCAATACCCAAGGATCTAAAATAACACTGCATCCTAGATTTCTTACTTTACAACTTTTTAGATTGTAGCAATTGCTTGTGAAAGCACTAAACTCAGCCACAAAGGACAGACTGAAAACTACTAACTGTGTAATTATGTACAGAGAGAACAATGGTTGTCATCACCTATAAAATGATTTTACATCAACGTTCACTAGAGGGAAAGTAAACATTTCCAAAGTCATGGCAAGTTAACACAGCCACAGAAGAGACACTTTAATATCGGAGCTATTTCCTCGCGGCCATTTATTCATAAAGTATAATCGCTCTGCACCATACAAGGATTGTTTTCATTAGCAATTCAAACAGGGCGTGATTTTCTCTGCGCTGATACGAATCTGTTCCCCCAGGAGTCCTCGAGCTCCCATTTCAACATCTTCATCAACTATAAATAGCCTCCCAAAAAGAAAATCTATTCAGGAAATAATAGGTTTATATTTAATATTTTGTTTTCAACTCAAGACTAAGGCTGTGACTCAAATGAAAAGAGGAAAACTAGAATCCCCACATTCCCCAGTGCTAATCTCAAGCTGAGTTCAAGGGACAAACAAAGCAGTCATTACTTTTACCCATCCATTATCACACCAAAGCAAAACAAGTCACCTTTGAGAGGTGCTGATCTAATTTAAGACAGTGTATCTCTGCACCCCTTTAATAGATGAGGGCATCTCACAGGAATCCCTTCTAATGCAGTGGAGCACTTCAGACCCTTCCATCTGACTGATGGATGTTAGTCCGGCAAGTACCAAATACATCAGCTTCTAGGGTGTTACGCCTTTGGGATAACAAGATAAAGGGATAATCAATGTGAGTACTTGAGCTGTGCATTTGGAAACGACTGATTTCAACTGTATACATTTTCCTGGCGTTTTTGCCTTTCCTTTATATCAACTTGTGAGTTTCAAGATCCTTGGCTAGATTTCCAGAATGCTGCAGGCACTCCACAGGCAAGGTCATATTTTTTTAATGTGTTTGCCTGTTTGTTTGTGTGCCTGTAACTGTGTAGTGGTTAGTGCACTCGCTTGGCAAGCAAAAGGTCGCTGGTTTGATTCCAGCATGAGATACAAATCCCCTTTGGGGTTGCATCAGGAAGAGCATCCGGAGTAAAAACTCTGCCAAAGCAAACATGCAGTGCGACCCCTTCTGGCAAGGGAGAAGCTGAAAGTCTGATATTATCCAGCCACAAAAACTGACGGCCAGTTCCTGCATTTAGAGCTTATTTTGCTTTCAAAAGAGCCATAATGCTGTCATATGGTTACAGTAAATATAAAGCTAGAGCACAAAGATGAAAAACAAGTGGAAATAACCTTCTGGATGCAGCATAATTTAGCAATACTCACGCAGCAATCTTGAAGGTGGTAAAAGCTGCAAAACCCAATGTGAGTTTGCCAAAAATAAAGAAATAAACATGTTTAAAGACTGGTACGAAAAATGGTTTAGTCACTGCAGCCAATTTCCCCCCTTTGTGGCAAATGTAGATGGGTTGATTATTCTTCCAACTATTTTGTTTAGATTTCATTTAGGCTTAAAAGGTATATATTATTAGTCGCATGGCCACTTTGAGTAGTGATTCGGTGCTGAATCAAAATATCAACATCGCAGCGGCACCTTGCTACACATGCTAGGTAGCGCGCACTGCTATTAGCTGACTTCCCATGTTTTGATCCATCTAAACATGGTTATCTTACCTTAATTATACAGGATTATAACTGCAAAGATGCTGAACCTAAGCCTTCAAAATGGAAACTCTAAAACCACAGATTGCATAAAAGTATAGCTGTAGCTAGCATAACAGGAGCCGCTGGTTTCTACGTTGCATTTTGAGATGTCATCTTCTAAGACCCCACCCCCCAAAAAAAACATTTAAATAATTTTGGATGTACAACAGATCTCAATCATTTAAACCCTAAAAAATATTATGTAAAATAATTCAGAATTCATCAAACAGCAATTTTCAGAAGCTTTTAAAGCCAATATTCATCAGATAGCCCCATAATTAATACATGTATGATCAGAGGAATCCACTGAAGTATAACTAACTTATCTGAGCTGGGTTAAACACTTCCAGCTCATCTTAATAAACTGCAAAATCAAGATAACATGTCTTATGATAAAACTTCTACTGGGATTATTGATGCTTTGTTTCAATAACAGCAAACAGAATGGATTTCTGTACAGCGCTGACGACAGGCGTTTTCCCCTTTTAGTGTGATAGGGTTATTTTTAGGAGTGGGCTCCTCAGCTCTCAGTGCTGAGCTCAGGCAGGGACATGGCGTGTCAGAAATGGTAAGGGGAGTTGAATTTTTCAGAGGTACAGAGCAGATATGGGATTTGGCTCTCCAGTGGAGGGACAGGTTCAGCAAGATATGCATGCGTGCACACGCACACACACAAGATGCATCTGCAATACTTAATCTCTCTCCTACACATACAAACACACACACACAGAATAACAATCGACAACATGCTGATAAAGACTCTTACACTGGAGTGACAGCATATCCTATTTCATAGACACCTGTCACAGGCATCAAACAAAACAGAGCACTCAAATGTTTGGACTTCACACAGTAAACAGGAAGCAGTATTTGTGTGAGTGCGTGTGCACATTATAGCGGCTGTGTGAACAAGGACCTCTCCCGAGATAGGGGCTCTCAGTTTCTCTCTGTTGCATAATTCTCTTCACTTCAGGCCAGGGAACCTTGTTGGTGCTAAAAACACTCCAGAGAGAATGCATCGAATAACAGAATAACATTCAGCTCTCTTTAAGCCACTAAAACAGTAGTTTGGCTGCACATGTTACTGTTTATAAAGGGGAACGGGGACACGTGGGAGTGAATCATGTCCTCTTGGCCGTTACTGATGTACTGGATGAAACTGTTAATAACCCCAAGGCTTTAAAAAATGAATTACCAAACATAAACATTTATAGCAAAAATTCTACTGTGGACCACGAGAAAACATTACGCTTGCCACAACACAACACAAAGAAAATCAATATAGAATATGATATGCTGCAGTTTTTAATAACACGAGGCTGAGGTTTTAAAAATCAATATTTGTGGAGTGAACCAGTGAAGAAAATAAACCTGCTTGCTTCAAATGTAACAGGCGCAAGACAACATGTGGAAGATCGAACAAACAACGTCGTGAAAAATCTGATTTACTTTCTGAATGTTGGCTGAAATAGATACAACATATAGAAATGTACATAAAGGTAACATCTGTAACACGATATGTGAAATTAAATCAAACCTTAAAGTATTAATACAGAAATTATTACGCTGTGGAATACTACAACTCATCTTTGAATGAGGCTTCCTTCAGTTTCAAAATATCCACCGCAAACAGGGGGTTATCACACGTGACATGTGACAACATCCCAAATCCATTTAATACTGCATATTCTCTTGGCTGTGGAAAAATGAAGACCAAAACTTCACCTTTGCAGCCTGAACTGGGTTTACAAGAAGATGAAGCAAAGTGGCAAAAAATATGGAGGATATGCTAGTTTATAAATGTACTTCCCCTATCTAATACTACCAGGCAGAAATAAAAAATGCACACTAACTAAACAAAAGAGTATATTACACAGTCAGTTTTATGTCTCTGAGCTAAATTTGTGCTAAGGGCAAAGCAATGCTTTGAATGAAATGCAAACAATGAGCGTGCCGATATCCTCCCAGCGGCAATGCCTGCAGGCTGGTGTTAAGTGGACAAAACATTTTTACAAAGATCATGCCCATATTTGCTAGTTTGTACAAAATTAGCACGCCACTTACCAACCCCATTTATTAGCTGTACCATGCTAGTATAAAAATGAGATTTAAGAAGATCCTGAAAACATTCCTAAGAGATTTTGATCAATATTGACATGACAGCATCACACATCAAAGCTCCTGTTCCACCACATCACAAAGGTGCTCTGTTGGATTGAGATCTGGAGACTGTGTTGAGTACAGTGAACTAATTTGTCTTTTAAGCCATTTAAATGATGCTCAGGTGGCAATGAGGGACCCAAATATATCTTGCACACCAATACACCAACAGCAGCAGCAGCCAGGATGCATACCTGATTTTATGTTATTTATGCATATTCTGACCCATTCATCCATCTTCTCCTGCTTATACAAGGCCAGGTCACGTGGGCAGCAGCCTAAGCAGAGAAGTCCAGACCTCCCTCTTCCCAGCCACCTCCTCCAGTTTGTCTGGGGGAACACCAAAGCATTTCCAGGCCAGCCGAGAGATATACTCTCTCCAGCATGTCCTGGGTCTGCCCCAGAGCCTCCTCCTGGTGGGACATGCCCGAAACACCTCACCTAGGAGGCGCCCCAGGGGCCATCCTTATCAGATGCCTGAACTGCCTCAACTGGCTCCTTTCGATGTGGAGGAGCAGAGACTCTACTCTGAGCCCCTCCCAATACTTCTCACCCTATCTCTAAGGGAGAGGGCTTCGAAGGAAGCTCATTTCTGCCACTTGTATCCACGATCTCGTTCTTTCGCTCACTACCCCACAGTGACCATAGGTGAGTGTAGGAATGTAGATCGACAGCTAAATTAAGAGCTTCGCTTTTACACGCAGCTCTCTCTTTACTACGACAGGCAGGTACAGGGTCCTCATCACTGCAGCCACCGTGTGAGAAAGTCCCAGTAGATCAGCAGTTTCTGAGATACTCAAACCAGTCTGCCTGGCACCAACAAGCATGTCCCATTCAAAGTCACTTTAATCAGCTTCCCTCTCCATTCTGATGCTCACTTTCAACTTCAGCAGGTCGTCTTAACCGTGTCTACATGTCTGATTGAATAGAGTTGCTCCCAAGTGATTGGCTGATTAGATATTTGTTTTAACAAACAGCTGAACACAGTACAATGGAAAATTTTGACGTACCATGGCCTGGTATAACACAGAAAGGCTTTGGATCAGCAAAGTGATTCATCCTCATTTCATCCATAAAGTAGTTATTGAGATATTTTAGCCAGAACAAAAATAGTGGACTGATACTTTCATTTTTCACCATCTAGAACGTAATGACAGCCGGTTGCTAGTCAGCAACTCTTCAGATTACTCAATTATTTTGCCTCAGAGTTGAGGAGTTTTATTTAGCGACCAGCCGCTTCATGACGCTGACATTTTTTTTCTCCCGTTGTCGCTACAAGTCACTGAATTTCAGTGACATTCTGTGGTCTCTGGTTGCCACATGCCTGCCAGTCTCTTCCTGTGTAGGCGTCCCTTTAGACTCTCACTGCAAGCATGGCTAAAAAGGTCACACGCCAAGCACCAGGGTATTTGCTACTAGAAGCCTAAAATAAAATTTCTAACAACATGGCATTTATATATATATATATATATATATATATATATATATATATATTTGTCAGTTTCCTCATAAAACAATGCAGGAAAAAAATATTCAAACAAAGTGTAGCGGAAAAAGGCTATGCAGAACTGTGAGATAGGTCTCTGTGCTTTTGACAGTAATCCCACTAATCAGACTGCTGGGGCGATAGAGCTCGTGCATTTCCCTTCTGAAGTGGAATGCTTGAAAAGACACTCAGACAAAAACATCTCTGCTGTTATCTATGCAACTAAACAGCACTGATTTGTGTTTGAAACACGGTTGTAGATAAAAAAAAAAAACATTCAAAAAGAAAAAATATGTCTGTTCAATTTCTTTTTAAATCAAAGACTTTATAAAGACGTTAGCTGAAATTACAAGAAACACAATGAGATCCTATTTTCAGTCACAGTGTGGGTTCAGTTAGACACACAGTGGGTTAAATAATTTAAAATCTTTACTGCAAATAATAGCTCACAACTTAGATAGTACTAATTTTTGAAATAAAAAATCCATTAGACAGGTTTCTTGCCTTAAAGCACGCCCTGTAAAAACTCATTAGCAGCTTTTTATCATCTAATCTATCATCAGCATGCGACTGGTGGGACTGATGAGTAGTGAACATGAATTATGCAGACTATAGGTGGGAAATCTGCTCACTCAAATCATCATCTGATGTACTGAAGCTCAGCTAATGGCATATACTGGCTTAACTGATCCTCTAAATCACTGTGTGCTTATACATGAACCCTAGTAAATGCAAAGAGAAGTGCCTCTACTTTTAGCAGAAGAAATCCAAAAGCACAGCAACATCTGGCCGTATATAAGACTAAATATATGCACTATTCTTGCTCCATTTGCCTCTTTCTGGGTGGATGATGTTTTTTAGTGCAACAGTAAATGGGACAGTGCTGGTTGTGTACTTTATGCTAATACAACCTTTCCTAAAGATGTCATGTTAAATGAATCAGGTCTCTACACTGAAGTAGCCAGTGCATTGAATCCATGCAGTCTACAGACATATTTGTACTGGTTTACAGCCAGGACTGCATTATCTAAAGCCAAGTACACTGACTTTTTCCCAAAACATGTTGCTGTTGACTATTTCATTTATAAATAGTTTTATCACTGTCAGTGCTGTATCAGGGTCAAGAGTCATGTTTAAAACCTGATCACACACAAGGATAGCCACATGGCTACATCTGGTATTAAAATATAACTAGTTTAGTTTAGTTTTGTTACAGTGCAATGAAAACGTATTTTAGGCATGAACAAAGTCTAGAATTTTATTAGGCCAATCATAATTTTGGTTTTGTTGTTTTGTTGATGTTGTGTGTTTTGCATCATCGTCCTGCAGCATAACTTCCTAAAAAGCTCCACTTGAGCTTCACGCCATGAACTGATGGCCAGACATTCTCCTTCAGGATTTTCTGGTAGAGAGCAGAATTCATGGACTGTCTAGGTTCTGAAACAACAAAGCAGCCCTGGACCACCACACTACCGCCACCATGTTTGACTGGTACTATGATGGTCTTTTTATAAAATGCTGTGTTAGTTCTATGCAGATGTAACCACACTCACACCTTGTAAAAAGTTTAGTTTTGATCTTATCGGTTCACAGAATATTTTTCCAGAAGTTTTAGGAATCATCAAGGTGCTTTTGAGCTCCTCCTGGCTGAGCTCTTGGAGTGTCGTTGCTGGCATTGTAAGCTTTTATAGACTGAGAGATGTCAATGACTTAGTTTCTCAGATGTTCTTGGGTTTCTTTAGTTGTGCTGATTTTTGAGATCTTTTAGCCAACTTCACTTTGTCAAACAGGTTCTTTTTTAGTGAATTCTTGATTTAGCAAGTCTGGCAGTAATCAGGCCAGGCCAAAACATGCGGTTAATCACAGTTGATTCATGATTTAACAAGAGGGCAGTTCAATTTTCACATAGGGTGAGATACATTTTGATAGCTTTTTGCTCATTAATGAATAAAATCTACTCAGGTTATATCTGAAAACATATAAACACAAATTAAACACCCACTCACATCGTGCTTCAGTTCATCTGTTTAATTTAAACAACGTGTTTTTGTTTTGTTTTTTTATCTGGGACTCCAATATATTCCAGTATTTTAGTCTTGAAACTAAAGAAGTTTTTTCAGTTGTCTTTAAGAAACTTAAAAAAGTCCAGTCGCTTTTCTATGCAAGCTCCTTACATAACACCATATAATGTAATTAGTACCTAATAAAGCTATATTACTAATACTTATTTCTGGATCCTAACACAGCTCTGACTGCTCAATCAGTCACTAATTCATCATCTTATTTATAGCATTCAGATCCTGGGAACCCTCTGTAAATTGATCTTTACTAATTCTGGTCTTCAGCCCTTTATTGACACTCAATTCTTCCTTAATGGTGGAGGGGGACTATGTTTCCTCTTCCTCCTCACTGCTATCTCTCTGGGTCACGGGTTCCTGAGTCTTAATGAGCCACTGAGAGATAATTGCTCCTTCAGGACACTGTTAACTGACACCAGTGTCTCCTGGATGACATTCAGTCAAGCCCCTGTCAGGTTCAATATAACCAAGGGCTATATTCACAGCCAGAGATTGAACCTAATGACTCCTGAGTCCACCAACTTCAGATCGAGCTATGATCCAAACTGCAAAGCACAGGAAACAAATTGCATATTCTGACAGTTTCTTCAAAGCCACAGGGCTTGAGAACGCAACAGAGAGACACTGGAGATTTTGTTAAGGATGCTTGTTGTCTTCTGTTTTCTTCTTCTCACATTGGTCACACAGCTACGCAGCAAAAAGGAAGATATGATCCGTTACAAAAAGCACTTATAAAATGCAATACTAAAGCAAATTACACAATCTTGCTTGGCTTCAGCTCAATCTCCTCCAGTCACAGCATTTTGAACTGATGCAGCAGGGACATCCTTTAGTGCCAAGGGCAAGTGTGTGTGACTTCTAAGACACAGGAAAGGTCTGTACTGCTACTGTGTGACGTGATGCAAAGGGACGGCCTGTACTCAGGGTACATGCTGTGTCCTCTTCCATGCTGCCAGTGGCTTTGACCTCAACAGATGACAATGGGCAGCCACAGTGGGCGACTAGAAAGTGCTGCACATGTCAGTTTTCCACTTGCTAAAGGACTAAAGACTGACTACATTTAAGGTGGAGCAAATAGATCACTTTATTTTAATAAGGTTTATTAAGGTGGCTGGTTAAAAATAAAATTGTTATTATGCATTGTTTTTGTCTTTTTGTTTTACTAATGAAAAGAGTGTTCACTCCTCATTTCATAGAAACCTATAAATATGTTATATATATATAAAATTTTAAAGTGCTTTAATTCCACAGCTATTCACAGAGGGGGTTCGTGACTTTCACATGGTTGATGGTAGGTAGCAGTGGCCGCAGTGACTCCAGAAATGCTCGCAAAAGTGTGGGATGGGTTTGACTACCACATGGACATATATCCAGAGGGGGACATATTGACCACTTGTAATAAAATAAATAAATAAATTTTTGTTATATAGGGTGTATTAAAAGAGAACCACACAATTTCAAAAGGGTAATTCAATTCAGTTTTTTCAATTCAATTTTATTTATATAGCGCCAATCATAACAACAGTCGCCTCAAGGTGCTTTATATTGTAAGGTAGACCCTAAAATAATACATACAGAGAAAAATCCAACAATCAAATGACCCTCTATGAGCAAGCACTTTGGCGACAGTGGGAAGGAAAAACTCCCTTTTAGCAGGAAGAAACCTCCGGGAGAACCAGGCTCAGGGAGGGGCGGTAAGTTAAGTGTAACCTTACAGTGGTGGACAATTAGAGGTCAGGAGGCAATTAAATTAATCAGTGTAACACTCCAGACACAAGTGATCATCCAATTAAATTCCTCTGTCTCATTCCACCTTCACACTGGAGTCTCATTTAACCTATTAAGCCCCAAGCTTAACTGATCTCCTGCCTTTGCCCCCCGTATCAGGGGGCGTTGGGGCTTAAGGGGTTAAAACCAACTCTTACCTAAATTAACTAAATATTGTCCTTAAAAGTGATTATTTATCCACAGTGACTTACCATCCACGCTCCACATGCACTTTCAGTTGGCTGTCAGCACACAAATAATTCATCACTCTCTTTCAAACTTAACCACACCTAATGTGTGTGAAAGTGCCAACCGGCTGCGATGTTACCTTATTTAAATTCCGACAGGCAGCTCTGACGCATTGCCACATGCTGCCATACAGACACTGTCCTCTCTCCACTTTGCCTGCTTAAGTAGCATCTGGATATCAACAGCCGCTCTTACTGCCTGCACCGTTTCCTCACTGCTGCGTTCACACGTTTTCCCAGCCTGATCTCTGCGGTGTTCCTGAGACACAAACTGCTTCTGTCATCAGGTGCAGAAATCCAGCTGGATTCTGCTCTGGCAGTGTCACTCTGCCTTTTCTTATCTCTCTCCCTGGCAACAACAATAAGAGAAGAAAAGCACAATGCAGGGGCTTCTGCTAACAATGTGTCACAATCGATGTCTTTCAAAATGACACGCTGATGGTTTGTTTGTCATCAAAAGTCAGCGCGGTTGATGCGCAGAGTATTGTGATGTGGAAAATTATGATTTTTTTTTTTTTTTTAAATCCCTCACTGTTTGTGCACAATCAAAAGTTTTAGCCCAGCAGTTATGAGAAGCTGGCAAACCCAAGCACTTATTTGAGACAAGCCGCCACTTAAAACTGTCATTTTGTGCTCGAGCTGAGAAACAAAATGCATTTAAAGCAACCAGAGACAATCATGAAAGCCCAAATCCAACAGATTTATGTTCGGGCATTCAATAATTTATGTAGAACATGTCCAACAGAGCAGAAGAAACTAAGAACATCTTGCTGGCTGTGAAATTAATCAGTCATGTTTAATGAAAGCTGGCACTAAGTAGGAATTTTGGATGAAGCATAACCAGCATGCTACCATTTATTGCAGTGGGAAGCTCACAGGCAAAGTAGCAGAGAGGAGGGGAGCGTTCAAGACGGCGCTTGACACATTTGTGTTACAGCAGGGCTGCAGGCTGCAAGGCAGTCTGTCACTGATGGTGTGACAAGGTTTGCTGCTCTGACCCCTCACTCAGCACTCAAAACCTCCTGTACTTCGCACTGTAGTTGTCCTTAAGCAACATTGCATATTGAATATGGTCAAAAAAACTTTTTGAAAAACCAATAACTGAGAATTATGATGTAAATTCAGCTCAATTATTAAAGATGTGTTTGTTGCATATTCATTTATCTTCGTCGAATGATAATTGGCCGACCTCTGTGGATGAAACTCGCTGAATAATTGGTTTCATTTTTATATTTTTTAAGTAGCTGTATAATCTTATTAGACAGCTGAAGTGTGTTCAACAGAAAAACTAACCTAGACCTTTAATTAGATCTTAGTAGGATTAGATCTTAGTATAGTTCTCAGTTCTACCTGCAACAAATGAATACCATGCTGCTTTTAACTAAGATAGTCATAGCCAGAGGCAATTTGATTGCTGTTGCCAGTCTGCCCTTATCCCCAACCTATTTTCACTTTTTTGAACACCTTGATTGATTTTTTTCCCCATTAAGCACCAAAGGATGAACTTGGACCATAGGATGAGCACTGATTAGCATCTCAAGGTCACTGTGACCTCCCAAAATGCATTGTGACTGTAACTCAAGAATTAATGTGCTACTTATGACAAGATTTCATGAAAATATCTAACAGGATACAACAATGAAGTGAGGAGATTTTACAAGCAAAGGGTCAAAGGTCAACTTTCTGTGTTATTATAATGTCCCTACAAACACAGGCATTATTCAGCTCCATAACTCAGGAACAGACTGGGACTATGCTTAACTTTGATTAGGTGTTTCAGTAATCTGTATTGTAATCTCTATAAAATCCCTGCAGTTTTCACTACAGATTGATGGCCGAATGTTCATCCTGATTTTACAAAGTACAAAGTTGCAGTATTGATTTATCAGCGGATTTATTTGTTTATTATCTATAACTACATATATACAAGTGATGAGATCATAGTTTACGAACTGTGTAGGAACCTACTTTACAAATTAACAAATAGCTTACCTTATTTTTATTTTTTTTGGAATATTTTCCATTAAAATAAAGATTGCATTACAATTACAATTGCATTGTAGTATGTTACTAATAATACACTGTTATGAATATGCCTGTGATAGCAGAGAACATCTGATAGATATATATAAATCAAAATACCTCATCATTTGTTTTACCTTCTTAGTGCCAGGTTGTGCCAGACATGATAGCATCACACAGTTCCTGTAGATTTAATTCAGCTGCACATCCACAATGTGAATCTCCTGTTTCACACCCTAAAAGTGCTTTACTGTTATAATAAAAGGTCATTTACGGTACCATTGCCATCCTAACAGCTCAAAGCAGTCTAGCTATTCTCCTCTGAAGCAAACTTCCCAGAGAACTGCAGCTCACTAGGTAGCTTCTCATTTTCACACCATTCTCTATAAAACCCAAGAGATATTTGCTGGAAAAAGCCCAACAGATCAGCAGTTTATAAAATACTCAGAGCAGCAGGTTTGGCACCAACCAAGTCGCTTAAATCACCCTTATTCTCCAATCAGATGCTCATTTTGAACTTCAGCAGGTTGTCTTGACTACATGCACTGAGTTGCTGCCATGTGATTGGCTGATTACAGATTTGCATTTATGCAAAGTTAAGCAGGTGTACCTAATGAAGTGGTAGGTGAGTGTAGATGGCTGTAAAACGCAGCTAGGTGGAAAACCTGTAAAGCTCTTATGCTAGCGTTCTCAATTAATCTATCAATTATTGTACATATTACTAGATTAAGCGAATCCAATGGGGAAAATGCCGAAAAGAAAGAGTCCTAAGATCCCAAAGTGAATGTTTCAGAGTTTCCAACAGTATAAAGCTTTAATATATTTAACTAAAAAACAAGAACAGTAGCTATTTAGATTTTAGTTTAACTTGTTTAAACTGGTAATGAAGAAATACTGGCTCTAAGTAGCCATTTATGTTGGTATGGGGCTTCTGGCAGCATTAGCTCCATATCACACAGTAAAAGTGACAGGACTGTGCTTGTGTTTCTTATTATGTGACAGCTCAGAGTCAACAGCATAATAAAACAGCTTGTAACTGTACAGCTATGGCGCTTAGATTTGGCAGAAGGACAAACAAAAGCGCCCGAGCAATAAAACAACAAGTCCACTAGCTTGCTGCGAGCAGCCAGAGGCACACACTGCCCTCCTTTCATACTCCCAATCTGACAGATGATGCTGCCGCTACGCCACATGAAGAAAAAAAAAAAAAAGAATCTTTGCAAAACTGTAACCGTTTCCAAACATTTGTATCATCTCACTCACTTTCGTGTTTTGAAGTTCCCCATGTGTGCCGCGGAACTCCCGGGCTCTTGATAATCGCTCTGCCGGCAGATTTCAGGGCATCCATCACGAGGTGTGTCTGCTCTCCGGCAGGTGGATTCCCCAGTCACCGGACCACAGGGAGGAAAAGACGGAACAGCCTGCGCTCGATGGCGGATACGCCGGAAAGGAAAAAGGCGAGGGAGATAGGACACAGATTCAAGTTCCAGCCCCGAGCCTCTCTTCCTCGTTCTCTCTCTCTCTCTCTCTGTCTTTACCTCTCTCTCTCTTTCCCAAGTGATAATGTGAGCGGCTGAGGGCACACACGAGTCCACTGCACCGTTTCCAAAGTTGAGGGCGTGTCCTTCTAACCTTCACGAGCTTCCTTCAGTGAGAGGGAGTGACCTTAATGAAAAAAGTCATTACAGTCTAATGTGTGTACCGAGGACTTAAACACACTAATGAGTTTATGCCTAATGAGCTTACAACTGCACTTTCTGTCTCATAGGATTTCTTGCGGGTTATTGATCAGTGGTGGGCCCATTGTTACCATGGTTTCTTTTTCTCTTAGTGTTATTTTTTAAATTATCAAATAATGTCATTTAGCCCTTTACCATGTTTAATATTTTAACCTTGACTAGAAACAACCCTACAGTTTTATTTAAGGGTGGAGATAAAATCATTAGCTACTGCTGACCATTTTCTGCCTTCTGTTTTTTTAATGTTTTTTTCCACATGTCCGTCTATGTTTCTTGTTAATTATAAACAAAGTAACAAAAGTAGTCAAAAGTCGAAATAATAAATAATTTGTTGGTATTTTGGCGCCATCTTTCGATTGTAGCTCGAAATTGCAATTTTCTTGTAATAACTGCTGTGGCATCTTCACCTACTCGACAACATTTAGTAAGATTGTAAACAGATTAAAATGTCACTAAAATTTAAATGGCACGGAGAAAGTGCTTTAGTTTTAAAAGATCTCAAGACAAAAGGATAAAAATTCTGCACTCTAAATGTAAAATGAAACCGAAATATATAAAATTAAAGGTTTATTTATTTAATGAAACTAAGCGTATACCAACCACGTATATTTTATTTAACCAGATTCCATTAAATTTAACACTTTACTTACTCTTACACCTGTAATTTAATTAGTTAAAGTCAGCATATTGTGCATTTTTTTAACGCAAGGGGCTAAAATCCACTGGTGTACCTTTAACATAAGCAAATATCTTTCTTTGATGTGTTCTGCCCAGGTTTCATATATTTCCCAATACCAACTAACAATCATAACATTTACAAACATTTGTTTCATATGTGATTATGCAATATTAAGACACAATGGTCTACAGTTGTGGTCAGAAGTTTATATGTGCAGATCATCGGCATGAAGGTCATGCTTGTCATGCTAATTTGGAGAATTTAATGATTTCTTTAAACAGCATATATCTTAAATGGCTATAAAAACAAGAACTGGGTACACAAGTTTGAATTGCTTTCTCTTTTCTCTAAGAGAAAGAAGATTTTCTGTAATTCACACAGGGTCAAAAGTATACATACAGCTTTGTATACTTTGACCACATATTTTTGGTGGTCATCAGCAAAAGTCTAGCTGGATATTTGATGACTCTTCTTGGCACAATTTCATTTAAATTGTCTGGTTTCCTACCATGGACCAAGCTTTTAAGTGTGGTGGACACATTTTCAACAGGGCTGAAAGTCGAGGTTTTCAAAAGGCCATTCCAGAAGCCTTCCAGTTAGCCTGCTTTGTCCATTCAAAAAAACAATTCTGATGTGTGTATGGATCGTTGTTCTATTGAAGCACTCAACTGTATCCGAGTTTTAACTGCTTAGCTGTTAATGTGAGGTGATGTTGAAGACTTTGAAAGTAGTCCCCCTTCCTAATTATTCCATCCACTGTACAATGGATCAGTACCACTAGCAGCAAAACAACCCCAGCACATGATGCTACCAGCACCATGCTTGACAGTTGGTGCATAGTTCTTAGGTTTGAAAGCCTCACCTTTACGCTTCAAACATACTTCTGGTCATTGTGGCCAAATAGTTCAGTCTTTGTCTTGTCTGATCACAGAACCTCTTTCCAGAAGGCTTGTTCATTTCATTTGAGCTTTAAAGTATTGGTTTTGGAGCAGGGGCTTCTTTCTTGGTGAGCACTTTCTCAGCTCATAATGATGTAAAACTTGCTTTACAATGGACAGTGACGCCAATGTTCCAGCAGTCTCCAGTTCATGGCACATTTAAGCCTTTGTGGTTCTTGGATTGTTTCTCACTAACCTAACCAATTTCCTCTCATCTGAGGGTGGCAGTTTGGGTCTTCTTCGATACTTTGGCAAAGTGTTGATGGGTCCAAATAATTTGTACTTACAAACAATAGTTTGAACTGATGATCTTGCAATTTGCAGTTGTTTTGAAATGGCTCCAAGAGACCTTCATGACTTGTGTAAATATTCATTTTTCTGAGTTTTATTCAAACAAACCCTTTTTGTGCTGGCAAAGAGAAACAAAGACTAATGGGGCCGAATTAGGCCTCATTAGGCCTTGTCAAGTTAAAAGACACAGAAGAACCTTTACCACCACAAAAAATAAGTGAGTGTATGTACATATTTGAGCCAGTATGCATACTTTTAACCCCTGTGTGAATTACACCCAATTCTTTTTTTTCTTTTTTTTTAAAAGTCATTAAAGATGTATGCTGTACAATCATTCCACTCTGGACAAAGAACAGTTCAAAGAAATAATTTAAAGCCACCACATTACCCTAACATCCATGCCCATGGATGAGTTAATGTAATCTTCTGACCACAACTACAAGTACTTGTACCAAAGAAAAATAATTTTTGAGACATAGAGAACGTGAAGTTTGTTTTTTTCCTTCATGGTGAAATATTTATTTAAATTCTCTCCACAACCCAGCACAGATTACAACTTCTCATTTTAAGTCTAAGCTCATCTCACAAGTATTTCACACTCAGGAAGCTAAGCAGTGCGTGTACTGTATAGCCACGGATTTCTCACAAATCATCTAGAACGAGTTATTACGGTTTAGCCTGCGGTGGCATGCTTGCTGTTGTAGTAATTTCGGTGCTCTGTGGTCATTTGAGAGAGTCTTTAGTTTATATTTAATGCCCTGAGCAGCACACACTACTGCAACTACACTGACTGCTTTGCATGTGATCATGTGAGTATGTGCCAATCTGCACGTGTTAATGTGTTGCTATTCTGGATACAGCAAGTTGGAGAACCATGCAGCGTTTTAAAATTCAAGAAGGTTGTGTCGCTCCCGCGTCGTCCTGCATCAGAGTGAGCATTTTTACAAACTAAAGAATCGTCTCCCTCTTCAGTTTAAAAAAAGAAACAGCTTCTTGAAAGCTGAAAGCTGCACTGAAACAATGCAAAAGAAAAACCTCCGACCCCGCCTCCACCTGTTTTCATGGAAGACTGGATCTGTGATAAATCGTAATTCTTGGTATTTAGAAGCCCTCTAGCCACTGGCACATTGTCACAGAGCACCCCTGAATCCAATAAAAAATAGCAGTTCGAGGCTTTAGTTTCAAATTTAATCTTCCACTAGACTTCTTTGACAGAAGCGTAATCGAACAGTGCAGCATGCATCATCTGTTTAAGGTTGCCCAATTCATGTGTGAACACTGCATCATAAGATGCTTGAAATACCCATTTAGATTAAAACAAAAGAAAAAATCATCCTGTTTTGCAGCATGTTTTGGGAAAATGTTTACATCAAGTCACTGACAGGATATTTGTTAGAGTCTTAGTCCCCCATAAAACAATTCATGCTTCTGGTGGTCTCTGAATTTGTAAAGGGTGAGGAAGGCAAGATCGCTGAAAGAGCAGAGCCAGATGAAGGGGAGGACTTCATGAAATAGACTTAAATGAGAGGGAGAGAAAGGTAGTTTCTTTTAGAAAGGACAACATAGAAAAAAAAAAACAGACTGGACTAGTCGGCTAACATGCTCTCCTGTCTGCTTTACAGTATATAGCCCTCCTGGGTTTTTTAAAATATCATAGCCTCATGCTTTTTGTCTCATACACACACTCAAACACACACTCTCATCTTTATTTCTAAACCCGCATCTTCCTCAGAGGGTGCAGCTACAAGGCATCTGGTTGGAGGGCCCATCTTGGAAGCAGAAGGTGACCTTTGCCAACTATTCTCAGGTCAATCCGATGTCAGGTGATGGATTAGTGTACATCCATAAAACCTGACGAAATCTTCAACCAAGCACAACACCTGCATTGAAGAACCTCATACACCGTCCGTTTCAAAGACTGGGAAAACCGTCCCTTCGTCTTCTCCCGTTTCCCCTCCTGGTTTCTCTCGTCCTTCCTGCTCCTCTCCTCCTCCTCTTCCTTCTCCCCCCTCTCGTCTCTCTTCTCGTTCTGAGGCACACGGGTAGTCTTGGGACTGGGGCTGCGGCTGTCCCAGTGACTCCGTTGACAAGCTGCGGCTAGACAGGATGCTACTTAGGCTGGACTGGCGGGCGCCCCTGGGGTGGGTCTCAATTTCAACGCGAACCTCAATATTCGTTCTTTCCCTGCGGTCACAATGAAGAAACACAGTGGAGTCATTATACAGTACCGTCCAAAAATATTGCCATTCCATAGTGCACTCCAGTCGATCCAAAAATCATTATTCAGCAGAAGACATCAAGCTCACAGAGCAAGTCATAAAGAGCTGTCATTGGTGATGAGACATAGTGGCACACAGAGCCCTGACCAAACATTATCGAATCAGTCTAGAAATGCATTTACAAGAAATACAAGCAAGTACTTGCACAAGTACTGTTTTAAAAGCAAAGACTGATATACAGAATACTGTGGTGGTTTGCTTCAGTTGTGTGTGCATTTGTCTATTTGGTTACTGCTCCATTAACTTTAAGGTGTATCTCCTGAACTCTAATAGCAATATGTAACAGCTGCTTTATCCCACTGACTAACAAGTGGTGGTAATGCACCAACAAATGCAGCAATGGCCCAGCCTCCGCTGCAGAAGAGGACTGCTTGCAAATAAACAGAGATGGGTGCTTTTCATTTTTCTGTTTTGTGCCTCCTCACCTCCTCTCTACTCCATCCACCTGCCGCTGACGTGAAAATGAATCTAAGCATGTTAGAGGAAGTCTGAATACCTAAAAGGGTCTCTCAAAGAGGGAGGAGTGAGGAGACAGGGTGTATCCTCTATGGAAGTCAGACTATACGGACCACGGGAGAAAGTCAGACTTAGCAAATATATGTTTGTAAGACTAACAAAAAATGTATATACACAGCTATTCTGGTGTCAAGATCCATGGAGTGTTGACCCAGAGTTTAGAGTTTTGTCAGTTCTTTATTCTTTTTGGATTTTTAAAGTGGTTTATGTTGATAGTGTTTTTGTAATTTCTTGGTCTTACAAGTTATTTTGATCCCTGGTTTTGGTTCCCTATTGTTTTGTTATTTTTGCCTCTACTTCTTAGTATCGATGATTTTAGGTTTATTAGTTCCCTTTAGCATTCCTGTCCTGTTCCCTCTGTCTCATCTTTGTGTTAGCCTTGTCTGTCTGCAAGTTAATCTCATTATCCGGTCCTGTTCTGTCTCTCCTCCTGTTTAATTCCTGTTTTGTTCTCTGTGTCTTGTGTCGAGCTCAACTTCCCGCATCTCGTCATCTCTGATTTGTTCCCGCCGTGTCTCCCATCTGTCAGTGTAAATAGAGGCTAGCACTCCATCATTTTTCAAGTTTAAATCAATGATGCCATGAAAACTTTTATGCTCATCTAACAAAGATAATAAAATGCAGCGGCCGGCTGCTGTAACAAAACAGATGACGCAGCTGCGCCACAGTGACATTACTTTAAAATGACAGCTCCGTAGCGAGGAGGACTCTGCTTTCTTGATATGTTCCACTCTTCCACATGCATCTCAGATGGCAGTGACTTCAAGCCACACATTTTCTTAATTAACTCTGAATAACTTTTGTTTGCTTACAAGAAAATTTCCACAAGATATCTTTAATTTAATTGCGAGAGCATACCTAAAACCTTTACACACAATACTGTGCAAGTGGCAAGTTATTTTATATAAACATTAATGCATCAGTCATTGGACAAACAAGTTATTGAGCTTATGTATAGGCATTAAAGCAGGAGAAACTATAAACTGGCTGCTTTCAGATATTAAAGTCCTGTGTAAAAACAGGAAATTGTAAAGGCAATATTTACCTTAAAGGAATCATTTGCATCTCATCAGTCTTGTTATCAGGCACAATAACCACCTTGCAGTCAGACTGGCTGTCCTGCTGGGTGTATCCATGGCGTTTTGTGGCTTCATCCAATCCGGCATATCTATCTGGCTCTGGCGGTGTGGTGCTCGTACTTGGGAGGTCGCCTACTTCCTGTACACTGACTCGAACTTCTTGGACGCTGGTGTTGTTGAGTGCTGGGTTGTTCTGACCCGTCCAGTGATCACTGACTACATGAGAGAATAGAAGATCTATAAGAGAAGTTGAAACTTCATCAGATCGGGTCAAAATTCGGGGCACACATCATAACCGACTACTCATGTATGCCTTCATACGATCAGACAGTATCCCTAACCTGAACTATAGACTGATTAAATTATTGATACTCACAGTTGGCTAAGTCTTCCAGCTGGATTTTGTGTGTTTCAGGGGGCTCACTCTGCGGTCGACACCAACCGTTCCTACAGAGTGACATGGGAACGACCCCATAGACATAAGTCAGCATTAGCGGTACACCCACACCTGAAAGAAAACAGCAAAGAGTAAAGACCTCGTTCTTAACATATTTTTCATAATGACTTTTCTGGACTTTGTGCTTAATGTTAATAATCATATAACCGAAATGTCTTTGCAATGGTGAAGCACTGGATTACAGATAGGCCCGTAAGGGTTTTTGAGCATTGTCTTGCCTCTGTGCGCTACGGTAGTGCATTTGAAATCAAAATATGATGATATGATCGATCTCCAAAGGTTGATTCTGTTCATCTGGACGTAGTGTTTTCAGTGGGAGAAACGTTTCGTCACTCATCCAAGTGACTTCTTCAGCCTCAGCTGACTGCAGGTTTCCCCAAATCTTATAAACAGTACATTTGACCTCCCAGCTCATTGTTCCTTCAGTGGGATGGTTTCAGTCATTATGTAAATGTACTGTTTATAAGATTAGGGAAACCTGCAGTCAGCTGAGACGAAGAGAAGAAGTCACTTGGATGATTGAGAATGCATCAAGACATGATATGAGTGATTTTCAGACTTTTGGCCTTAATTGAAGAAGTCAAAAGTATTGCATTATATTCTATTTTTACACAAAGTGCCCCTTTAAGGACTTCAGTTATTGTCTTTTTATCATTATCATTATTATTATTATCACAACAACAACACAAAACAAACACAAGGGGGAGCCTTTCCCGCTTTACCCTGGACTGGACACATTCAAGCTGCCAGGCATTTATAGACACGGGCTTGTTTTTTTAAGGCGTTTTAGCCACAAGTAACTGGAAAAAATTAGGCAATTAGAGTGGATCTATAAAAGGAAGAAATACTCATTTTCTCTGAAATTATATCCTCATAATTATTATGTTCTTTAAGTGAGTAACATTGGTTTCCTTCCAAGCTTTTCTAAAAATAATTTTAGTTGCAGACATCCAGGCAACTGGATCTTCCTTTAGTCATCTATTTTATGTGCTGTTTGTAAGAAGCTGTGTTTTGCTCTATTTTAGCAATAACAAACTTTTTTTTTAACTTTCCTATTTCGTCCTTTTGATCATGATCATCATTTATATATAGGATTTTATGCTGTATGTAGTATTTATTATAGGAGGCAAATAATTAGAAAGAGAGGTGAAATGTGTTTCCTGGTTAATTACTGTTATTAATATGAACTGATTATGGTGCGGACAATTGCGCAGTAGACACCTAAACAAAAAGTGTCTTCTTTGTTACATTTGTGAATGTAGAGATGAACACAAATGTTTCCTTAGAAGCTCTAAAAATGTGCAGTACATACCCTATCAGGATACAATAAGACAGTTTTCACAAAAATAGATCATTAGTCACTCTTGTGGATCGACTCATCATAATAGCAGAGCAAAGTTAGAATGTTGCAGGGCACAGCTGCGCTGGGAAAGTCAAATTTTATTTAACGAGCTGTACTTCTTTCGATTGTCCTTCGTAACCTTCACAAAAGTGCTTTGAATAAAGCCCAAGCTTGATGACCAGCAGCCTCCCTACGCTGTGCAATTATGCAACCTGTGATTGAGACAGGAGTTTGAGAACACAAAGAAGAGTGCCAGCCAAACAAAGGGACATCATTAACACAGCAGGAACACTGGGGCGCTATTGACTCAGCAAGAGGGTGAAACCAGGGCAAGAGGATGAACCTGCCAGCCAAACAGATCACACAGGGAGAGGAGTGAAAGCGAAAGACAGTGTGCGTCTGTGTCCAAGAGAGACACACACAAAAAAAAACAGAGTGCTTTGACTCAAATATGAGAAACAAAACAACAGTTGGAGGGCAGTGAGAGCACAAAATAGAAGATGTTCGACAAAACACATGGTGGAATGAAGTAAAAAATGAAGTAAAAATGGCTAAAGAAACTGCACAGTATGCAAGCACAGTAGTACATGCAGGGGTAAGAGGTAAGGTGACGAGTACAATGCGGCTAAATGTGTCTTTGAGTTTGTGTGCGGCAAGCGAGGACCAGTCAGAGTGGGGTACAGTTATGGCTGTGACACTGCAGGGGAAAGATAAGACGCTACTGAAGTCTTACAAATTTCTGTCACGGCTGGGACTGTTACCTAAAGTAGCATGAGTCACTGAAATGCTACTTTGCACTGTGTGTGTGTGTGGAGCAATGAAATAAAGTGGTATGTTTGTATACAGAAGCCTGGCTTGTGGATATTTGTATGGCTGGCACTAAACCCTATGCAGACTGCTTGGCTGCATATTCAGATCTGTAGAATTTATGGAAGAAATACAGCAGGTTAGGAAAAATTCTTCACTGTCTTGCTGAGTTATATAGTTATATATATAAAATAAACTGTGCAATACTGCATAGAGGTAACACGTGCAGCCTTATTAATTAAAAGTCAAGGATGAGTTTAGAAAACAAATAGATTTATGATTTTTGGGGATGTTTTTTTTGTTTAGCAGGATGTTTTAGAGCTGCTGTTAGGTCAGACATATCAGTGTGAGCTAACACAGAAGGCATCAGTATCAGTCCATCATCAAACTTTCAGGGTGAAAGCAAAAATACAGTCATGTAAAAAAGAAAGTTTTCACAGCACTCTATGCTCTAACTCGCATCAAGTACATCCTTCATACTTTTTATAAAAAATAACAGGGAACATAGCAGCCGGGTGCTGCTAGTCGAACACACTTACCACCTCTGTAAAAGCAGAAGTTTTGGCAGTTTGCTGGTCTGAAGCATTCAGTTGTATGTTACCACAATGATACAACCTTCCCAGGAGTGAACACCCCACCAAATTCAACCAAAGATCAGGCTGTGCAATGCTTAGGAAAAGTGAAAAAAAAAACGAAAACAAAAAAACAAGAGCTACACCTCAGGTTTGTAAATGTTAATGCACCTGACCGTACAAGTAAAAAAACAGAAAAGACTAGTAAGAAAAGACTAGAAAACATGTAAATATAAGAAAAAGACTGAAACATGTGGCTTATTAGGTAGGGTTACTGGGAGAAAGTCTTTCTAAACATCTTTCTAAAAAGAACATAAGAGCACATAAGACCAAAGTGGAGATGCTTGGTCATAATCCACAGCAGCATGCTTGGGAAAACTAAACACAGCATTAAGCAAATCAACATAAACACCTCATAGCAACTGTTAAGCACGGTGGTGGAAGCGTGATGACTCGGGCTTGTTTTATAGCCAGAGGACCCGGGCATCTTTCAGTCGCTGAGTCAACCATGAACTCCACTAGAGCCAAAGCACTCTAGAGTCAAATGTGGCAGCTAAAGCTTGGCTAAAATTGAATCATGCAACTGGACAATGATCCCAAGCAGAGCAGCAACTCTAATACAGGATGCCCAAAAAAGAAAAGAATCAGATGTTGAAGTGGCACAAAGTCCAGAACTCAGCCTGAGTGAAATACTGTGACAGTACCTTAAGTAAGTTGTGCATAAACAAGTGCCAGCAAACTTCAATGAACTGAAGCAACACCGTAAAGAAGAGTGGGCCAAAATTCCTCCACAATGATGTGAAAGACTGATACAGTCATACAGAAAGCGTTTACTTGAATTTGTGACTGGCAAAGATGTTTCCACAAGTTACTAAATCATATGGCACGCTCAGTTTTTGAATGGACTGAATGTATTTTACAAAAGGTTTACTTATTCCTTTCATTTTACGTTTTAAATTGAGTTCATTGCATGGTAAAAGATGAGGGTTCGCTCCTACAGTTCTCACTCTGATCACTGAGGAAACTATCCAAGATGGCCCAGAAAGAGCTGTGTGCTAGTCAAACTCACATGGATCATGTTAATATTTAGCAACTTTTCAAAAGTGACTTTCTGAGCATTGCCCTAGAAAAACTCTGACAAAACTACATCTTATTATACCGAAAGAGAAAGATCTGTCGAATTATCATTTTTAGCATCTTAGAGCTCCAAAGGGGATACATTTTCTGCAGTTTTATCCTTTTTTTTTTTTTTTACTGAAATTCATTCTTTATAACATAAGATCAACAACAACAACATTTTGCCCTTTGAATTTTCTTTCTGGTTTGCAGGATAAAAAATGTAACATTACTATTATATGTTCCTTACCCACAGTGACAGCTGCTATGACCGGCGACACAAACACTGACATCATCACCCCACTTGCCACAGTCAAGTAGTGCTTACTTCCTGAGATATTGTTTTTCTTACAACGACCATGGACCTGAAAGGTAATAAACAGAGCACAAATCACATTACTGAAATTCAAAGTGCTCCGAGTTTTCATTTTCTATCTCTGCAGCCACTTACTCATGCCCAATAACACACACACACACACACACACACACACACTGCAGCATGCCTGTGAAGACTTTATAAGACACACCATGGCTCTGACAAAAAAAAAAACTAATCATATTTAAGGGGATTTCATTTGCAGCTTAATTTCCCTAGGACATGTTTTTAGTTTCTAAGGTAAGGTAAGCTTTGATCTACTAGTCACATGTGAAGTGTAGGGTAAGCAGACATCTTATTGCTATAAACAGCATAAAACAATACATTAATATACAGCACAAAGTTAACAAGTTACACAGTGTGACATGGGCTTTACTGACCTTGCGGCCCATGTAGATTGGTATCCCCACAATGATGACTGGGATGGCGATGCCTGCTATAAGGGAGATGACCACAGGTGCTCCGAGCAACATGCCCACCTGCCACAGTACCTTGCGGGTTTGAGACCATGGCTTCTTCCCCCAGAATGTACATCCTGAGGGACTGAGAGACAAAGCAGACACATCAGGAGAGATCAGTTACTGTAAAACAACAAAAGATTTGGTACAGACATTCCTTGCAGACTTGGTGATCCCTTACAGTAACTCCCTTTTGATGTGCAAAAACAAATTAAATTCCTGTCAAAATGAGCGGTACTTTATTTTAAGACTTCAAATAAATGCCCTCATAATCATTTGCTATAACCAACAAAGCATCATCATGTACGTCTGATGTCATATAAACCATTTTTGATATGCATTCCTTATTATAGTCCTGCTTTCATTTCCTGAAGTGCAATCATTTACTACTTATAATTTATTCAAATACTCATTTATCATTTTTAACCATTTACGTTTGAGAAATTAGTAAAACAAAGCTGCCTGGATTGGTTTATCAGCAATAGCTAGTCTCTTACTTAAAATATGACTGGCTAAAAAAGTCTATTTTGCCTTCAGTGTTACCTTAATCTGCTACCAGCCTTTGACGCTGTGGTGTAACATTTAACTGTCTAGAAGAGCAATACAATGTGATGAGTGCTGTCTGATTTTAATCAAGCGGAAAAATAACTTTTTTAAAGAACACAAATAGCAGCCAAGGGCTATGTTTTTCTCAAAGTATGCATTTAGGCCACTTTGGGGATTTTTAAAGCATGAGTGGGGGAAATTATGGTAAGAGATTATGGCTGCGTTATTCTGAACTCGCTGTGAGACTTTAAAAGCTTTGCCATTCTGTACAACATCTACTGTAATTTTTTGATATGAAAGCCAGAAAAGACTGAAGGGAGAGGAGAGAACAAAGGAAGCGGGGAAAGGAAGACAAAATTTAATAAAACAAGGTAATCGGAAATAGTTGGTTTCACATGACAAAAAAAAAATACTTTCATTAAATACAGTGCATATTAAGTATCCAACTACAGTGTATTAATTTTTTTTGTTTAATCAAAGTTTAAATGTAGCACTTTGTCTTCCTGGAGAAAATAATTGGTTAGCCTGTATAGGGCTATATTAAGACAGAGTTGATAATAATATATATTTTTTTAAAGTCAGGTTAGTTTTTAATCGTATGCCTGACAATCTGATTACCACGCTTTTGTGGTTTTTAACTGTGTTAAATTATGAATAAGACACAGGTAATATTCCATATATTCCCAATAACATTGTTCAACGTATAGCTGCTACTGCAGGATGAGCATGAACCAGCAGGGGTTAAAATATGCATTGAAATTAAGATTAATGAAGATTATTTATATAGAAACACAAACAAATAAGAGCTTGAGAAACACAGTCTTAGCTCGACTTACACATTGTGCTGATTTAGGAGTATGGAAGGAGAAACACTGGAGGTGAATAACTGATGTCAAGTCAGCAGTGACTCCCTTCCAAGAATGTGAAAACAAATGAAAGCTGAGATGAACCATTTAAACTAGTGCAGCTTCTAAATTATGAAATACGGGCATGCTTCCCTGACTGGCACGGTTTTTATCTCTGACTAGCTACTGCATTGTTGATGCATTAGCAGTTGTGATGCACTGAAGTCGACTGTTTTTAGGATGAACTTGTGCCATTGAATATCCCCCTCAAACATTTTACAGCTACCAAAACCGATGACGGTTGCTTTTGTCTGACCAGCTGCTTATAACTAAGCCTAAGAAATTCAAACCGGGCGATGTTCAGCATTTTTTCTAATAGAAAATATCATCATCAGGCTTCTTAGGCTTACAGCTATAGAGTCAAGGTCCTGGTTTTTCGTCCCAGCGTTTTGAGTTTGTTTTTCATGGTTCTGTCTTTGGTTTAAGTTCATACTCTGGATTATTATGTTCTGAGTTCAGTATGTCCTTTTGCTCCTGAGTTTTGCTTTCTACAGTTTCTATTTGTTGGTTTCTTGTTTCATTATGTTACTTCCGAGCCTCGTCTTTGTGTTTTGTCCTGGGCATCCCCTGTGTTTAGTCCAAGTTGTCTCCCTGCTTTGCCTTCTGTCTGTGTCAAGTTCACACGTCTTAGTCCAGGTCAGTGTTAGTCATTTCCTGTTTTATTTTGATGACATCTTGTCTCTTGGGCTTTCTATTCAGTTCTACTTCCCCTGTCTAATTATCTGAGTGGTTTCAGCAGCCCTCCCACCTGCCACCTGTTCCCTCGTTACCCTCTGTGTACATATTGTCTCATTTTTCCCTTTGCCTTTTGTTGTGTCCTCCTTCATGGTTGTGTTGTCTCTTGCAGTGAGTTTCCTGAGCATTCATAAATGTAGTTTTCCTGTTTTCCTTGTTTTCTGACTTGCATTATTTTTGCACTAAGTTTAAGTTGAACAAAACTGCTTTTGGTTTACCCGTCATGTTTCCGAGTCCTGAGTTTGGGTCCTACTCCTGCCTGCTACACAGCCAACCTTGACATTAGAGTAAGCATTTAATAGGACTTCTGGCTGTTAGTTTTCTTGTTCTTGTGAGTTCAGCATGAACAGCATACCTGAGGTAGTGCACGTCAGTAATCTCCTGCATACACAGCCAGCAGAACTGACAGGCACACACAGTGCAGTTCATACGGTTACAGCTGCCATCATTGGTCTTCATGATGTAGGCACCACAGCGAGGGCATGCTTTGATTTCCTCTGCATCTGCAACGGAGGACATACTTCAGCTACTACACACTTAACAAGCAATATCTATATGTCATCGTAAAGGAACAGTTTAATTTTTTGTAGACATGCTCTATTTTGTTCAGAAAAATATAGTTGGAAAGATGAGACTAAAGTGGAGAATACGTTTACTAATAATGCACAGTCCAAAATAGTCCATCTACACAAACACCTCATACCAGCTGTCAAGCACGGTGGTGGAGGCGTGATGATTTGGGCTTGTTTTATAGCCAAAGGACCTTGGCAGCAGTTATTGAGTCAATTATAAACTCCTCTGTATTCTAAAATATAACAGAATCAAATGTGAGGCCCTCTGTCTGACAGCTAAAGCTTGGCTAAAATTGGATCATGCAACTGAACAATGATCCCAACAACGGCAGCAAATCTACAACAGGATGGCCGAAAAAGTAAAGAATCAAGGTGTTACGATGGCCCAGTAAAGGCCTCAACCTGAGTGACTGTGGCAGGACTTTAAGAGAGTTGTGCATAAAAAATAAAAAATGCTCAATGAACTGAAGTAACATTTAAAGAAAAGTGGGTCAAAATTCCTCCACGACTTCTACAAGAATCATAAAACTAAATGGAAAACTGTTTAGTTTTCAAGTTAGCTAAAGTTATTTCTACAAGTTACATCATGGTATGTACTTATTTTTTCACCTGACTGCATGGGGTCCTGTAAAAGCTTACCACCCTCCAAAAAACACTTGTTTTTATAATATACCAGGATGTGAATCAAAGGTGACGTAACTTTTCCCAAAATGAAATGTTGCAATGTTACCGTAAGTTACTGGCGCTGCCAAATTTGATGGAAATTATGGAAGAAATTACAGTACAACCATGACAGGATTTCAGTCTGTAGATAACAAACTTATCTGTCTAACAAACCTGAAAACCATACAGGCCTGGAAGTACTCGTGGCAAAACCAGGTAGACTTTTTCAAGTGGTTGTTTAGAGCAAAGAGGCCCACAAACGACTCGTAGCTTCATTTAATCACATGGCTCCTGTCTCACCTCCTCCAGGTTCTTCATTGAAGACGTACAGTGTAGAGGCATCGTTGCCGCCTGAGGTGTGGCGGGCTCGCTGACGCCGGGCCTGGTCGCACGTCTGGTTGGGGTGCCACAGCTGCCGACAGTGGTAGCAGAACTCTGTGTTGCATCCCTCACGGCCACAGCTCAGCTTGGGACACTCTGCACAGCCGTAAGCTATCACAGCATAGCTGAGGAAAGAGAGAAACTACAGATAAAAATGACAGAAAAATATCAGACGTTCGGTTGGCTGATGGGGATTCTGGGGGACGGCTTTCCAGAATTGAAAACCTATCATCTGATAATAAACAGATATATGATAATAACAACAATCTTATTGGCTCCATACCCAAATATGGCTTTTAAAACTTTGTATCAATAACTAAATAAAAAAATAAGGCAGTCTGGTCGTGTGTGTGTGCTTGTTGTGTTTTTTAACAAACATTCATTTAGTGCCGTGTTGACTTTAAAGTTGTGGTGGTTTTTCTTCTTTGTTGGGTTAGGATTGGGGCAAAACCTACACCTCCCTCGTTGCTAGGAAACTGCAGATTATGTTAAAGTTATGGGCTCTTGATTTTTTTTTAGCCTCACATTTGTTAAATAAAGTCAAATAAGGTTTATCAGGAATGGAGACAGTACCATCTCCATTTTCTGATACAGGCATGTTCACAAGATTATGTGATTTAGCTATAACCAAAAAATAAAAAAAGTAAAAGCAATCTTAAATAATCTGAATGCCTCTGGGAATCAAACTCTGCTGTGAAAAACGAGGGCTCTGACAGGCTGGCATTTCCAGCTCTGAGTGGTTTTCTGTTTGTCAGACAGGCGAATGAATCAAACAAGCTGAAGGCGACACAGGCAAGAAGATAATTACAGCGTTACCTTGATTCCACTACGGTGTCAGCCCAGATTTGAAGTGACTTTGATTCTCTAGTCCAACATGTCTGGCTGAAGAACAAAGCTGCTGTTCATGCATAAAATATTTCTAGATACCAGTGAGTATCCTGTATCCATGAAACAAGCAATAATTGGATTATTTATATTGTGTACAAACTTCTACGCTTTGTCATACAAAGAAATTAGAAAGAAACAGCTGCAAAGCCAATGACCACTTTAAGCAATTCTAATTCTACTTTTTTTATATATGCACTACACAGACACAGACACACACACGCACACATATATATATATATATATATACATATATATATAATTCAACCATTAAAACAAATGTGTATGTTTAGGAATGCAAGGACATAACTGTAATTAATGATTTTGTGTGTGTTGACAAAGCCTAACACATCTAAAAATAGTCTGCTTTGATGAATAATTTGTGTCTGATATGGGTAAGTCAGCTCATTTAACATGTTTGTGTGTGTTAGCCCCAAGGAAAATCCTCTTAGAACAAAGGAGTGCTGCAAATCAAAAGTATTAATTGCTGTTCACAGTGGCCACACTTAAATATAATCCTGTGAATTTCAGAAACGTATAGACCCCCTACTCTGACATCATAAATGTGTGGGGTATGTTTCTGTAACATGTTGGATTATGGTTATAAAATAAATTGAAGCCCAGAGGGTACTTTTAATCTGGTAGAGGTTTTTTGTTTTTGTTTTTTTACTGAGATATCTAAATAATTCCTACTTGTATTACACATGTAGATAAAACATGATCAGTTGCTCTCATAGACCCAAGTGTGTGTTAGACAGTCAGACCTAGGGCAAAAACACACAGTTTTCACACTCTCTCTGAGAGTCTCTCTCCCGACATTATCTTCAGCTAAGCTTCTGTCACTAAGACCTCAGGGAATCTCTACATGTTGGAAACACAGGAATGCACCAATCATAACTGTTAAAGACCAGTTTACATAATTAATCACAGCTTCAAAGTCTCTTTTATGTGAGAAGTGTTATTCACTGTTATTCAAAATGCCATTTTGCACACTCGTACACCCTTCTAATAAATCAAACGCAAAACACACTGAATTTGTTGTAGATGTTTTAAAAACAGGATCTCCTGTTTCTCTGCGTTATATTTAATTCACCACTGTGTATTGATTTTTCCTCCTCTCATTCATCATCGCTGAGCAGCAAGTACTGACAGACTTTCACTGAACGGGGTCCTGAGCCCTGGCGCGTACGTGCTTTTGACCACAAAAAATCCACTGAAAACGTTGCACACAAAAAAATGGACGCACGTCGTGACTTCCCATCAGCCCCCCTTATCCAGTTACCCATGCATGAACATTAAGCTGATATAGCAAAGGATCAGTGTCAGCGGCAGTTCTGAACAACAGAAAAAAAAGAGAGCTGACTGACGCCAATGTCAGCGGAAAGAAAAAAAAAATACATCTTTCCCTCGTAAGATTTACGACGACATCAAGGATCGATTTTGTAATGAAATCATATTGCAGCTGAGCTTTGCAGCTCAATGAAAGCTATATTTCAGGCAGTTATTCTGAGGGAAAAAGAGTAACAATACAATGGCGCCATAAATGTTAAGCACGGCACTAATAACATTTTAAACTGATTAAAGGTGAATGTTTCTTGCGTCTCACTAAGGAAAATCTTTTAGGTATTTCTGTTTGAGGCCTCAAAGAGTAACTCTTACCAATACGTAGAGGACTGGTTTATTCACAGTCCATTCTCTTTCGGGATCTGCAAAATATATAAACTGCAGCAAACTTGGTGAACTATGGAAAAAGCTTTAAAAATGCTGCCAATTATCCTTTTAAATCTAAGTCAATTATTCTGACAGTGACAAATGCGTCAGTCTTGTGTTTTACAAAATAAAGCCGGCGGTGGGATGACAAGAATTTGACAAGGGCTGCCACATTGTAGTGCTGGATTAGCTCTAAGGTTTTTTTTAATAAGTAATTAAATTGTAGTGGATTGTTGCTGTGTCAATCATGTCAATAAAAGACCTATTTTTTCACAAAACAAAGTCATTATTGTTAATTTCCAAAATATTATTCTCCCTTCTAATTAACAGTTTTTTGCTTATATCTTTATTAGATATAAGCAATAAAAAAACCAAGATGTTCTAGTTTTATTACAGTACGCTTGAAACTGTTCTTGATGCCTAAAACAGCCTGTTGGTAGATGGTATCAGTTCACGTCTCACCTGCAGTCAGGCGCAGGGCACCAGCGTGTATCTGGATCAGAAGCCAGAAAACGCCTCAACTGGTACTCCTCAAACCTTTCCAGCAATGCCCGATCATCCAGAATGGCACGAACATCCAGAGGTGCCAGTGTTTCCGGGCACTGCGGGCACGCGATGCCCACCCGACTCTCCGATATCTCAATACGCAAGTACTGGCGTAGGCAGTCAGAGCATGCCCTGTGAGAACAGGAGGTGAGTCGCGGGAAGTGGCAGCGCGGTTGACTGAGCAGGCACAGTGGGCATTCTTCTAGGTGTTCGTCCAATAGCTGGTCCTGGCTGGAGGAGGAGAGGGACAGGACATCGGTGGACACCCGGCTGACCCCACCCACGCACTCGACTGTGGCAGCGCTGTTCTCGCCCACCTCAGCCAGTGATGCTGGCGGACCTCCTCCTTCTCCTTTTTCTGCTCCAGAAACTCTTGATTCTCCAGCCTCTTCTGCTGTGAGGTCCTAAGAACAGTTATAGGATATGGTGATTTACCAAATCCAAACACAGCACGCTTATGAGAATGAAGGGCTCTTAGAAATGAAGGGAGTATTAGTAAGTGTGTACATAGCTGGAATGCTGGAATTCATTTGGTTTCTTGGCAACGTCATTTGTACAAATGATCAATTAATTGTACAAACACACTAATGGATTTGTTCAGTAGCAGCGCAGAACAAAGCAAGCAAACGGGCATGGCTCTAAAGTTAATGATCAATAGCTTTGTCGTTTTTCTTTCGGCATTTTCTGTGAGACATTTTCATCTTCTGACTGATGCAAGGATAATGATCCTGTATGAGCTACAAATTTCAAAAATAAACGCAAATTTCAAAATGGTATACATATATGCCAAAATATTCTACCATATTCTACCAAAACTTGTATAAACCCAAATAAAGAACTCCTTCATTGCTTACGCTCACTCCAAGCAGACGAAGCATCAATCTTACCTGTTCTGGATGCTCGCTTGGGGTCAGGGTAATGGCCACCTCCTCTTTGGGACAGGCTTCCACAGGCCTCTCCGCCCTTGGCTCTGATTTGGGCTTTCGGCTGAAGAAATTTAGGAAGCTCAAGGGCCCAGTCTGCTGCTTGGGCCTCTTCATGGTCTAGAACTAGAGCGGGAGCAGCAGCTGAGGAGAACAGGCCAACGACCATGAGCAGGATGCAAAAGCGATGTTAGAGTACGTGTGTGTTTGTGCGCGGGTGGGCGAGCACAGTGCGCTCTCACGGCTCAGAGTCTTGGAGCTGGACGGCTGCTCTGTTGTATGAGGGAGGGTGAGTGGGTGAGATGGAGAGAGAGACGACGGGGAGGAGGTAATCCCTGCCTGAGGGGAACATCACCGTTTTGGAGCCTTTCCGAGGCCTGATCATGTGGTTTACTTTGTCTCTCTTCAGTCTTCCTCCTCCACCCACACAGAAGTCTGAATTAGTCCTGAACTGGTTGACTGTTGTTCATCATTTTAGGCTTTTTCTCCACTGTTAGCAGTCCTTCAACCTGGAAACACAAGTAAGTAATGACTATAATACACAGCAAGAACTACAGACCTTTGGATGTGCATTTTGGTTCACTGAATATCAATTTTCTAAAAATAACATTACAATAAGAAATAAATTAAGAATATCTAGTCATGGCTTCTAAAAAATTGTTTTACACAATGAAAGGGTTTCAATCTGATGCAAGTCTCCTAAAGTCAATCCTCTTAAACTTCAATGTTAAAATCCCAACTTTATAGCAGAAGCCAGCATGTCTGACCTGAAACAGAAACATGGTTTTAGTTTCTATGGTTAATTTCCCCCTTTGATACAATCGGTTACAATTAGTTTAGATGACAGTCTATTAAATGGTTTTATGACAATCTTTCTATCAGCAGACTCCAAAGATTTCAGGTCAAGTCTCCCTGTCATTACTACAGGCATTCCACAGGTTTTCATTGCTAGATGTCTTTTATTCACCTTCTACAGTATAATCTACACCTCCTAAATCTTGAAACCTATTTTTATGCAGATGACACTATCTTATATACCACTGGGTCCTTCTTGATCGGGCTATTGAAAAATCCAAAGTTTGCATTTCAAAATTATCTTATGAAACATAAGCTTGTTTTTCATTCTAATAAAACCAACTGAAAACTATTCACAAGGTCACCAAGGTCAGTATCCACCATACAGTCCATATTAAAACTCTCCAGTGTCATATAAAATACAAATACAAATACAAAAAACAAATCTTGGTTCTCATTAACTGTTGTATTAGGTACAATTTTGTCTGAGCTTGATTATTATTGTAGTGATAGTTTATATGGATACAATGACAGGTCCTTGGACATTTTAAGATTAGCTGTGCCTCTTACTGACATTAAACTTGGAAAAGAACAAATGGAAAGACTACAAAAGACTGCAAAGCTACATTCTGTGATTTCATAGCAGCTTTTTAAAATGTGTTAAACTGTATGCAACTGTCCTTGCACATGCTTTTCTTAATTTCTGAACGCCTATAATGTGTCCTTGAATTTTCTGCCTGTCTACTAGTCTGTGTACTCTTAATCTGTAGATGTCATTTGTACACAGGTCTCTCTTGAAAAGCGATCTTGAGTCCATGAGACATCCTGTTTAAAATACTAATTATAACATAACACCAGTATTATAAATGGTGGAGTGCTAATCAGGCATGAGACTGAATGTAATTTCAATCAATCAAACACATTACAGAGATCTGATTTAAAAAACTGATCATCAATAGTGTTGGACAAACAGCTATTTCAAACATAGGGTGTGTCATTTTTACTCTCAAATCTCTGTATGAGATACATTTAAAAATGCAAACACATGGAAGGGTGTTGTCTGCACCATGGCCCGTTTGTCATATAGCCCAGACAAGCAGTGAGGCCATTGCTATGAGACACAAAGAGCAGAAAGATGTGAAACTTGTGACTGATCAGACAAAAAGGACTGGGGGAGACAGGAGGGTGAAGCAGTAGAGAGGCGGTGACAGACACCACAGACAACTCATTCTGCATCCATTAGGCAGCAGCAAGCTTTCATAATCAGCCCCAGAGAGCAAAGGGAGCATGAGGTGATTCATGAAACCCCAGACCAATTAAAATAGCTGTCTCCATGCAACTACATCAAATCAGACCAAGGAATATGGACTGAAATGTGATATGATTATAGATCATCTATTTCAAGCTCCCCAGTGCTGCTTTTAGTATTTTTTTAGTTGTGGAAAACAGTAAAATGTATGAAATCTATCTATCTCTTTGCTTGCCTTATCGTTATTATTAAATCAAATTCAATGACTACAGGAGTTGAGGTAATTCTGCAGATATTATAAGCTTCATCATTCTTTAAACAGAGATATACAAAGGATCTGCATTTCTGATACACTGAAGTACCTAAACTGCTCTCTCCCTCTCTGAGACCAGAGTTAGGGCTATACCTTTATTTCATTCGTGTTAAATCAACATGAACAGAATACCCTTTTTAGATCATTACTGTATATGGTAATTTAAGGGTAAAGAACCAACATTCTTGCCCTTTGAAAGTTATCTCCATATACTGAAGAGTCATGTTAATATTTTAGATATATATGACCTTAGTGTACCCCTCTTCTGATCTTCCAGCAGGATAACACATCGTGTCACAAAACTCAAATCATCCCAAACTGGTTTCTTAATTATGACAAGGAATTTACTGCACTCAAATGGCCTCCACAGTCATCAGATCTCAAGATTCGTTTTGAATGTGAAGCCAACTAATCCACAGACAGTGTAATGCTATGGACCAAAATCTCTGAGGAATGTTTTCAGGACCTTGTTCAATCCATTAAAGCACTTCTGAAGGCAAAAGGAGATCCAACCTGGTACTAGCAAGGTCTACAGAACAAAGTGGCTGGTCAGTGTAGATGATAATTGTTGGAACCGATATTCCAATAAGAACTACGAATGTTGTTTAGAGTTGTCTGTAAACATACTCACATTTGACACAGTTACAGCTAGTGTCCACCCAAGTCTTCCAGATTGCTTACTGCCTTGGGAATTCCCTTGAAGAACCCAAAAAAGATACTAAATATGATGGTACTTTTTCAAAAATCTTTTTCAAAATCATTAGGAAAAGCTTCAGATCAAGAACCGCCAGGGTGTTTTGTATTTCAAATTAACTATCCTTTCTTCAAAACCCACCAGTTTAAAGAATTTGGAGTTCAGAGGTATAAAATCTTTACTTTCGACACATTTATTTAAAAACATCTTTACTACTGGTCCTCAAATGGCTTGGATTTCACATGGATGCCTTTGTTTGCTCTAAAATAAATATTTAAGTAAAGCAATCCAGTGGAAAACAAAGCAGCAACCAGCTCATCATTTCTATATCCAGCTATGTCCAGAGTCTAGTAACACAGTTCTATCCTAATATAGCATCCCAATTGTGCATCCACTTGAATTTCCCCATCATCCGTATTCTGTGGGGACTGACCTTCACCAAAGCACCAACCTCTGTGATGAACACACCACTGAGCTGCTGTTTATTTATAGAAATAATTCCCACAGATGAAAACATCAAAAGCGCACATGCTTATATGCTCACGTACATATAATTATGCAAATGCAGACACTCAAGCGCACGCCGGCAAACTGATGCATGTAGTATTGAGTGTTTTTAAAGCATAGCTCAGTGGGTTTGTTGCTCTACACTATGAGACAGATTGCCAAGCAATTAGACAACACAATTCGCTGCCTAACGACTTAGATAAGTTGTCACTGTGAGGAAATGAAGTAAAGATGAAGAGATAAGCAGGCAGTGCCTTTGTAGAGACTGCTCATTTGAGATCAGATTGTACAGAACATTATAGCAACAAGAAACAGAACATCTCAAAATCTAATTGACTAGATTACAGCCTAAAACCACATACTGGATTTCTTTATGGATTCATTGAAGTACAATTTCTGATGTTTTACTAGAATAATTTACCTACTTATATGTTTAACTCTTTTTTGCATTAAGATAAGATAAGATAAGATAAGATAAGACTTTATATACTATACTACTATATACTATATATATTATATATATAGTGATTGTAATTCTCTGCTAAGTGTCTGTAAAGTTTGCTGGGTTTTGGCTCCAAATGACTAAATGTAACTTAGTGCTGATTCATGCTGCTGTCAGACCTGGCAAGGATGTTTGAGCTCCGGGTTATTAGGATGAGGGTCATCCCAAGTTAGCAGAACTACCAAGAAGATTTTCAGTCTAGTTATGGCTGAACATTCAAGAAAGGCAGTTTGAATATTGCATGAGTCTCTCAACTAAGTGCCTTAAACTTAAGTCACCACTGAGCTGCAATCCTTCTGGGTATCTTGGTTCTTTTTTTTCTCTTGTTTCTCTTGCTTGCTTATGTTCTTTTAATTAAATATCTGCTGCAGTCCAGCTTTCCAAACTACAGAGCATCCTTCAACTGTAATGCATCATGATTTAGAAACAGATCTCCCATCAACTGAAAATACTGACATGCACATGCACACACTTACATTTACCCACATCATCATATATATACGTAACCTAATTATGTGGATACACAGATGAAATGGCCAAGAAGATGCTGTCTGTTTTCCATGATCAGTAGCTAGAACAGGGTCAGAATTAGTACAAACTGCTTTTCGGATCAGCTCAATGTCAACAATACCATCAAAATCGGACAGATAAGCATGATAATAATAACTTCATGAGGTTCACGTTAGGGAAATGCGCATTACATGATACACAACAAGATAATGGGAGAAATTTCATTCAAGAACGTCTTCAAATCAGGAATCACATGGTTCCAGTGTATCAGAACAAGCATATGAATGTGACCGTGACACTGTCACACACACAAACACAACTTTGACCTTATGTAACGCATGCCACATATAGTTTATAACATACATACTATATCTACATATACTCTAAAGAGATATAGTTAGTTAACAAATTATTCATTTTAAATATTTCAAGTGGAATAATTAGATAACAGAAATGAGTGATGTGGTGCTGTTACCATGGTGAGATATTCACAAAACTCCAAAACCACTGCAGTTGCAGTCTCTGGCTACTGACAATACACTCAAGCACTTTTTTGCCAAGCTGCGCATCTCTCCTAATAAATGAAGCAACAATTCATCTCTATACATATTGTGAGACAAGAAGAGAGAGAAGAGCCCTGCTGTCATCTCTCAGAAAACTCAGGACAACAACAGTTAACACAGAGATGCTGTCCATAAAGAGTGAGCACACACTCTCTGGTTTTGGTCCAGGTATTATTAACATGTTGTCTCTATTACATGTATTATGGGAACAAAAGAAAGACAAGTCCACATTAGGTGAATCAATTAATTTTCAATTAACTGTGTTTTAGCTTAGACTTTAGAGAATTGGCATTAGAAAGTTTGTGAAGCTGAAGTATCTATAACCTGCACCGTTTTCACGGCCGGCAGGGTGCGGCTCCTCTAGCTTTCACATGCTGCTCTAAGAGGATATCCTCCAACGTATTAACATCAGCACAGAAACTGTGCACTGGGGGCTTCATGGCATGGGTTTCTGTTATACCTAAAGTGTAAGTGGATTACCATTTGTTAGTAAATCACATTAGCAGGCTCTTCGGTGTGATAATATTAATCTTAAGTGACATTCATTTTTATTCATTATTATTATTATTTATCATATAATATGAATTATTTATTCATACTTCATACTATTTATACCATTTTCAAATCAGGTCTTTATACTGTACGTAATATAGATAATGAACAGAATAAATATAGTCACGAGAATTAGTCAGTGAGTTTATACAATGACAACCAAGTTGTGAATCACACATTTGGGATTCAAAGTTCAAACAGCAAAGAGACTATGTGAATAATGCCAGTAACTAACAAAAAAATGGAATCCATTATGAATCTTTTTGAAATAAATAACATGCTGAAATCTCACAATCTGTCAGTACCATTAAAGATTTAGAATCTTCACACCACAAAGTATGAGCGAAACCAGAAAATGTGAACCATAACCTGCTGTTATGTGTTTACTTAATCCATCTGAGTACTTAGGCGCCACAACTTCAAAGCACAACCCACTATAATTTCCTCAGAGCTCAGGGTACAAACAAATCACAATGAATTGACTCCCATTGGAGTTAATCTATATATAAGTATAATTTTCAGAAGAAAAATAACCAATTTCGGTTCTAAAAGAAAAATTCTCTGTAATCCATGAAAGTTTCTAAGAAAGTAATTACTTACAAATCGAAACTTTTCAGCCCATTTCTTTTTCTTCATCCATAAAAACATACCGTCACCTGTGTATATTTGAACTGTGAGGAATGGGTGAAAAGGAGCTAGGATCTTAAGATGATTTAAACAAGATGTCACCTTGTAACCTGTTTAAACTCCTCACAACTTCCTTTTTTAGCAAGCCAAAGGAAGTAATACTGTGAAACTGCCCTCCTTTCATGTCCTGTCAACGCAAAACAAAAGCTTAAAACCCTCATTTTAGTCTTAATTCACAGCAGCAAACACTGATTTTTTATTTATTTCAAAGAGGCGAAAGAAAACGGATCCCTCGGGCACAGTATCACTGGACATTATTACATAACATACTAAGGCATGTGCAGGAGTCTTGTATTGTTATCCTCTGACATGAATCAGCATGCTGATTCACACCGCCTTTACTGTGACCAAAAAGAGTGACACACACTCACACAGTTTCCCACAGAAAGCACACGCGAGCAAAGTTGGCAAGGCTGTTTTACTGATACATGCATAAAAGGTCATCTCATTTGTCCTCTGCAGTTTCAGAGGAGCTTTACAAAGATTAAAAGAAAAGTTGTGATGATGTCAGATGTTTTTGACTTTGAGACTTTTTATCAGAAAGTCTGTGTTGCAAACTGGCAGGGAAGGTCACACAAACTGATACTGTTAGTAGTGATGCAGGCCATCTGGGATGCGGCCTTTCTGAAAAAAAAGAAAATCGATATCTGCTGCTTCTCTTTTTGACCATTTTCTTGTGAGTTCCCCAAATTTATTAAAGCACAATAAGAAATTACCTGAGTAAAATGTCTAGATATGGTTTAAAATACTCAAAATGTTTTATGTTCATCCCAAATGTGCTTCATTAATGTATACACAGACTACAACGGAGTCACCTCAGGGATATATAGAGAACTATAAAACACTTCAAGGGAGTAATGATCTATTGCTGTGACATTTGACCTTTTCAGATAGCTGCTGTGGGTCAAAAGAATGTCGTCATCAATTATACATCGTACAATTACAGTGAAACCATGAGTTAAATGTTTTTAAATCATGCCCCCATGCTATTTTTTATAAGTGAGCAAAGGTACACTTTGTAAAAAAAAACGAATTCACTGTTCTTAACTCTGACTTCACGAATAATTACCTACAGTTAGCGTTTATAGTTGTTTATGCCACTCCACCTCTAACAGATGGGATTATTACACAATCAGGATTCTGCCCCAAAGCAGCTTCCCATCCTCTGAAAAGCCAAACAGGGAAGAAACAGAGCACTTTTTTTTCAGAATCCTGTCCTCTGCATGAACCTTGCTGTCACAGCCATTATTACAGTATCTTCTCGCTTTGGAGGCGTTTTCGACGGTGTGACACCTGTTAATAAGCTGTTGCTATTTTAAATAATAATAATAATAATAATAATAATAATAATAATAATAAAAAGAGTGAAATAAATAGTAGTTTTCAGACGGATCTTGAGTTCTGCCTCGGTGGAGGGAAGCGTGATGATGCACCCTATTAAATATCCCTCCACTGGACAGATGCCCGCATCAGCAATGCGGGTTTCAGAGGCATGAGAGTGACCTCAGCCTACCCACACATAGACACACACTGGCGCGCGCACTTAAGCGCTCCACGGCATCCCTGACCAAAATATTGAGTTTCTGTGCCATGCGGCGCGTAGCGGACAGTGTTAGTGACCTGTGAAAACCTATAGTCTACTCGACTGTATTGAATAACCGCATGCAGCATAGGGGATTTAGTTTGATAAGACATCATATTATTGTTGTAGAATTTTACAACACTGTTAGACCATGTCTTCTAAATCCACGTTAACTCTCTGACACACATGTTTAAGCACTGCGGAGTTAAAAATGATGCAGTTATACCGCAATTACCTTAAACTACTCAATAATATAAAGTATCGTTTTAAGAATAAACCACGGGCCTGCGGGGTTCATCTTGGGAGTGCATCTGGAAATTATATGAATGAAAAAAGCGGGTTATTATAAGGCAGCCGAGCGCAAGTACCACTCTTATTGGGGTTATTTGGGCATGCTGACAGAATATTTGAATCATTTAATGAGGATCTGTCCGGAGCATCAGTATGCTATTGCAGGGAGTGGCATGTCAGCCTACGTATTCGTATTCACCTCCACCTCCACGTACCCCACACGACCACGAGTGAAAAACACCAATAAAAAGGGTCTGAATGCGCATCTGAAAGTGTGTCCGGGCAGCGGATAAAACGCACAATAATTTCTATTACGTAAAGGGTATCTTACCTCTCTGCACGGCGCCTTCTCTCCTCGCAAGCGTAGAATCGACAACTGGCTCCTCCCCTTGAGGACCAAACAGTAGCACAGAAATCTGCACCCCACACCCACCTCCCTCCACTCCCCACCCAGGTCGCCTCCTCTTCACTGCCTCACACAAACCGTGTCCGCCCGACGGAGCTGCAGAGAGGGGGTGGGTATTGTGGTCCAGACCGGTCCGGTTGAGAGGCGAGCAGAGGAAAGGAGATCCGCAGTGAGGAAAGCCTTCCCTCTTACAGCAGCTGCCTGATGGCTTTTCTGTGCGGCGGCCTGGAGGGGAGGCACACTGCAGAGATGCGAGCCAATGACATGACGCAGAATCCCAGGATCTCCTATTCATAAATGCCCAGTCCCATAAAAAAAACAAAAACACATTCTCCCTCGTTTCAGATATAAAGCCAAAGCAGTCTACATGCAGGACTCCTTCCTCTTCTTTTCTTTGTTTTTCCTTTTTTCCCGTTTTGACATCTTGTCCCAATTAACCTGGCAGATTGTTTATGTGGTTTTGGTCATTTATAGTGACACATGACAGCTTACTGTTGTGTCCACTGAGTGATTGTTTCTATTTTTGATTCCAGAGAAACCACACTCTCTTTGTTCTCTGGGATTTCTTGCAGCCCACTCTGATCGGGGGTTAGCAGACACGAATTCTTCTTCAAGTTCCAATTTCTGTTGATGGGGAAGTACTCAAATGTACTCTCTATTCTTTTTTTTTCTCGGTTAACCTAGATTTAAGTCCCATTTAAGTCTACAGGCTTTTGATCCAGCTTTCTGGAGAAACTGAGAGATTGATTGACCTACTTTGTATTGTACTTTATATCCTAATGTTTTACTACTGCTTTTATCGGTAACAGACAGCGTATCCGTGTGTCTTTGCACAGATAGAGCACCAAACTGCACAGTTTCTAGCCTCCTCAGACCTCCCAATAATTTTTAGTTGTCACATAACTATTCCTAAAAGCTCTATTTGATGCCAGTCGCATAGTAGCTGTTAGCCTTTGGCCAGTGGACTTAACTTTATGGTATTACGTAGGATCTGTGATCATTTTGTAACCAGACATAATTTTCTTTTTAAGTACTGTAAAACAATTCAAGCATGACGCTCCTCGTCGCAACTATATACACAAGAACTACAACTACTATAATCCATTGAGGTACAGCAGCCGGAAATTATTTTCGGAACGGAAGCGTCTAAGGGCGAGAGATGTGCAGCCTTTACAATGGAGTGTGGAGTCAAGATTCATCCCGCAAGGAATAAAACATCCGGCATGCGCCTGGGTTTTCAAAATAAAGGCAGAGGGCTCAAAGCTCTTCACCGTTTTACGTGCTGCAGTTTTAAATTTAACCAGACCAGTAAATTAATAATAACAATAAAGATAAATTGATAAAATGTCACAAAAAGTAAAAGGTAAATCGACGTATCACAGACCAAAAAGAACTAGAAACAAATGAATATTGTGAATTATTGTTTTGTTTTGTTTTGTTTTTACAAAACTGCTTTAAAGTGAGATAGCTTAAGCTATCAAGCTATTAAGCTTTTCAAATTTGAAAAGTACAAAACAACGGCCATCGCACTCCAGCTCGTATCTTATCAATACACCAAGTTAACAGAAGGCTAGAAATTGCAAGAAATATCTGAGCTTTTTATTCCTACAATGACAGGATCGCGTATCTCTGTGGTGACAATGTATGAAAAAAGACACAAGAAGTCACTGAATAGTTTCACAGGTATGAAAAATAAATTAATTATATGCTATTACCTTTTCTTCAATCCCTTTTTACATCAATGGGATATTTTTTATATGCAAGGGCAAAAGTGCTCACCACCTTAACCATCAAAGTAAAATGCCACATGAGGATATATTCTGGGATGTCTCCAGCAAAGATTCTCCGGACTTAGTACTAAAGGACCACATTAACTGAATTTTTCAGTTTTTCTACTACATAGAAACAGCTCAAATTAAATATATGTGTTTACAATTGTACTGTAAACTGTAAAACCTTGTTATATTGTTGTTTTCACTGTAGAGGATGTGCAGATATTAAGGGTGCGCAAGTATTACTACTACAGATCTCAACAATGTTGAAACAGTATGGGATCATCTTGATACAGAATGGAGTAAAAGGCAGCCAACATCCAATGAAGATCTTTGAATGTCCTTAAAGAAGCCTGAGGAACTATTCCTGAAGACAAGTTGAAGAAACGTTAAAGAAAAGTTTGCCCAAGAGAGTTCAGGTTATATTAAAGTCTAAAGGTGGTCATATTTAAATGTGACTCCAAAGCTCCGTCTTTACCTTATATAATGTATTTGCATGTATCCTATTTTCCAAGCAAAATAAAAAAAAGGCCCGTATATACGAGCGTTTGTGGCGAAATAAGTTTTACTATTAAGCGGAGATGCCGCTTTTATTCTGAAAGACGTAAGCCGGAAGTGTCTTTGTTGTTGCTACCGCTGGATCACAGGCGAATCAGAAAATCAATTAAGTTATGAAAAATACCATTAATTGCCTTTCTTTGTCACCGCAGCTCATGAAGAAATGGCGGATTTCCAGACGTTGGACATTTAGGGAAAAACACTTGACACCTAATGGCGTTTTAACCGACGGTAACAACCATCTCAGTCGACAGGAATATTTACGTTTTTTAGGTAAGTTAGCTCGAAAGCTAACTATTGAAGTTGACATTAGCTGCCCAGCTAATTTAGCTGAACGTTACCATGCTTAGCTCCCGGCTAATACTAAGTAAAGATGGCACTTGTCAATCATACTACGCGCTGACGAGGACGCGCTTTGATTAGACACTCGTAAGGTTGTGCGCCGCCAGTTTTCTCAGATCTTACTGTCATTTCTTGTTGTATACTGACATGGCCAGCCTCATGCAACACACGGGCATGTTTGAACTTAATTTGTTACCTGACTGAATGGTTTCCTCTGACGGGTTTCAGCACCAGAGCTAATGGGCTAGCCATTTTGTTTAAGTAGCTTGGTGGTCTTTACTTATACTGTTTACATGCACCAGCTCAAACCCCGATTCACCAGTGTCCTGCCAGTGTTGGTTATCTTTACGAGAATTTGATAATGCCACCATAACTGAATAAAGTGCTAATTTAGATTATGTTAATATCAATGTAATGTCCCCCCAGCTGGTGTTATTAAAATACATAAAAATAAATCCTGATCCAAACCATTATTGTTTTCTTATGCCCATGATTCGTCACACTTTATGAAATTTGGCCTGTTAGTTTTTGCATGTTAATGGAATTCTCCTGTTATGTTAATTATATTTTGTATAGGTTTGTACGTGTTTTTAGTTATATCCCTCGATTAACGTGGTATGGTAACGTTGTACTTGAATCTGTAGAAATGCTGAGAACTACTTTCCAAATATTCCAGGCAAGAATGAGCTGATAGTTGTGGAAGTCTGCAAGAGGACATTGCAAACAGGAGAGAGGCTGACTGGAAGATGCCAAGAAAAAAACAACAGAATCCACAGCCAGTGAAGTGTAGGTATTCAGAGATGTTTTTTAATGTTGGGAACTTGATGCAGACCTGAGCCACAGTCCTAGAATTATTTGTCACTCCACACCAGGTGTGTCAAGGATTAGTCCGGCAAAGACTCTAGTCAGGCCCACTGGGTAGCTTTGGAAAATGTGAAGGTGGTTTACATTTGTTTTCTTGTATAGTAACCATAAGAAAACAATGAAATTTGCTCTGAACTAACAAGAACTTTATATTTTATAAATTGAGACAATCTGGACAATGAACTATCAGATTTATTTCTGTAATTTTACACATTTATTACATAGTTTCACTGGGCCAGCCCACTTAATATCAAAGTAAATTGCATGTGGGCCACAATGTAAAATGAGTTTGACATCCCTCCTCCACACTGACTGTAACTTTAGCATTTTAAATGAAATCTATGTCTATGTGTCTTGATTATTTATCTATTTATTTATTTTTACATTTATCCTCTTTTACTGCTCACCTCTGAGTTTTTAAGGAATTGAAATGTTTCATACTGACAGACGGTGTTGGAACAAATGTCAGTATTATTATGAATGTTGAAGTCACTTCTCCCATTGATGTAGTGCTATTTTGTGTTTTTAAAAGAAGATATTTTGAGTTATTTAATGGCAGAAAATTTTGCCTCTCTGTGTCTTATTCTGAGCAGTAGCTGAATTAGCATGAAACAAACTCATATGTTAGCAGTTGGATGCATTAGAAAGAGTTTAAACTGTAACATAAACTTGATGCCACCAGCATTAACCTTTCTCTTAACAACATAACATAACGTAAGTAGTTATTCTAGTTGATGTTGCAGGTTACCTTTGTTTTTTTTTATAGAAAACAAGTGGCAAGTATATAGAATGGAGAAAGCGCCGACCTGTAGTTATGCAGTTGCCATGTTGTAGTTATACATAGGGCTGCTTAATTATGGCAAAACTCATACTCTCATTCACATTGGTTAATAATGACGTGATTATTTAATGCAATCTATCCCAATTTTTTAAACTTTTTAAAAAGGAAAAAGGTACGTCTTTTCAATCAAGTGGATTTCTGAGGAAAAAACCAAAATAAAAAAAATACCAAATAAATAAATGTGAAATGAACTGTCTGACAGCCTGGTGGGAGTGAGTATGAGTTTGGTTTTTTGCTTTGAAGGATTAGACATAAGGGGAAAAGATGAAGCAAAATGATGATTTTTATCCTGAGGGCATGGATTTGATAGCTGGTAGAAGCCAAAATTATAACTGAACTTCAAATGTGATTAATTGCACAGTCCTAATTATACTGCCACTACTTTTTTAACTTTCACGCGGCTTTCTTCCACAGGCTAGTATTTTGATTTACTTGACCAGAACACCATAAGGAGATGTTTTATTATCCACCTATTCATTTAAAATGTAAAAGTAGAATCATCCCACACAGTTACCATACATTATTGTTTATGTGCCAAATGCAAAAATGACCAGTAGATGGTAGCAAGATGCTGGTACAGGAGAGTTACCAAAATGGGCTGTTGAGCTTGATGCCCTACAACTGGCCTGATTCTAGTTTTCTGAAGAGTGACAGCTGTGCGATGGCAGTTTGGATTCCATCAAATTTAAAAAAAAAAACCAAGTTAAAATTTCACACATCATTACTTGTAACTGTAGTACAAAAAAAACCTCCATCTGTTTGCTTGCAGATATTTTTGTTGTTGTTGTGGGGTAGAAAATTTCTGATTTTCCGCTTTTGGCTTTTAAAGCCATATTTAAATAGATACTACACTCTATTGCCAAAAAATATTTGATTGCCTGTCTTCACGTCCATATGGACTTTAGTGACATCCCGTTCTTAATCCATAGGGTTTAATATGATGTCGGCCCACCCTTTGCAGCTGCAACAGCTTCAACTCCTCTGATAGACTTTCTAAAAGGTTTAGGAGTGTTTATGGGAATTTTTGACAATTGTGGCAGAAACACATTTGTGAGGTCAGACACTGGACAGGAAGGCCTGGCTTGCTGGCCTCTCTGTTCATGTTTTCTATTGGGTTGAGGTCGGGACTCCGTGTAGGCCATTTAAGTTCTTCCCCACCGAACTTACTCATCCATGTTTTTATGGGGCTTGCTTTGTGCACTGGTGTGTAGTCATGTTGGAAAAGGAAGGGGCCATCCCCAAACTGTTCCCCAAAGTTTGGAGGGTGAAATTGTCCAAAATTTCTCGGTTTGCTTAAGCATTAAGAGTTCCTTTCACTGGAACTAAGGAGCCGACGAACTCCTAAAAAACACCCCCACACCATAATCCCCCCTCCACTAAACTTTACACTTTGCACAATGCAGTTTAACAGGTACCGTTCTCCTGGTAACTGCCAATACCAGACTCGTCCATTGGATTGCCAGACAGAAAAGCATGATTCGTCACTCCAGAGAACATGTCTCGACTGCTCAGCAGTTCAGCTTTAGCGTGCTTTACACCACTGCATCCCCCGCTTTGCATTACACTTGGTGATGTCGGCCATGGAACCCCACACCTTGAAGCCATTTTTGATCTAATCTGAAGGCCACATGAAGTTTGGAGGTTTGTAATGTTTGGTCTTTGTAAAAAGCGACCTCTGTGCACTTTGCACCTCAGCATTTGTTGCTGTTCATCCCAGTTGCTTCCAATTTGTTATAATATGACTAACAGCTGACTGTGGAATATTTACTAGCGAGGAAACTTCACGACAGGTGGCATCCTATCACGATATCACACTGGAATTCACTGAGCTCCTGAGAGCGACCCATTCTTTCACAAAATCTTTGTAAAAGGAGTTTGCGTGCCTAGGTGTTGATTGTAAACACCTGTGGGCATGGAAGTGATTGAAACAACTGAATTAAATTATTTGGATAGGTGAATGAATACTTTTGGCAATATAGTGTATCATGCTTTTATAAATGCTCAAAACTAGCATCCCCAAAACCAAATAATAAAGAAGAGAAGAAAGAAAAGAGGGAAATATCACTCCCTGGTTGATTTAAGGCAGTATACTTACCATAAACCTTTTTCGGCTAGGCTCATGTTCATAGTGAGTGAGATATCATGATTGTCATGGGATGTTTACATAAAAAAGTGTAGACAGCTCAACTTTATAATGGAACAAAGTATGAATGAAAAATATCTATGTAAAATATAATTAAATTGTAAAGAAGTGATGTTAGTGATTAAATGTTTGATTCTCTGTGACTGTAGTGGATTCTGAAGATGATGTAGCCATTGAAGCCCCAGAAAACCTCCCCTTAGACACAGACTTCCTTCTAGGACAAGACCTTGAGTTTGATGATCCTGATCAGGACAACAAGATTCTAGGCCTGGAAAAGTTCTCAGGTTTGTAAACCCTTTTTTATGAATAAATCTAAAGTTTATAATCCTTACTGTTGTATTCCTGCTTGTTGTGTAGATACCTGTGGTTTCTGTGGTTGGTAACATCACTGCAGCTGTATCTGCACACAGTGCAACCAAATAAACTCATGATGATTTAATAAAGAAGTAAAAAAAATAATGTAACCACAGGGTATTTTATGATGCACAGGGAGTTGGTATAGTGCAGGTTCATCTCAGTATCGCTGAGATGGTTGTTTTAAATAGAAACAAAAAAGGCATTACCTTAGACTGGCCTAATGGTGCACAGTACACCTACAGGGGCCAATATGGGTTGTAGTATTAGTGGCTCATTCCAAATCGATCTGTGTATTTGTTTTTTGGATTTTTTTTTTTCAACCTTAAATAAACCACATTTCTTGTGATGATTTCACAATAAAAGCCCCCTGTGTTTAATACAAAGCAGAGGCAGTCATAGTAAGTTAGTAACTTAAACGAGGTCTGATGCGGCACTGGGAACGTGAACATGAAACCGTGAAGGCTTTCTCAGTTAAAGAAAATGCAAACAGCAATGATCCAAAATACTCTTTATTGTTACCATCCTCAGTACTTTTATATTTTGTATGGTGCCTCATTAAAATAAGTATAAAACAGATCAAATGTAGAGTAGAAATAAAATGTGCAGTGCTTTTATTTAAAGGTTAGCAGCAGCGATCATAGTGCACAATACAATATAAGCCTCCCACCACATAACAAAAAACTTTGTAGTGAGTTGCAGTAACTGTTAGTTAAAAGTACATTAAACAAATCATGCAGAGTATATAAAAACCTTGGTTTCCTTTCAGAAAAATCGTAGTGATTAATGATAGACGGTATGTAAAATGAATGTAGTTTGCATGTCGAAAAAGTGAAGCAAATGCCGTAAAACTTGCATTCTTTGTAACGGCCAGCAGGGGGTGCTCTTTTGGTTGTAATAAAAGGCTTCTGTTTGTATTGAAGTTGTGGGAAAATATCCCTTGTATCACCCCCAGTAAACGCTTTTTTGATGACTTTAAAGTAATAAGTTAATTTTCTAAATTCTGATCATTATTAGAGTCAGAAAGGACGATGAGCCAGTGGATGCTCATTGGCTAATAAAGTGCCATTCACCAGTTGTTAGCCAATGATAGTACTGTGCTGAAATGCTAGCATGTTCTCAAAAGGCAACAAGGCTGAACTGTCTGTGCACCAGCATCCTTCACTGTATCTGCTCATCTATTTATCCTCTAATTTTTGCTCTTTTAGTGACTTTTACTTTTCTACTTGTGTCGTTTTTAAAAAATTCATTATTTATAAAGATCTCAGTGCACATTTCATAGAATTAGACTACTGATTAAACACTAAATGGACTGGATGATCACACAGCTTGGTCTTTATACTGTATTTCAGCAGCGGAGCAGTGTGAAGCAGATTTGTTTCAAAACAATTGATTATATAAACGTAACATGGAAATAGCATATTAAATAGAATCAGCCATCTCTGTTTTTTTCCCCCGTGTGCCGGGGTCACAGGTTTGTACAGTTTGTCAGTAATGAAGTGTTGTCCCACAATGAATCAGTAAGAGAATGGGCGCTATCAGCTCACATTTCCCAGCATGCCTCTTTGTCAGAGTGATCTGAAAAATGGAAAAGTAGAGAAAGGAACTGAGACACCATTATTATATGGGGTCATAAAAATAGGACTATTACCATCAAGGACACCATTATAAAAGGGCATTTATTCATCATCATCATCATCGTCATCTGCTGCAGCCTCTGCTCCCACTACCCCACTGCCATTATCGTTTCCCCCCTCATCATCATCATCATCATCATCATCATCTACCCTCATCATCATTATCATCATCATCATCATCAGAAGCAGCAGCCTCGCCATTATAGTCATCATCATTATCATTAGGCTCGGTAATCATCCACGAGGGGTTTCCATGGGCCAGGATAAAAGGGCAGCCTCAGCTCTCGCCTCTCTCGCACTTCGTCTCAGCCTCACTGACGGAAGGTGGTCTCCTGGCCTTCTCGCTTTCCGACGTATCAGACGAAGCCGCAGAGCGCTCTGCCCCGAAGCTTTTCTTTCTGCCCTTCTGGAAACAATATCTCTCTCCTTTTTCTTTTTTTCCTTTGATGTCTGAATATTCTCAGATGATATTTACAACATCTTAAAATGCACTTAACCTTACAGCTCTGTGAGTATGAAGCGTTTTCATGAGATTCACTACTTCCCTCAGTTTGATGTGTTTGAGCATGTCTTCTTTTTACTAATTGCTGGTTTGTGTTTAAATTGTGTCCATTAATTTTGAGTGATTAAGTGAGTTGACAGTGGGTTGGTGCCTTCAGATGTCCTTACGCTTCCTTTGTATCAATCCCCAGCCGTATAAAAAGAACTTCATTCATTTTTTTCCCTTTATGTTGAAATAAGTTTATTGGAGCGTGTCGTATTTTAGGACGAAAGTCAGTTGCATATTATATTGGCGTTTTTTCCTGTGACACTTTCAGTCACGGCACATTTCTAAACTTAAGGGATTACGTTTTCTGAATAATAATGCATTTTATGTTGACGTATTTCACAATTTTTTGCAAAGACTGTATATTTTAAACTTTTAGTTATATGTTTATTTCATGATTCCTTATGAAATTGGATTTCTGTAAAAGCCATGCTCTCTTTTGAGCCAGCATGCCTGAATAATACAGATTAATAACAGATACCTGAGAATAGAACTGTACTATGTTCATTTTCTGTCTTCTCTTTTCTTCTTCTGTAGTTTCTCTTTCCTTAGATTTCTTAAGCTCAGTCATATTACCCGTTTAATTAGAGTTGCATACTGATTAATACAGGCAGTGCTGCGAATGTAAATGTAAGCACAGCTCTGAGAGCTGCCTAATCAAATATTTCTCTTGTCTTCCCTGCACAGAAGTTGCTGCCGAGATCGGTTTCTCCGTGTATCCTCTGGGTGATGAGAGTTCTGCTTACAGCCAGCTGAGCATGGAAAGTGAAACGGACAACTCGCGCAGCACGACGGACAATGGGAGGGAAGACGAAGGCAGAGCGACCCAGTCTGAGCCCAGTTTCCCTCCTTACCTGTCCTGCAGGGGCTGCGGACAGCTCCGTGATGAACCTCTGGGACCTGGCATTGACCTCGTTGGCCCGTACTGCCTTAGATGTTGCAAAGCCTCTCGGGAAGCTAAGAGTACGGACTTCTGCTCACCTTTTGGGAGCATCAGCGGTATCCGCTCAGGTTCTAATATGCAGCTTGATTGCGAAGAGGTGGGAAATGGGATGGGTGACAAGGCGCTGACAGCCGAGGACAAATCGGCTAAAATGCACTCGTGTCATCTCTGCGGATTCTCCTCGCGTTACGCCAACCACGTGAAGCGCCACATGAAGACGCACAATGGGGAGAAGCCTTTTAACTGCCCGCTGTGCACGTACGCCTCGGCTCAGCTGGTGAACCTCCAGAGACACCTTCGCATTCACACGGGGGAAAAACCTTACAAATGTGACAGCTGCACTTTTGCCTGCAGCTCTCTCGGCAACCTCAAGAGGCACCAGCGCATGCACGTACCCTGTGTGGGGGTGGGGCAGGACGCACCGTCACGACCCACCAGTGGCCAGAACAGTCTGAAGAGGCAAGGGACCGGGCAGAGAGAAGAGGTTTCTGGTGCTGCAGGCAAAGGTGTGTCTCATTTCTTTTACTTTAGTTGCCCAGTGCTGATGCATGAAAGCTCATTTTGATGTCTTTAAATCATCTTTGATGCCTAATAACTGTCTAATCTGATTGTGAAGTTACAGAGGTTGCACGACCAACGTCAAACCTGACTTTGGCAGCCCAGAACAGCGACTACCTGTCAGCCTTTGATAGCCTAAAGGGAGCATCTCCGCCCCCCATAGCAGCTTCCAATCCAGCTCCGGGTCATCAACCTCCACCCTTGCTGGAGACGACAGGCAGCAGCGAAAGCAGAGCATCAAGAGGGGGTGTAGCAGACAGGAGCGGCCTCCCACCGTCACTTTTCCCTTTTACCTGCCGGCTCTGTGGCATCGTCCTGGAAGACGAGGACGGCTCCTCGGCCCAGATTTGTGCCAAGTGTACCCTCGAAATGCTGACTAAAGACTCCTCGTCATCTCCCAACAGCCCCGGCGAGCGCAGTGACAAGGTTTACACGTGCGCCGCCTGCCCCTTTCTCACACACTACCCTAACCACTTGGCACGCCACATGAAAACTCACAGCGGCGAGAAACCCTACAAGTGCCCACAGTGCGATTACGCCTCAGCACACTTCGACAACCTCAAGCGACACCACAGAGTGCACACCGGCGAGAAACCCTACAAGTGCCATTTGTGCGATTACGCGTGCGGGAATCTGGCCAACCTAAAGCGCCATCAGCGGGTGCACTCTGGCGCCAAGCCCTTCCAGTGCGCCGTGTGCAGTTACAGCTGCAACCAGAGCATGAACCTGAAGCGGCACATGCTCCGGCACACCGGGGAGAAGCCCTATAAATGTCAAGAGTGCGGCTACACCACGGGCCACTGGGACAACTACAAGAGACACCAGAAGAAGCACGGCCTGGCCACAGACGGCTGGGTGAAAGTGCCGATGACGGGCAACAACGAAGAGCAGGAAGTGAGGAAAGGGATGGGAGCTGGGCTTCAAACTCACAGAAAGGAAGCAGGGGTCGATATGCAGTACATGCCAAGGGAGGGGAGTCAGACAATACACTCATGCTACAAACTTGAGATTGTATAAATTCTAACTCAGCAAAACTAAGCTACCAGCAAGTTGTCCTTTGATTTCCACAGAGCCTTTATATTGTTTTGGTGTGTGTCCGTCTTTCAGTGTTTTGTCAGATGTCTTCTGAGGCTGCTAATTGTTCGTTTGTAGGATCTCACACAAATATGATAATGTGTTGATGTCTTCTAGTCCTTTTTTTGTTTTGTTTTTTCATGTCATGACTAAAGGACTTCTTTTTCTGTGGAAGTCCACTCCCTGTCTATTTCTGTATGTTAACACACAGTAGGCTAACTGTAAAAATATTCCTCTCACACTGTAATACATATCTGATTGTTCGTTCTGACGAGGACACTACCAAATATTCCTTGTTACATGGAACTGATGCAACTATTTGCCTGGACTTTTAAAGCTGCACTGTGTAGTCTTTGAAATGTTTTCATGATGAAGTTCTTTGAATGTTCAAGATTGTGTTTTTCACATCTTACATCATTAGGAGACAGACGTTATTTTGACATGTGTTCTGTTTTTCTACTTTTCCCAAACTACACAGTGCAGCTTTAAGCAGAGATGAGTCCTTGAGCGGGCCATACTGTGCTTTGTTTGCTTTCAGCAACAAGCTCTGCCTTTGGTTTGATGTACTGATGTACTACTATAAAAGTGCTATTTAATAGTACTGAAACACTTAACTCATCCCTCTGATTTGGTGCTAAAATGCTCAGATTATGGTAAAGAACAGATTAGAATAGAATTTTATTCTAAAACTGGACTCAAAATCATGTAGAAAGTTCATCTTCAGTCTGTATGCGGTAAAATAAAAAAGCACAATCTTACACACATAGCTGCATTTTCAAAGTTTGGATTAAGGTTAAAAAAATACAAGTGAAAATGAAATGTATGAGCATGCTGTTCAATTATTTATTTATTTTGCCCCAAACACTTGTATTACAATGACATATCAGTTATTTCGGATTTAAATGATTTCACTGTTTTCAAAAGGTTCTTCTTTTTTAGAGGAAACCACTTAATCACCTCACTTGTGATTACTGTGAATTTTATTTTATTGTTTTGAGGAAAAAAAAGATGACACTGTTAGCAAGCATGTGAGTGTGTATTAGTTGTTTTCTGTTTCTAATGTGGCTCTTATACACTGCTAGAAGTGCATACTTTATAGAGTCTTATTTTGAATGTGTGGTGTGTTATTTGCTTGCCATGGGAATAATAACTGTGATTTCAGATTTACTCTTTGTGAATGACTGTTTTATGCAAGTGAGAAGTTTGACAGGTCGCCAACTTGCCGTGTCATGATGGAGCATTGTACCTTTAGATTAGTGATGGCATCCCGCAAGTGGCCATTTGTGTCTTTATGCAGTGTCTCATAAATGCCTTAAGTGAGGAACTTTTGAAATAAACACATGGAATTCATTTCATTGAATGTCAGATGTCAGACTTCTGATTTTTACTCAGATCTTTGTGACCTTTTCACACACAGGCATCTACATTCCTAAAGACAAAGGGACAAAATAACCAAACATAATCTGGTTTGAGAATGTTGTATATGTTCACTGATTGGATCATCAGGATGTTTACTGGTTACCAGAGTTTATGTCCACAGAAGGATAAGATAAACCAACAGGTTTATATTGGTTTGACTGTGTTTAGAAACAAATGTATTTAGAAAATCCTATCAACAGACCATTACTGGATATAATATACTGGTTGGGAAGAAATACAGATAAACTAATCATCTAATCTGCATCTGATCAAAGGTGAAATATGGTTATAAGAGATGGACATGGTCAGCAACAATACTTAGGTAGGTATTTAAACAATGGTGAGCTGTTGCTAGGGGCTCCAAACTGCCAAGAAAATATCCCCGATACCATTACACCACCACCAGCAGCATAAACCACTGATACAAGGCAGGATAGATCCATGCTTTTGTGGTTCTGACCCTATCATCTGAATGTTGCAGCAGAAGTTGAGATTCCTCACACCAGATGATCTTCTGTTGTCCAATTTTGGTGAGTCAGTGTGAATTGTTGCTCAGTTTTCTATTTTTCGCTGACAGTAGTGGCTCCCTGTGTGGTCTTCTGCTGCTGGAGCCCATCTACATCAAAGTTCATCATGTCCGATCAAAGATGCTCTTCTGCAGATGCTGGTTGTAATAAGTGGTTATTCGAGTTACTGTTGCATTCCTATCAGCTCGAAGCAGTCTGGTCATTCTCCTCTGATGTCTGATATCAACAAGGCATTTTCCCCCAAAGAAACATTGCTCGGTAGATATTTTCTCTTTGTGCATTCTCAGTAAATGCCACAGATGGTTGTGTTGGAAAATTCCAGTACATCAGCCCGTCTGGCAACAGCAACCATGCCATTTTCAAAGTCATTTAAATCACATTTCCTTGCTGCCATTTGATTGGCTGATAGCATTTTTGTGTAAATAAGTAGCTGAACACTTGTAGCTGATGAAGTGCTTGGTGAGTTTATGTCTACAGTTAAAGTCTATAAACACTGCACCCCCTGGTATCTTGACACTTATCTGTGCTACTCTTAGCGTATAACGTGGCAAAGTACAAAACTGCTGCTGCAAAATAAATGGGAGTAGTGGTAAAAGATGACTGTTACATAATAAATAAAATAAACCCACACATAATCGTTGAAGTTCAGAGTTTATTTTAAGCATCATGACCAAATGAACCGACAGCTGTCACTGAACATACCACTAAAAATCAACATGAAAATTAGTGGAATGTATCAAGACGGTACAACGTTCATAAAAGCAATGCTAAAGGAAAAAAAACAAAACAAAACGGCACATTAGAAAAATTTGGCACCTACACATACACTAACATCAAGGACCTTGCAGCTTTGTGTACTTCATATCGACAGGAACAGAGAAAATATAAATGAATCGCTGCGACCGTGTCTCCCTACAGTGAAAGCAACCGAACAGAAGAATCACACCAGTGAAAGAACAAGACAATTATACTGAGAACATTTTTGTTTGCAGTTCTGGCTAAAAGTGACAGTAAAGCTGTTGATAGGTTGGCACTGATTTACAGTTAGCGTCTTTAAAATCTGCTGGCATGAAATAAGACAAGTTGACAGCAAAAAAATAAAAAAAAATTAAAATTAATAATAATGGAATAACACACCTTATAAAAGTGGGATATGTTCACTCTTTAAAATTTTGTTCACTCCAGCAATTATGATCACATTAGCCGCTTCATCAAAGCACCTTTTACCAAATCCTCTGAGATGACTGGAACAACGTACGAACAAATTACAATGAACTGAAGCCCCGCGACGCCATCGCTCCCCCCAAAAAGAACAACACAAATCAAAATCAGATGCAAAAATTTGTAAACAATTTCCATTTGAACTAAAACATTATGTAAACATGATAAATGTTGGTCCATTTAAACTTTGTTCCATACAGCTTAGATTACATTAGATCTGATTACAATAAGCTAGATGATAAAGATATTAGTAAATGTTCAGAATACTTAATTGCATGTACATAATATAAAAAGTGACTTTTTAAAAATGTTTATTTTGTGCAAAATGCTTTAGTAAACTATAATTTGGCATTTATGAGAAACCTTTAAAAAAAAATTGTTAAAAAAAAAAAATCTGATGGATTTACTGAGCCCCCCAGGGTAAGAGCCTACGCACATTTATAAATTCATGCTCAAACATTCATCTCCACCGGTTATACTGTGCAAAAACGATGGGTTCAGCAAGTGCAAGCAGCTCAACCAAATCAACCATCCATTAAATTCTGCAAAATTCTAGTTAACATCTCTTTAGTTTCAACCCATGTGAGAAGGTGACCCCAGAAACTATATATTAAAAAAAAAAAAAAAAAGCAAGTTAAGGCCTCGAACTACATCTGAATACAAGTGACTCTAATGTCTAATATAAAATGAACCCCTGCTGATGATCTCTGTTAACTTGGCACACATGTAGCATGACGCACAAGAGGACCACTGACATCAGAGGAAGCATTTTGGTATATAGCAAAGCCGAACATTGATCGTCACGCAGCTAAGCAGTTGCTCTAAATATTCTACATTTTGAGTTAAAGAGAACATTCTCAGAAATATGCCTGGTAACTTCCAGAACAACTGCGTCCAGTTCTGCTGTATCTTCACTAGTGCCGGGTCTAACCAAACAGTTGGCTCTCTGGTTGGAAACGGACACGCAGCCAGTCAGGGAAGAATCCAGGATCTTCGAATAACGTACGTTAATGACGTGATAAGTTCAATAAGAGAGCTGGATGATATGATGATTGTAACTAAAATGCAAATCAAGATTACCCTTCAGAGTCTAAATCATGAAAGGTCACCGTCAAAGATTAAATGAGAGCTTAAGGCAGCAAATTCTCCGGGAAGTAGCTACAATATTGCAGAATCGGACGCCTGCGTGGACCGCTCGGCTCGGCTCAGCTCAGCTTGTAATCTTTGTCGTTAACAGTGGAATGAGTAGGGGAGGAAAGGGAATTGTGGGTTACAGGTCATCGTCTCCGATTCCCTCGAAAGCATAGTTGCTGATGTTGTTTGCCAAGTTGGAGGCGCTGACCCCTCTGAGAGACACCGAGGTCAGCTTGGTCTATATGGAATAATCAATATAAGTATAATTAATGCTTAGCTGATGCTAATTTTTTGGAATATTTATTAGCTAGTCAGTAAAAACGACAAAGAAGGTACTCACTGAGAGTTTGACAATTTGTTCACGGTTTGAATCAGGGGAGTCCTGCAGCATGGAAGAAAAAAAAAAAAAAGACAGTCAAGAAAAAAAAGCTACAGCTGAGAATAAAAAACTTGGCATGCTATCCCGTTTCTCACCAGTAGAGGGGAAGATTTCACAGCTTGCTGACTGTCAGACCGGTGGATGGAGCCATTGTGTCGTTTCCTCAGCATCTGAAATGTGACAGAAGACGTCAAAAGAAATAGAATAAATGTCAAAGCTATAAATGAATGACTTATACATTTACAAACGCTGTGATATGTATGGAAAACAAAATGATGGCATAATGTTGTTAAATGCAGTCAACACAAACCTTTTTTATGCTGCCACCGGACTTCTTTACCATTAATTCATCCACCATAGACTGGAGGCAGATACTCATCATGATAGCCTGCAATCACATCCACACAGAAACCAGTCAGACATAAAGCAGCAAGCCTGTATAGTTTGAAAAAGAACAAAACGCACTAAAAAATGGCCGACCACATAATGAGCTGCAAGCAACTTACAGTTACACCTCCTTAAAATCTCAGCTAAACTATGAAAAAACAAAACAACACGGCTGTTTTCAGCCTTGAGCCGCAGCAGTTTTGAGGTAATCCAATGAGCACTAAAGAGGATTATGTACAGTACCTTAAGAAACTAAAAAATTCTAAATACACAAAGGGAAAAATTATCTTTAATGAAAAAAAAGATCTAGTTTATCTATATAAAAGTGAAACTATCCATCATCCTCCTACCTGGTCGCTGGTGATGGTGACCCACTGGAGGCGGTCCTTGCTCATCAGGTACTCAAAGGAGAGCTCGAGTTTGATTTCAAATTGACCCGAGCTGCAGGGATTGGTTGTACCATTGGCAATTGGAACTTGCTGCAGTGACAAAAACAAAGACAAAAAAAAAGGTCACCTTCTGTTATCATCGACCACTTCTGATTTGCTTATTCTGTTGTGGCCCTTTTCCTTCTTCCACTTTCAATTTGTTGTACTGTGTTTACATTTGAGAATGACAAAGAAACCGATTTCAATATTTTTTCAACCAGCATCAAACTTTCAATATTAAGCGGATAAGCTCCGTCGCTGGAGCTAAATCTCATTTTCTACCCTGCATGTCTTCTCCTTAAGCTGCTATTCTTGAACTCCTGCATCACAAATGACAGGCAGGCTAAAAGATAACATGAAAGAAATATTTGTGATGGGTGTGTTACGCTCCCTAGAAATAAGCCCTCATTCCTCGTTTAAGCAGTGTCTGCCCTTCACTGCTTCACAAACCATTTCCTCTCTGGGTCAGAATGTAGCTGTAGTGGAAATGCAAGACAAACAACGGTCTGACACAGATGCACAAACACATGCACATGCTAAGTGTTTATTTTGGGTTCTTCCGAATGTAATTTGGCTACAACGGATGGGGGGGGGGGGGGGGGGTCTTGCAGAGCTACAACAAATGAGATGTTTTGAATATTTGGCTGCTAAGGAAAGGACTCATTAAATGACTCTGACCTCTGAGAATGAGCTCAGGAATTAATCACCCTGCCTGGCAGTGTGGGGGCTCAGTCTGTAACACACAAGCTAGGATGCATTGCAATTTTAGATGTGATGCCACGTGTCCACATCATTAACTCTTAGAGAATTGTAAAAGCTTCTTTGATACACATAATGACTGTAATGCTCAAACACAAACGCAGTACAAAAGTGAACTTTTTTGCCCATCTCCATTCAAATGACATATTTAAATGTTCCATCTTTCAAATGGCAGCAGAAATTGTGCGGGTAGAGCCTCAAGTAATGCTTTTCTCAGTAGTAAAATAGACTGTTCTGCTACGATTGGGTGCAAACACAAAAAATGCATATTTCAGCTGTTCCATGCACAATACTGTCATGGTCCGCGGCCCGGTGTCCGAGGAGCTGATGGGATGCCCACGGGTGTGGCTGTTAACTCCACACCTGCATTCCATCTCAGGCGATTATCAGGTGGACTATTTGATCCAGCCCAGCCAGCTGCTCCACGCCAGTCCGTTAGTCGTCTCACAGCGGTAACGTACACCCACGGGAAGGCGGTTGTGAAAACCCTCATTTACCTGAACAAACGCTAATCTTTTCCTTTGCGCTCAGGTAACAGTTCGGTGTGTTTTTGAGCCACCTGCCTGTCCACCTGCCCGTCTGGAGTTTGGATCGCCTCCGGTACCAATCACCTCTACTTTCCTGGAGCTCCCCCGCGGACCCTCACCCCTCCCTCCGGCTCCCACGGCCCCGCTTTGACTGTAAGACTCATACTCTCCCCCACGTATGCTGTTATTTCCCTGCTTCCCAGTAACTCTCTTCCTCTTTCTGTTGCAGCCTCCCACAGTCCCGATTACAGCGTTCCTGCGTAACTCTTCCCCCGGTCCCTTGGTTTTTCTAGTTTCTCGTGTGTTTTCCTTTGACCCTTCCGGGACACCTTTAGTTGAAATAAAGTTTATTTTTCGTACTCCTGTGCATGTTGTCTCTGCTTCTGGGTCCAGCTTGTGTACGGAACTTTGGTTCATGACAAATACTGGTTAATGAGATGCTTTACATTCCCAAAACAAGCCGTTTTTCTAGATGGCTTAAGAGCTGAAGTGTCAAATAAGGTAAAAAAAAAAAAAAAATCCAATTTAATGAGTTAAATTTAGCCCATTTGAAATTGTAACTTTTAAAAAGGGGATCAAATGTATTTTGAAAAATGCACAGAAAGAACAAAATCTGTATAGCTGAAACTAAATATTGTTTAGTATTTGTGACACAGCAAAGAAAAGATGGTATAAGACCATCAATCTAATCTGTGCACAAAAATAGCCGAGCGCTGACGCAATCACAAACATGAGACTTTCCAACATTCCCGGTCTTTGTTATCTTAACGCCACTGTCTGCAAATATCTACCACAACTACAACTAACTTATGTTTAGAAGTTTAAATCTATTCATCATGTGGATGAATATCATGATGATTGGTAATTTTGATGATTTCCTTTAACTGTTCTTTTTCCATGGTGGAATGATTATGCAGGATACAGCTTTAATAACCTCTCTAATCCACAGAGGGTTAAAAGTTTAGATATAGGCTTAAATATACATGCACTCACTGAAATCTTTCAATATGTGGTGCTGAAGGTCCTACAATGTCCTACAGTGAAGGTCCTTTAATGAGTTAAAACTGAATGTACATTGTCACAGACTGAGAGAGTGCTGACCAAGAAGGAACCTCCTGCTCCAAAATCGATACCTTCGACCTAAACTGGAATCTGTAACTGCCCACACAAACCAAATGTTTTTGTTTTTTTGCTGAGACAGACGCCCAGTTGAGAGTGACTCAGTCTTCCATCTGTAACATTTGAGGAAATGACAACAAGAGATGGTTTTTGTTCCTTCCCCCCCGCCATCAATGCAACAGATAACACTCATTAAATGCTGGGCTTTGGACCAGCAATATGTTAGCCTGATCAATCAATTCCAGTCATATGCTCGAGGGACTCTGGCACCATCTCATGCTGATCAATTGATTTAAGGTCACAGTTGAAACAGAACCTTCATGGATTAACTCGTAAATCTTTGGTGTGTGATGTAGCACCATTACGCTTTCATTAGACTCACCGCCCAAAAAACAACAACACACTTTCAATGGGTTTAATTCAGTGTTACTGGAGCTGTTAGTACTGTCTGATAGCTTTTTTTTGAGTTTTTTCTGCACTTCAGCACACTTCAGAATAAGATAATGGATAAAATGCATTAAATTTCCAAGTACAAAGAACTGTGTGTGAGATACAGCACTTGAAAAGACAAAGTAGCCAAGAAGCAAAAACACTCAGCTAGTCAATGATTTCACCATCACAACATTTACAAGGAACTCACAGATGGCTCAGATGATGCAGAGTTGACATTTAGACTGATTTTGAGTTTTCTGTTAATATAAAAGGTAAAGAAGAGACTGTATGCTTTAAAACAGAGTGGTATGCTTTAACAAAGTTCAACAGACTAATGATAAAAATAGTTTCATTCACTGACTGAAAGAGGAAGTATGGAGGAGGAACAGCTCATGACCAGAAGTACTCCACCTTAATACCATAGCAGCCAGTGGACATGACACACTGATATTACTTTATTACTTACTGAAGGAAGTGGCAGCATTAATTCAAAGGCATGAAAAACAAGCAGAAGACCAGGCTGAGACAGCAATAAGTGGTTGCTGTGATTGCCTGAAGAGACTGCATCATGTCTGAGGGTAAAAAGACTAAAAGCAAAAACTGGCTTGAACTTATGCAAAAACCCTACTGAGATAAAACTGAAGTGTGCATGTACTATCTGGTGTTTTACTTTGAATTCAGTGTATTAAAGAAAAGCGCGAGAAATAAAACTTGACATTTACACTTTTTTCTACACATGTAACTGTTTACAGAGGTGTGGAAGTACTTCCCCTCAATGGATGAATCTGCTTTTCCCAGCAGACAATTTGCAGTTCAAATACTGTTTTAGGTGTTAATCGATACAAAAGATCAATTCAGCACTATCGTTGTGTGGGCTGTGTGTTTGGGTAATTGGACTGATGACGATGGATGGTGTGGAGGTAAGCATTTTTAGCTAGCTGTTAATGCTAAAAAACTAACTATGGTTTGTTTCTGGTGCAATGCCAATAGGCCACTTTAGAAACAGGAGGGCCTTCATCTTGATAAAATAAAGGTACACTTAAACTCTCATGCATTCACGCTTCCACTTACAGAAGATGTGATTCGCCAGCACCTCATGCGAGTAACTTTGAAGCTCCCCTCTTTCATCTGTTCATTAGGCAGCTTGACATGGAAGTTGAGCTCATTGTTTCCGGCGCTGACGATGACTTGGCAGCCCTTCTCGGGGAAGTCAGTGACACAAGGGTCAAACTTAATATAGCCATAATATTTGAGGGTCTGGCCTAGATGGATGAACTGAGGAAAAAAAGAAAAAAAAAAAAACAACCAAACAATTTTTAGATGTCATTTTTTTAGGCTTACCTAATCCCTGATAGAAAATTCTGAAATTCTCTCCTGGGATGTGTTTAAAAATTCATATTATGGGGCAAACTAGGTTAATTGCATAACATGGAATTCACTAGAGGGAGTATTCTCCGTGGTCTACAGATTTGTCCTAGCACAAGGACATTTCTGAGCATCAGCTGGATTTATGTGACAACTGGCAAAGAAAATTCAAATGGCAGAAACGTCAAAAAGAGGCACCCTTGCTTACTTCTTTCTTAGAGCCTTTCTCCTGCAACGATTTGAGCTGCCTGTGCTGGTCTTTGTTGACGAGTATCCAGCCTCGCTCAATGTCAGATACTGTCTGGTGAAGCAACAAACAGGAAGTTTATTTTTCTACACAGACAAATACAATAATTCAGGTCAATGAGTTTCCTTTGCTAGGAGAAACAACACTAAAAAAGCCATGTTAACAGTGCAGCTCAACAAAATATGCACAAAAGCACAAGCTCGTTGGCACTATACTGCTTCGCAGAGGCAACGCTCAGAGGTTACAGATTCTAATCAAACTTGCCGCCCCGAAAATGCTTAATAAAATCAGACAACTGTTACAGCAGAGGGAAGTTACTATAATAGGAAGGACATCTCTTCTGAAAGAGGGACGCAGAGAGGATTCAAGGTGTTGCAATGTTAAAACAAGCTGACACCAATATTTCGATAATGGATGTTCCCAGGGGATGCACAAAAGCATTTGGCAACCAAAAGATGAAGCAGCTGCTGATTCAGTTTTCTTGGTGAGAGGCTGGCACCAAGCAAGCTCAATAAAATACAACAGATGCAATCTGGAAACAAATACAATCAAGTCTAATTTAAATTTTCTGCTTGGGTGCACATCTCAGCGGGAGTTTAATTTAAAACAGTGTCTGGTTTACCTAAGTGATGAAGCCTCTTACCTGGGCATAAAGCAAATTCAGGCCAACTCTGTTTTCCATTACATCACTATCATATGCCATGTCCCAGTAGCTGAAGAGACAAAAAAAATAAGACAGTGTCAAATAAAGCAGAATTAACAAAGCCTGATTGTCAACTTTGAGTGATTTGAAGAGAGCTAAGGGGGGTACTGTAGTCATGTGAAAAGCTTTGGCAGCAATAACCTGAAGTAATCATTTTCTGTATGACTCTGGCATCATTGTGAAGGAATTTTGGCCTACTCTTCCTAACAACACTGCTTCAGTTCAATAGTTTATTCACCGCTATTAGCCTCCTGCAACAGCAATCCAATAAGCTTCAGTTCTGGACGTTGACTGGGCCATTGCAACATCTTGATTTTGTTGTAGATTTACTGCTGTGCTTGGGATTTTTGTCTTGTTGCGTTCGCCAATTTTAGCCGAGCTTTAGCTGTCAG